>NC_140578.1:46413394-47145894 GCF_057381845.1 Rhamphochromis longiceps
CTGATACACTGCTTATGCTGGATATCTATACTAAAAAGGACTGGTTAATGTGTTAGCAAATAAAGGATGCCATATATTTTAATGTAAAGGAAAAACGATCGACCTACAGAGGGCTGAATTGAAAGACACCCCAAAAATCGAGTGAACGAACGATGCAACAGGCTCGTCCATTGTGCCGATATTTCAGTGCAGCCGTTCAGAATGTGGAAGAGTAGTCTGTAAGCCCCCCGTGTGCCACTATAATCAGAGAACAGACGGTGTCCTGGGTGATCTCCTCCCAGATCTGGTCCAAGGCGTTACTGATTTTCCTGCACGAATGAAACCGAAACATAGTGTCCCAGAGCTGTTCCACTGGATTTAGGACAGGCGAGGGGCAGTCAGTGGTGTGGACCCTTTCATCCTACAGGAAGTACCTGCACACTACATGAGGCCAGGCGTTGTCACGCACTGGGAACGAACCCAGGACCACCTGCACCAGGATAGGATCTGATAATGGGTCCGAGGTTTTCGATCCGATGCCTAAGGGCAGTCACGGTGCTGTAGAGGTTCATTGTCCCTCCATGGATCGGCCTCCGCAGACCATCACTGATCCACCACAAACCCAAGCATGAACGATGTTACGGGCAGCGTGATGTTCTCTGCAGAACAGTCATTTTGACTCATGTGACTTGAAATTATTATTTTGGGGAAAAATGCTAAAGCAAAGCATTTTCTGTGCCCCTCCCCCACTGTGCTCATGCAGACATTTAGTCACAGAGGACAGTTTTTCCTGTCCTCACTGGATTGTGGGATTGCTGGAGCTTTCTCTCTTTCTGATGTAAGGTACCTTCACATACCTGTTGGCTCCACGTACATTCTGCACGTCCCACGAGCAGATGCTCAGTGATTTACACCTGAAACCTGCTGCCTTCTTTAGGTCCTAAATGTGTCACCTTCTCATCGACCTGGACCTGAAGAGTGATGACTTTTCACTGATGTAGTCACCAAACACGTCTCCTTTTCAAAGACGTGTCAATTTCATACAATAATGACTTTGTATTTAAGTTCAGGTCATGAGTCACTGCGAACAGTCCTTACAGCCCGGAGTCTTTGTGCTTTTAATGCCAAGTATGCTCAAGTTGTTTTCAGTTAGTCATGGTCTAACTAAGCTCACGATCAAGACTGAATCTGACTGAAGTACAAACTAAATCTACATCTCCATAAACTAATATTATATCCATGTAATACTCTCCAGTACTGGACTCTGGGCAAAGGCCATTAATATAGTCAGTTAGAACTTATTGCTTACATGTTAATTTAGTTTGCAGCTAACTGCTCCCACTAACCCACTGCTGAGGGACTAGAAGAAGTTAAATTAAACAATGACTCAATCAGGCAGCTGGTCAGTTGCATTTTAGTCAGTCGGGAGCTGTTGGCTTTCCTCTGGTGTGAGCCAAACGTTAAGCCAAGGCTAAGTATTTGATCTCTGCCAGGGTTCTGACACGTCTCACTGTTGCTTTAGGCTAACACAAACAAACCCTTCAGCCCAGCGCTTTCAGCCTGTTAGGCCCAGATCGGCACAGAAAACATCCAGCAGCTGATTAAAGCTGGTGGTAGGGTGCAGAAATAACATGGTTAAGCCTTTAGTGAGCTGATGGTTCCCAAGCCATGAGGTTATCTGTTAATTGTAACAACACCAGCCTTAGTCGTCAGTCTGTCACAGTCCGTCCGGAGAGGAGAGGAGGGGGAAGAATGGAATGTCAGTGTCAATGTTACAAATGTGTCTATTTAATCTATTAATGAAAGTTTCAAGAAATGACTTCTTCTACTCGTGTCCAGTCCCAGTTGATCAAAACGTTCATCACATGTCACACGTAACATGGTTACTATGCCAGAGGAGGGTCTTTCTTTGGGACGTTTGGCTTTTATTTCTCTGCAATGAGCTTGGGTGAAAGTCTTTAAGGCAGCACTATCCTTAGGAATATGTTGTTGTTCATTCTGAACATTTCTGTTAATACTTTTGTATGAAGTGGTCTGTACGTTGGAAACAGAAGGTCCTTGCAGTAAATGCTTAGCTTGGCATGGCTGAAGCTTTTCCCATGTGATATGCTGAAATCTGCTGGGCTCTGCCATTAATTCCCTGTAGCGTCTAACATTCATCTGCAAAGGACAAAATAATGACAACATATGGCAAACACTGGGGAAAAACAATGATATTTTATATTTTAAACCAGTTTCCCAGTAAAATGAGTTTTTCCCTGTCGAACTAAATGTTCTTGAGTACTCTGAAAACTCTCAGTGACATGAAAGGTTTAGCATTGTGTGTCCTTCTCATCTGCTAATTGTTCAACCATTTGGTTTGGGGACTGACTGTTCTGTTTCTTCCCCCTCTGCAGGTTAGCAGAAATGGAGAATCGTAATGGCTCTTATCTCACTGACAGTATCTCACCCAATGAGAGCATGTGAGAACCGCTTTTTGTCTGTGTCTTGTTCTGCCAAACCCTTCTCACTCACTTACTGCCTTGATGTCTGTGAACTGGCTCTGTCTTCTTTGTTTCCATTGGCTGGTTTTTGTATATGTCAGTGACTGTGCTGAGTTTCCTGGATCCAGGTGTTATTCTCGTGTGCATCATCACAGCCACACAAACGTAGCTGTAGTGCAGTTGGTGGGTTCGATGATCATGTTGTCCTGAGGGATATAATGTTTTTGTCTGTTATCATGATTCTTTCTCCTTCACAGTCCCGTCAGATTTCTTACCAAAAACAGCATCATCCCAACAACTTTCTAGACTTGAGTCTAAACAAATTGACTTATTTAAACAAAATAAACAGCAAGGCACAGAGAGAGGAGCAGACGGTCCGTCCACGTTGGCTGCCTTGCAGTCAAAATGAAGGCCTTGGCGTGCTTAATCATTACTCTTTTCCATTTCTGTTTACGTTTTATTAACTTACTGTTCTAGCAGTAAACTGTGCCCTACCTCCACAACCTCTACACAAGACATAAACATACCCACACTCTTAAATGTCCAAGTATGACAGGAGCATGTTTATGCATTAATACATCAGTAAAAGTTTGTATGTTTTCAAAGTCCTCACAGCAACGACAAAACTTGTAGTGGTTACTTTCTCTGCTCTGATTGGCAGGACTGAATATTCAAAAGTGGCTACATTTTAATGAGAAAGCTAAACGCAAAATCTTAAATGGTCAGTTGCCCCAATATGTGGTGACAGTAGCCACCTCAGGAAATATAGATCCAGCACATAGTGTTATAATATTCAGCCAAACAAGTCCTGAAAGAGGTCAATGGCACCAGGATGGCATCAGCTACAGCAGCGGTGCCTTTGTGTCACGGACAGTTTAATGTCAGAAGATATTTTCACGGCCTTTAAGGCGTGGCGCACGATCGCACCAAAATAAAACTATACGACCGAGACAGAAACTGGTATTTTGTAAATATAATAATAAACGTGAATTCACTGTGTAACTGTGTAACTTTATTAGCAGCGTCCTCTAGAAATGCACCAACAACACTGAGAGTAACATCCTCCTCTCTGCCCCTTAATGCTCTGTGGTCGCTATGGTAACATGTAAAAATGTCTTTCAAAATAAGATGCACAAACTACAACACGGGAAAAGACCCGGGGGAACCGAGTTAACGATTAAAACCCTGAAAACGATAAATTTCACACCCGAGCCTCGACTCTCACAGCCTGGTACCAAACGACTAGCAGACCGTGGCCCGGGGGTCGGGGACCGCTGGGCTACAGGTTCCTCTTTCTTCCAAATACAAACACACGTACAGTGAAATCAAAGAGGCAGGGTCATAATGAAGACTTATAAAGCACTTTTCTACTTGATCTGAGAACTCAAAGTGCTTTACACAACTTGTACATTCACACAAGCACTTTTTGCTGTGCTATTCAATTACACAACCACAGGGGCTCATGAGGCTATGTTTAAGTTTGGAGGTAGCAAAAGGGTGAGAAACAACAGATAAATGATGTTGTGTTGATTGTGGTTATTCTTTCTGAATAACTGATACTGCTATAACTATATTGACACAGAGGCACAGTATTAAACACCCTCACACCTGTTTAGCATAAAGCTTAGAATCAGATCACAGATCACCTGTAGCATTAAAGCTGGTGTGTGTGTGTGTGTGTGTGTGTGTGTGTGGGGTGGGGGGGGGGGAAACCAGCCATTTTTAAAGGTAACTAAGCAGAGGTGGGAAGTTACAAAGTACAAATATTTTGTTACTGTATTTGAATAGAATTTTCAGATTTCTGTACTTTTCTTGAGTATTTATTTTTCTGACAGCTTTTGGCTTTTACTCCCCACATTTGCATTTTTACTTTTGGTTCAGTGGCATCAGTTAGTGTTTATACTCGGGGGGTTAAAGAGGGGCGGAACGAATGCTGCACTCGAGCATAAAGGCAGTAAAGTCTGTTAAACCTTTAGATCATTTCTATTAGTTTAACAGACATCAGGAAATAAAGAGTTTGGCACAGAGTGTGTTGCTAGCTAGAAGTCCAGATTTCCAGGGAGAATAAAGAAAAGGATGTGAGATGATTTCACTTGGAGATGAAGATGTATGGAAGACAGGACAGGCAGAAGAAGAGAAGTTAGGTGGTTTTACCTGGTACCAGATTTAAAGCTAAGGACTACTCAGTATAGGATAACTTATTGTTCCTTTTGTGCGTCTTTACCTTACCTGTTGTAACAATAATGGAACAATAGTCTTGTTCTAGTAGTGTTCTTACCTTTGAAAGTGGGCTTTAACCACTTTCAAAAAAAAAGTTGCAGCCCTGTTAGTTCCTTGACAAACACCAACATTTAAAAGTAGTCCAGCACACATGGAAATTGAACTAAGGCTAAGTTCAAAAACGGCTTCGGGCTTCACATCCACATAAAGTGCAATATGGAGTTTGGTTGATGAGGTGTGGTCCATGAATAAAAAGTTTAAAGACAGCTGAGAGTCCACTTTACCCGAAGTGGATTTCACTTTCAAATCAGCAGTCATGTTGAAGGTGAAGCACATATCCCATAATATTCATGGTAGCAGTGCAGTGAGCGCCATAGCTAAAAACCTGACCTATTTAAATGCTCCTGAATCTTCAGGCCACAGAACTCATTGCTCAGAGCTGGCAGCGTGTGACCAGTCCAGTGTTCCTGACAGGAGATCGCTCTGGCCCTCTCTCTGTCTCCATGCGCTTCATGTTTCTTTCTTTTGTGGTGCTGTTGTGTTTAGCTGCTGCTCTTTCATTCAATTGCTTTTCTTTTTCCTTCATTTTCCGTGCGTGTGTGTGTCTGTGTGTACGTGCACTGGCATCTCTGTTGCTATGTGTGTGCATCATTGGTGGGTATGTTTGACGTGTGTGTGTCTGCAGCGATGACGAGCACATGTTGATCCAGCACTACTGCCAGTCTCTGAACCAAGGCTCTCCTCTCAGCCAGCCCCGCAGCCCCGCCCAGATCCTCATCTCCATGGAGACAGAGGAGAAGGGAGAGCTGGAGAGGGTCCTTAATGACCTGGAGCAGGAGAACAGGTCAGTGGATCCTGTTACTGTGCCTCACACTCCAGTCTACACAACTCAGCTTTGAATCTGAAAGCGGTCACATGACACATTTAACGGACTTTAGATTTGACCACAAGGGTTGACTAGAAAATCCAGATCTAGTCAGGGGACAAAACAACAAGTAACTGTCCCTGACGAGCATTAAGAACTGTTTCTTGGGTTTTTTCTTTTTGCTTTGCTCCAAAACTTAACCTTTGCTGCCTGAATCATCATCCTGTCTCTTTAACTTTATTTAAACTGAACTAACGCGCCATAAGTCATACGTAATGTAAATATGACCAATTATACAATGATGGCACAACTTTAAATCATTCATGAACACTAAGAAATGATTCAAGTCTTCTGTCGGTTGAAAGGACAGTCTGTAAAATGCGATGCCCACATCATACTCATTTATTCCTTTTCCACAGCAGACACAAGTGTGGCTTCATTTATAATAAGATTGTGATACATCTTATTTTTATTAAAATAAAAATAAGAAGTCTTGTTCTTTTGCTTCTGCCTTCACCTCGCTAGCTTTAACAAATCGTTCCCATAGCTTCATGGTATGGCTCATCAACTCATCCTCTGTACCTACTATAGCTCTGCACATCACCCTTGTTCTTGAAATTGCTTCCTTTTCCATTGCTCAGGCTTCGTCTTACTCTTCAGGATTGTGTTAAATAATCTGGTTGAAAGGTTCACTGCCCTCATTCGAATCCATCTGTTCCTGGCCCACTACCAGAGCTTGTAGTAGGAAGTGACCTCATTTCTGTTCATCTGTGCAGGAAACTGCAAGCAGAGTACGACCGTCTGAAGAAGACACACGACAGAAAGGGTCTTTCCCCACTGCCATCGCCCCCGGAGATGCTACCAGTGTCACCACAGTGCACACGTGATGCTGAGCTTATCGCTGAGGCTAAGTTGCTACGGCAACATAAAGGCCGTCTAGAGGCCCGGATGCAGATACTGGAGGACCACAACAAACAGCTGGAGTCCCAGCTTCACAGACTGAGACAGCTCCTGGAGCAGGTATGCACACACTCCAGTTCACGCATCCTGATTTTACTTTAACCACACTCCAAGTTCCACATTTCTGTGTTACCATTCTCTACCCAGTGGTGTTGGGTTCTGGGTCGGCCCAAGTTTACGTTCCAGTGGATAAAAAGGAAGTCAAGGAAATGGTCGGGTGTGTAGGACGAGTATGGAAATAATGCTCTGCATCTGGCTGTGATGCAGGGTTGCCTTCACAATGTCAGAGTCCTTCTCACAGAGTCCAACATTGATGCTGAGACTGTCGAACTCGGCAGTCAGTCACCACCGCATTATGTGCCATAAAGGCAAAGAAAATGCTGCTGCCATTTTTGAGTTGTTCCTCCAGCGTAGGGCTGGGCCATATTATACCGTTCACGGTAATACCGGTATAATGTTAGGCAACGATAGGAAAATGAAATATCGCGATAGAATGGGAGTAAAACGCGCATGCGCAGTGCCTTTGTTTTCATACGCACATGGCCGATTGTTGAGTGAAACAGATGAACCAGAATTGGTTTGTAAAAATGGTGCAACTTCAGTGATGTGGAACTGGTTTGGTGTTTGTCCGTCAGATACACAACAAAGCACATTTTTTTGCAGAACATGCAAGCGGCCGTCGTTATTGTCGTATTTGTCGGACTAAGATGCCCTTAAATCTGGGAGTAATCTGGGTCCTAAACTCCGTATGCTTCAGGTCAAACGAACACTGCAGCATCACTTAGAGTTAAAAACTGTCTAAATTCTTTCATCTTTAATAAAACGATCAGCATTGCTGCTTTACCAGGTGTAACTATGAAGTTTAACTTCCAGGCATCCATGAAAACAAAATGTATTACATTTAACGGAGTTAGAAGCTAGCAGGAAGCTAGCGGAAGTTAGCTCGCTAGTTTCGCTAGTTACCTAAGCATGATATAGCATGTTCTGACTGAGAGATTTCTGAAAAAAATCAAACGTACAGCTCTGCTATCACTTCCAACATAAATGAAGACAGAAAACTAAACAGCAGTGACGTTTGTAGGGTTACTGAAGTTGGGCTAGCTGGTATACAATGATGTGCTACGTGATCGCTAGCGACACAGCTATGTTAGCATAACATAAACAGTGAAGCTGGAGGACGAACACTAACACTTTTCCACTTATAAAAGTTAACGTGAAGGTTCTTCATGGTTAGAGACAAATGCAATCGCATGGCAGGATGCTGTAAACGGACCAAACTTCAGTCAGGAGAACAACTGAGATAATCCATCCACAATACGAGGTTAGTCATTAATATACTGCAACAACATGGGAATAGAGCAGCTGCCAGAGAATTCAACATTAATGAATCAATGGTACAGAAGTGGAGGAAGCAAGAAGAATGAGTTTAATAAAGTTTGATTTATCTGACTGCTTTGTTTCGCTTAATGTGCCTTATAATCCCGTGCACCTTATGGTCCGAAAAATACGTACTGCACACTGCAGTTTAATGTTGCAAAGCACCTCTTTTTAACTTCAGTGGATATTATACATGGTTATGCTCAGGATATGTCAGCCCATTTCTACTGGAAATGCCTTTTGGTTAAACTTTCAGCAAGGAATTTGCATTTGCACTGTTACATTTTTATAAAGCTTTAATGTACATAAAAACCAGCTTCTTGTTTAAGTGAAAATAAATGGAAGGTTGTCTTTTTGCGCTAGTAATGTTGTGGAGTTGTATTTTGTCTCGCATCAATTATATCGTCAGTTATATCATTATCGCAAATTTTCAAATATATATCGTGATAAATATTTTTGGCCATATCGCCCTGCTCTACTCCAGCGTATGCCTGAATATCCTCTGGACAAAGCTGACAGCAGAGGGAACACAGTTCTACTCCTGGCCTATGTGAAGGCAAACGCAAGCCTGTGCTGTTGTGAGGGGCGGGGCTCACCTGGGAGTAATCAGGGTATCATATTTCAGCCACCAGGTTGCATCCAAGCAGTTGCCTTCTAGTTATGCTTTGCAAAGAGAGCCCATAAAAACATCGCTGCCGCCACTGTGGGCGTCTACTGTGCCACAAGTGCTCATCAAGTTTGATCTGAACAAGCCGGTGAGAGTGTGCGACATCTGCGTGTGTCAGAACGCTGTGGTATGGATGTCTTTCGACCTCTGGCAATTATTCAAGCACGCCAGGCGAAGGGACATCAGTAGCAGGACATGTTAGCAAGAGAATCGCAGACATTTACAGACCATTATCTCTATACTGTTCCAGTTTCTGAAAACTATTAATCTTTGTGTTTGTGTTTTTTGGAATGGTGTCTGTCATCCAAACGGTTCAGTTTCGGTCTGACCAGACTGTGTTCTCGCAGTATTTCACAGGCTTGTCTAAATGTTGTTTAGCAAACATGGACTCCTGCATTTTAGACATTCATCCAGCTGATGGCTTTCTGGGGGCAAATGAATAAAATAAATTAAAATCAATCATTCTGAGACCCAAACTCTTTACCTGAGGGGATACTGTACAGTTTTTGACTTTGGATCTCTTATCTTGTATATCGTATTGTCTACTTGCTGTTTATTGAGGTTTTCTTGCTAATAGTTTGACTGATTTATGGCCTGATTCATAAACTTTTTGTTTTGTGAATACCATCGTTTTACCATTTCCTGTGAGTATAGTGTATTTATGTTTTGTAATCAGGGTTTGGTTCTTTCCTTCCTTGCGCTGCGTTTTAAGCTCTATTAATCTTGATTGTTCTGCCTTCCTTTTATATGCGTTTTTTTTTTTTTGTTTGGGTTCTCACCAGTTTGAACAATGCTTGAAAGAGGAGCATGATCAGATAAATCAATAGAACCACTGGATATTCTGTGGCGCTCTCCTTTTAGCACAAAGAAATAGGGTTAGGGGTTAGGGATAGGGTTGCCAAGTCCAAGAAGACCATTAAAAGGATCGATCCTTTCAGTAAATTTAAAGTTTCCAGCACGGTGGCACGGTGGTTAGCACTGTTGCCTCACAGCAAGAAGGTCCTGAGTTCAGTTCCACCATCAGGCCGTGGTCTTTCTGTGTGGAGTTTGCATGTTCTCCCCGTGTTTGCGTGGGTTCCCTCCGGGTACTCCAGCTTCCTCCCACCGTCCAAAGACATGCAGCTTGTGGGGATAGGTTAATTGAGTAATCCAAATTGTCCATGGAGGAATGAATGTGAGCATGAATGGTTGTCTGTCCCTGTGTGTTGGCCCTGCGACAGACTGGCGACCAGTCCAGGGTGTACCCCGCCTCTGGCCCTATGACCGCTGGGATAGGCTCCAGCACCCCCCGCGACCCTGAAAAGGAGAAGCGGAAGCGAATGGATGGATGAAAATTTATTGTTGTTTTGAATTTTCAAATCCATATAAATTGGACTATGTTCAGAGACATCTAATGTCCTAATTCTTCATGAGCTTGTATCTCTATACTGCATAATATCCTTATTAAACATAAAAAGTCTTAAGTAGGATGAGTGAGATGTTGAGACAAAAGGACAATCTCTAACTTTTGGATGTCTGCTAATTTTTTCCATACAGTGAGCTCCTGTTTTTTAATTCAATTCTGAAAGCGCTTTCTGTCTCACATTCACACAGTATCTTGCCCAAGGATATTTGGCATATCTCTATATTTCCAAGTGGAAATGCAAATCTTCTTGATTCCATACTCTAACACGGCAAAAATGAGCAGCGAAAAAGCCAAAAAACACAAACCCAATCTGCAGGTTCACAGTTTGGGGAGCGGATAATCCTTCTGGCATCTCTGCTGGAATATTTTAACTGAACATCTTATGCCTGATCTTTTCATCTCGCAGTAGATGAAGGGAAAAAACTTTTTTCTTCTTCACCTAACTTTTATATCTGGTCTTTCTACCCTCCCTCTGTTTCTGGGCGTCACATCTTCTGAGAGGCATCTGGCCACACCCACTGAGACATCCAATCACGTTGTTGCGCTGAATTGCAAAGACACGAAGTTGAACGCAATAGATGTTAACCCATCTGTTCCCTTCTGGTCAGCTGACTTAGTCTCCAGCTTTCCTTTGAAGTTCAGTAAACTCTGGTGTGGTTTCTTCTTTTCTCTGCTTCTGAAGCTCACTCTTCTCCTTGGTCCACTCTTCTTCCACTCTGTTTTTATTTCTTCTTTACTTGCTTGGATCTAATCACCATTTTCTTGATGGAAACCCTCAGCAGGTGAAGGTGTTTCTGAATATTTCTTATTGTTTGTATTTGGAAAAACTAAGGCCCACACATGTATGCTAGCCTATTGTTAGTCCTTGTTAGGTAGTATTCCCTAAGATGTTTAGGAATACTACCTAACAAGGTAAAAGACAGTTAAACTTTACTGGATTTGATCAAGTGAGTTTAGACTATTCTTCAATATCTACTGATGATAAAATGCTCTTAAGCTGGGCGTCAATTCCAAGTAGCACAAGATACTGATGGTCTCTGATTTTCATCAGTGAGCAAAGAGCTGAGAATAAGCAGGGTGCACGCGTCTCTGCTCTGTCGTATTACTGCCAGTTTCTTGTTTTGTTTGTGTTGTACTCGACATATTGGGTTTTTTTAATCTTTATCTCTTTATAGAAAAAAACCTACGTTACCTCAACTTGCACGTTATTTTATACTGTAAATGTATCTGTATTTATGACTGACTCTAAGCTCTGCACAACAGTGTACAAACAGCAAATAAAAGATGCTGTCCTTATGTCATGTGTGCCTCAGACGGATTCCAAGGTAAACGGCACAGCTCTGTCCTCGCCATCCACCTCCTCTCAGCGTTCCGACTCCTCTCTCCCTCTGCTGCGTGTGGCTGCCAGCCAAACTACTGATACAATGGGTAAAAACACCCACACATCCATTTATATTCTTTAATTTGCATCCACCCTTTGTGACGCATAGACGATATAAATAGATTTCTAGTACCTGTAGATGTACCTTGGACATCGGTTTACATGAGACAACACACACGCTAAAGACTTGCATGTGTGTTTCATGCTGTGTGTGTGCGTACGTGTGTTCGGGTCAGTACTCGTCCAACTATCCTTAAACGCTTTGTTTCTTTTCTGTTTCAGGTGATGATGAGCTGTCCAGCCCATCCCAAGATGCAGCTGGGCTGGAGGAAGTGATGGAACAGCTCAACAACTCTTTCCCTCAAAGTCAGGGTATGAAATAATTCACCTCTTCTGCAGCAAGATGCCTCCTTTTACTGAAACTAAACTGAGCATCTCATTTATATGAATAACTATGCTGTGATTGATGTAGTGCTCAGGTTATGGGTTTCAAACACTCTTCTGCTTTGTTGAAGAGTTCCTTTCAATTACATACTTATATCAAACTTTATCATAGCTGTAATTCATCATTTCGGTGTCACCTTCAAGCGTCTTTCTTCCTCTCTGTTACCAACACAAGATGATTTTACCTTCTTTCTTGTCTTTTCTTTCTTTCCTCCTTTTTACATGAGCTAGAAGGGAGAAAGGCACACCCATGAGAGGTTAGTGGCTTACCTTCCTCTTTCCTTCCCCACTCTACTGTTGCACGCTTCTGTTACTGCTGTATCAGTACCATGTTTGCAACACTTTTTGCCCTAAAAAATTATGGTTTAAATATCATCTGGAACAGAGCCGAGCTCTTAATAGAAGTCTAACAGCTGAAGAAATTATTCGGAAATTTGGGCATATTATGGCAGAGTGGAGATGACATGGTGCAGTGATGCTGTGGGAAAATGTAAATATCTATCCTCTTTTGCTTTTGCTTTCATTTCCTTCCCCCCTTTTCTGTCGCACCACAGCAGTGCTGGACTGGTAATCTGGCATACTGGGCCACTGGCCCTACAAGCACTGACAATGAAAATGAACTAATGAGTACAACCAGCCCTTTCTCTACCTTCGCTGTGCACTCACGCGCCTTGTAGAACAGAGAAAAAGAAAACTGCAGCAAAATGTCGAATTAACCAACATCTTAGCTGTCAGGGCTGCTGATGCACCGCCAACAGGAAGCTACTGTTGCTTAGGCTCTGGGGTTCAACTTCTGACCAGTATGTAGTCAGGGTCTGTATTTTCTGCACTATAAGGCGCACTTAAAATCCTTTCATTTTCTCAAAAATCAGCAGTGCTCCTTATGTATGAATTCTGGTTGTGCTTACTGACCTGGAACCGATTTTATGTGCACGGCACTCAGAAATCTGTCAAAATGTTTTAGTACGACTTTGCTAAGCTACGAAGCCGCACCGCTGGATGGATTGTTGGAGCATTACGGCTACCGTAGTCAAGAGCCTCACGGAGGAATCTGGGTCCTAAACTCCGTCTGTTTCATGTCCCAAAGCCAAACGAACACTCGGCATCACTGAGAGTTACAAAACTGTCTAAATTCTTTCATCTTTAATAAAATGATCAGCGTTGCTGCTTTACCAGGTGTAACAATTAAGTTGTACATGCAGGCATCCATGAAAACAGAGTTTATTAAATTTAACGGAGTTACCAGTTAGCAGGAAGTTAGCTCGCTAGTTTCCACCTAAACATGATATAGCATGTTCTGACTGAGAGATTTCTGAACAATTAAAACATACAGCTCTGCTATCACTTCCAACATAAATGAAGACAGGAAACTAAACAGCAGTGACGTTTGTAGGGTTACTGAAGTTGGGCTAGCTGGTATATAATGATGTGCTACGTGATCGTAGCGACACAGCTATGTTAGCATAGCATAAACACAGCGAAGCTGGAGGATGAACGCTAACTTTTTTCCACTCGATAAAAGTTAACGTGAAGGTTCCCGATGGTTAGAGACAAATGCAATCGCATGGCAGGATGCTGTAAACGGACCAAACGTCAGTCAGGAAAATAACTGAGATAATCCATCCACAATAGAAGGTTAGTCATTAATATACTGCAACAACATGGGAATAGAGCAGCTGCCAGAGAATTTAACATTAATGAATCAATGGTACAGAAGTGGAGGAAGCAAGAAGAATGAGTTTAATAAAGTTTGATTTATCTGACTGTTTTGTTTCGCTAATGCGCCTGATAATCCGGTGAGCCTTATTTATGTGAACAGACCCGTTCATCGACAGTGCGCCTTATGGTCCGAAAAATACCGTGTCAGGTGTGACAGAACCAGGACACACTGGCTACTGGAACAAGAAGGCACAGTAGACAAGGAATGTCTTCTGTCTTTCTCCCCTCACCCCAACCGGTTGCGGCAGATGGCCCCGCCCCTCCCTGAGCCTGTTCCTGCTGGAGGGAGTTTTTCCTTCTCTCTGTCACCAGAGTGCTTAAGGGGGTCATATGATTGTTGGGTCCATATGTATTGTTGTAGGGTCTACCTTACAATATAAAGCGCCTTGAGGCGACTGTTGTTGTGAATTGGCGCTGTACATAAAATGTAATTGAACTGAATGAGAATATGGGGCTTTTTGAATGCTACTAACAAGTAATTCCAGCGACAGAGATACATGAAGAGGATATGGGATCTATGGAGTCTTGGAAATCCAACATTTACACTTCTGGTGAAACAACTAGTAGCTTTGTTCCAACATCTGGAAGAAGTAACTACTATCACAACTAGAGATCGACGAGGTACAAAACAAATGCTACAGCAAGGTGGAGCCAGGACATTAGGTCATTGGTGAGATGTCATTATCCCCACCCTCCATGATTGGGTACCAAGCACCACAACTGATGTGTTAATAGCACTGAGTGTGAGCTGTGACTGTTAATCATAAGCATAGAAAAAAAAAAGTGCTTTTTTGAATGAGACATGAGCATAAAACCCTCTTAAGTTCTGCACGAGAGTAGAAAATGTACTAATCATGGCAGCACAGGAACACGTGCCAAGTGCAAGTGGCTGTCCCAGTGCGTGTCCCAGTCCAGCCTGCACCATGGCGCCTGTTTTCACGATAGGCAGTGGAATTAGTGCTCCAATGTAAAGTCGGTGCTATGTGTTTACGTAATGGCTGCATATACAAGATGACACTGTGACTGTTACTGCTTTGTTGCAGCCTTTTAGCAGCTTCAGTTTGTTAATTGATTTGTTTAAGAACTGAAACTTGTGGGTTTAGAATCTGATTGAGTTTCCAGTGTGGTGGCCTCAGTGCCTCTGTGGAGGTCATGGGAGCTTTAAAAATGTGCTGTATCGCTTATCAGTTAGTTTGTTTTCAAACATGCACATGTTCAGATGTGTTTTTCAGACACATGCCTCTCCATTTTCAGATGAGATCATTAAAGTTGGTGCATTGAGCTGTATATTTAGTACACTTAATAAACGGGTTCAAAAATTTGTACGATTTAATTCATCCTTTTTTTTCGACCTCTCGTAACCTCATAAATTCAGGAGCTAGCAACATAAATGTTCCACATTTTGTCAGGTTACAGCCTTGTTCCAAAATGGATTAAATTCATTTTTCATCTCAAAATTCACACACAATAGCCCATAATGACAAGGTGAAAACTGTAAGTGTTGAAGCACCACTTCAAGCAATTACAGGCTTTTTAAGTATGATGGGCTCAGGCTCCAACTGTTTGAATGGGGAGCATTAGTACACAGACATTTTCAGATCTCTTCAGAGTTTGGAGCCAGAGCCCAGACTTGAACCAAAGTCTGGGCTCTGGCTGGGTTAGTGACTCAAAAACGTTCACAGAGTGGTCCTGAAGCCACTGTTGTCATCTTGAACTGGGGCAAAGGTTCATTTTCCAACAGGAAAAGGTCCAGACCGCACTGGTGCAAGTTATCATCAAGGACCCAACTAGTTTCCTGAGCGCATTTTTGAGTGTCATAGGAAAAGCTGTGAATATTTTTGTACGTGTTATTTACATGCAAGAATTTCAAACTTTTTTCACTTTGTCATAATATTATATTATATATTATATTATTTGTGTGCAGAATTTTGAGGTGAAAAATTGATTGAACAAGGTCATGCCAGGAAACAACGCAGAAACGTATTTCTGCCAGCTCCCGTTTAGTCACACGACTCTGCTTCTATCCCTTCTTTGCTGAATTATACAGAGTTTAGTGTTTACATTGTGATATTGGCTGTAACTTTGATATGCTGCAGGTCTTAACAGAGCTTTAAATGTTTTCAACATTTTGAGCCCTCATTATTTCATAAATATGTGAAAAGTTCACAAAAAAATGAAAATCATAGCACAAAGAAAACGTTTTTCATGTGCAGATATGCTAAAATTCTTGTGCAAGCGGGGTTTAGGTGAAATCTTCCATAAGTGTGTTCTTCCTCCCCTCAGGTCCCAGCATTGGCAGTTTGTTTCACATGGCTGACGATCTGGGCCGTGCCATGGAGTCACTGGTCAGTGTGATGACGGACGAACGGAGCACCAAACAGCACGAGGCCCTGCACTTCTGATCCTGCCTTTAATCTTCAGCCCCAACTCCCCCCTCTCCTCCATCCCTCCCTACTTTCCTACCTATCGCATGCTTTTCTAGTCAAAACAACTGGATTGGAAACAGTTTACAAAGAGAATATATATATAACATTTATTTTTGTGAAAGATTAAAGTTCCAGCAAGGTCTCATCAAAAAAGTACATGTAGATTTCAGTAGTTTCTTAAAATGTCCTAAAGTTGTTTTATTATGAAGAGAGGCTGTTTTGGGGTTTTGTTTTTGTTTTTTAACTTCTATGCAATTGTACAAAACAACAATGGGGCTCTGGGCTGGGGTCGAGATACGAAGAAGCATGGTCATATATTTGCCATCTCTTTGTAACTGGGGGAACGACATATTTGTATCAAAATGAATGACTGAAATAATAAGGGTGCTTTGTAAGAGAAAACATGTCTTTGTAAAACATACACTGTCAAAGTAATGCAGACCTATTGGATCTTTAAAGTAGAGTGTCTGCAAGACTGTATGGACGCGTGTTTGGTCGTGTATGTGGTGGTGCCTAAATTTCATATTGCAATCCTTTTTCCAAAAGGTTGAGAAGCAATGGAAGAGGTCAATAAAAGGAAAAATCAATTTGCAAGTCATTTAATCATTTAGCATGATAGCAGTTAAATAAACACTTAATACATTATAGCAGCTGCTATAAAGTGTATTTGTCTTAAACATGGCTTCTGAAGCCAGCCTTTGCTTTAGAGCCACAACATTTCTTATGGTTTAATCTGCTGCAAAGCCTAAAAAAAGAAAAGCTAAGATTTAAGAAAACTGCTCCCTTATCTCATTTTCAATTTTTCAAATATTATGCCATACGCTGTAGATGAAAGTAGAAGACTCTTTCCTCGTCAGCTGCAATCATTCCTTCATTTAAAAATAAAAGAAAGAAAGAAAGAATGAACAAATTTGTACTTAATCAAGCAGAATGACTGTCATTTGACAAAGTTTTGCAGAATCACGTTGCCAAGCAGCTCCTGCAGGCTGCTCCCTGCCACAGCAGGTCGCTCTGTATGTTTGGAGGGCACTGAGTGTGAAACTCTTCCAAATCAAAGGTATCTGTTTGGAATCCAACTAGCACATCAACAAAGCTGCGAGATAAGATAAGATAGAACTTTATTAATCCCTCGGGTGGGTTCCTCTGGGAAATTCGATTTCCAAAAAAGCACAGCACCGACAGAAGTTACAGAGTTATACACACACACACACACACACACACACACACACACACACATATATAAATACAGAGACAAATATAAATAAAATATACGAAGGGGATAAATAGAATAAATAGGAATAAAAAATAAAAATACAAGTGAATTGCACATTTCAAGTATTGAGTCTATTGCACTGTTGACTATTTACAAAAAGTATTGCACAAGGTATTGTACAGTGAGGTGCAGAGGCACTACAGCTTAGTTGTTCCCCCCTCCTTTGTCCTCCTGTTTCCCCTCCCTCTCCCCTCCAGAGAGGAGTTAAACAGTTTGATGGCGTGTGGGACAAAGGAGTTTTTAAGTCTGTTAGTTCTTGTCTTGGGGAGAAGCAACCTGTCACTGAACAGACTCTTCTGGTTGTTTATGGCCGTGTGCAGAGGATGCCCAGCATTGTTCATAATGTCCATCAGTTTCTTTAATGTCCTTTTCTCTGCCACTGTCACCAGAGTGTCCAGCTTCATGCCGACCACAGAGCTAGCCCTCCTGATCAGTTTCTCCAGCCTGGATGAGTCCTTCTTTGCTGTGCTGCTCCCCCAGCACACCACAGCATAGAAAAGTACTCCAGCAACCACCGACTGGTAAAACATCCTCAGGAGCTTCCTGCAGATGTTAAAAGACCTCAGCCTCCTGAGGAAGTACAGTCGGCTTTGGGCTTTTTTATACAGGTGCTCTGTGTTGCATGACCAGTCCAGTTTATTGTCCACCCACAGCCCGAGGTACTTGTACTTGTTGACCACCTCCACCTCCTCCCCCTCTATCTGAACCGGCAGTGGACCTTCTCTGGACCTCCCGAAGTCCACAACCAGTTCCTTAGTCTTTGAGGTGTTGAGTTGCAGGTGGTTTGTGTGACTCCATGCGACAAAGTTCCTCACCAGACTTCTGTACTCCTCTTCCTGATCATCCCAGATACACCCCATGATGGCTGTGTCGTCTGCAAACTTCTGAATGTGGCATAATTCAGAGTTGTAGCAGAAGTCAGAGGTGTACAGGGTGAAGAGAAGAGGGGACAGCACAGTTCCCTGTGGTGCTCCTGTGCTGCTGACCACTGTGTCAGACGTGATGTCCTTCAGCCTGACGTACTGTGGTCTGTCGGTGAGGATTAGTGACTTCCATCCACTATGGTGCATAACAGTGAACGAACTTTTAAAAGTATCTTTGACTTATGTCAAAGATAAAAGCCTAAAGAAGAAAATAAATTCTTAGTTTCAACATTTATTAAATCAAACACACATTTTAAATGATTTGCAAGTAATTGAATTCTCATTTTATTGACATTTTAGCCATTGGCCAAGCTTTTGGGGAAACACGATTGTGCTTCTTTTTCTGTATATTTGTGTGTGTGTGTGTGTGTGTGTGTGTGTGGGGGTGTGGGGTTTTGGGTGACAAACTTTGTTCTGTTTGAGTTCTTTCCATACATTCATCCCTGTTGTTATTCTCAGTTTTTCACCTTATTTACTGCCCAAAGGCCTCGTTCAGATCTGTCATTTCTAATGACTGAACTGCGCTGCAAGAGCAACCTTGCCTCTTTCTCTCGTGGAGATGCAAAGTAAACATGTGCATGAGAGCAGTAAGGACCTGAGAAGTCAGAGAAAGATGTTTGGTGCAAGTGAGCAAGAGGCATTTCTTCAGCGATAAAGATCTGATGGTGTCCCTCTCTTTCTCCATAAGTACTTCCTATATCTTCTTCAGAATATTAGTATTATCTAGTTTTCAGCTTCAGCTCTACATTGGACCTTGAAGTTCCGATCTTGGTTGTTGCACTGACACGTGCAACATGAGAATTTCATTTTTAACACAGCTTTCCGACTTCAGCAGTACTGTAAGACTAGAATCTGAGCACTGCAGTGTTACACGGCTGCTAGATTGTGAGGATTTCCTGAACTATGAAAGAATGTTTAGAGACTGGTTAAATTGAGTTTGTGTGAAAGTTCAGAGGCAGTTTCTCCGCTGTTCTCAGTCCTCGCATTAATAAATTGCTAGCTAATTCATTTCAGAACTATACTGTTCAGTAAATGCACTGTAGGAGCCTCCAGCCTGAATGCCCAGATGCATTTATCCGTGCATCCATGCATTAATCCCTGTGCACTACTGTCAAACCTGGGATATACTAAACCTTTTTCTATGTGGAGGAGGTATTTTATTCTAGCAAACATTACGTTTTTTCCTTTGGTTAAAGGTTATTTGATTTTGTGCTGTGTGTTGTGTTTCAATTAAAGCATGTGTGACTACAGGAAGTTCATCATTATTTAATATTTAACAACTCAGAAGTATGTGAAAGTAGTACAGTATTACGTGCATGCGTGTTTTGGCATCGAGCAGTATCCCAGAGATGTTTCTGGCACTAAGTTTGATTTGACTGGCCAGGTTTTGAATTAACGTTTGTTTCAGTCTCATCATTTTTCAAATAACATCAGTACTTCACAACATATCAGATTCCACCAAATATATGCCTTACTATTGTATTATAAAATGCTTTACTGTATATCAATAAAGCACGCAGTTATACTGATTTGACTCAGACACTTGATTTTTTGAATTAAAAAGAAAACGTAAACACAGGATCCTGCAGGAAATCTCTGCATGAACGTTCTCTGTCCGGAATATGAACACTGGCATCCTTGAAACACTGACCTTCATCCTTTGGATGTTGATGTGCTGCTGAGTCTGGTCCTGTCGACATGGTGTTTGGTTTCTACACTATAGAGGTCTGAGGAGGACTCGCTGCACCACACAGCACACACTATGTTGTTTAGCTTGTATTTGTGTTCCTTCCCAGCTCCTTAGACTACCATGACCTGGATGACAGAGAACCTACACAGACTGAAGAAATATCTCCGAGTCCTGTTTCTCAGGGTTTGCTGCGATAAATATTCCCGCATATGATGAGAGTGGATCTGGATAAGTAAGCTGACAATGAACCACTGAAAAGGCAGGAGCAGAGGGTAGGACTTCCTAATGGAAAATATTGCAGTGGAGTATTTTAAGTTTGTGTGATTTCCAAAGGTAAACTTTTAAATTTGGTTGCATTGATCTGTTCAAGGACTTCCCAGCATTTTCAGCTGCGTGCATGGAAAGGCTAACGGCAGTGAAAGTAGTGCAAAGACCAACCAGAGAACGCCGCAGACATCACTGACCACAGACATGAGACTCATTTTGAACAGCAATTTTTTTTAAAGGAAATTTAAAAAAGATATGAAATGTATCTTGCAGCGTAATAGCATCGGTGACAGGCATCTACTGTATGAAATTGTGCCAGTAGAGTGTGAGGGTTGATCTAACAGGAATGACAAAACCATCCAACACAGTTATTGTTTATGCAGTTCGACGTGGATGATGCTGCCTACATCTGGCCACAGATACACTTTGCAGTCCATACCTGCAGTCTGCCAATGGCGAACCATACTGAGCCCATTAGCAACAAATGGGCTCCACTGCCTGCGTTGCTCCTCTGAAAATGAAGGGCTTAATTCTATTCACATTTATTTAAAGAAAGGAAAAATATCCTTTTAATAGAAGAAACCTCTGGAAGAACCAGGCTCAGGGAGGGGCGGCCAACTGCCGTGACTGTTTAGGGTGAGAGAGGGAAGACAGGATAAAGACAGAGCCAGAGGTCAATGATAACTAAAGATTAAATACAGAGAGGTGTATAAATGCAGACTTTAAGTTTAGGCACACCATCTGGGGCCTCCCTCTTCTTTCTGCTGAAGGATGGTTGCTGCCTCAGGTCTTCAGCACTCTTAGTGTGTTTTGTTACAGATGCTGCAGTTGGAGACTCGGCTCCATTCCTTCCCCCTTTTCTCTCTGCATTGAATCATATCTGTTATTAACCTCTGTCTCTCTTCCACAGCAGGTCTTTATCCTGTCTTCCTTCTCTCACCCCAACCAATCACAGCAGATGGCCCCGCCCCTCCCTGAGCCTGGTTCTCCTGGAGGTTTCTTCCTGTTAAAAGGGAGTTTTTCCTTCCCACTGTCGCCAAAGTGCTTGCTCATAGGGGGTCATATGATCGTTGGGTTTTTCTCTGTATGTATTATTGTAGGGTCAACCTTACAATATAAAGCTCCTTGAGGCGACTGTTGCTGTGATTTGCTGTGTAAATAAAATAAAATTGAATTTTGACATTTTATACATGATTCTGAGATTTGGTAATGATTTATCCTGTTGTCAGCCAGCAGGGTGGATCAGTGGCTAACACTGTCACCTCAAATACTTTGTTCTGTATTTCTTTATTAAAATAAACGAGGGCTTTTCTAGGGTAATTTGTATAACAGCAGACAGACACTATAGGTCTTGCAAAAATAATACAACTGAAAGATCCAGTATCAGTACATGCCTCAAATGTTATCAGACACTGAACTACAGAGATAAATCCGCACAAATGTAGAAATGACATACGCCATACAAAATGGTAAATATTTACAAACACTTTTTAATAAATAAGACTTCCTGAATCCATTTCATGGGGGTTTAGTTGGTAGAAATTTCTAATGAAAAAGAACCAGTAAAGACGAGTATGCATTTTCAAATAATGCAGTGTGTGTTCAGGAGGTATCTGGCCTTTTCCACTGCACCGCTGGCCTGGTAAATGAGTGACAGGTTGAAGGCAATCTCCCTCCTCAGATCAACCTGGTCACCTGGGATGCCCTGCAGAAAAAATAAGAAGACAAAGGGAGAGAGAAAGAGGCAAACATCCATCACTGTCCTAAAGGCTACGTTTGCACTGAAGCAGCAAGTTGTGTTTTTACCCACCTCCAGTTGTTTTGCTGGTAGTAAAAGCGCCTTTTGGTAGTAATGCATAGCCAAGTGTGTGAGGCCCATTTGGTGCAGCGCTCGGCCTAGGTTGTACATACTCTCTTGACACTCTCCACGAAGCTCTACGTAACGCCACAGGAAGGAGAAACCCTGAGAGCACACGTTGGTTTTAAAAGAACAGACTATAGGACTGAACTGTGCACAGAAATAAACGAACTCTGTACCTGCAGCACCAGCGTGTGCCGTTTAGCCACAAACCTCTGAGATGCCATGTGGAAGAAGGTGAGACCTACAAACAGGCTGTGCAGTGGATTGCTGGGATGAGTCTGGAAGGCCTGAACATACTGACCTGAAAACACATCCAGTGTTTGAAAAATGTACTACTGTGCAAAGTGGACCAAGTGTGAACATAATCCCTAAACCCTTTACACCACGCTCCAAGTTATTATGCAAATTGTGTTTAAGTGTCATAAAGATTAAATAAGCTGTTCTTCGATAAAAACCATGGATGGGAGTGTGTCTCAGGACTCTGTGTTTCACTGAAATCAACCTCGGACCCCTGTGATCGTTAGTTTGCCAGCTGAGCCCAATTAAAGGAAAAACTACTAAAGGAGGATGTTCCACATTATTAAGCAGGCCTCCATTTTCAAGAAACAGAGGAATGAAAAAGGATCTCTGCTGCTGAAAAGTGTGAAATAGTTGAATGCCTTGGACACGTAACGAGATATTTCACAAATATTTCAGCGTGATCACCATCATGTTAAGAGATTTGTGAGTCAGAGCACACATGGGTCCGTGCAGGTAAAGGCACAATGATGAAGGTTTCAGACAAATGCATCAGATTAAGAGAGCAGCTGCTAAAAGGCCATCACAAAGCAGCAAACACATGTTTGAAGCTGCTGGTGCCTCTGGAGCCCTGCGAACATCAAGCTGTAGGATCCTCCAGAGACCTGCAGCTGTGCATAAACCACCTCCAACCAATGCTCACAAGCAGAAACTCTGCAGTGGGCCCAGAACTACCCCTTGGAGATCCCTAAAAAAGACATCCACCTTGGTCCCTAATGGACATAAATGTCTATTCCCCAAAAAGTGCAATAAAAATCTCATGTATTAATATTTTTTTTCCACTTTAAATTGGTCAGTCTTTTAAAACTACTTCTCCCTGAAATATTCATATAAAGTTTTAATTATATTTTCGTTGTTTTAACCCTTTAAATCCCAGTTGTATTACACGAGCGCCCTGTTTTTTTAGCCCAAAAAACAAAAAAAACTAAATATTTTCCAAAAAAAACATTTGAAGTAATATTTGATTGTTATTATAATTAGGCCTTTAGATGGTCCAAAGATTGGCACCAAAATTCATTTTGACCTGCCATTATTTTTTTTGCAGGAGCACATTAAAAAAAAAAAATGCATCCACCTTTAAGCCTATGTCCATTCCCCAAAATGTGCAATAAAAATATTAAATATTAATTTTTTTTCACTTTAAATTAGCCAATCTTTTAGACCTACTTCTCCTTGAAATATTCATGTCAAGTTTTAATTACATTTCGCGGATTTTAACCCTTTATATCCCGGTTTCGTCACATGAGCGCACTGCTTTTTTTGCCCCAAAAAACATAAAACTTGAATATTTTCCCAAAAAAACATTTGAAGTAATATTTGATTGTTATTATAATTAGGCCTTTAGATGGACTAAAGATTGGCACCAACATTCATTTCGATCGCCTTTTATTTTTTTTTTCAGGACCAGAAAATGGTCTCCAGGCGGCAAATGCTCCTCCTCTAGGCCGAAATAAGTGCATGTTGCCGGGGTAAGTCGCGACGATTACCGGGGCACGATCACCGGGGACCCCTTTTTCCAGCACACACGCCCGATACCACGTGACAACAAATACGTCATTTCCTGTTGACTAAAAAAAAAAAAAAAAAATGCACCCTCTCATGGTCCTAGGGACCAAAAAATGGTCCCGCCCGATCAGCGGGCGAAGCCGCTGCTGCACGCCGGAGATGAGGCTTCATCTCCGGCAGGTCTGTCCAAGCAGCCCGCTGTTTTCCAGCAGAGGTCAAATGTGAAGCAAGGGCGCCACCCGGTGGACAAATAAAAAAATTACAACTCTAAGGCCTGTAGTCCAAAACGAAACCTAAGCTGGAAACCTGACGATCCCTTTGACCGTAATTTTTCTGGCGTGAAAAATAGCGTTTATAATGGGTTTCAATGTGGACATTTTTGTCCAAAGGGACTAAGGTGGATGGATTGCTGTAACTTAGCCATTTTAGGCTGATTTAATGAATTTACACCACAATTATAAAATATAATTAAAAAGAAAATTCTTTGACAAATTTGGCTATATTCCACTCAACACAGTGAAAATGGTTTAAAATTAAAAATGCAAAAGACAATAAATGTCCCTAAGGACATCTGAGGGCTACAAGAAGACTCGTTTTCAAACGGTCTTGGTCACTGATGAGTGCAGCGCAGCCCTGGATGGTCCAGATGGATGCAGAGGTGGACGGCCACCGTGTCCCAACAAGGCTGCATCGTCAGTGAGGAGGTGGAGTCACGTTTGAGCTGGAATCACAGGGAGAGAGCTGGTCGGCCCCTTTAGGGTCCCTGAAGGAGTGAAAATGACCTCTGCAGAGGATGTGGAGTTTCTGACTGACCACTTTCTTCCATGGTAGAAAGAGAAGAACTGTGCCTTCTGCAACAAAACCATCTTCATGCAACACAATGCACCACCTCATGCTACAAGGAACACCTCTGCATCATTGGCTGCTGTCGGCATAAAGGGAGAGAAACTCATGGTGTGGTCCCCATTCCTCCCTGACTTCAATCCTATTGGGAACCTTTGGAACATCCTCAAGCAAACAAATATGAGGGTGGGAGGCCGTTCACATCCAAACAGCAGCTCCGGGAGGCTATTCTGACATCCTGCAAACACATTCAAGCAGAAACTTTCCAAAAACTTCCAAGAATTGTAGAACTGCTATCAAATAAGGGGTCCTGTGTTAATGTGTAACTTGACCTGTTAGGATGTTTCTGATTTCAGTGAAATTGATCCACTAATGCTGCAAATTCAACAAATCACCATTTTCAATTCTCTACAACCTGTAAAATCTTTTGAAACTGTGTGTGCGTAATAATTTGGAAGCGTGCGTTTCAAGTTTTGTATTTTTGAAAAACTGTTTTCATCGGGAGTTTAGTTCAGTAACATTTGAATTATACTCTAATGGCTGACGACTCGAAAATTATGCCGACTGTCATTTAAATCGACTATGTAGGAAAAACAGAAAAATATCTTGTGAGATTTAATGGAGACAAAACTGCTAGACTGTTAATTATTTATTTAAATGTTGGGATCAAATCTCTTTGGCACTCAAAGCACCTTTTTAGTGTTTTATATCATTTTAAGCAATGTTACTTTACCAATATGTGTCCAGTTGCTTGGATATTGTTATAAAACACATTTTAATTCACATAATTCTCTTTCAATGCAAAGCAGTGTTGGAGGTATGTGATCATCGACATCTGCAATCAAGAACAAGCTAATAAGCAAAACTTGATGACATTAGTTTGAGAGGTGTGGCGTAAGCAAAGGAAGGGCTCCTTTAAAATGCTGGTGCACATCAGTGGCAGCGGTAGTGATGTTAAATGTTTTTATCATCTCTAGTTAGTCGATTCGTGTGCGAGTACCAAGAGCATGTTTGAAGCTCCCTGACACCATGGCGTTATGTCCGCAGAGAACACAGAGGGCGTGATTGTCAGGATGTTTAAACAGCATGCGCAGACAGAAGCGATGGTGGCGCTGGTGCTGCGACGTTATTGTCAGCTGCAGAGAGTTAAAACAAACAAAAACAAACAAACATTTGTTTACAAAATCTTTCCACCAAATTCAGGAAATCTATGCTTTTGATTCATTTGAATATTTAGTATTAGCAGTAAATCTTCATACAGACTATGACAATGCATCAGAGGCTCTCTGGTTAATAAATAAATCAACTGTGCAAAGACGGTAAAAATGAAAGAGTCAAAATTCAAGATAAGTGGTCGTTTCAGAAGAAAGCAGGCACATTTCATGAGGACAAACTTTCCTGCTTCTCATTAAGAAGTGTAGTGACGCATTTCCTGAATACAAACAAATACTTTTAAATATATTTAAAAGTTTGTCCTCACAAATGTGCCGCTTTAATTCCTAGAAAGAAAAGAGTTTAGTAAAATAGTTGGGCCAGTTTCTCCTTTAGTGATCTTCTATTCTGCTGACACACAAGCAGACCTGGTTAAAAATATTCCAAAGCTGAGGCAGAGCCACATTTTCCAACAGCATCAGTCTGTTGAGAGGAAAAACAGAGAAATGTTATATTTATTATAATTGCGGCATGCTCTTTATGCCAGGCCACGCCCATATTAACTACCTGATGTAGTTGTAGGCCTTGTAATAGTTGTGGTCCAGGATTGTGGCAGACAGGCCAATGAACTCCAGTTCTTTCCTCCTGGGCTTGTTGTCATAGAACGAGTAGAACTCCATGGCCGAATCCACAAGCATCTCCGCCTCCTGGAAGCGCTGCACCTCACACAGCGTCAGCACACAGCTCAGCAGCAGCTGCCACCAGTCCTCTTTGGACAGGACGTTGGTTTTACCTGATGACAGTGACAAAGTGAAATCCAGTGACCAGACCAACTACGGGCTCTACCTTGTAGCCAAGTACGATGCAGACAAAGATAACATACCAGTGTTGTCCAGATAGGCCGTTTCATGGTCAGCAATCTCTGGTAGCATGTCTTCGACCTTCACGAGCCTCAGGTGATTCTCACCTGACACGTTTACAGAGCTCACACACACCTTAGCTCGCTGCATGGCCACCTATAAACATGCATGCGTTATGCACCTTTGAATGACTCCCAGGACGCAATGAAATGTGCGCAACAAAAACAAAAAATGGAGCATTTATTTGTTCAGATTCACCTTCTCTCACAGTAACCTCATTGTTGAGGAGAACTCTCAGTAAACAAACTACAGTAAAAAGCCCGTCTTATCAACTTTGAGGTGTTTGTCCTTTTTCCCTGTCGGGTACAAAATAACTTGAATGATAAAAATGTTTGTTAAGAATTGAACCAACAGTCAAAAACCAAACAATTACATATCAAGAACAACAAACTGAACTTACACTAAAGTTGTGTTTACACCATTAGCCATTTGTACTTGTGTCAATATCACTGACAGACTGAGAGCAGTCACAGTTCTCCTGGTAAGTGCATTAATATTGTTGGTATAGTATATATTTACTTATTGATCCTATCCCAGCTGTCACAGGGCGAGAGGCGGGGCACATCCTGGACAGGTCGCCAGTCTGTCGCAGGGCTCAGAGACAATCGTTCGCACTCACAGTCACACCTGTGGGCAATTTAGAATAATCAATGAACCTGTCCCCACAAACTGCATGTGTTTGGACTGAACCCACAAACACAGAAGGACCTGATGGTGGAATGAACTCAGGCCCTTCTTGCTGTGCAGCAGCAGTGCTAACCACCGTGCCGCCCTGTTTACTGAATTATGAAATATTAATGAAATAACCCAGCTGCTAATGCGAACTAGTTAACATCATTTACGTGTCAGGCAGATTAGCTCTGATCCAGCCGAAGCAGCCGAACGTTCCTCCCAAATTCAAAGCATCCAAGTAGTTCTGCATTTTTTCAAAACTTCTAAGATCATTCCCTCTTTGATTTCACTGACACTTGGCTAGACTGCAGAGCTGAGGTCAAACGTAGTGTATTCTATATGTGGAACAGTTGTACCAACTCCTTTGACTCTATCAGAGAGGAAAAAGCACTCTTTATAGCCACAGTATGAATAAAAACAGAATATTTGTGGTGGCCATCTCTCAGACTCCTATTCCATCAATCTGAAACTCCAATGTAGCTTCGTTTTAGAGTTCTCACATTCACAAACTTATTCATGCTGCCCGTCCAGCAGGGTGACGACGACCCCCCATCATGAGCGGCTGACGGATAAAAAGCAACCGTAAAGTGTGTTACCTTGAGGAGCATCGAGATCATAGTGATCACAGTGTCCAGGTAGTCCTGCATTTTCCCCTGTGTCTTCAGGAGCGTAGAGCGATGGAGCAAAAGCTTTAACTCCTACAAACACAGAGATATACAAAACCAGTTACCAAACACAGAGCACTGACCAAACAGCATAGCATCCCCAAATGCTGCAGGTGATGGTTTTCCTTTTTCCAGCTGGTAACCAGACTACGTGTTCTTGACTCTAATCTCAGCTCAGGTCTGGAAAGCACAGAAATCTTGTGTTTAACCAGAATCCAAGTAAACTATGAAAGCAGGTAAACTGCTGTGGGTCAAACACGCATGATTACACTGTAAGCTCTGAGGAGTCGTGCATTAAACAATGAAGCAATGAGGGGGATGTGGGCAGGAAGTCGTTTGCTCACTCTGCATCATATTACCACTAACAGTTGGAAACTAACTACCAGACTCGCCGGGCTCCAAATCCAACTCACTATTGTGCTCTCCACACCTAATCACTTCAATGGCTCACGTCTAAGCTGAGAGAAGCCAAAAGTGGCACCCACCCACTTCACATCACTACACTATCTCACCCATTGTTGCTTGAAGTTCCCAAATACATTCACTTTCCGTGGTCTCTGGTCACTGGGTTGCTGATTACAGCTTCAGTGGGGATGCCCCTTTATAAGGTGTGACTGTCAGTGCCTCCTGACAGGACAGAGGTTTGCACTCCTTTTCCCCCTTTGGTGTTACCAGAAAATGTCCATGAAAAAGACCTCTAAGAACCCTCCATGACATTTCAGGAACATTGTAAATGTAAGATAATGCAACCTAACGTGATAATGCAAAAAGCAAAAACAAAGATCCCCTGCCTTTTGTGCGGCTGAAGAATCGTGTGCTAGTATGTTGCTATCATACATGGACTCCAGCGCCTTAAGGGCACAATCCATGCGGCCCAACTGTTGCTGCAGTGTGGCAAGGGAGAGCCGGGCCTCTAGGTGCTGCGGAGCCATCTCCACCACCTTGGTGTAGCTTTCTGCTGCTGCCTCCATGTGGCCCAAAGCCTTCAGACACTCTGCAGATGACAAAGGAAAGTGACAAAGACACATAACAGTGGTTTTCTTTTTCCAAGCCAGACCTGAAGTGAGACCTCGTTTAAGGTCTTGGCTTCTCTGTTGTTACAGAGTTTCACACATGAAGAATAGTCGGGATGGAAGGTGAAATGTCTTTTTAGTCTAAGTTTGCAGACGCACCTCTTCCTTTAACATCATTCCCTTTTTGCTGGACCTACCTGCATGCCGCAACCAAACAACAGCCAGGTTGTACTTTTCAGATACGACGAGGGCAGTCAGCAGAGGCAGAGCAGACATGTACTTGCCCTCTTCCAGATACGCTTCACCGACATCCAGGTACAAGTCGCCGATCTCTTCTGGACTCTGCTCCATCAGTGTTGAAACCAAGCCCTAAAAGCAAGAAGATTCTAAAATGAAATGATCTTTTAATAAAGACTTCATTAATAAGCTGAGCTCTGTATGTTTTTGAGTCCTGTTTTACCTCGGTGGGTGCGTAGACATGTAGGTGTATGAAGCACACAATTAACTTGGTCCTCAGGTCCACTGGGACGCTGTCTGGTACCTGTACATCCACAATTTCACCTGGAAACAGCACACAACGACCAATCAGTAAAAAAGAGTTCCCCAAAGACTCAGGCAATGATTCTTTCACGTCATTGGAGGATGTTTGGCCCACTCTACTTAGAGGGTTTTGAGACTGAATATCCTATTTGAAGCCATGCCAACGTGTCTCAGCAGGATTGCTGCCAAAGGTATGTTAAAATGATAGATGGTGCTAAACAGAGTTTATCTATTTGTGTTAACAGTAAATCACCTTTATTCTTAATCAAAGATAAAATGAAAGCATACGTTTGTTTAATATGTGGAATGAAAAGTTTGAGTAAAGAAATGTTTTAATGTCTGGATTTTCTGTGCGTGGACATGAAATACTGAGGAAAGACAGAAAATGTGATTCCACCCCTCATTAAATAATTCTGAATATAAGAAATGTTATCGAGTATGTTGCAAGTGTTAAACACACAATCACGAGTTACAGGTGATTTTGCTGATATAAAGCGATCGCTGCATGCATCTGTTGAAGTGTCTTTTGAGATCACTGAGTGCTCGAGTGTGGAAAACATTTTGAAAAACAACAACATCTAAACACATCCTGTTTATGCAAACGTAGTCACAGAGGCACCACTAAAGAAGCCACAACGAACGCTCACTTTGTGTCCTCATCTTTCTGCACTTCCTATAAGACGTCATGAAGGCTATGAGAGTTCTTCATATGATGAAGAACAGCCACGATGAGTTTGAATCCTCTTGTAAGGATGTAAATGTGTAGCGCCTCATGTCGTTGCAACTTACCGCTCTCCTCTGCTGCAGCTTGTTCTTCCTTCTGTAACTGTGTCCCGTCTGCAGGTTGCTTCTCCTGGTCTTCGGTGCTCTCCTCTTTAATCTCCTCTTCTTGTGTTGGTGGAATAACATCTGAAGTGGATTCACTTCTGACCAAAACGATGCCTACAAACTGCACCAAGACCTAGGAGAGCAAACACGTGGAATGTTTATCCATTTAAACCGAAAACATTTGTTCTCAGTCTAAACGGCAATAAAGGTTTTTCCACAGAGACCCACCTGCAGGGCCTTGTTGTACTGCCGGTTGGTGATATAAAGCTCAGCGGCCATGTTGATAAAGTCATCACTGACCAGGTCGGGGTGTCGTGCCAAAGCTTCCTCAATCACACTCAGAGCTGAGGGCAGGTCACTGCTTTCATAGTAACTCCTAAACACGACCCACACAAGCAAATACCGATAACTGAACTGTCAAGGTGATAATCCAAGATCAGATGGTTTGAGGTGACGGTATTTTAGGGGGGAAAACGAGAACATAGTTTATGTGTCTATAAAAACACATACCATAGCATGTCAGTGTGTGTCCCTTACTTGGCCATGTCTTTGGAGAGCTGTATGAAGTGCTCTCCATCCTCCAGCGGCAGAAGTGACAGGATCCTGCGGTAGCCGTCCATGCACTGTTTGTGCTCTCCCAGGCGCATCTGCAGGCTGCAGCGCTCCCACAGATAGCGCACATTGGTAGGATCGTACTTGATAGCTGTGGAAATGGAGCAAGGCTTGAACCTAGAGAAGTATATAAATGATAACCAGCGTTTCCCTGGTCCCTGTTTGTTTTGCAGTGGTGGCTCATATTCCACAATTCAACGGTATGAGAAGCACCAACGATAGAAGGCGCAGTAGCAGTCATTTTTAAACCGCAGATTTGTCAGGACTTGACTGTTTTCTGTTGTACAAAGTTCACAGACACGTTTCAGATTTACACGTTGGACTTGTCTGCACTAAAACAGCTCGTCTCTGGATAGATTCGACAGCTCAAGTGGTACGCAGGACTCATCCAGAGGAACACCTGTCCCATATTTAAGACCCCACACAATCCCTGACACCTTCTGACTTTGCTCTTACATCAGAAAATCCATTGTTCTTGTGCTGTTTGATCAGAAACTGTAGAGACAAACACACTTGATGTGCGTTACTTTTATTAGTTCATTTCTCAGCCCCTCGGGTGATTTGTTACTTTGCATGGCTCTTCCAACTGCAGCCTTAAGCCAGTTTATCCCACTAAGTAAATCCAGTCTGAGAGTTTTAAATATGCTGCAGCAATCACCCCAACTACAGACTGAGGAAATTACAGGGCTTATTACTGCAGCATAAATATAGCTATAGGACCATGGGATTGAAGTACTGGCCCTGCAGTAATGAACATCCACTTTAACACAACAGGTAGGAACTGTGTTGTTCAACAGGCCCACCAACAGACAATAAACAGATGTGAAGTTCCAGTGGGAAGTGATGCGTGCCGGTCCGTGTCAGACTGACCTTTGCTGTAGCAGATGATGGCTTGCTGGATGTTGTCCTGCTCCAGAGACATTTCAGCCAGTCTGATCCACTCCTCGCAGTCCGAGGGGTTGAGGTGGGCGGCGATCAGGCCAAACTGCAGCGCTTTGCTCATGTCCTCTTCATCCTCATAGATCATAGCCAACGTGGAGAAAGGCTCATATGCCAGAGGAGCTGAGGGACAAAGGGAGAAGAGATTTTGTTTTTAACTTTTCATAGTGTTTGAACACTAACTGGCACACAGACAAACCAAAGTTAGTGTCGACACAAACAGCGAGTGAATATATGCCTGTAAGGTCACGCAAACCCACTTCGTACCCTGTCTTATGATCTCCATACACATCAGGATGGCGTCCTCTTTCTCTCCTCTTGCATAGCGAATGTTGGCTTCTCCCATCAAGCCTCTCAGAGCCCGGGGCAGCTTGCTGCCATGACGACGCCCCTGTTCACATAGTTATATATTAACTAAGAACTGCAAAAACTCACCTAGGCATGACCGTTCGCCCGTCTCACCTTCATCATCTTCTTGTTTTCTCGATTCAGCTCCATCTCCAGTGCAAACACATCTCCTACAGTCACATCTTCTGCCATTTCTTTAGCTTCACTCTTCTTTCCCTGTTGTCTCCCCACTTGTCTTGGCCTCTTCCCTATCTCCTCTGCCTGCAACTCTTCTTTGTCTGCAATGTAATCCTTATCATGTGCATCATCAACATAGCTCAGGCTGTCCTGCTCTTCCTCCTCCTCCTCCTCCTCTGAAGACTGTGGTTCAGCAGTTTCTCCCAGCATGGAGGCAAAGGCCAGCTGGACTCCTGGGCTAACTCCATCCTCTGAGAAGACAGGAAAGCTGGCTTGAGTAACATTACCATACTTTGCATGCAATCCAGGATGGGAATCAAAGTAAGCTGACCCAGTTTTTATAAGCAGTCTCTGACCAAAACAATAGCTTTATGAGCAACACTCAGTACTTTGTGAACCCTTAAGAACAGTAGTTATTATCTGTCATTTTTATTGATGTTGATATCAAATAAAAGGCAGTTTCAGACATTTTAACTTGTCAAAGTAGGAAAATCACAAGAGTTCCATTAAGAGAAATTCTGACCTGTTCAAGAAGCATGATAAAGGCTAAATAGTCCAGAACTGAAATCTATTAGTTTTTCCATTAGAGGAAAGATGATGGCAGGTTGGAATTTACATTTGGTGAATATGTTCATCCAGTTTTGTTGTTCCAGTTATTTTTAAAACTTTGTTATATTCCTAAAACCATGACAATTACAACACACTCGCTCATGGGATTCAGTGTCGCTATCTATTGAAAGAAGGGTCCATTATTTACATTTCCAGAGCCACTGACAGAGAGAGATTACCGATCTTCGTTGAGATGAGTCCGGACGTCGACGGGAGCTCAGCGTCTTCCACATCTTCAGCTACCTGCCCTGACTGAGAGGTCAGAATGAAGGAAGTATATAATTTTATGTCACACAAGTGGAGCACAAGTCCAAGTGATGCTGAGGAGTGATACTGCCTCAGCTAGACAGCTAACAGTTACCGAACTAACAACATAACTTACCTTGGCTTTCCGCTCGTCTCTCCTTCTGTCGAACTCTTCAAAAGTTATTCTACCCTCGAGGTAATCTATGAGCTCATTACTGAATCCAGACATGTTTCCCGCCACTTCAAACAAGCTGTCACATCAGTTTACGGACACATAAATCATGTGTACGACGCTGTACATCCGATACGTGACGTCCGCTAGCACTCTAAACTCAGACTGTAGCAAAAGTCAACATTAACTAACGTGAAACGGCAACCACGTGATCCTTCAAAAACTTCCGGGTTAGCGCTCTCAAAATAACAGCACAGGAAGTGCTGATTGGGCCATACCAAGTGCAGCTTTGTCATGGGGAGGATAATTAAATAATTCATTTTAAATTATGTTTCTTTTCTTTTGTTTCTGAATTGCAGTTGTGCTTAAAATACAAAGCACAAATGTTCAGTATTATTAATCTAAAATAACTGTAAAACTAACTGTTTCTGTTTCTTTGTGGTCAGATGATTTGTCAGTATTTGTGTTCCCTGTTGTGGCTGCACTCCGTCCCATTGTAGAAAACGAAACATTTCCCGTTTGTGTGGGGCTGTCACGTTGTTGTTTTTTATTTATTTTTTTATTTTTTATTTTTTAATTATTTTTTTTTAGTAATATTAACATACAAACAAAATGCACCATATATTACAGATTGAGAGAATAAACATTCCTTACATATTAGCAACTTCCATACATGGGGAAAAGAAAATATACAGATTATTAACTCACTAAATCAAAATCTTCCACAAAGGAAACAAAAAAAGCAGCCTTTTTCTTTTTAACTAAGGTCAAAGATTTAACCAACAGGTTTAAGTCGTTTTTCCAGTAAGCTAGTGTTGGTTTAGTCTTAAAAAACGACATTTATGTATAAATTGCTTGCACAAGATTAATAACACATTAACACCATAATTGTGTGGATGCTTTAAGCATCCACACTGCATTTTCGCAGGAAATGCAAATTTTTCTAGTTAGCTTTCTTTTCTTTCAAAAACACTCCAAACAATATCATATTTAAGGTAAATGGGGTAATTTGAATCCCACTGGAATAAAGCCAGGTATGAAAATCCAACCAAATTATTTGTATAAAATTGCACAAAAAGAATAGATGGTCCAAATCCTCCTCTTCTGTTTCACAAAATACACAATTACCAGTTTCTATTTTGAATCTATCACCAAGGAGTCTATTTGTCGGGTAAATTTTATTCAAGATTTTAAATTGGACTTGTTTCCCTTTAGGAGCTGTCACGTTGTGCTTTTGGATCCTGCACAGTAGTGACATTAGGTGGAGTGGCTGCTTCGAACTCCCACGCACACAACTTGGACCTCGTTAAAAATAATATATATACATGTATGTACAGACACACACATTTATAAAGAGGGAAATGTGATTGATTTTGGTGTCATGAATGTTGCTTTAAAGCTAAAACTGTTTAATCTTTTCTTAATAACAAGCAGTCAGTTTGATCAACAGGCTCTTCTCTACTGAGATTCATAAACAGAAGTTCACATAACAGACCAGTATGGACTATAGATGTGTTATTATTAATAGAAAATTTGAATGAAAAGGGAGTTTTCCAAAGGTTTTTGGGAAATATCACATTTCATGAATCATATTTGTGATGTGTTACTGTGTGAAGAACAGATCCTAAAATATACACGGTGATAAAAGCAATGCCAGTTCCTCTAAAACGGTTAGAGAAGATCTGCTGCACTGTCCCTAGTTTGAGCAAACTCAGCATTCAATATATTGACTTTAGTGACTGAAAAATCTCCAAATTTATTAGAATGACTTTAGTCAAAGATTTTTTCCCCCTAATCAGGTTAAAAGGCATTATATCCTTGAAGATTTGGAATTGGTTTAGAACACCAAAATTAAATTTTTTTTATTTTTAAAAATCGCTCTGCATCTTTTTTTTCTTTCCTTTTCTTTTTTCAATTTTGTATTTTTTTTAAATCTTTTATATATTTATCTTTAATACTTAAAGTTATATAACGTACCTGCTCGACTTGCATTTTTACAATACGACACTGCATTCAAGTTTCTGCGTGACTGCTGCAGCTGCAGTTAAAGCGCTGCAACCCAATTTTACAGCATCAAGCGAGAAATTAGAATCAAACTTATGAGAAAGGAGACTTTGAACACAAATAAGTGTGATGAAAACCATTAGTAATGCATCTGGAGTTCGACACCTGTGGCCTAAGCTGATCCTGCAAGTATTCAGTGGGGTTCAGGTCAGGACTGCAGACAGGAGTTAATAGAAGATAAAAGCAGAAAGGTGTTTGGCATTGGCAGAGAAGATTTTTAAGGTTTTTCATGGGCACAACCCACATATTTCTTTACAAATGTCACACTATTTAAAGGTGGACAAAAATAAAAAAACCCACAAAAACAAAAAAAGGCTTTCAGATTTATCAATTTATTGCATTTATTGATTTATTGTTATAATTCTTAATAAGAACCACTGTTACAACAAATCGATCAAACACAAATGTCCTTACTAGGTGATACGTATAAACTGGTCGTGAATGGAAGCACTTTACTGTGGTGCTTTCCAGCTTGGGAGAAACATGTAGCTGAGGTCCCAAAGCCAACAATGCACGGCTTGAGTAGTAACTGGAAGAAGGAAAATTATTAACCTCAGCAACTTCACTTTCAGTGTTGTATATGTTGCTATGCTAGATGTGGCAGTTAGCTGTAGCTCATAGGTGTCAAACTCTGGCCCGCGGGCCAAATTTGGCCCGCAGCCTAATTACATTTGGCCCACGAAGCCATACAAAATTGCTATTAGAGCTGGCCTGCCATTATTATACAGGTCATGTACTGCTAATACTACAATTCCTAGAATGCTCTGTTGGTGTTTTGGCCTGTCAGTCACGACAGGACTTATTAGCTCCCTCTCCTCTGTTGACTATAGTCATAGCAACCATGCAAATACTGCCATGCTACCGATCCCAAAATGGCTAAAAGAATAAAAAAAGGAGCAGGTGGGAGAATATGATGAAAATTTGACAAATGATAAAATGATACAATTTAATTCAGAAGGCTGCAAATACAGTTTTTATTTAAGAAATGAATTCCACTGATGTGTTATTTAATTGGAACTTTGATTTTGCATGTGTGCAATATTAAGTTATATATACATTTATTAAGCTTTGCTTGTTCCATACTCAGTTTTTCAGCAAAACTTGTTTGAGTCCATAAGAAAAGATTCCTTGTTATATTTAGAGGAAGTTTTTTTTCAATGAATATTAATGTTAGCCCGCGACTTTGATCCAGTTTTGAATTTTGGCCCACTGTGTATTTGAGTTTGACACCCCTGCTGTAGCTATACAGCAACATAGCTTAGCAAAAGACATCTTTATGCTTTTTTTTTTTTCTTTTAAAAAAATAGCTTTTGAAATGTGACAGTGTCATCCTGACCGGGTGCTGTCGCTACTCTTCAGGCACACATTTACCTGTTACATGGTTACGAGCTATAGCGCTGCTACGGCATGAATGTTTTTGCTTTTGTTTCAGCCTTTGTTAGTATATTTTCCTTCTTCAAGCAGTTATTCTTTATTAATTCAGACCTTGCCCCCCTCATATCAATGCTTTTCACATTCTCAACTTTTCATTTAAAAAATATAAACAGCATACTGAATTCTGTGATTAACACAGTAATTCTCCTCCTGTAATTGAAATACTTCTAAGCGACCCCTGAAGGTCCCCGACCCTCATGTTTGGCACGTTTGGCGTAAGGAGGGGATGGAGGTGGGAGGTGTCAGTCAAATCAGTGATTTCGACGCTGAACGGGCTGCATGGTTTCCCACAGGAAGAACTGGTTTGGTTACAAACAAAAGTTCCTGAGCAGGAGCACAGCTCCATGTTCGGAGTACTGTTTGTTTTCGATCACGCAGCGTAGTTGGCGTCTGTACCAACTAAGGATGAAGAGCAGGGATGCGAGGAAACGAGGAGATGGGATTTGAAGCGGTCCGGGCAAAGTCGATCTTTTAAATCGGAAACCTCGCCGAGCAGCAGACAGAACGAGGTTGGACCATGATTTATAAACGGGAGCCGTAAGAAGCAAACGTTTTAAGAGGTGCTGCTTCCCTTGTTGGGTTACGAGCAGGCGGCGGGGTTGCGCCTGGTTCTGGACGGCGGATTCCGCTGATGAGGGATCTGTTGTGTCAGGGCCGTGAGGAGGCCTGTTGTCCTTCAGTGCGCGACGTGTTTTCGCCGCTCTCAGCGTGTAAACGACGGGTTGTTTTTGTTTTTCAAAGCAAAGGTACGGAAGGCGCCTCTATATATGCAATAACACACTTCTTGTAGCACAACAGAGTATGCGTTTATGAGAAGAACCTCAACAGCTGGGTTTAACTGTTGTTTTTGTTCCCGTTAACGCTGCATGATCCCATTTTCTTTAGGCAACAGCCTGACTCTGACGAGCTTGCTATTGTGAGCGGATGAAGTCATTCTTTGATCCATTTGTAGCAGCAGCAACAAATAAATCTGTAATTAGCCACAGCACACACAGCACACGCTTTAGCCTCGAGTATCAGCTTCATTTATTGCTGTCAGGAGGAAAAGCTGCAGGAGCAAAGAGTTAAACCTGTTATCAGAACCATTCTCTGCAATAACGACGTTCTTGCACATATGCAGACAGGTTTTGGTCCACTTGTCTCTACAGAAACTGTAAATCCTTTGGGCTTATGGGCTGCTGCTCAGCACCTCAAAGCTTTAGCCCCTCCACATATTGTCTTTCCACTTTGACTCTTGTCATCGTCATGCTGGAGACCCATCGCTTCACTGTTCTTACTGTTTTGGAAGTTCTCGTACTTTACAGTACATGGGACAGTGAAGCCATCCTGTCCCCTTAGCAGGAAAACAGCCCCAGAACATAATGGTTCCACCTCCATGCTTGATGGTGGGGATGTTGTTCTTTGGGTCATACTCAGTATTTCTTTGCCTCCAAACACAGTTGATGCCAAAGCGCCCGATTTCATCTGACCACAGCACTTTGTCCCAAACCTCTGAATCATTTAAAGGTTAACTGGCAAACTTTAAATGGGTCTGTACATGTACCTTCTTGAGCAGGGCCCTCGCAGGTGCTGCAGTCTGTTACAGCAAAGTGTGTTACCAGTAGTGTTCTTGGTGACTGGAGACCCAACTTCCGTTAGATCATCAACAAGCTCCTTCAGTGTAGTTTTGCGTTGAAGTTGCACATTTCTCATGATCATTCCAGACCCAACGATGGTCTGGAGATTGATGGTCATTTTATATTTCTAACATTTTCTAATAATCCTAAAAAAACAGTGATCACCACCTCACCAAATGTTTTGCTGGTGGTCTTGTAGTTTGTTTTAGCCTTGTGCATGTCTAGAACCCCAACCAATCACAGCAGATGGCCCCGCCCCTCCCTGAGCCTGGTTCTGCCGGAGGTTTCTTCCTGTTAAAAGGGAGTTTTTCCTTCCCACTGTCGCCAAAGTGCTGCTCACAGGGGGTCATATGATTGTTGGGTTTTTCTCTGTATCTATGAAGCGCCTTGAGGCGACTTTTGTTGTGATTTGGCGCTATATAAATAAAAGTGAATTGAATAGAAGCTTGTCCCTGACACAGCTGTTTGGTCTTGTTGTGGTTTTGGAGAAGTTGAAATAGATGAAACTGAATCTGTCGACAGGTGTGCTTCACCATCACTTAGGTCACTCAGTGACTTGCAGATCAGTTTATAACTTTTATGCAATGATTTCCTTTCTTGACTCTGTCATTAAAATGAAATTGTCCTAAAGAGAGAGAATGACTTTGTGTACACATTTACAAACTCAGCAGGGGATCAGGGCTTATTCTGAGGTTGACCTGAATGTGCACTGCAGTTCTGATTTGTTCACCGTGTCCACTCGTCTACTCAGGGTCTGAGCCTGACTGTGTAATCTGTATACAGTAAACTGTAGTATAAACCAAGGGTCTGTTTGTAGGTTGAGTGGCAACTTGTTTTTCTCTCCTTGGGTGAATGTGTGACTTTTTCACTAGCAAACTGGCAGCACTGTTCTGTGGTGTACTAAGCCTACCTTGGACAGCTGGGGCTATTGACTTGATACTTGATACCACTTCCTTTGCAGGACATCCTGCCCTGTTGTTACTTGAATTAAATTCCTGACTGTCTTTTCTAACTTGCTTTTTTGATTTTAAACACAAACCTCAGTAAACGGCTGATTCTAGTCTGTGGGTAATATTAAAACTGTGAGTAGTTTTTTATTTCCAGTTACATCAACATCCAGCCAATCAAACTGGCTGCAGTTCAAATCTTGTATTATGTTGCAGCTGTTGGTTATTTTAGCGAGTTTTCTGTTTATTACTCTGTCAAGTAATCACATAAGAAATACGTCCTAAGCAAGTAACAGTGAATATTCAAAAGGGTTAGCCCTACATGTCTTTTAAAATATAACTGCTCATTGGTTCCAGTTTAGAATTCAAGTGTTGTAACAGTTTAACAGGATACAATATCTGCCAAAAAAGCAAAAACCCTTCCTTTGATTAAAAATTAGATTTTTTTTGTAGAAATCATTTCCCTAAATGCAAAAACAAATATTCACAAACACATTAATGTCAAATAAAATAAGTTTTACATATCATTTAAACTAAAGCATAAAATAAAATAGCCTTTACTCTTCATGAAATGCTTCCTTAAATACTGAGGAGCCAGAAGCAGTTCTGAGAGTGTTGTGGCTCCTGGATGAGATAAAGTGGGTGTATGTTCATGGGTATATGCTTTTTGTGTGTGTGTGCGCGCCTGTGTGTTTTTGAATGAGTATGTGTGGCTCTAAGCCTTTACTGTGGTGGCAACAAGAAAGAAAACACGCTGTGCTTTGATGCAACATTAGGTTTACATGTTAATAATTTATTGTCCTGCCTAACAGCACCAGGTCAGTGGCGTTTTACTCTCCCATGTATATTTTTACGGGCATGTTGGGACGGTGTGGGATTTAATTTTTATATTTTAAAACATTAACACAACTCAAATGTAATTTTTATATATTTATACTTCTATAACTCCACAAAACAATGTTACTAAAGCCTTGAAATATAGATGGTCAAGCAGACCTGGTTACTGCAGGTATCACTATGACAGAAAAGATGCCCATTTTAAACATTATGTCACACTAAGTTAATAGTTCATCGGCGTACGTATGGTTTAATTTAACGTCTGTAGTGTTACTGTAGACTTTTCACTGTGTAACATGAACTGCAGTGGATGGGAGGAGCTTCAAAGTAACTTTTCTTCATATTTAAGTTTTCGAAAAGCTGGTTTAATTAAGAACTCCCACCTGCTTTTTCCAAGTAAAGGATTTTGATTACAGTAACAAGCGCTTCTGTTTTGGATGCTAGTGGATGCTCAGCATCTCTGTGGCAGCTCTGCCTCTTTGTTTCCTGGCATTTGTGAGTAGACAGACTCCACACTGAAGGATGATAGCATATTCAGAGAGACCTATGGGCTGCTTGGGCTTAATATGTTTTACTCCAGGTCTGTTTTAGTGGCAAATGCAAGTGACATGCATGCTATAGAGCTCTGGAGCTTTAGCTCAATAACAGTGTGTAGAGAGCCTCATGACCAAGCAGCTGCATCCAAGCATTACATCATCAAGTGCAATGCAAGCGTTGGATGCAGTGGTGTAAACATGCCGCCACTATACTCTAGAGCAGTGGAGTGACGGATCACACTTTTCCCATCTGGCAGTCTGATGGAGGAGTCTGGGTTTCGTGGTCACCAGGAGAAACGTACTGGTCTGACCCCACTGTGCCAAGTGTGAAGTTTGGTGGAGGGGGGATTATGGTGTGGGGCTGTTTTTAGTTAAAAGTTTTAATCCTTCAACATATCAAGACATTTTGGACAATTTCATTCATATAGGAGCAAATCCTATAATAGCCAAATTTACACTGGCAATATTTATGGCTGGACAATGTTGTTGTTTAGGTAAGTTTACAGAATCTGAACTACAAATCCGGCCTGTTTGTGTACAATATGAGTTACATTTGAATTATTTCAAATGCATTTCAGTGTCAATGTAAACATGTACGTATGTGTCCAGAATGCATCTTTCTAGACTTTATTTGCATCTCTTTTAATTATTGGAAGGGTACGTTAAGTTGCCATTGTGTCCTGGATACAGTGCTGCAGCTGCTATATGACTTAAAAAAGCAAAGCAATCAGTGCACTGCTTCAGACAAAAGCATTTGTTGTCTGCATTTCTAGTTTGTCCTGACATCTCTCAGATTGATAGTGTTGTCTCAATTATGTGCAGACAGTTAATTAAATAATTGGAGTCTGTCACACTCAGTCACTTTGTTGTGCTTCTAAGCTCGAGCAGAGCAATGCATGGAAAAACAAACAGACACAAAGTGGCATGGAGGAATGTGGTGGGTGTGCTGGGAACAGGAAGCTGTTCCCTTTGGCCCCTCTATTGTTCTCTAATCATGCTGCAGCTATTTATGTAGCGTCCCTGTGACTGGTGCTGTCGAAGAGCTCGGCTCTTTTTCTACACACTTGCTCCAGATTTATAAAAAATTAGCTATTAACTTTGGGTTAACCAGAAACTCTTCAAGATAAACACAGTTTTTAATAATTTAGAGTTAATAATTTAACTGTGATGTCCCTGCTGCCAGAAAATTACACCACAACACAATACTTATTTTACCTGCAGGCTGAAAGCACTTCCAGCTGCTTCATATATAATTTATATTTTCCTTAATTTAGGGGCAGATGATGCTGTAGTGGTGGCCTGTAGTTGATGCCTTTGCCAGTGTCAGGATGGTTTTCGGCTTTTCTTCCCATTAATGTATCATGTAGATAATAATAAGTACTGAATATGTCACCACTTTTTTTAAGTAGATGTATTTCTCAAAGGTACTATTGAAATTAAACTCTCACCACACGTCAGTAATAACTCATCCAATCACATCCAAAGAAATCAAACAGCAGATGTTCATTAAGTTGTTTGTAAGAGTGCATTAATTATAGTTTTCTTGTAAACATGTACCTGCTGATTCCAGCTCCTTCTGTAGCTCTCCACAAGTGTTCCTTGGCTCTTGGACGACTCTTCTTATAATTCCTTTACCTCCTCTGTCTGAAATCTTGCAGGGAGCGACTGGTCACAGCCAGTGTATGGTGAAATGACCCCCCCGCCCCTGATCGCTAAGCACCCTTAGACGTTACATTTGTGCTAATTGCTGCATGTTTGTTGTTATCGAAGCTCTGCATGTGTTGCAAGTGGCTCTAGTAACGTTTAAATGATTTTAAACTGACGGATTATTATCCAGACAGTCGTCTCAGGTGACATCAGCCACTGTTAAGCACACAAAAGATTATGACAAAAGATAATTCACTCCTGTTTTCTTCCTGTTTAATCAGCTGCTTCTTTTTCTCTCCTTTAGGTTTCCAGCCTCCTTTCATCCCTGACAGTCCTTGTGGATTGTAGGACCACCCCCGTCACTTCCTCCTACCTGGACATACAAGTGGCAGCATCTTGGCTTTGTCTTTATCCTTCCTCCTGCGTCTTTTTTGCCCCTGTCCCACCTCCATGGTTCTCTTTTTATAATGTGTGGCTGGATGACTTTCAACCTTTCAACCTTTCAAGCAAACTAATTCTTAAGCAAGAGGCTGCTGTACTGTTGGCACTTAAGTGTGTGTTAAAATGGACTGGTGTCACATGACAGGATATAAATGACTGCTTACAGAAGCTTCAGCCACCAACACTTTACGTTCTTCTCAATGATAGCTTGTGGAAACTGCGAACTCTCAAGTGCCTTGTCCTAAATGTTGCCACCGAGCAGAAGATTTCTTTCAGTGGAAATATGATCCAAGCAGTTCCCTTTACTTTATACTGCAGTTGCACTGCTCCAAATATTCAGTTCTGATGAAGAGTTGCCTCCACCTCTTCGTCTCTTTTCTCCTGTAAGGTCGCTGGTCTTATCTCTTGCTATTCATACTCTGATTTCATCGTTTCCACTTCCTTATTTGTTTTCTTTTTTCAGTCCATTTGTTTTGTCACCACCGTTCGCCTTTCTGTTGCATCTGCTGTCCTTCCCCCTCGCCCCTGTCCATAGTCACCCCCCCCCCCCCCCACCACCACCACCACCACCATCATCATCATCACCATCTCCACCTTTACATCCCACACTCACCACTACCAGCACCACTAGCTAATCACCTAACCCCCTAACTTCTCATCCCCTCCCTTCACCTCTCTCTACTGTTACCATGGCAACAGCTGCCACTGCCTCTTCATCATCCTCATCATCACCTAGTGGCAGTGCCAGGGAACACCTGCTGGCGGTGCGTCGACGCACTCCACATACCCGACCCTACACGATCGGGCCTGACAGCGTCTGCAGCTTGTCAGTGCAGGAACCAATCGGAGCCTCGGCCTCGGCCTCCTCTACAATGTCATCAGGGAATCAGCCAGAAACAGGACTGGGGCTTCAGCGGGCCAATAGTGACACAGACCTGGTGACTTCAGAAAGTCGGTCATCGCTCACAGCTTCTACATACCAGGTGACTCTGGGTCACAGCCACCTGGTGATCTCCTGGGACATAAAGGAGGAAGTGGATGCAACTGACTGGATCGGCTTATACCACATTGGTGAGAAACTGGAAAACAAATTTAATTACTACTTTATCAGCAGTTACTCTGCATAAATCTCTTATTTGTTACTCGTGAACTAGTAGAACAAAGCTGAAGTTAGCTTAGTATCAATCCAAGGTAACCTCATAGAGCTGGGCCCGTAGGTACAGAACAAGATGGTGGGCGTTTCTCTGGCACAGGTAGCTGGTAACTGTGACAACATGCCAGATTGATTTCATGGATTACTTTTGAAAGATTTAATAGACAAAAGCTTCTTAATTTTTAATCAGATGCTCCCCGTTCTGTTGGGAAAAACTACAACAGCTTTTAATGACTTTAGCACAGGTATTATTATTATTATTGCTTTTATACTTATTACACTTATATAATTTTACTAATTATTAACAATTCTTTTTGTATTTTTGTGACTATGTAGATAGCTCGCTTTCTTAAATGGGACAGCAGATGACTGTGTTGTGGTTTTGGCACAATGATCTAAGTTTCTCAGGATGTTTCCAAACCTTTGGTGTTCGGCCCTTTTAAATGTAACTCTGGCTCGTTTTACTCGTGGTGTGGTTCATTTGTGCAGAGTCTAACACAGTAATCACACTCAGGACCACAACCTACAGTTACAGTGGAGGTGATACCTGTTGAATCTGTTTGAATGTCTTGTATCATAGCTTGGTACGGTAATCTGTTCTTAACCAGTAAGACCAAACCTGGTAATCTGGTTAAAGTGGCTGGTAAGATTTCAGCAGTATCTGCTTCTTTGTGCAGCAAGAAACAGAATAAACAGTAGCAGAGCCTACAAATCGACCTCCAGTGATCGACTGGTGTAAATGTCTAACGGATCAGAAACGCACTGTCTAGAACATAGGTGTCAAACTCTGGCCTGCGGGCCAAATTTGGCCCGCAGCCTAATTACATTTGGCCCGTGAAGCCATACCAAATTACTATTAGAGCTGGCCTGCTGGTATTATACAGCTAATATATATATTGTTTAGTATTAAGCTTTGCTTGTTCCATATTCAGTTTTTCAGCAAAACATGTTTGAGTCCATAAGATTCATTCTTGTATCTGGAGGAATAAATATATTTCAATAAATATTAACGTTAGCCCGCGACTTTGTTCCAGTTTTGAATTTTGGCCCACTGTGTGTTTGAGTTTGACATCCCTGGTCTAGAAGGTCAGTGATACCCTGGGGAAAAAAATGCCCCTGGACACTATTCATCATCTGATTAGGAGCATGCTCTGCTGCTGTCAGGCATGCATCAAAGCATGTGGTGGCCATACAAAGTGCCATTTTGGGTTGTTGCAGTTCCATTTCTGAAAAATGGACTAGTCTGCCACATTATTTTTTCACTACTTTTTCAGGTGTTCTGTGGGTACATTTTTCATTTCAAGACGTTGGACTCTTTTGTTGCTGGCACATTTCTCAGGGTGTACTCTGCCTCTCACCCTGTGGTAGCTGGGATAGGTTCATGCACCTACTGTGAGCTGGATAAGGATACAGGGAAGAGAATGGATGGATGGAGATCAGATGTGTTTTCCAAAGTGTTCCTATATTTATTTATTTACATAATACATACATATACTTAGGGATTATTAAGGTATTCGGATTATTTGACCAGTATATATTTCAAACTAAAAAAATTTTTAAGCTCAAACATATGAACAACACATTTAGATTTGCATAAAACACTTTAAAAAAAAAAAATACTGTTTATACTTTACTTTCAAAGCTTGCTTAATCTTTGTTTATCTTTATCATAATTACATTTTTTATTACAAGCTGTTACAAGTTCTGAATTTCTATTGGATTCTTGAAATATTCTTCCTTCTGCAGCTCTACAGTAACAGTGTTTGTTTAGACTGTGCATTCAGTCTGCTGTACTTTTGTAATGATAGGTAATTTATCTTAGTTGAACTATTTTCTACAACTTTGTCCATCAATATCATGGGATATATCATAGTTTCAATTGCAAAATTACACCAGTTTAAAGTCGATGACAGTGTAACAGAAACAAGAATGGCTACCCTGGATGCTTCCTTCTTCTTCGGTGTCTTATTATGACGTGGGGTAAGTGGGCGGTCGATATCGGGCTCCTTTTATATTCCTTTTGGGTAAGTTGGAATATCAGTGGGTTTTCCGGCTCTTCTGTTCAGTCGAGTCTCAAATTTGGGCGTCATATTTGACAGTTCAGTGATTCTCCAAATCAACTCTGGATTTTGGACTGCGACATGATGCTGCGACAAGACTTTTAACTGGCCCTAACAAGAGATTGCATATTGCATTTCGGCTTCTCTTCATTGTTTGCTGATAAATGTTAAAATTTTAGTTTTAAGTTTTAGGGCTGTACGTGGTGAAGCTCCCCAGTAAAACTCTGAGCTGTTGAAACCTCATGCTTGGTTGGTACAAGGTTCAAAACACGCCAGGTTTGGGCTTTTCAGGCACCAAGGCTATACAGTTCTCTTCAGTTGTCTTTAAGTTGTACAGACTCCATTGACTCTTTTAAAAAGCAGCTGAAGACACTTCTATACAGACAACAATTCATTTGTTGTTTTATGTTTTAATTAATCTGAGTTTTTTTCGTTTTATTGTGAAGACTTTGTGACATTTATCTGTGAAAAGTGCTATATGAATACATTTATTTTTAACAGTGGTCAAATGTCAAACAGGTGTGTTTACTTAGAAAAAATAAAATCATGCTAATGCTGAGTGACCACTGTACCCCGTATACACCATGTCGAAAATGTGGTTTGCAAGGTTAACTTCAGCCTTTTTCCAGCGATGCCATGAAAACAACGGGAAGATTTCTTCCCTTTTGCGTCCAGTCGGTCTTGGTCTCATCTAAGAGTCTTCTCCCCAGCATCACCTTTGTAAAGTCAGTCATGTCCATTTACATTTTCTTTGTCAAGTTTGTGTCTTAGTCTGGATCTCATTGTTTATGCTTCCTGTTCCTGCCTCATTAGCTTAATTCCATTCTGCTGTGTCTTTTCCCATGTGTCTCCACTTTTCCTAATCACCTCCTTGTGTATGTATTGTCTCTTCTCAGAACATCAGTCATCTTCTCCTTGGGTCTGCCAGCTTTAGTATTACTGTTTTCCTAGTGTTATTTCCCACTATTGGCTTTTGTTCCATCTTTTTCTATTGTGTTTTCTATTATTCTCTCTGGCCAAAATAAATGCCTCGCCTTGTGTTTAACCACCCCTGCATGTGAGTGTGCATTTTGCTTCTTTACTCCATGTGTGTGTCTGCACATCTTAGAATAGAATAGACGTTTATTGTCATTGTACATGTACGATGTGCATGGAATAAAAATGTAAATAGTAGGACAGCACGGATACAAAGCAGGATGAAGGCACACATTAGAGGGCAGGTTGCAAAGTGCTTGAAAGTAGTGCATTGGACCTGGTCTGAGTATAGAGTCTGTGTGTGAGTGACCTGAGGGTTACTCAGACCACGGCTCAGATTGGTGGGTGGGGTGTTTTTGAGGCTGGAGTGGGACCTCATTGACCTGAGGTGCCGACCAGAGGGCAGTGAGTCAAGTGGTGGGCAAGGTGCAAGGGGTCGCCTGTGATTGTCCTGGTTTCTTGAGACAGGATGAACTGGCAATAGCCTCAGGGGTGGCAGAGGCCAGCCGTTCTCCATTTATAATGAGAGGGGAGCGGACCTGTCTGTGCCAAGTCCATAAGTTATGTTTTAAATTCTCTACCCTGTATGCTGTCTCATCTCCGTCAGAAATTAGCCCAACCATAGTGGGCTAATTTCATCGTCAAATGTGCGTCATCCAGCAAATATGAGATGGTGAATTTAAGTAAAGTGAGTAAAACTGGGTGCAGATCATAACTCAGTTTGGATGACACTGCTGATTTTGTCCTTTAATATGCTTAAAAATAGGAGCAGGAAAAGGCCAATTCAGAACTGAACTGGGGATCATCAGATATGGACTAGCAGGCGCTGCCTGTAAATAAATGGCTATTATGGATGTTCAGGGCAACCAATTTCTTAGTCAACTTAGTGAGGAAAAAAATGGACTAACCAACTGGTTGAAAGCTAAGAGACACTCAGATATTAAGTTAAATTTGAGAACCGTTTAGTGAAGACTGAAAAAAATCTAATAATAAAGGCACTTTAAACCGTTTATGACATTCTTCATAGGGGTGCAACGATACACAAAATTCACGGTTGGGTTCGGTTCGATACTTTGGTGTCACAGTTCGATATTTTTTCGATACAAATAAAATGTTGATGATTCTCTGCGCGATCAACCTCTCACATGTTTAAGCTGCGGGAGATTTCACTTGTCATGTTTGCATAGTAAGCTAACGATTAATAAGACGATGTCAGAGGAATTGGTGCACAAATTATCATCACTCACAGATCAGTGCTGTCGCTCTCTATACACAGTTCGCACGATTGCAAAGTGAAAGCAAAAAAACAAGCGCAAATTCAAACGCGACTTCAATATGTCACATATTGACAGTGGCTCACCGATGCCAATGACATAATTACCCAGCTACATTTCTGAAAGAATGCAAAAGCATTGACATATATTTTTCCTACAAAAGCCCGACGGGCAGGGAAGAGATAGATTTTGGTAGCCCGACTGAAAAAATCGCTAGCTCCGGGACGTCGGGCTAGCGATATTGCGAGCCCTGTATCTGATTGAGGAATCACTCATCTTTGGAAAAGAGAGTTTATTACAGAGAAATGTCTCTTTCCAAAATAAAAGCTATACTATCCGCTTCTTCTGGGCTATATTCTCAGCAGCATAAGGAGAATCATGTGCTAACAGCTGTCTAAATGACTCGGCTAAAGTTAGTAGCATGCTTGTTGTTTTTGTCTTTGCACTAGGATGATGTCGGTGTAAATGTGCAGTCATATTCGTTGTGTTCCCACTAGTGCTTTCAGGTTAATCTCGTTGAAATGACCTTAACGCCACAACACGGCAAATCTCCGTTAACGAGCTACCGCCGATCGCCCCGTGCATGGGGCTAGACGGCCAACACGTTAACGAGCTAACTGCGCTAACACACTAGTTCCCACCCATGTAATTGAGCATTGCGTGGCACATCCAACATACTGTTTTACTTTAGTCCATGACTCGCTTACCTTCAGGGTCATACGTCACATGAAAACCAAAATAATTCCAAACGCCAGATCTGAGAGTGGGGGAGGTCCATGTTGCAAGGAGAGCTTAACTTCTGTCTCGCTAGCTTGCCCTGCGCTCTTCCTTCTGACGATGCTGTCTGTGTTGAGCGCTCAGTGGATCTGCGCTCGACAGTGCAGCCTAGGCGGAGTAGTCGAACGCAGATCCACTGAGCGCTCAACACAGACAGCATCGTCAGAAGGAAAATTGATAAAATAAATTACAAATGTTGTATTGTTCGATACATATGCGTACCGAACCGAAAGCACTGTATCGAACGGTTCAATATCGATACGAATATCGTTGCACCCCTAATTCTTCAATAATGAATCATGCTGCTTAACTGTGCAAATTGTGCATTAACAACAATGTTACACACCAGACAGACAATGAAGAAGAAAAACTTAAAATAAACCAATGATATGGAAAAATGTAAGTACAAAAGATCTTAAGAATAAGAAGGTAAATACATAAAATGTAAGATATTGAAATAATGTAACAATTAAACAAACAAATAGAAAATTAAGTGTAGTTGTGTGAGTTGTAATTTCACTGTTTAAAAACTTAGTTTTGTGTTCTTCTTGTATCAATAACTGTTGGCATCCTTCTATGTCTGTAAGCATCTGTGCAGAGGTAAAGAACACATTTAGAAATGTATATTTACTTAAACATATTTATGTATATTTACATATAAATGTTTCACAGATGAGAACTGTGTGGCCAATGTGTGGGAATCCAAGAACCGCGGTGTGAACGGCACCCAGAGAGGACAGATTGTGTGGAGACTGGAGCCGGGACCCTATTTTATGGAGCGTGAGTGTCTTGTGTTCTTGTTAATTACAAATGATCCTGTATTTATGCGATGCATACTTCCCGTTAATGCTGCATAGCTTTGTTGAGTTTGGTGATACAAACCTAATGATATGCTGTGGAGGCCAGGCTTCACCGGGGTCTGTGCAGGGCTTGAACAAGTGCATTAAAGTCTCAGTCTCCGTTTCTGAGTTGGAGATGCAAAGGACAACAAGGTTATATCAGTGGGTGATTCCATCTGGTTTGCATGGTTTGCATGAAATGTTATGGAACAAAGTTTGAACATATATCGTGGTTACTGTGAAATTTTAGCTTCATGTATTAAATATGTTTCAAGATACATAGATATTCATTTCAGGCCATTTTGTTGCACATTGAAATTTGAGGTGATGTTTATATATGAATATCTCACAAATTGTTGAAGGTTCAATTTTCACTGGTCTTTCTTACCATCAAAATAAACTTGAATTAGTAATGTGGGACAGATTTAAAGACCTGGTTTACTCCAGTCTCAAATGATCAAATTTCTATTTGTATTTAAAAAAATAATTATTTTATTTTAACTTGATACAAAATTTAAACATTCAGTATATAATTCCTTATATTTTTAACTTCAAATACTTAGCTTTTAAATAGTTTTTAAAAAGTCATCAACCCACTTCCATGCCATTTTAAAATCTAGCATATTGAAATCTAGAGCCAGTTTCACAACACTAGTAAAACTACAGTGGATGCAAAAGTATTCGGCCCCCTTGAACTTTTCCACATTTTGTCACATTACAGCCACAAACATGAATCAGTTTTATTGGACTTCCAGGTGAAAGACCAACACAAAGTGGTGTACACGTGAGAAGTGGAACGAAAATCATACATGATTCCAAACATTTTTACAAATAAATAACTGCAAAGTGGGGTGTGTGTAATTATTCAGCCCCCTGAGTCAACACTTTGTAGAACCAGCTTTTGCTGCAGTTCCAGCTGCCAGTCTTTTCGGGTCTGTCTCTACCAGCTTTGCACATCTACAGACTGAAATCTTTGCCCATTCTTCTTTGCAAAACAGCTCCAGCTCAGGCAGATTAGATGGGCAGCGTTTGTGAACAGCAGTTTTCAGATCTTGCTAAAACTTTGAATGTGTCCCCAAGTGCAGTTGCAAAAACCATCAAGTGCTATGGCTCACACGAGGACCGCCTCAGGAAAGGAAAACCAAGAGTCCCCTCTGCTGCTGACGATAAATTCATCCGAGTCACCAGCCTTAGAAATCGCAAGTTAACAGCACCTCAGATTAGAGTCCATTTAAATGCCACACAGAGTTCCAGTAGCAGATATACATAATTAAATTCAGTTCAATCCAATTTTATTTATATAGCTCCAAATCACAACAACAGTTGCCTCAAGGCGCTTTATATTGGAAGGTAAACCCTGGAATAATTCAATTCCATATGTGTTCATTCATAGTTTTGATGCCTTCAGTTAGAATCTACAATGAAAATAGTTATGAAAATAAAGAAAAAACATTAAATGAGAAGGTGTTTAACCAGTAGTGTATATGGTGGATTAAATCCTAAAAGTATTTTCAGGAGGTCGCGACAACATCCGTTCTCTTCTGGCATCTGAATAACAATTTCAGCCAGTGCTGTTACGGATCTTGTCAGAATTGATGGCATTACAAACACAGAAAAGTATGGTCAGATTTTGATCTGCAACATCCAAAGAAGAGCATTGGAATGTCTTTCACCGAGCCTGGAGAGCTATCTGCGAAGACTGCTTAAAGAAATGACAAAGATGCGTGTCTGAGATTGTTCAGCGTGCTCATACAAAATACTGACTTACATTGAAAATTGTACAGACTTTTTTTTTTCTTTACAAACTGTATTTCCATGTGTGTTTGCATGTCTTTCAATAAATCACTACATTTCCCATTTTTCTAGCAAATTATAATGAATGGTTGGGGTAACTCAAGACTTTTACACAGTGTGTAATATAATGTAGTAGCAGATTTATGTTTCAATTTTATTTAAATAAGGTGATTTTGGAATCAATGCTTTCTGTTGTTGGCACATATTTTACCAAGTTACATAACTCTTATGAAAATGTTTTTTAATACATGGAATTATGATCATAAAGGTAGAGTGTTGTGTTTTCTCTCTCCACAGCCGAGACAAAGATCTGCTTTAAATATTATCATGGTATAAGTGGAGCATTAAGAGCAACAACACCTTGTATCACCGTCAAGAATCCTGCAGTACCAGTATGTATAGCTGTCTGTGTGTCCCACCTTCTTTTCTCCCAGTGATTGTTGTGTCCTCTGTCCAGGTGTGGGCCCAAGCAGCTGCGATTTGTTACAAATGTATATGTTTTGTATCTGTCAATAAATAAAGGAGTTTAAATCAGCGTCACAGTGAGGACAAGCCAAAACTTGACCAAAATACAGGCTTTTATTTGGCCGTCTAATATATCAGACATGAGAAAACCTTTCAAAATAAAAGGCAGCTCAGCTCTACAAACTCCTTAAAACTTAAACGCACTCCTACATCACACTCTGCTGATCTCTTCCATAAAATGAAAGAAAAACACACCAGCTATATTAAAGGAAAACTGAGTTGTTACCGTCCCCCAGAGTGATTGGTTAACCTAGAACTGTGATAGGTCTGTCTCGCACAGGCCTATTGCTGGAACATTTAGAGACAATTCTACTACAGCACGGTGGCACGGTGGTGAGCACTGTTGCCGCACAGCAAGAAGGTCCTGAGTTCAGTTCCACCATCAGGCCGGGGTCATTCTGTGTGGAGTTTGCGTGGGTTCCCTCCGGGTACTCCGGCTTCCTCCCAATTGAGTAATCCAAATTGCCCATAGGTGTGAATGCGGGAGTGAATGGTTGTCTGTCTCTGTGTGTTAGTCCTGCGACAGACTGGCGACCTGTCCAGGGTGTACCCCGCCTTTCGCTCTATGACCTCTGGGATAGGCTCCAGCACCCCCCCGCGACCCTGAAAAGGATAAGCAGAAGCAGATGGATCTGCTACAATGGCAAAAAGCATGTGACCCCGTGAATGACTCCCCTAGATCTGCTGGACCTGGAAGTCCAGCAGTTTATCTAAACAAAAGACACTTATACCTAAGCAGACATAGATGTATTTACCGTACCATAAAACAGTAAGAGAAGGTACGACCTCTCTCATGACCTTAGGATGTGTGTGCCAGAACACTCTGGGAGGCACACACAGTCTTTGCAGACTACTAAGGATCAGACCTCTATCATTATGCAATCGATTATAAAAATCAAAGTATATATGAGTACATATTTCTAAGCATAAATGACAATTCAACATATAAACCTAGTTTTACTGGACCTCTCTTCGGCCTTTGATATGGTGGACCATAACATTTTATTACTAAGACTTGAGCACACTGTGGGTATTAGAGGCACTGCCCTCGACTGATTCAAATCATACCTCGCTGATAGATCCTTATCAGTTAACTTAGGCACCTTCTCCTCTTCCTCCGCTCTGGTCTGTTGTGGTGTGCCTCAAGGATCAGTTTTAGGCCCTATTCTCTTCTCATTGTATTTGCTCCCTCTGGGCGCAATCTTTGAAAAATACAACATCGCCTTCCACTGTTACGCCGACGACATACAGATCTATTTTGACCTTACTGACGACCTTGCTGTGTCCCTGCACTACTTTCAAGAATGCATGCGGGAGGTCAAAGAATGGTTCCTGAGTAATTCCCTCGTTTTAAACGATAAGAAGACTGAGATTGTGGTGTTCAACAGTAAAATCCCTCGTGCCCAACTCTGTGCTGCCCTGGGTTCCTTTGCTAGTTTTTCTTGTGACTATGTCAGTAACTTGGGTGCACTGCTGGATAGCTCGCTCAAACTCGATAAGCAAGTGTCTGCTGTAGTGAGATCTAGCTTCCACCAACTGCGCCTTATCTCTAAGGCTAGGCATTATGTTCTGCACGAGGACCTGGAGAAGCTTATTCACACTTTTGTGACCTCCAGGTTGGATTATTGTAACTCCTTGTACTACGGTCTTCCTTCTTCTCTTCTTCGTAGACTGCAAACAGTCCAAAATCCAGCAGCCCGCCTCTTGACTGGTGCCAGGAAATTTTGCCATATTACTCCTGTTCTAGCTAGCTTACATTGGCTGCCCATAAAGTACCGTATTCAATTTAAAATATTACTCCTTACATTCAAAACTATTAATAAATTAGCGCCAAGTTATCTTAGTGAACTTCTCAAACCACATACTCCTGCTAGAACACTCAGATCTGCCACTCAACTACTTCTGACCCGACCCAGATCTCGGCTGAAGTCCCGGGGTGACCGTGCGTTTGCTCTGGCTGCCCCGGGACTGTGGAATAACCTTCCTCTCGACCTCCGCGCATCTGACTCCATTGCACTGTTCAAATCACGACTAAAAACCCACTTATTCAATCTTGCCTTTCCCTCTAGTTAATATTTCTTTTATGATTTTATATGATGCACTTTTATGCTCATTTAAATTCTTGTTTGCTCTGTACCTGTTGCTTTCCTGTGTATCAGTGACAGCTACCTGCTTGCATACTTAGTACTTGCTTTGGTCCTATTTCTATTATCCTCCTCCTATTCTCTATGTTACTTGTTAAGCACCTGGGCATACCCTTGGTTTTTAAGTGTGCTTTATAAATAAAGTTTATTATTATTATTATTATTAACAAACTGTGTTCCCACCTGTTTCCTATCCCCCCGTTATCTTGTGTTGTCACAGTCTATTCAATGCCACTTTCTTCCACTGGCTTCCTCCTTGTGATGTGTTTTATTTAGTGTTTTGTAAGAACTCAACAATGAAACTGAAATTTCAGTTTTTGTGTGGTTTTCAAAGTCCTTTATTATGGATCAAATTGCCGCCTGACAAAAGAATGTGACCATCATGGCAACTCCCCTCCACTGTGTCCATTTCATGTTTTAGCTTTCTAAAACATGAAATGGACACAGTGGACTGGCCTGTCTATAACATCCTTTGCCGTGATATTGGGTTGATCATGGACCCAGCCGACTCAGTTATAGTAGAGGACTCTAATAGCCATCTTCACCTGAAAAGGTGAAGCATGACCAGAACAGAAGGTCCAGTACCTACCAGCCAAGCCAGAACAGCAAAAGGTGGACACAGTTATTCAAACCAATACACAAGAATCCATCCATCCATTCGCTTCCGCTTATCCTTTTCAGGGTCGCGGGGGGCGCTGGAGCCTATCCCAGCTGTCATAGGGCGAGAGGCGGGGTACACCCTGGACAGGTTGCCAGTCTGTCGCAGGGCCAACACACAGGGACAGACAACCATTCACACTCACATTCACTCGCACATTCACACCTAGTGACAATTTAGATTAATCAATTAACCTATCCCCACAAGCTGCATGTCTTTGGACGGTGGGAGGAAGCCGGAGTACCCGGAGAGAACCCACGCAAACACGGGGAGAACATGCAAACTCCACACAGAAAGACCCCGGCCTGATGGTGGAATTGAACTCAGGACCTTCTTGCTGTGCGGCAACAGTGCTAACCACCGTGCCATAACCTTGAACTCAGCTTAGAACATGATCAAAGATGTCTCTGTGTTGCTAGATTCATTTTTTTCCTCAGAAACTGGGAAGACTAGCCAGAGTACCCGTCCTAAAGGATGATGCTACCACCCCCATGCTTCACTTTAGGGATTATATTGGCCAGGTGATGAGCAGTGCTCCAGACATGACCCTCAAAGACTTAAATCTTTGTTTCATCTGACTGGAGAATTTTGTTTTGTCATTATCTGATAGGTTGCCTGGCAGGTGCCTTTTGGCAAACTCCATGCAGGCTGTTGTGTGCCTTTTACTGAGGAGTGGCTTTTGTCAGGCCAGACAGGCGTAACTGTTGCAGAAATGGTTGTCTCATTGGAAGGTTATCCTCAGAGCAGCGCCGGAGCACTGTCAGGTTTTTCGTGTCATGGTCTGTGTGCGGCAGGCAGGAATGGAGGACCCAAATGCAGACTCCAGCATGCGAACATAAACTCAAAAACCTCAGCTTTATTGCTGGCATGAGTCAATACAGGAAATAAACTGGGGAACGCTAGAAACTAAACTAGAAACACACAACACTGAACAGAGGAAAACACAGACAATAGATACAAGGGTTAAATAAGGGAACAAGAACCAGAAAGGAAACACAGCTGACCCTAATTAAACAGATGAGACCGGGGAGACGCAAAACAGAACCTGACGCACACCGACGGGAGACTATCAAAGTAAAACAGGAAGTACGCAGAGACACAGACTAAGGGAACAGACAGATGCACATGAAGACAAGACTGACCTAACAGGGGAGGAATCACGAAGGCAAACCAAGACTAGAAATAGAGAATAAACTCAGGAGTAAAATCATACTGGGCAAAGAAATCTAAAATACACAGAGAACCGAATAAATTAACAAGACTCAGAGAAACAAAAACACAAACACTGGGTGGACGACCCAGGTACCCTAACACTCAGCTTCCTGACTAAGATGATAGAGGCCATGGTGCTCACTGAGACCTTCAATGCTATAGAAAAGTTTAATGTAGATGGAGTCCAGACCTCCTGGGATCTAACAATGTTTTACGATAGATCTTGTACAGTGTGAATTTGAGGTTTATCTGGGCCATACTGTAAAGGCAAAGCAGTATGTGCTCAGTGCGTGGAAAGGTGAGAATCTTTTAGTCACTAGTGACTAAAAAAGGACAGTGTGCCTTGTGTTGTAGGACTTTCCTTTGTGATGTCGGACTTTAACTTGACCTGCAGAACAGTTGACCAGTGTTCTGCAATCTCACAGTGGTCAGCACTAGAGCAGGGCGATATGACCAAAAATATTTATCACGATATACATTTGAAAATTTGCGATAACGATATAACTGACGATATAATTGACGATATAATTGACACTAGACAAAATACTTTACAACTCCACAACTTTATTAGTGCAAAAGAAAAAAACCCATCAATGTATTTTAACTTAAACAAGCAGCTGTTTTTATGTGCATTAAAGTTATATACAAATGTAACAGTGCAAATGCAATTCCTTGCTGACAGTTTAACCAAAGGGCATTTCCAGTGGAAATTGGCCGACATATCCTCAGCATAACCATGTATAATATCCACAAAACTTAAAAAGAGGTTATACACACACAATACGGTAACATTATGTTGAAGCACAGTACGTATCACTCCGCGAGGCTCCGCCTACGATAGCCGTAATGCTCCGACAATCCATCAAGCGGTGCGGCTTCGTAGCTTAGCAAAGTCGTACTGAAACATTTGACAGGTTTTCGAGCGCCGTGCACATAAAATCGTTTCGAGGTCAGTAAACACAACCAGAGTTCATACATAAGGCACACGGGGTTATAAGGGGCTCTGTTGATTTTTGAGAAAAATCTAAGGATTGATTTGAAGTGTGCCGTGTTTTCCAAACAACACGGTAATAACGACGGCCCGCTAGCATGCGCTACCAAAAATAGTGCTTTGTTGTGTATCTGACGGACGAAAGCTAAACCAGTTCCACACCACTGAAGCTGCAGCATTTTTACAAACCAGTTCTGGTTCATGTTTCATTCAACGATCTGCTTTCGCCCTTCTCATTCTGCGTCGCCGTATGTAAACAAAGGCACTGCACATGCGCGTTTTACCCATATTCTATTGCGATATTTCATTTTGTTATCGTTGCCCAACATTATACCGGTGTTACTGTGAACGGTGTGATATGGCCCAGCCCTAGTCAGCACTGTTGCCTCACAGCAAGAAGGTTCAGTGTGGAACTAAACTCAGGACCTTCTTGCTGTGAGGCCAGGGCCTTTCTCTGTGGAGTTTGCATGTTCTCCCTGTGTTTGTATGGTTCTCTCTGGGTACTCTGGCTTCCTCACACCGTCCAAAGACCTGCAGTTAGTGGGGTGAATTGGTAATTCTATAATGCCCATAGGTGTGAATTGGAGTATGAATGGTTGTCTGTCTCTATGCGTTAGTACACCCTGGACAGGTCCAGGGGTACCCCGACCCTCTGCCCTAAGACAGCTAGGATAGGCTCCAGCCACACCGTGACTCAGAATTGGATAAGTGGAAGAAAATGGATGGATAATAAATCCAGGTTACACGAGGAACTGTTCAAGAGTTCAAGAGCTCACAAAATTATTTTTCACTCTTACTGACTCATCCTGATAAAATAATGGCTAATAAATTCAAGCATTAATACATGGAGCTTTGTGAAAAGAATAATATATTTTGGATAGTTTGTGGCTTTGGGAAGCCATAAACTGAATTTAAACAGTGAGATTCAATGAGGTGTGATTGTAGTGAGGGTGAATGGCACTAACCTCTCTCATGTGAAGAGATGTGAGAAACAGTCTTAACTCCACCCACTTAAGTCTTCCTGGTTAAACTTTTATCTGTTAGAGTCAGGGCTGAAAACATGTTCATTTTTTTGTTTTTCTTTTTTTTTGTCATCAGGTGAGGGGTGAAGGCCAGGTGGAGGAGCAGTCAGAGTATGAGCACTGTCGGAAACTTGTCAGCTTCACCCTGTCAGGTGAGATGAATGAGTCAGTGGAAATGTGCTGGAGAATGAATACAAAAATACTCATGAAGTATTCCAATTCAGACTTCCGAGCAGTGAACCTAAAGAAAGGGATGTTCTTCAACCCGGACCCCTACCTGAAAATGTCGATCCAGCCCGGGAAGAGGAGCGGCCTCCCAAAGTTTACCCACCATGGCCAGGAGAGACGCTCCTCCATCATATCCAACACCATCAACCCTGTGTGGCTTGGGGAGGTTAGCATAACTTCACACTGACTCAATAAGATTACCTTACCCAGCAGGCACTACAGAGCTTGGATGGAGCCGATGGGTGAGGGCACTCTATCTGTGACACCTATTCTAATAATAAACTGGCAGCCCTAAGTAGTCTTGCATGCCCTGGCCATTACAGTTCTTTTACTTCTAATAGAATTATCATTAGCTCACTGTCACATGAACATCCATTTTTATTTGAACCATTTCACTACTCAAATTTCTTATTCATGGTACTAATTAGACTTGTACTTTATGTTTTTGATTAAAAATAAAGATTATTTGTTATTAGCAAAAGTACATATAGATAAACTGTTCTAATGCTTTGTATCACTGTAAACATGGATGTCTGTATATATTCTAGAGGGCATACAGAAGAAATGTATAAACTGAATCAATTTCAGTTTTGGTTTTCATTGCATGCAGTTTATTAATAATTAAATTCAATTATCTACATCTTTACCACACATTTGACTACATACAGGTACTGTAGGTGCAGTAAATGGTTAAATGATACTCATTGCAATATGCTGGGCATTCACTGATAAGATTGAACATACCGTATTAGGCTACGTTCACACTGCAGGCGAAAGCGCATTAAATCCGACTTTTTTGACCCTCTGCGACCATCTATCCGATCATGGTGTGACAGTGTGAACGGCACAAATCCGATATTCTGGGTCACTTTCGTATGTGGCACTGAATCCGATACATATCCGATGTTTTAGAAAGCGACTGCTGTTTGATGGTCATGTCGCATTAAATCCGTCTTTTACATCACTGACACAAGACAGACGCTAATTATCAGCTCCGGAGAAGACATCGTGAACGCTTCCTGTCCATCCAGTGTAGATATCAGTGAAACTGTTGGGAAGACAACGTTGGAGAAACGTGAACATTTTATTTGTCCTGTATAATCTGCAGATTCTGACAGAAATCTGCAGCTATCCTTTGAAGCACTGCTCCTCTAAAACAGCAATAAGGATCATTATTAGGTTATCTACATTATTATGTAAATAACAAAATAACTTGAAGCAAAATTGGGAAACGTAAAGTCAGAAACAAGTCTTTATATTAAGGCCATCAGTCAAACAATACTGTTTGCTCTGGGTCTAAACAGAGCGCGTTGTGCGTGACGTCTTCTTTTGCGCATGCGGCCGCTTTGAGCGTTCACACTAGAGCGCATTTGCTGTCGCATTTTATTTGTAGTGTGAACGAGCAGACAAAAAAATCGGATTTGTTCAAAAACTCAGAATCGAGCATTAAGACCTGCAGTTTGAGCGTAGCCCTAGAGGCTGGGATTAGGTAAAGATGGTCCTTGATGATCATCTATGTCCAGCTGAGGATGAATTTGTATACTCGTGTAGTTAAAATAAATGAACTTACAGCAATAGTGTTGACTCTACTCTTTGCCTTGGCAGAGTAATAAAAGGAAAGATAGAAGAGACAACTATAGTTATGTGGCAACATATGGACTGATGTATTTACAATCAGCATTTTAATCATGAGCTTTAAGGCAGTAATAATAGCATTAGCCATGTTTAGCACATTACTTTCAACAGGGGGTCAGGCTGTCCACAGACACAAGGTTCAGCTCTTTATCTCACTGCAGAATCCTTTCATATTCTTCACGTATGTCTTTGTTGGGCAGAGTGTAAATACAGAGGCTGTATTTGTATAAGCACAGATACTTCTTAGCAGTGCAAAGCTATCTGCACAGCTCTGCAGAAAGATCCAGGCAGCCAGTGTGTCTCTCTCTAACCAATCAGAGTCCTCCTTACATGGGACAGTGTGGCTAACTTGCATTAGCAAATTGGAGGCGTTGAGTGCTAGAGCAGCTGGCAGCTGGAAACCTGGACCCCCTTTGGCCATTTATCAAGACTACATGAAGTATACTCTGAAGGTCTATAGAAAGATGCATTATGGAGAATCTCTACTGTGACCATCAGCAAAACCAGCCAGCCTATGTACACCACAGCAGCAGTGATCAGTGACATGCTTGGCTACAAGATGAACAGCCACAAGGAGCAGTACCCTTGATGGAGAAGGAGACTAGAGACCAAAATCAAAGCAGCATGGAGAGCAGTTAGCCAAATGTCGGAGTTGCAGACGTAGAAGCGGATGTTTAAGAAGTACAGAAAGCTGCCTATACTTGTGGCCTTGGATACTGCCAACAAAGAACCACAGCCTTGACTAGCCGCTAGAAGAGGTATACACAAGAGACAGAAGGCAGGAGAATAAACCTTCCAAGGTATATTCTCAGTGGTAGAGGAGCACTATGAGAGCAGCCCCACCAAGGCTGGAGACAGAGCAACTGGAAGAGCATATGGGAGAAGGAGACATCATATAACAACAACGCTCAGTAGCCAATGGATCTGAGAGCAGGTCACAGCAACCTCCTTGAACAGGATCCAATAACAATCACCATGGTAGACATCTGAGAAAGAGTCTCAAGTATGTAGAGTTGGACAGAGCCAGGCCCTGACACGATTCACATCTCCTGGCTAAACAAGCGCACTGCACTCTGTGAGCATCTACCAGCACAAAGGAACCAGCTGCTATTGGACAAGACACGCCTGGAATGGCGAAGTAAAGGCTGAACAGTCCTGATTGCTAAGGATCTTCAGAAAAGGCAGGTCCCATCAACTACCAGCCAATAACCTGGTAGCTCTGTGATGCCTACAGGAAAACTCCTGTCAGGCATCAAAGCTAAGATGAAAAGGTAAATGGTTCAATACATGAGCGCCTGGTAGCTGAAGGCTCTGCCTCCCATTCTACTTTTAAATAATTCGGGATTGATCAGAATCACAATCAAAGCTGGAGTACTTTATTAATCACAGAAGACATTATTGTGGGCATAGTTGCTCCAAGACAGTAAGAACAGCAACTAACTAACCTAAATTAATTAAACAAAAATATTTCCTGTTGTTCAGTGGTGCTAAACGACTGGGTCGGAGGTGTTGTCCAACATTCTGCTTATTTTGGACAATATATGTTCAGCTCCTTCTCCACAATGTCACTGGCAGATACGTTTATTGAGTCTGTTGGCATCGTCAGCCTGCTGCCCCAGCATGCAACAGCATGGTGAATGTCACCTACACAACAGACACCAACGCAAACTACCTCAGTTGCCTCAGAAAATAGAGACAACTCTGGGAAGCGCAGACTGAGCCCCAGGCCCAGAGGCCTGAGGGCCCTCCACCCCTCGGAAGGGGCCCGACTGAGCCACGGGTGCTAGGCCCCACCAAGCAGGCGCCGGGAGTGAGCCAATACACACCCAGGCACCCAGCCCCGGACACTAAGAACCACCCATTGGTGGTTCTTAGTGTCCGAAAGGTGAGGGCATCAGCAACTGGCAGGGAGTGTGGTGAGGGGAGATGGGCTGCCACACCTGGGTTGGCCTAAGATGTTCCCAGAGAGATGGAGACCCGACCTGACACATAAACATAAACAAACAGTCACACTAAGACACAAACATGCATTCACACCCTCATGCACACATATACAAATACTCATCACTCGCCCAACATGGAGACAAACAGAAATGAACACTGTACACACACTCACACTCCCCAAACGTACTCTATACCTCCAGATCCAGAGGGGCAAACCCAGAGGGCCAATCCGCCCCCAGACCCAGGAGATGTTTCCCTTTGGTCTGGGGTGGAGACAAGCAGACCGCGCCCGGTCCTGCAGCAGCACGGAAGCCCAGCATCCCAGACCCCAGATGGCGAACAGAGAACCGGGGTGTGAAGACCCCATACCTAAAATGCATTTTAAAAACATGGGAGGGGCATGGTACTCTCTGCCAGGAAGCAGCTGCTGTCAGCACCGCCCCTACCAAGAGCCCTCAATGTCTACATGTATTTAAAATTGAGAGGTGGGCACTGACGCCAGAGGTGAGGTCCTTTGGATGCTGTTTAGCGTGCCCACCCCCAAGGCCCTTCATGTATGTGTTATGAGTGTGTAAGTAATGTGGATGTCTAAGCTGTGGAATAAAATTAAGGCACAGTTGGCCAGAAGGAGACAGAGGAGGAATGCCCCCTTGCACCTCACTGACACACCTGTACCCAAGGCCCTGCATGTGTCTTGGTGTGATGAAGCGGAAAAAAGGGAGGCTCCCTACGTTTTGAAGTAAATATCTGTACTCCTTACATTTTCAAAACAGGCTTGTTACTTTCGGTTGAACACATCTGAGAGGAGTTATTTTATGTTCCTAATCATACATCCTAATGGTGTATCAATCAGTAAGGGATGTCGCATAGAAAGAGATGAAAGAGACAGAACTGTATGCCAAGGTCAGGGGTTAACATGGGCCGGTGTTTTTCATTGGCACAACATGGTAACGAGTGTTAATATCCATAAGTGGCAGTTGAGGTACTTCAGCATCTAGCTAGCACTACAAAAGAAGTGCAAGCATGACATGAGTTTTTTAAGTGGCAGGTACTTTCAAAAGCATCGTTTCTATCAGCTTAACAAAGGTCAGCACACCACATGCAACCACATAAAACAATACTTGTGACCCTGAATTTTATAAGCAGAACAACATGGGTTAATGGATAGCTGCAGCGTTGCAACCATAAAAACAACAGAAAAATTTTAGAAGTGTTCTAGGGTCTTATATATCTATATCTATCTATCTATCTATCTATCTATCTATCTATCTATCTATCTATCTATCTATCTCTATATTTCTCTCTCTCTCTCCCTCCCTATATATATATATATATATATATATATATATATATATATATATATATTAGGGGTGCAACGATATTCGTATCGATATTGAACCGTTCGATACAGTGCTTTCGGTTCGGTACGCATATGTATCGAACAATACAACATTTGTAATTTATTTTATCAACTTTCCTTCTGACGATGCTGTCTGTGTTGAGCGCTCAGTGAATCTGTGTTCGACTACTCCGCCTAGGCTGCACTGTCCAGCGCAGATCCACTGAGCGCTCAACACAGACAGCATAGTCAGAAGGAAGAGCGCAGGGCAAGCTAGCGAGACAGAAGTTAAGCTCTCCTTTTAACATGGACCTCCCCCACTCTCATTCAGATCTGGCGTTTGGAATTATTTTGGTTTTCATGTGACGTATGACCCTGAAGGTAAGCGAGTCATGGACTAAAGTAAAACAGTATGTTGGATGTGCCATGCAATGCTCAATTACATTGGTGTGAACTAGTGTGTTAGCGCAGTTAGCTCGTTAACGTGTTGGCCGTCTAGCCCCATGCACGGGGCGATCGGCGGTAGCTCGTTAACGGAGATTTGCCGTGTTGTGGCGTTAAGGTCATTTCAACGAGATTAACCTGAAAGCACTAGTGGGAACACGACGAATATGACTGCACATTTACAACGACATCATCCTAGTGCAAAGACAAAAACAACAAGCATGCTACTAACTTTAGCCGAGTCATTTAGACAGCTGTTAGCACATGATTCTCCTTATGCTGCTGAGAATATAGCCCAGAAGAAGCGGATAGTATAGCTTTTATTTTGGAAAGAGCCATTTCTCTGTAATAAACTCTCTTTTCCAAAGATGAGTGATTCCTCAATCAGATACAGGGCTTGCAATATCGCTAGCCCGACGTCCCGGAGCTAGCGATTTTTTTCAGTCGGGCTACCAAAATTCTATCTCTGCCCTGCCCGTCGGGCTATTGTAGGAAGGAAAAATATATGTCAATGCTTTTGCATTCTTTCAGAAATGTAGCTGGGTAATTATGTCATTGGCATCGGTGAGCCACTGTCAATATGTGACATATTGAAATCGCGTTTGAATTTGCGCTTGTTTTTTTGCTTTCACTTTGCAATCCTGCGAACTGTGTATAGAGAGCGACAGCACTGATCTGTGAGTGATGATAATTTGTGCACCAATTCCTCTGACATCGTCTTATTAATCGTTAGCTTATTATGGAAACATGACAAGTGAAATCTCCCGCAGCTTAAACATGTGAGAGGTTGATCGCGCAGAGAATCGCTGAGCTTATGTGAGTGCGTGTGTAAAAGCATTTCAGTTCTGCTGAGCCAAATAAGACAGGTCAGGGTGAAGAAGTGACAGCCAAAGAAAAGCTTACCACAAAACGGAGAAGTTATGACAAATCAGACTATAAGGCAAAAAGAAAGTGCAGCTTTATGGTTTCATGGACAAAATAATTTCTGTGGCTGCAATATGACGAGCTAAATAACCAGGGCTGCACATAAGTGGTCCGCAGGTGTGCATTCGCTGTCAAAATAAAAAACACGCACAAGGGTTAGGGTTAAATTTAAAAACTGTACTTTTGAGTTAAAATATATATTTATAATTTTAATAAATGACAAATTAAAAATGCTTGAACATTTTTTTGTATCGAAAAAATATCGAACCGTGACACCAAAGTATCGAACCGAACCGAACCGTGAATTTTGTGTATCGTTGCACCCCTAATATATATATATATATATATATATATATATATATATATGTATATGTATATATGGGAACCATGAAGAGGCCGCTAGAAAGGCTGCAACCACCAAGTACCTGCAGAGGGTCAGGCAAGTCCTGAGGAGTCAGCTGAATGGTAAGAACAAGATCCGGGCCATCAACACGTACGCCCTGCCCGTGATCAGGTACCCTGCTGGGGTAATAGGCTGGCCAAAGGAGGAGATAGAAGCCACTGACATAAAGACAAGAAAGCTCCTGACCATGCATGGAGGGTTTCACCCCAAGTCCAGCACCCTGAGGCTGTACGCTAAGCGGAAGGAAGGGGGCCGGGGACTGGTGAGTGTCAGCACCACAGTCCAGGATGAGACAAGGAACATCCAAGAATACATTGGGAAGATGGCCCCAACTGACCGAGTGCTCAGTGAATACCTCAGGCAGCAGAAACCCAAGAAAGAGGAGGGAGACGAGGAACCATCATGGAAGGACAGGCCCCTGCACGGTATGTACCACCGGCAGATAGAGGAGGTGGCTGATATCCAGAAATCCTACCAGTGGCTGGACAAAGCTGGACTGAAAGACAGCACAGAGGCACTAATCATGGCAGCACAAGAACAAGCTCTGAGTACAAGATCCATAGAGGCTGGGGTCTATCACACCAGGCAAGACCCCAGGTGCAGGCTGTGTAAAGATGCCCCAGAGACAATCCAGCACATAACAGCAGGGTGCAAGATGCTAGCAGGCAAGGCATACATGGAACGCCATAACCAAGTGGCCGGCATAGTGTACAGGAACATCTGTGCCGAGTATAACCTAGAAGTCCCGAGGTCAAAATGGGAGATGCCCCCAAGGGTGGTGGAGAATGACCGAGCTAAGATCCTGTGGGACTTCCAGATACAGACGGACAAAATGGTGGTGGCTAACCAACCGGACATAGTGGTGGTAGACAAACAGAAGAAGACGGCCGTAGTGATCGATGTAGCGGTTCCGAATGACAGCAATATCAGGAAGAAGGAACACGAGAAGCTGGAGAAATACCAAGGGCTCAGAGAAGAGCTCGAGAGGATGTGGAGGGTGAAGGTAACGGTGGTCCCCGTGGTAATCGGAGCACTAGGTGCGGTGACTCCCAAGCTAGGCGAGTGGCTCCAGCAGATCCCGGGAATAACATCGGAGATCTCTGTCCAGAAGAGCGCAGTCCTGGGAACAGCTAAGATACTGCGCAGGACCCTCAAGCTCCCAGGCCTCTGGTAGAGGACCCGAGCTTGAAGGATAAACCGCCCGCAGGGGCGTGCTGGGTGTTTTTTTTTTTATGTATATGGCATGGTTTGTTACTTAGCCATCAGTTAGATGATAACTCCTGGGTTTCTGTTTTTAAGCCCCTTAAATCCTAAAACTCTGTAAATCCTTGTCCCAGGTTAATCCTTGCTTTGTCCTCTTCTTTTCTCCCTTCACTGTTTTCATTTTGAAGCAGCTTTTTTACTTTGTTCTGTTTGAATCCACCATGCCAGCTATGTAATACTGTCATTCCAGTAAATTCCAGTGTGGTACTGTGATAGAATGGCACCTGTGCAATATTTCAGTTGAGAAATTTACTTGCTACTACAGTGGGGCAAAAAAGTATTTAGTCAGCCACCGATTGTGCAAGTTCCCCCACTTAAAATGATGACAGAGGTCAGTAATTTGCACCAGAGGTACACTTCAACTGTGAGACACAGAATGTGAAAAAAAAATCCATGAATCCACATGGTAGGATTTGTAAAGAATTTATTTGTAAATTAGGGTGGAAAATAAGTATTTGGTCACCTCAAACAAGGAAAATCTCTGGCTCTCACAGACCTGTAACGTCTTCTGTAAGAAGCTTTTCTGTCCCCCACTCGTTACCTGTATGAATGGCACCTGTTTGAACTCATCATCTGTATAAAAGACACCTGTCCACAGCCTCAAACAGTCAGACTCCAAACTCCGCCATGGCCAAGACCAAAGAGCTTTCGAAGGACACCAGGAAAAGTATTGTAGACCTGCACCAGACTGGGAAGAGTGAATCTACAATAGGCAAGCAGCTTGGTGTGAAAAAATTGGGAGAATGTCATGTGGTCAGATGAAACCAAAGTAGAACTTTTTGGTATAAACTCAACTCGTCGTGTTTGGAGGAAGAAGAATACTGAGTTGCATCCCAAGAACACCATACCTACTGTGAAGCATGGGGGTGGAAACATCATGCTATTGGGCTGTTTTTCTGCCAAGGGGACAGGACGACTAATCCGTGTTAAGGACAGAATGAATGGGGCCATGTATCGTGAGATTTTGAGCCAAAACCTCCTTCCATTAGTGAGAACTTTGAAGATGAAACGAGGCTGGGTCTTCCAACATGACAATGATCCAAAACACACTGCCCGGGCAACAAAGGAGTGGCTCCGTAAGAAGCATTTGAAAGTCCTGGAGTGGCCTAGCCAGTCTCCAGACCTCAACCCCATAGAAAATCTGTGGCGGGAGTTGAAAGTCCGTGTTGCTCGGTGACAGCCCCAAAACATCACTGCTCTCGAGAAGATCTGCATGGAGGAATGGGCCAAAATACCAGCTACTGTGTGTGCAAACCTGGTAAAGACCTATAGTAAACGTTTGACCTCTGTTATTGCCAACAAAGGTTATGTTACAAAGTATTGAGTTGTATTTTTGTTATTGACCAAATACTTATTTTCCACCCTGATTTACGAATAAATTTTTTTTTTTTCCTTTTTTTTTTTGGCCTGTCCCGTTTGGCTCTTTTGCCCTCAGAATTGTTGTCTAAAGGCAAAGAAAGATGCCCAACGGATTTACTTTACCAAACTGACCATCCCAGCCTTGCCGTAATGGTCCATTTGATTCACCTTTTATTGTTTATTTTATTTTCACTTACTGAATACGGGACAGACTTGACTGGGGGAAAGAAGGGGAGAAAGAAAGAGGGAAAGAGAAACAGCTGAGAAGAGGGACGGGGGAGAAGGGCAAAAGACAAAAACCAACAGAACGGGCAGAGAAAAAAAAATGCATATATCAATCACCTGGGTCACCTGCTGAGAAAGAAAAAAGAAAGCAAGCAGAAGAGAACAAGAGTAATAGAATAAACAACATCACAATGATATATGGGAATATGACAGTAAATACTAAATGTTAAACATTATTGTGCAGCACATAAGATCAACAGAACACAGTGTGCTTTGAGGTAGGAGCCAAAAAGGGTGTAGTTTGTGGGTGTGATCACCCGTGTGTACACCTGTGAGCATGGACGCGCTTGTTTTTTGTTTTTTTTAAAAGGTTCCTTCATGTAATAATCTGCTAGAGGGTGTGGGGGGGCCACAGCCCCGTCCTCCAGGGCATGAAGCAGGTGTGGAGGAGATCAAAACTCCAGACATCCAGAGGCCCCCAGAACACAAGAGACCAAGGAAGACCAACAGAGGGGCAGCTGCGCCACTGTCCCGGAAAGAGCTGAGGAGAGTCCCAGATGAGGGCTCACTCAGCAGCCGCGGAGCAGAAGCCAGGGGGAGTTGCAGTGACGCGCCCGTGAGCTCCGCCGGCAGCCAGCTGCGCCTGAGTGACCTAGCCCCAGGCCGAGAGGCCGGGGGCACCCCACCTCCGAAGTGGCCCGAGCAAGCCCCGGCCGCCAAGGAGTGAGCCGGTGTGTACCTGGACGCCCATCCCCGGACACAAAGAACCACCAACGCACCGATGTCTGAGGGGGTCCGCCACTGGCAGGGGAAGTGGTGGTAGGGGGAGATAGGCCTCCAAACCTTGGAGGGCCTGAGATGTCCCCAGAGAGGTGGCGCCTGACACCCAACCTGACATATAGATACAGACATACAGGCACACACAGATACAAACATCCATTCCCACCCTCATGCGCTCATATGCACTTACTCCACACTCAACCAACGTGGAGACAGACATAAAGAGACGTTGTACACACGATCACACTCCCCAAGCGTACTCTACAAACCGGGTCTAGGTGCCCCCGCCCCTGGAGGGGGGAACTGCACCCAGACCCAGGTGGTGTTTCCCTTTTCCCTGCGGTGGGGGGAGGCAGACCGCCCCGACTCCGCAGCAGCAGGAAGGCTCCACACTCCAGACCGCAGTCGGACGGCCAACTCCTCCTCCTAGCCCCCCCTGCTCCAGCAGGTCGCAGAGAATGGGGGTGAGAGAAGACTCCAAACCTCCCTCCACCCGCTCATTGTAGTGTTGATGCATGTGTGTTTTAAGGTGCATTTAAAACCCAGGAGGGCTTGGAGCTACCTGCCAGAGAGCAGCAGGTAAGCGCATGGTCCCTCCTGCTAGCCCTCAATGTCTATGTGTATTTAAAATTGAGAGGTGGGCAACGACGCCAGGGGTGGGGTGTACACCCTGATGGTACTTTGGACTCCGTGTATCGTGCCCACCCCCAAGATCCTATATGTATGTGTAATGAGAGTGTGAGTAATGTGAATGTCTAAGTTGTGGGATAAAATTGAGGCAGAGGCAGCCAGAAGGGGACAGAGGGGGGGGTAGCCTCCTCTGCACCCTGGTGACATACCCCTACTCCAAGGCCCTGCATGTGTGGGTGGTTGTGGTGGAGCGGGAAGAGGGAGGCAGCTGGAGATGGGGAGGGAAGGAAGGGAGGGGCAAGTGACCCCTCCCTGGGGCCAGCTCCCCCGCTGACCCCAGTAGGCACCCCCACACTCCGCGACCCGCCAGGGAAAGGGGGCCCAGGCCCATCCAGACCGGGGCCCAGCGCAGCAGCGCCGCCCGGCCCCACAGAGCCCGGGACAGTCCACCCAACCCCACCACAGAGAAAACTGCACCCACCCCACCATCCACTCATCTTCCAGACTACATAAGACAATAAACACCCAGGCTGAGATCTTCCTCCACCTCTCCTGTATCTCCCCCTCCTGCAGAGGGAGCTCCTGAGGAGAGGAAAGCTCCTGCAAGATGTGACAATCTCCCCCACCAGTTGAAGAGCCCCCCAGGTGGCTCAATGCACCGGTGGCACCCTGCTCCAGGGCTGGGCCCCCATGCACCCACCCGCCCACAACCCCGGCAACACACCAACCAGGACCCAAGCCCCCGAGGCCCGGTCCGGGTCCCAGCCCAGAGACGGAGCGCCCCCAGAACCTCACGCCCATCCCGGACCCACCCAGGGGCAGCCAGGCTACCAGGTCAGTAACCCACGTCCGTCAGCACAGACCCTCCCCTAGCCCCGCTGCACGCAGCCGCGAGGAAACAGTCACCTGAGAGCCAACAGAGCCCCTAACCGGACATGACCGCTACCCCGGGTTGAGCCCCCCAAGGAAGATGCCTCCGGGGAACCCCCCGACGCCCTAAGCCTGTCCCTACCCCCACACCAATCACAACAGTGAAGGCGGGACCAAACTATGACCCCCCACCCCCACTAGGTGATGGAGCTGATCAAAGGAGCCCAGAGCAATTGATCTGATGTGGTGGCAGAGGCTGTATCAAGACTAATGTAATCTAATAGATAATTTCTATATTGGTTAGAATTAAGATTATTTTTATTTTTCCAGTTCATGAGGACTGTTTTCTTGGCTATGCATAGGGCAGTGAAAACCATATGGGCGATATTCTTTTCTGAAGTGACATTATCTAAGCTGCCCAACAAACACACTAAGGGGGAAGTTGGAATGTTACATTTCAGACACTTCGATAAGTCTTCACATATCTCGCGCCAAAACTTCTGAACTGGTGGACAGAACCAAAGAGCGTGGATATAATTGTCCGGTGAATTGGTTTGGCAGTGTGAGCAGTTGTTGGTAGACGTAAAGCCCATCTTGAACATCCGATGACCTGTATAGTGCACTCTATGTAATATTTTGTATTGAATTAATTGAAGACTGGGATTTCTAATTAGATGAAAGGTTTTTAAGCAAATCTGAGACCAGAAGTTTAGGTCTAAGTTAACTGATAAATCCGCTTCCCATTTTGCAATAGGAAGTGATATTGATTCATCTGTTTTAGAAAGCATTCTGTATATTTTGGATAGTAATTTGGGGGGTTTAAGAGTAAGAAATTGAACCACACTTGGTGGTGTTTGTAGTTCAACTTGACCCGGTTTAAATTTCTTTTTTACTATGGATTTAATTTGTTGATATTCTAAAAATCTTTTCTTGTTGATCCCATATTGTGTAACTAGTCCGTCAAATGAAATAAATTCTGTTCCTTCTAGTATATGTTCTAAATATTTGATTCCTTTATCACTCCAATCTGAAAAGTTTATCATATTATTGTTTTGTAATATGTCAGGGTTGTTCCAGATAGGTGTACGTTTGCATGGGATTAATGAAGACGCCGTCAATTTTAGAAACTCCCACCATGCTGTCAGAGAAGAGCTGATGTTGATGCTTTTAAAGCATTCATGTCGTTGGATGTTTGAGCTGATAAATGGTAGGTCTGAGATCTCTAGATTATTGCAGAGTGCTTGTTCTACATCTAGCCAAGGTTCATCTAAGAGGGTGTGTTTTAGCCATCCTGAGATAAACTGAAGCCTGTTGGCTAAGAAGTAGTGCTGAAAGTTAGGCAGTTCTAGTCCTCCTTTATCCTTGGTCTTTTGTAGTGTTTTTAAGCTTATACGTGGGGGTTTATTTTTCCAAAGGAATTTGGACATACATGAATCTAGAGATCTGAACCAATCTTGTGGCGGTTTAGTTGGGATCATTGAGAATAAATAATTTATTTTTGGTAAGACCATCATTTTTATAGCGGCAACCCTTCCCATGAGTGATATGGGTAGACATTTCCATCTAGCCAGATCATCTTCTACCTTCTTTAAAAGTGGGATATGGTTTAATTTAGTTAGATCTGCAAGCTTGGGAGAAACATTAATACCTAAATATTTTATATTTCCCGATTGCAGTGGTGTAGAAGAGGAATTATGGAAGGAGCAATTAATCGGTAGGACTGTAGATTTTGACCAGTTAATTGAGTAATCTGATATTCTTGCAAAAGAGTTTATCAATTCAATCACCCCAGAGATATTGGTTTGTGAATTTTGGAGAAAGAGTAACACATCATCCGCATAAAGGCTGATTTTATGTTCCACGTTCTTGCATTTTATGCCCTTAATTACTGAATTCTGTCTAATTGCTGCTGCTAGTGGTTCAATAAAAATTGCAAATAGTGAAGGGGAGAGTGGGCATCCCTGCCTGGTGCCCCTCAAGAGACAGAAGCTGGAGGATGTCTGGTCATTTGTTCTAACACAAGCTGTTGGGGAATTATATAATATTTTTAACCAGTTTATGAAAGAGGATCCAAAACCAAATTTGTGTAAAGTTGCAAATAGAAATTTCCAGTTAACTCTGTCAAATGCTTTTTCTGCGTCTAAAGAGAATATTGTAGTTTCTAGGTTTTTACTGTATGAGTAGTCTATCAAATTAAGTAATCTACGTGTATTTGTTGATGAGTGCCTGCCTTTTATGAAACCAGTTTGGTCAGGATGAATTAAGAGGGGGGTTATTTTCTCCAGTCTCTTTGAGAGAGCTTTGCAGATTATTTTAAGGTCTACATTTATAAGGGATATTGGACGATAGCTTGAGGGATATACAGGGTCTTTGCCTGGTTTTAGCAGGAGATTAATGTTTGCAGAATTCATATTTGATGGAAGTCTGCCCTTTTCTTTAATTTCCAACAACGTTCTGTAGAAAACTGGTGCTAGAATCGACCAGAATAAATTCTTTACAAATCCTACCATGTGGATTCATGGATTTTTTTTTTCACATTCTGTCTCTCACAGTTGAAGTGTACCTCTGGTGCAAATTACTGACCTCTGTCATCATTTTAGGTGGGGGAACTTGCACAATCGGTGGCTGACTAAATACTTTTTTGCCCCACTGTAAATATTCTGCAGTCAACTGTTAGTAGAAATGATTAGGAACGACAGCAACTGAGAAGTGGTAGGCCAGGTAGAGTCACTGGGCAGAGTCAATAATTAACTTTATGTAATGCAAGCAAAACTGTATAAATATACTAAACTTTCCAGCATTTTGCTATTTACTCTTTCTTTAGAAATATACATTTGTGGCTTTGATAACTGATGTGCTGGAGATTGAGGTGAAGGACAAGTTTGCCAAGAGCCGGCCAATCATCAAGCGCTTCCTGGGCCAGCTGATCATCCCCATCCGGAGACTTCTGGAACGGCCAGCTGCTGAGTAAGTTGGCACGCAGAGCCAAACATGAGATGGGTTCAGAACCAAAAACAGGTAAAGGACAAAACAACTGTGCAAGGAAAGTCAGTCAGACTCAGCGTCAGTGACGGTGTCACGTGTGTTGTACTTTTTTTTTACGTTTCTTTCATAGAAGGTTGTTCTTTAAGACAGAAAGAGCAACCTTCTCTGGAGGGTAGTAGTTATGTAGTTCAGTCAGTACCTATCCATAATTCCCAACCAGCTTGCTGGTCAGGCATTAATTTAAGTAAGCAATGATGGCATACAGTTTGTGCAGTGTTAACAACAATTGTCAGTCTCCAGGCAAGTTGCACAGAAATTACCAATAAATTCCCCATTGTGGAAAACTGCATATAAATCAGCAGAATGTAGTTGATGCAGATTGTTGATTGAATTGAGATCAGTGTGCTGAGGAAAGAGAGCTTGTTTTCTGTACCGTATTGAAATGCTAGTAGGTGTTTGTCAGTAGGGACAAAACAATTGTTTATGTGTGTGCAGTGATCAGACAGTCAGCTACAGCCTGTGTCGTCGTCTTCCTATGGACCATGTGAGCGGGCAGCTTATGTTCAGAGTGGACATCACTTCAGCTGGACAAGAAGGTGTGTATGTGTACGCTTACAAATGGTGAGCCTTCGAGCAATGGTGCCAGGACCTCCATACTCATTTCAGTGCTCTATTGTGGATGTTTTGACATTCCTGCAGGAGCTGCTGAATACGGGCCTTTCATTTTCAACAGTTAAGGTCTGTCTAGCGGCTATATTTGCTTGTCATGTTGGCTTTGATGGGGTGACACCAGGTGCACATCCCCTTGCCATATGTTTTCTGAAAGGGGTTCGCTGGCTGAGACCTGTGCTTAAGTCCAGTGTCCCTGCTTGGGACTTATCTTTGGTGCTGGAGGCCGTTTGTAGCCCCCGTTTGAACCCATTGAGTCTGTGGATATGAACTTTCACTCGCACACTTTGGTTTGCTTTGGTTTTATCGATTGGATGTTACAGCCCCTTCGGTGGCTCATACTGTCCTGTCTGCTTGGTCTGCTGCACACTAAGGTGGTGGTGGTCCGATTCCAGTTCGGTGGCTGCTCTGCGGGACGTGTATATATGTCCCAGCCTTATGTGTTGTACCGAGTGAATCGACTGAAAGGGAACAGAAGTTGTAGAGAGAACTGTTCGTTTGTCCTGTGTTTTACAGTCCACATGCAGCTGGAAAGTTGGCAGAGTGGAGTCTAGACTGACATGGTTAAAATAACCACTGATGGTGATCAATGCCTCTGTGTGTTTACACTATAGGCCATCAACAGTTGCATGTATGATGTTACACGCTGCTGCACCATTAGCTGATGGTGGTACAAAAAAAAGTTAATATAGTGGAGGAGAATTCCTGCGATAAATAATATGGGCGCACACTGACAGCTAAAAGTTTAACGTTAGGTGAGGAGAGATGTTCCTTCACAGTAACATATCCTGGAATACACCACCTTTCATTAATAAACACTGCAATCCCTCCACCTTTCCTCTAACTGCTCAGCTTGGCCTCTCTGTTGGCCCGAGCAGTGAAAAAGCCAGATGACGAAGCCGGTGGCACTGAGTGCAGCCATGCCTCCATGCATAATAAGCTGCCTCCCAATACTGCCTCTGATGTTTTATCAGCTCCATCTTATTAGTCAGAGACCTCACATTCCCTATGATGACTGATGGAACAGGGGATTTATATTCCCTTCTCCTTGTTTTAACTCTTGCTCTGGCCTGATGTCTCCTCTTGAGTTCCTGTGGAACTCTGGGCAGCAGCGGTGTGTTGCAAAATGTAAAAACAAAAGCACTGCGAGGGCCATAAAAACATGCCAAAAAAATGACCAAGATCCACATGCCACATGCATGTGGAGGCATGCTGTGGAGAGAAGAGGAATGAAAGTCAGTGAAAACAAGATAAAATACATGTGTGTAAATAAGAAAGGCGTAATAGTGAGGAGCAGGGTGTGTTCAAGTACCTGTGGTCAACCTTCCAAAGCCACGGACAGTACACAAGAGCGGTGAACAAGATAGGGGCAAGCAGAGTGGAGTGTATAGAGATGGGTGTCACGGTGTGATTTGTTACAATAGCAGCAAGAATGAAAGAGTACGTTTAGAAGATTGTAGCGAAACCTGGTCTACATGGTGAGTGGTTTGGAGACAGTGACAAAAAGACACGAGGCCGAGCTGGAGGTGACAGAGCTGAAGATGCTAAGGTTTTCTCTGGGCGTGACCAGCACCCACAGAGACCACAGAGAAGATTCATGGATGTTGTGAAGGAGCACATGCAAACAATTGGTGTGACAGAGGAGGATGCTAGAGATAGAGCGAGATGGAATAAGATGTTCCCCCGTGGCAACCCCTAACAGAAACAGCCAGAAGAAGACGAGGAAGTGGGAGGTGTTGTTTTTGTTCTGCTAACATGTCATGAAAGCACACGTTATTTATCTCTCAGTTGTCACATCCTGTCCTTCTCATCCATCCTCTTTTCTGCTCTAGAAGCTTCGCCAGACCCTCTGGGAACGATCCTGGGTGGTGTGATGAATGGTGACCCTGGGAGTCCCTCTGACGACGAAGATCTCCATCAGCTCTCCTCGTCTTTAGGTGCTACATGTGGACCTTCTCGCATTGGTTCTGATGAGGGCTCCTTATATGTTAATGGTTCATGTTACTATGGCGATGACAGTGTGTGGCAGGAGCCTGGGCAAGTGGGAGAGGTGAATCTGCTTCCTGTGGCTCTTGGCAGCTTCACCCAAAGGCAGGTGTCACTTAATGACTACCTAGATTCTCTCGAAGGTCCCAGGAGCATTGGGGACCGACCTGCAGCAGGGCCATTACCAAAGCTCAGCTCCAGCTTTCCCACAGACACACGGCTCAGTGCCATGCTACACATTGACTCAGATGAGGATGAGGAAGGAGCTGGGCAGCACTGGGATCAATCGCTGGAAACAAAGACACAGCAGAATACCAACTCAGCTACACCTGAGTCTCCACAGGGGAGCAGTGGTTCAAAAGGCGAGTCACAGGGCTCATGTGAGGCAGGGCCTGGAGTTCAGGCCACGGGAGAGGCAGGTTCTTCTGCTGGTGCTCAGTCTGGAGCCAACACTGCAGGGCCTGAAGCTGGAGCAGGAGCACAAGAAGGTGCTGCTGCACTCCCAATACAGACACGACAATCAGCAGATAGAATTGAAGAAGCTGCCAGAACAATGGCTGCACAGGTTGTTGGAGAAACTGCTACAGCTTCCAACTCATCTCAGGTATCAAGGGCTGAGGCAGCTGAAGTCAGATCTGGAGAATCTCCAGGGGAATGTCCAAGTCAGGAGCACAGCATCAGGACTGGGGAAAACGCAGAAGTACACTGCAATCCCTCACTTGGTCCTCTTTCACCCATTCAGGTGAGGCACTGTGACTTTAGGAGCATCATCCCTCTTTAATATTGGTTCTACATGTGGCAGATTACCTTTAAAAGCTGAAGTGAAACTATAAATTATCAATAGTTCATTGCTGACAATCACTGTCATCTTGACAAGAGCTTTGACAAAGCTTCACCCCTGCATGTTTCCTCTCTCATTTTTTTCAGGAAGTGAGAACAAGAAAAGCAGTTGTTCCAAAGGCAGAGGAGGAACCGGGGGAGCCATCAAGCAGTGAGGCAAATGGGCCAGCACCACCTTCGCTATCCACCTGCATGGCTGAGCAAGGAAGAAGCATGACATCTAAAGCTGGTAGGTTCTGTCACAAAAAGTTTCAAAGTTTTGCTAAAGGCACTGAAAAAAAGTTTCAAACACGATTTCATTTTTTATTATATAAAGTATACAAAAAGAAACAGAAAAAATACAGGAGTACCAAATACATTCAAAGGACTCCTTTTGTTTTCACTCATAGTTTTTCATTTGATTGTGCAAATCTCCGGTTGCAGGTTTTGTCTGCTTTTTATACTCTGTTTAGTCTTCAGGTTTTATAGTTATAACTGTTCCTTCGTATGTTATTTGCTGTTTTATTTTGATAAACTTTTTTATGTGTTTTATTCAGCTCTACTTTCCTCAGCCACGATCTCCCAGTTGCTTGCACCTGTATGTTCACTTTCTGCAAGTGTCTCCATGTTTATTTGTACCCTCAGCTTTTGTCTGCTCGTCATCATGTTACGCAGTTTTCTGTTTGTACTGTTTTGGGTCCACATTGTTCACATACTGTAAGAACAAGAATACAAGTCTTAACATTCTGCTGTAGTTTTATCCTCATGTGTAACAAACCTAATTCTTTAACAACATATTGAATAATTTTTCTGCTTCTGTAATGCAGCTATCTTGAGCAATAGATCTGTCCATACCAGAGGAGTTTAATTCATCCAGGCATTACATATTATTCAAGTATGTAGAGTGTAAGAAATGCATTTTTAAAAATAAAAACCTTGGCCATGTATATCAGGACATTTCAGATTTTCAGCCTGATCTTTTAATGATTATAGTAATTATATTTTTTACATTAAATGTGAGTGGTTTCATGTGTAACAATGTGAAAGTTTAACATAACCTTTGCACATCTAACCAGATCAACAAATCCATATGTAAAAACCCATATCCAAGGCACTGAGCAAAAGTTTAACCAAATGTTCTTTTGACCATTTCAACTCCAGACACAAATATTTTCTTCTTCTTCTTCTTATTTTTATAATTATTAAGCTTCCATCCATCCATGCATTCTCTTTCCACTTATCAAACTTTGGGGCTATGGGAGGGCTATCCAAGTTGTGATAAGATTACAGGTGGGGTACACCCAAGACAGATCGCCAGTCTGTCGCAGGGTCAACACAGACAGACATCATCCGTAGTCATGTTCCACATTCACACCTATGGACAATTTAGAATCATCGGTTCTTCAGTTTCAGCTGACTGAAGGTTTCCCCAACCTTATAAACATCTGCAGAATGACACCAGCACCACCGACTAACTGATTTCCTTAACTGGATGATTGAGCATGCATGAAGACAGACTAACTCCACTTACTGCATATGTTTGGACTGTGGGAGGAGCCATGACGAAAACATACACACTCCATACAGAAAGGCCCCAACCCAATCCTCATGCTACCCCTATTACCATTATGAGTATACAGGGCATTATATTATACATTTCAATACACAACAGTCTGCTCACTATTGCATGTAGTATTTATGCACCAAAAACTGCACCAAAACTCATCTTTTTACTTTAATTGGTCTAATTATCACAAAAGTTAAAGGTCACAATAGTGACCTTTTCATAGTTGATCACAAATAGTGCCCCTCTACTGCCTCTACCTCTATACTAACAGCACTCAATGACCTGGCAGGACAAGTAAAGGAGCTACTAACAGCAGGTATTCATCCAGACTGACACAGGGCAGAACAGTCCTAATCTCCCCACAAGGGTACGACACCATCAAACTACTTGTCGATTATCTGCGTCTCCACATCCTCATTTCTTTTTGGACCGTTTTTCACTGGTTATGCATTTGGCTAGGGTCGATGTCTGGACCCTACAGACTTTGCAAAGGTAGTCCAATAAAGGAATGACATATTCAATACGAAATCAATACGTCAATTCCATACTGACAGAAACGGACGTATTAAATTGCCATCCGGTCCAGGATGGCACATCAATATGTGCCATTGCCAGAAGGCTTGCTCCTAGCATGGTCTCAACAGCATGGAAGTGATTCCAGGAGATAGTTACTCTAGGAGAGCTGAACCAGCTGATACAAGGTTCCTAACCCATTGGCAATACCAGCGTCTGCTCCTTTGTGCAAGGAGGAACAGGATGAGCACTGCCAGAGCCCTACAAAAGGATTTCCAGCAAGTCATTGGTGTGAATTTCAGTGACAACAATCAGAAACAGACTTTATGAGGGTGGCATGAGAGCCCACGTCGTCTACTGAACTCTCTTCAGTAGAAGCCATGGAGTATATTTATACTTCACTAGCTGGGCCCACGTCCTCATTTTAGGTTTGACAGTGTTTTGGTAGGTAAAGGTGATGCTTGGACATGTATTGAGCTGCGGTTTGGGGAAGGCCTCGAAGGGGACTGGCGACGGCTCCCGGGCCTGGCAGATCCTCATGCACTAAATAGAAGTGAAGAAGTTAAAGAATTGAGAACAAGGAAGGAGGGAGGGAGGGCACGTAAACGAGAATGAACAGCTTGCCAAACTTGAGGAACATTTATAGATGACAACTGGAAGGAGCATGTTAGGAGGCGTGGTCCTGCTCCTGAAATACCGATACATGATTTCCAAATATGATGCTACCTGTAGCATTGTTCAGCATGATCAGTTTGATGATGGGTCAGTGGTGGTTTGGGGAGGCATGTCCATGGAGAGACGCACAGACCTCTAAAAGTCAGACAACGGGACCCCAACTGCCATTTGACATCACGATGAAATCCTTGGAACCATTCTAAGTGCCTACACTGGTGGAGTGGGTCCTATGTTCCTCTTGTTGCATGATAATACCTGGGATAATGTGGTGAGAGTATGCTGGCAGTTCCTGGAGGATAAAGGAACTGTTACCATTGACCAGCCCACATGTTAACCTGTCCTAAATACAACAGAGCACCATTGGGACATTATGTTTCAATCCATCTGACGCTATCAGGTTGCACCTCAGTCTGTTCAGGAGCTCAGTGATTCCCTGGTCCAGATCTGGGAAGGGATTCCCCAGGACACCATCTGTCATCTCATTAGGAGCATGCCCCAACATTGTCAGGTACCTTTCTGAGTTGCTGCAATAAGATTTCAGCAAAATGAACTAGCTTGCCGCATCAGTTTTTCACTTGGACTTTTGGAGTGTCTTTAAATTCAGCCCTCCATAAGTGGATCATTTTCTTTAAAAGAATGTGGCATCCTTTCAGTCCTAACACATTGTCCGGTCCACATCAGTATCCAGCATGATATAAAAATAATAATAATGATATAATATAAATAATGCGGGAAGAGAGTCTATATTTCTTATGGCTGGAGGAAGAGAGTTCCAGAGCCGAGGAGCAGAGTGACTGAAGGCTCTGTTCCCCACAGTGATGAGACGCGTGGGCAGAACAGTAAGATGAATATGAGGATCTGAGAGGCCTGGAAACAGTGGTGATATGGAGCAGGTCACACAAATAGGAAGGAGCAGACTCGTATAGTCAAAAAGGAGGCAGAGCTGTCGAGAAATGCTAGGAGCTAACTGCAAACAGCAGTCGCTTTCTGAAACATCAGATATGTATCGGATTCAGAACCACATACGAAAGTGTCCCAGGTCGGATTTGAAAATATCGGATTTGTGCCGTTCACACTGTCATACCATGATCGGATATGGGTCGCATAGGGTCGGAAAAGTCGGATTTGATGCGCTTTCGCCTGCAGTGTGAACGTACGATTCAAATTGTTGTCAGCATCTGAAGAAATTATAATAAAAATAATAACAATAACCGGTTGGCAGCAGCAGCCAGGCGCGCCAGCGTTCACTCAACGGAACCTAATATGTTTTCTCTTGTAGCGATCTGATGTTTTCAAAGTGTTACTTTAATTGTGTTTCTGTGTTGGCCCTTCCATACTATCATGATATTCATTCATTTACACCAGGGCTGCCCAATCCCGGTCCTCGAGAGCTACTATCCTGCAGCTTTTAGATGCATCCCTACTCCAACACAGCTGAATCAAATGGTTTGATTACCTCTTCAGCATGCCATCATGTTTGGCAAAGGCCTGATAACAAGCCATTCATTTGATTCGGGTGTGTGGGAACAAGGATGCATCTAAAAGCTGCAGGACGGTAGCTCTCGAGGACCGGGATTGGGCACCCCTGATTTACACACTAAGCTCTCTTCTATTGCCTCAAAACCTTTGTATAGAGTTAACTTGTAATTCCATAGCAGCTTACAGTGTTGCTCACTGACAAAAACTAAACTTTTCATGCAGTGCATGGATAGGCTTATTAAACATTTCAACAAAATCCTGAGATTCATGCACATGAAATTTGTAAAGACACACAGGAGGGCAGACTGGTGACCAGTGACCCCCCTTTCAGCTCTTTGCCTACAGATGGGTGCTTCAAGTGTCAATAGGTTTTTCTCTGTGCCAAGCCTGGTATGGCTGTGCCATTTGGGGTCCAGTCCAGCAAAAGATGAATAACCTTGTTAAAAAAAAAATAACCGAGCGATCAGGAAGTATTAATGAAAGACTGTAGTGGCACTTAATTCAAAACAAATAATGCACTGGCTTTAAAGGGAACAATTTTGTTTATTTAACCTTTTCATGTTATTGAATTATATTAAGCAGCAGAGCTGTTATGAACCATGACTATAAAAAAAATTAACTTTTTTGGATTTCTTATATTCATTTTGATGCTTGTTTATGTGTTTTTATCCAGGTGCCACAGAACAGGTCAATGGCCACCAGTCTGTTCACTCCCTGCCATCTGTTCGCCATGACATCAGTCGCTACCAGAGAGTAGATGAACCACTGCCCCCTGGTGAGTGTGTGTGTGTATATGTCTGTTTTAAAGAACATTAAAGTACACAATACAGCACAGAAACTGCATACACATATTTTCTTTACCAGATATCTTCAAGTTTGAAGATTGAGTATAGCAGTCAGGGTTTATGCATAGGGTACTAGGGTCCCTAGAAGTCTTCTGGATTAAGCAGTTTGAGGAACTATTAAGATATAGCACAGGAGCTGTGATAAGGAATTTAGATACCGTATCTTTCAGACCATAAGGCGCACCGGATTATAAGGTGCATAAAGTGAAACAAAGCAGTCAGATAAGTCAAACTTTACTCAACTCATTCTTTTTGCTTCCTCCACTTCCGTACTATTGATTCATTAATGTTAAATGCTCTGGTAGCTGCTCTATTCCCATGTTGTTGCAGTATATTAATGACTAACCTCGTATTGTGGATGGATTGTCTCAGTTGTTCTCCTGACTGAAGTTTGGTCCTTTTACAGCATCCTGCGTTGCAATTTATCCCTAACCATCGGGAACCCTCCCATTAACGAGTGGAAAAAAGTTAGCGTTCATCCTCCAGCTTCACTGTGTTTATGCTATGCTAACATAGCTGTGTCGCTACGGTCACGTAGCACATCATTATATACCAGCTAGCCCAACTTCAGTAACCCTACAAACGTCACTGCTGTTTAGTTTTCGCTCTTCATTTATGTTGGAAGTGATAGCAGAGCTGTACGTTTTAATATTTTCAGAAATCTCTCAGTCAGAACATGCTATATTATGTTTAGGTGGAAACTAGCGAGCTAACTTCCTGCTAACTGGTAACTCTGTTAATAAATGCTGTTTTCCTGGATGCCTGGATGTTAAACTTAATTGTTACACCTGGTAAAGCAGCAACGCTGATCATTTTATTAAAGATGAAAGAATTCAGACAGTTTTAAACTCTCAGTGATGCTGCAGTGTTCGTTTGACTTTAGGACTTGAAGCGGACGGAGTTTTGGACCCAGATTCTTCCGCAAGGCTCTTGACTATGGCAGCCGTAATGCTCCAGCAATCCATCAAGCAGTGCGGCTTCGTAGCTTACCGAAGTTGTACTAGAACATTTTTTGACAGATATTTGAGCACCGTGTAGCACATAAAATCAGTTCGAGGTCAGTAAGCACAACCAGAATTTATACATAAGTCACGCTGTCGATTTTTGAGAAAATTAAAGGATTTTAAGTGCACCTTACAGTGTGGAAAATACTGTAATAGGCCTTTCCAATTACATGTATGTATGACTAGACAAGTTGACACAAATGTGTGTTACTATTTTCCAGATGTGTAATTTGCTACTGAATTTGAATTTGCAACCTTAGCTTTAAATGCTAGAATTTCTCATTTGTAATAAACCCATAAGCCACAGATTCAGTTTTGTATTTTAATCTTAAAAACAGCTAGATTGTAGATTGTAGTCAGTAGTTATGCAACTTTAAGGCCAAAATTTTATACATATATGATTATAATTATATATAATCTACTGTGTCATTTTTGTTCATAAAACCTTAGTTTAGAAACCTATATTCTTTCATGAAAAACAGCTACTATATGTCTTGATGCAGACTGAAGAAATCACTTGGATGAGTGACGAAACGTTTCTCCCACAAAACGCTACGTCCAGAGGAACAGAATCTTTTGGAGAACTACTATATGTGTTCTTCTGTTGCATTGTGTGTGATCCAGATTGGGAGGCTCGCATAGACAGCCATGGTCGCATTTTCTATGTGGACCACGTGAACAGAACAACAACATGGCAACGTCCAACCGCACCCCCGGCCCCACAAACTCTTCAGAGGTCTAACTCCATACAGCAGATGGAACAGCTAAATCGCAGGTCAGAAAACAAACATGCACATGAAGATTCGCAAACTAGATGTTCGTCCAAAGTTTCAGTTAAAAATGGAAATGAATTTGCCACTTCCCATTTTTTTGTTTTTAGTAACATTATCATTAATTGTTACTGTACACATAAATTTGCAGGTATCAAAGTATACGTAGGACAATGACCAACGACAGTAGACCAGAAGAGCAGCTACCCAATGAGCTTTCAGCTGATGAGACTGATATGCAACCCTCATTCCCAGGTAGCCCCCTTCTACACGGCACAAAATCCTGATCCATGTTCTTCCCCTGTGATTTTCTTTTTTTTATTTTGACGATTCTGGTATATTTTGCAGAGCTACGTAGGGACAGCAATTTGCCACAGTCCAGTCCCAGGTCTCGCCTAACCCTGCTGCTTCAGTCCCCTAGCGCCAAGTTCCTCACCAGCCCTGAATTCTTCACTGTGCTGCATTCCAACCCTGTATGGACACTTTTTACTTCCATTCTATCTCTTGTTATTCTTTTACTTCCATTCATGTGTCTTTCTTTTATAACAGACCACATTCTATTTGTTTCAAGAAAGGGATTTTAAACAACGCACTTATTAACCCTTTGAGGTCATCAAAGATGATAACCCTAACCTTACTCTACTGTTATATTTAAAAAAAGAAAAGAAAATGTAGTTGTTTTTTTTAAGAAAAATGTAAATAGATTGTGATCTGTGACAGTCAGAAGTGTTTTCCTTGTTTCCTCATTGGCAGAAATTCAAAAAACATTTTGAATAAAAGCAAAAGAATAGAATCAGCTTTTGGCTTGCCATAGTTTATGATTCTAACCACGGATAGTTAAGGGGCTCAAAGCGAATACCTGATGTAATCCCACCCCCAAACCCCCCCAAACCATGTCACTCTTACTTGACACCTCACCACTATCCTCATACTCTCTGCCACTCCTGACGTCCAGTTCCTCTGTCACAGTCTGGCTGAGGCAGACTGTATGTATTGCAAAAAAGGACTCAAATGCAGATCAAAACAGAATGTGAAACGTGACGTCGAATAACAAAAAATGAGCCGTTTATTAAGGCTGGCCAAGAAGTACAAAACAAAAGGCAAAGGTGAAACTAAACAATAAATTAAACTGGGTGAACTAAGATTAAAGCATGAAAAAACCGTGCACGTGGGACCTGACATGGAGACATGGACAAAAACTGGATCCATGACGTGAACAAAGCAGACGACCTGACAAGGAATGACTGAAAACACACGGACTTAATACACACAGGAGGATAATGAGGATAAGTGAGCATAACAACGTCACAGGGGAAACGTAAAGCTAAACACAGGAACACAGAACCTCTTCAAAATAAAATAGGAAACATAATGAAACAAAGATGTGACAACAAAAGACATGCAGCCATGAAACACATAAAGGACAAAGGAGACTTAACAGAGGCGTTGAAAACATACGGGGAAAGTAATAAACAAATGAACTCAGAAAACCCAATGAACTTAAACATAAACCATAAACATCAAAATAAACTAAAACTCAAAACGCTGAGTCAAAAGACCCAGCATCGTGAAATCCTCTTTCAATCACCTCCACAGCACCCCAGCATGTGCTTTCTCTAGATCCACAGAGACATGGCACAACTCTTTTTGACCTTTTTTTATACTTCCACATCAACACTCTCAAATAAATTATTATTATTATTGTTATTATTATTATTGTTGTTGTTGAATCAATAAGTCACTCAAATAGATCCTGGCTGACAAAGTAAAGCAGCTTAAAAATCTTAAAAAGCAATGCATCATGCCACACTCTAAAGAAGTATTTGGGCTTCAGACTGATTGATCAGAAGCTCAAATACACTTAGGTTATGCAGCAGGACAGCGATCCTGCAGTTATTAGAGAGGGAGATCATTTTTTTCACATAGGGACGTGTATGTTTTCCCTTAATAAATAAAATCATTTAAAAACTGCATTTTAAGACATGTTAAAATTTGTTTGATGATCAATCTAAAACATTTCAATATGAATGAATAATTTCTAATGTGAACTAGATTTTCACGGCGTACAGCCTGTGATCAGCTGACCTGCTGCTGCTTGAGGTTTATTGCTTTTTGTGGATTCATACAACTGAATTCAACAAGATGCAAGCAGATGTTTCATGCCTCCTGGCTGATGTCCATCCCCTACACTGACACTATACAGTTTATACTGTCTTAATACTGGACAGTGTATAAATAAATACAGGTAGTATAAATACTGAATTTAGGGAGTAACTCTTAAGTATCACCAACTTAATACAAACTAATATCTGCAAAACTTGATCTGACTCTCGAACGCCTCAACCACTGTAAACCGGTAAAACTTCAAACTCACCATAGTACAACATTGTACAATACCTTAGTTTGTTTTGCAGAACATTTTACTATATGAAAATACATAATTTGTCAAAGCAACATATACAGAACGAATAGCTAATTAAAATGATGACATTACATGTAAGCCTTAAATTTGCAGTTTATCAAATACCACTGAGCACTCCTTACCTCTTCATCCTGTCGTATCCTGTCTTCATACATCATCATTTCAAGTTATCTTGAATTCTTTTATCTCCCTGTGAAATACAGCAGCTGCACCTAGCAGATGCAATATGCAATAAACTGCACACAGTTTGTGAGTTTGCTTATATTTGTTCAATTCAATTCAATTTTATTTATATAAAGCCAAGAAAACACAAAAACAGTTGCCTCAAGGTGCTTTATATTGTAAGGCAAAGAAACTACAATAATACAAAGAAAACATAGATAACTCCAATATCATATGATCCCCTCTGAGGAAGTGTTTTGGTGAGAGTGGGAAAGAAACTCCCTTTTAATAGGAAGAAACCTGGGAGGGGCTGGACACCTGATGCAACCGGTTGGGAAGAAACGACAAAGACACTCTGTGGAAGAGAATCGGAGATTAATAATAACTAGAAAAATTTGCATTTCTTGCGAAAATGCAGTGTGGATGCTTTAAAGCTGAAGCTGTATGCAAAAACTAGCTGAAAAGGCTGAAAAGTTGCAGAAATTGTAAAAACTTTGCAGAAGCAAAGGAACTTTGCTAAAATGGAATAACTTAGCAGAACTGCAATATCTTAGAGGAAACATAATACTTGGCAGAAATACAATAGCATAGCAGAACTTTGCAGAAATATTGTAACTTACCAGAAACATGATAACTTCTCAAAAATACAAGAATTTAGGAGAAATAGTATAAGATAACAGAAAGAATATATTTAGCCAAAAATACTTAAGCATTACAGAAACACTATGATTTAGAAAAATAGTACAACATAGCAGAAATACTGTGATTTACCAGAGACACTGTGATGAACTATGAATATTGTCATTTTAAATTAATACTATGTTTTAGCACAAATACTCTGGTTTAGCACAAATATTATAACATAGCAGAAATACAATTATATAGCAGAAATGCTATATTTAGAAAGAAAAATATATTAAAGTAGAAATGGTATGATTTAGCAGAAATACTGTATTTAGCACAAGTACCAAAAAGTAGCAGGAATACTATGATTGAGCAGAAATACTATGATTGAGCAGAAGTACTAAGATGTAGTAAAAGTACTTTGATTTAACAGAAATACAATTATGGAGGAGTAATACTTTAAAATGGGAGAAATATTGATACATACACAGAGCCTAAAGGGAAGAGTATTTGTGCCATGGAGTGTTAACAAGAATGTGAGGTCCATATTAGAAAAGCTGGTAAAATCATAAAAGTTTGCAGAATTGTAATAAATGATGAATATGAATTACTGGTCTGTGATAGTGTATTAATTTGTAGGGAAAAAAACATGTTGACTAAGGTGGAATCGAACCCACGACGTTTGGGTTGCAGACCCGTGTCATTACCAACTGCCCCACTGGGAAAGAGAGCAGGTACTTGGAAAAACAGGGTGATGAGCAGTCAGAATTAGATCGCGGTGAGAGGAGAAAAACGCCGTATTTTGGAGTTACAAAACGTTGTGTAACTCAAAAACTAGGTGGACTAGAAGCATAATTCTTGTACTGGGTGAATCAGCGGACTCTGGTGTACTTTGACCACGATTTTCATTGCTCTCTGTACATCCGTCGCTGAGATATGACGAGAGAAGAAACGGCAGACCTCAGATATGATTGGCTGGCTGGGAAGCCGTGCAGGCCCTGATATGTAAATTTGAATGCCTCAGTCCTCACAGAGGATTGGCTGCCTGGGGACCTGGCAGAAATATATAGAAATACTATGATTAAGCATAAATACTACATTTAGCAGAAATACTATATTAAGCACAAATCCTATAAAAAGCAGAAATACTATATTAAGCAATATAAATATCCTATAAAAATCCTATAAAAAGCAAAAATACTATACTATGATTTGGTAGAAAAACTATAATTAATCAGAAATACTATATTTAGCACAAATCTTATAAAACAGCAGAAATGCTATGATTAAGCATAAATACTACATTTACTAGAAATACTATGTTTTAGCACAAATACTATAAAAAGCATAAATACTATAATTTAGGAGAAATACTATATTAAGCACAAATCCTATAAAAAGCAGAAATAGTATGATTAAGCATAAATACTACATTTAGTAGAAATACTATGTTTGAGCAAAAATCCTATAAAAAGCAGAAATACTGTACTATGATTTGGTAGAAAAACTATAATTAATCAGAAATACTATATTTGGCAGAAATACTATATTTTGCACAAATCTTATAAAATAGCAGAAATAGTATGATTTAGCACAATAGTAATAACTTAAACAGAAAAATTGGAAAAGCAAAATGGACAGCTGAAAAAATGCTGAACATGCTGAGGGTCCCTCAAATATACTTGTTAAATGAAAAAAATCAGCAAAAAAATATATAACAGCCACACAATCAGAAATATGTACACATAAGGAAACACACATGCACAGAGAGACACACACACATGATCCAATTCAGTCACCCAGTCTAAATATATTGAATTTGAATCTTACAATGAGATCATCCCATTAAAAGGCTCTCGCTCTCTCTCTGTCACACACACACACACACACACACACACACACACACACACACACACACACACACACACACACACACACACACACGGAGAGAGAAGCAAGTTTCTAGCTCAGTCAAGCAGCCTGGGAGCTGCTGAATTTGAATCCACCAATCAGAGAGGCTGTGTACTTTTTCCCGCCAAAACAGGTGCATGCAGCACAGAGAGACAGGATTTTTGCAGTCTATTTCTCATAGTGAGGACTCCCCTCAAACAAATGACCATAATTTCCAAACCGTAGGGGCTAGAGCGGTCATTCTTACACCGTTTTGTTCAGAAGAGATGGGGGAATCTTCCAGTGTTGACAATTTATCATTAAAATATGAATTATTAAAGATATTTGATTTCTAATGCACCATAACTGAGTAGAGCAAAGCAAAAACTGCCTTGACTTGCCCTCAAACAACGCTTTCTAACTCTAAATCTATTTGGAGTATCAATATCATTCTTTCACCGTAAGAGACAGCAGGCGAACAATCATGGAAATTTTCAGGTCTCTGTGGAAATCCATTGAAAAGATATGACGAGAGAAAAAAGTGGTTCATTTCCAGAGTTTGAAATCTGAAGAAATCTGAGCGAAGGACGAATTTCCTACCCTCAAACAAGTCCAACTCATTTCAGAACGGCAATAGGTGAGAAAATAATTCTTGAATTGTGAGCGTCAGGTGTCTGAAGATATTCGGGGACAAGCCTTATGTCTTAACTTTGCTTCGTTAAGGAGATATGACGATTCGAATATGCCTCTCATTACAGAAATCAAGCGGTGATTTTGAACAAGCTCTCCATTGACTTTCTATGGAGAGTTTTGCGACTTTGTGTTGGTCTGAGGAGATTTGCCAAAATTCTATAAATCCCATAACAATGATAGTGACATTTTCGGAAAGCCAGCAAAAATACCTACGTTTTGATGTATAATTTGTGGAAGTTGAGTGAAAATTGAGCAAGTAGCAAGAAGTTTTTCGGAAATGAAGAGAAGACTGCAAAACCTTCAGTGGCACACTGGAAGCCAAGTGCATAGCAACCATAACAACGCATGTATTTTGTGAAAAATCACAATTTTGCAACTGAAAACTTTAAGAGGCATAAAAGTAGAATTCAGCAGAATTCTCATATTTAATTTGACCAAACTTGAGGCTTACTGACAGACTGACATTGCCATACAAATAAAATGGACAAAATATTTAACGTTGTATGTATGCGATAGATAGAATAAATTGTAATCTTTTGAAATACTTGATGGTGCATACTGAAGGTGTTTACTAGGTTATTAACAGCATTAGAAAAGCCTCACACACATACTGTAGTAACTGCAGAGGCTCCATAGTGTATTTTCGTAACATGCAAAAGACTCAAATCCCAGACTCAAAGCTTCAGCTCATACAAAACAGCACCTATATTGTGTAGTGGTTGTGAGTAGTAAGCACAACAGCCATGCCCTTTGCTTTCCCTCTGAAATGTGTGCATACGATAGTGACTACATAGTGTAATAGTAGCACAAGGCACTTAAAACTTACTCTTTTCTTGATGTGTTTCCTCTGTGCTGAATCTCCTTCCTGTCTACTGGAATCTATTTCCTGGTTCTAGAGTGCCTACCACATGTTCACCACCAACACATGTCTGAAGCATATGATCAGTAAGGTTCGTCGGGATGCTCATCACTTTGAGCGCTACCAGCACAACAGGGACCTGGTGGCCTTCCTCAACATGTTTGCTAACAAACAGCTGGAGCTGCCCAGGGGTTGGGAGATGAAGCACGACCAGACCGGCAAGGTAGGGCTGACACTGTAATCAGTCAGTGCCCCAATGTCTACATTTCATGACTTTTTGAGGGTCTGAATACAGTTAAACTGTATTCAGATCCTCAATAGTATCTAACTGTTCTACACTTATTCTGTCAAGTATTTCTTACTTTTTAAAAACTGTAATCAAATTAAAAATGATTAACACTTGACAGCTTGTATGTGTATCTGTGTGCACACCCATCTAGCCTTTCTTTGTAGACCATAACTGCCGTGCCACTACGTTCATTGACCCCCGGCTGCCTCTCCAAAGCTCTCGGCCGCTGAGCCTCCTCGCTCACCGCCAACACCTGACTCGCCAGCGCAGCCACAGTGCTGGAGAGGTGACCACTCGGCGACTGGTAAGGGACACGTAACGATCATGGACAACAGAAAGTACAGCTACTTAAATTGGTCCTCTAATCATAACAGGAACAGTTACATGTTTTCTTCCTCCACTTACATATCATGTAAACCTGGGCAGCATGTTTATTGACATCCTGTTTTTATAGCTGGGTGAGGACCCTCGTCATGTTAGCCCACCTGTTCTTCCACGACCTTCCAGCACCTTCACATCTGCCAACAGAGGGCCATGCCAAGACTTAATACCAGTGGGTTAGTGCATGCACAAGCACACACACACACACACACACACACACACACGCACACACACACGTGCACACACACACAAGAATCTGAGAGGAAGAGATGAATACATTTGACAAAAAATTTCTGTTCACTTTTTTCTAGCTTACAATGAGAAGATTGTGGCATTTCTACGACAACCAAACATCTTTGAGATTTTGCAGGAGAGGCAGCCTGACTTTAACCGGAACCATGCACTCAGGTACACACATACAGAAATGCACAGCTTGGCGTTTATATAATGCTTTCCTTAATCTGGTGACTAGATTTTTTCTTTGTTCTCAGTTACTTTGATGCAATGGCATCTGCTGTGATACTTACACATAATGGCCCCTTAAGTCTTGCAAGTGTTTGTAATAGCAGAGAAATAATCACTACATTTTGGGCATGTCATTTTCAAGCACGAACCCCGGGTTGTAAAAGTTTAAGAGTGCTATTTTTCATGCTTAAAATATATTCAAAAGACATTTCTCGTGCCAGGACTCCACAAACTCCACAAACAACACCACTATGTGTCATTGATGCAGAGCTTTGCTGCCGCACCAATATGGGAGGAAAAACAGCTTTTCTAGATGAAATGTCTGGTACACAAACATTATTTGAAATCATCTTCACTATCCAATCCCTCTGATCCACATCTCCACCGCCTTAACCCTCAGACCTGTCGTCTGTTCCCACGGTTTAAGTCGAGTTTAAGTGCAAGAGTTTTCAGAAAACTCCACATAGACCTTATGATTGCTCCACGGGTCTCAAATGACAAAAAGAATAAAAATGAAAAATCCAAGTTGGTAGATATTTCAGTCCAATTGGGCATAATTTGTTTTCTGTTTCATGGTATAGAGATTGACTTCCTAAAAGCGGTGGTGATCTTGACAGATTTTTACTGAAATATTATTTTTGAGCTAAACTTTATGAAGACATGTTGAATGTGGCTCATTAGGAAAAACCCAGTTAGAACTTAAACGTGTTTTAAGTAGCTTTGATGAGGAACACGATTCAGCTTGCAGGAAACAAACTACAAGAATCAACTTCATACATTAGAGACCTTAGACAAGATGAAAAATATTGCTGTGCCTTGGTATCATATTTAGAAACATTTAAGTATTGCAAGAAAACCTAATCGTCAGAAGAGAAAATCATCAAAGCAGGAAGCAAAGTTCATTGTGCTACTGCTACATTTTTTTTCCATTAATTTTTGAAGTTTTACAACATAATAATCAAAGACGTGCACAAACAGCAAGTGCCAAAAAATGAAAATGGAAATAAAAATCAATAATAAAATGATGAAACATTTACAAAAACATATTAGAAATTAATTAAGATTATTGTTAAATGAATATTTAAACTATAAATTGATACAAGCTGAAAACACTAGCCCTAAAATCTGATCATAACCTTCAAATACGCCTGGAAATGTGAAAAGATCAATGCAAAATGTCCTGACTATGATAAATCTGTCGTTGCAAACACAAAAATAAAAATTGCAATTTTCTGGAGACCATACTGCAACTGCAAACCAAGACTTTCCAGCAGAAACTGCTTTTGTCTGCAAGAAGCAGTCACAACACACAAATAATATGGACTGATTCTTATATAGCGCTTAATCTACTCTCTCTGAGCACTCAAAGCGCTTTACACAGCCTCATGCAGGACTATTTTCTGAGTGCTTTCTGTCTAACGCACACATTCATACTCCAGTGGTTGCATCGGAGAGCATGGGGTTCGTACAGAGACTGGAGCAGACTGGGATCTGCTCCAGTTGTCCCTCAAGTAGCCAAAGTCAAAGTGAAATACATGCATAGGATACATTAATGAACAGCATTGCCATTGTAATGTTGCTGTGACAACAGGGAGAAAGTGCAGCTGATCCGCACAGATGGAGTGTCAGGATTGGCCAGGCTGTCGGGATCTGCCGACCTTGTCATGTTGCTAAGGTGACATATTTCTGCTTTACCTCCTCTGTCTTATTCTTTTTTTTCTTGGCTTTCCTTTTTCTAATCGGACTAGTTGTGTATCCCCTTCTTGTTATTACCTTTTTTTTTTTCATTTTCTCGCTGCTCTGCTGAAGTAATTGCATTTAGTGAATTGGTTTCTTTTTTATGTCCCTTCATCCCCTCTCCAACCTTCCATCTGCAGTCTCTTTGAAGAAGAAGTGATGTCCTATGTGCCTCCTCATGCCTTACTTCACCCCAGCTACTGCCAGTCACCTCGGGCGTCACCTGTCTCTTCCCCACAGAATTCACCTGGTAAAAGATCAACAGAAAAGTCATTGTGAAAAAACCCAACACATGCAAAAAATATTATCCACAAACCCTCTCTCACAAATTCATATGGAACCTTTTACTGTGTTTGAGCCCTGCAGAGTACTTTGCTGATATTTTCGTTAAGTGCACTTCACATTGCTGTACAGCTGATTCACGTAGAATATCTGGATTGGCCAACTAGGAAATGTTGACCTTGAACTGAACTCAGAACTCCAGTTCAACTGAAAGAAATTGAGCTCTGAGCTAAAATGAATGACTTTTCACACCAACAATAAAGACTTAATGTTTCTGACAACCATTGGTAAAATCAGAACACAGCTAGTCATGTTAGAGCAGGTTGTTCACTAATCACAGATTTAACTGATCAGTTCATTGTCTGTAAAGTGCAGAAGCTGAACCTGCAACCCAGGTTACAAATAAACACCCTTGTATGACAGCTGCACCACTGTTGTTGTGCATGTGACGAAATTAATTGGCATATTCTTGCTTGGTAGAATTCTGCACATATAAATGAAATTTCTGCTTTATCTGTCAGCTTGTTGACATAACCCATCAAAGTAAACATTTAAGTGTGTGCGTAGGTACTCAGAGAGCTAATGCCAGAGCACCAGCACCCTACAAGAGAGACTTTGAGGCAAAACTGCGAAACTTCTACAGGAAACTGGAAACTAAGGGCTATGGACAAGGACCAGGGAAGCTAAAGTAAGTCAGCAGCTTTGACTGTAGAAGGCATCCTTTCTCATCATTTTTTATTTACCGTATTTTCAGCACTGTAAGGCACACTTACACATCGGGTGCGCTTATGTATGAATTCTGGTTGTGCTTACTGACAACGAAACCGATTTATTGCAGTACACGGCGCTCAGAAATCTGTTAGAAAATGTTTTAGCAGGACTTTGCAAAGCTACAAAGCCGCACCACTGGATGGATTGTTGGAGCATTATGGCTACTGTAGTCAGGAGCCTCGCGGAGGAATCTGGGTCCAAAACGCCGTCGGCTTCAGGTCCAAATTCTGTCTAAATTCTTTCATCTTTAATAAAATGATCAGTGTTGCTGCTTTACCAGGTGTAACAATTACAAGTATTTATTACAATTAACGGAGTTAGAAGTTAGCAGGAAGTTAGCTCGCTAGCTTCCACCTAAACATGAGCATGTTCTGACTGAGAGATTTCTGAAAAATTCAAACGTACAGCTCTGCTGTCACTTAAAACATAAATGAAGACAGAAAACTAAACAGCAGTGACATTTGTAGGGTTACTGAAGTTGGGCTAGCTGGTATATAATGATGTGCTAACCCAGGGGTCAGCAGCCTTTAAGACCCAAAGAGCCATTTGGACCCAGTTTCCACGCAAAAGAAAACACTGGGAGCCGCGAATACTTTCTGACATCTAAAATGAAGATAACACTGTATGTATTGTTGTTTTACCTTTATGCTTTGTGTGAACAACTAAGGTGTGTTGCTTATGAAATCCATGAAGTGCTACAGAGAAAATTACATTTTATTTATGTAATGAACACATTTGAACTCTTAAAGAAATATAACCAAAGGAAAGACACCCAGCTGAACTAAAATGATCCAGCAAACAAAAACTGCTGTGAGCCACCCTTATATCGCCTTTGTGCTTTTGGAGCCTTGACCTGACTTTTAAAAAATAATTGGAAAAAAAGCTCGATGCTGCTGAAAGATGCAAAATAGATATTTGCAAAATTCTGCCTAAATATGTATTTTACCTGGGGATGGGTATCGTTTAGGTCTTATCCGATACCAGTACCAAACCGGTACTTTTGAAACGGTGCCGGTGCTTAAACGGTGCTTAAAGAATGGAGAACACACAATTGGTCCAAAAACCTCTCATGTTCACGGTGGAGAACAGCTGCTGACATAATGTGGATCTGAAGATCCATAACTGACCTACCTGGGGCTGAAAGTCTCGATAAATGCACGGCGTTTCGGCGGGTACACCGGCTTCCACGAGTGTGACGCTTATTTTGAGCGATGAAAAAATAATATAATATAATTTCATTTTTATATTTCAATATCACAATAATCTTCCAATTTAGAACTACAAGTTAAAAAAGAATATAAATAAAATACACTTCAGCTAATAGCTTCTAATTTATTTTCCCAAACCACGCAGAGCCGCACTATAAGGACTAAAGAGCCGCATGTGGCCCCGGAGTTGCAGCTTGCCGACCCCTGTGCTATGTGATCGCTAAGTTAGCATAACTCCCTTAACACTGGAGTTATTCCTCCATCCCTGAAAACTGCTTCTGTCACTCCAATTCTCAAAAAGCCTGGTGCAGATCCCAATAGGTTTGATAACCTCCGTCCTATATCCAAGCTCCCCTTTATTTCAAAGATCCTTGAGAAAGTTGTTGCCTCTCAGCTTCACTCATACCTCAATAACCATAATCTCTACGAACAATTTCAATCTGGTTTCCGCCCCATCATAGTACAGAAACTGCCTTGTTAAGGATTACCAATGACCTTCTGATGGCAGCTGATTCTGGTCTTTTACCATCCTCATCCTTCTGGATCTTAGTGCAGCGTTTGACACAATTTGTCATAATATCCTCCTGAGCAGATTAGCATCCACTGGCATTAGTCACACCCCCCTTGCCTGGTTCACCTCCTATCTCTCAGACCGCACTCCGTTTATCCAATTTAACTCATTCACTGCCAGCCATTGGCAGTGAATGAGTTAAACCCATTGACTCATTCACTGCAATTGACGGCTATAGACGTCAATGGCAGTGAATGAGTTAAATCCCATTCTTCAAGTCTCTATCCTGTTTCTGCTGGTGTGCCCCAGGGTTCAGTATTAGGGCCTCTTTTATTCATTATCTACATGCTCCCTCTTGGTCATATGTTCTGAAAATATAATACCAATTTTCATTGCTATTCTGATGACACCCAGCTCTACATTTCCTCCAAACCCAATTCATCCCTCCCACCTACCTCCCTCTCAAACTGTCTTATGGAGATTAGATCCTGGTTCTCCTCCGATTTTCTCAACCTTAACAGTAATAAAACAGAAGTTTTACTTGTTGGCACGGCCTCTACCTTAACCACAGTTGTTCCATTAACATTGAAAGTTCTCCCACCCTCCCCTCCCCTCAGGTTAAGAGTTTGGGTGTCATACTTGATAATACTCTCTCATTCCAGTCTCACATGAATTACATAACCCGGTCTGCTTACTTCCACTTACGTAACATTAGCCGACTCCGTCCCTTCCTTACTCTCCATGCTGCTGCCGTCCTCGTCCACAGTCTTATTACTTCCCGGATCGATTATTGCAACTCCCTCCTATTTGGTCTCCCCAATAAGTCCCTCCATAAACTTCAACTTCTTCAGAATTCTGCTGCCTGGGTCATAACTCGCACTCCCTTAAGAGACCAGATGACCCCAATTCTTCAACAGCTTCACTGGTTGCCCATAGAAGCCAGGATAAAAATCTTAGCTCTCACGTTTAAGTGTATTCATAACCTTGCCCCTCGTCATCTCTGTGATCTGCTTCATATCACCACAGTTTCCCGCTCTCTCAGATCTTCATCTGCCACTCATCTTGTTGTTCCTTCTGCTCGCCTCACCACTGTGGGGCTCAGAGCTTTCAGTCGCCCTGCTCCTCGGCTCTGGAACTCACTTCCTTCAGCCTTAAGAAATATGGATCCCCTTCCCTTATTTAAATCACAACTCAAAACCTACTTGTTTGAACTGGCTTACTCGCTTTAATACAGATTTTACTTGCTGTCAAATCATGTTTTTTTGTTTTTTGTTTGTTTGTTTGTTTTTAATTTGTTGTTTGTGGTTTTCTGTATTTTAATTTATTAGAATCTATTTTAATCTACTATTTTATTTGATGTCTTTTTCTCTTGTAAGGTGACCTTGGGTTTTAGAAAGGCGCCCTCAAATAAAATGTATCATTATTATTATCATTATTATAACATAAACACAGTGAAGTTAGAGGAAGAACACTAACCTTTTTCCACTCGATGAAAGTTAACGTGAGGGTTCCTGATGGTTAGGGACAAATGTAATCACATGGCAGGATGCTGTAAACGGACCAAACTTCAGTCAGGAGAACAACTGAGATAATCCATCCACAATACGAGGTTAGTCATTAATATACTGCAACAACAGGGGAATAGAGCAGCTGGAGAGAATATGACATTAATGAGTCAATGGTACGAAAATGAAGCAAGCAAAAAAAAATGAACTGAGTAAAGTTTGACTTATCTGCCTGTTTTGTTTCGCTTAATGCGCCTTATGTTCCGATAAATACAGCACTCTTTGTCTGCTGGGAGTTGTCTGTCTTCACTCTTGTCTGTCTGTCTGTCTTAGACTGATCATCCGTCGCGACCAACTCCTGGAAGATGCCTTCAACCAAATCATGTGTTACTCCCGGAAAGACCTACAGCGGAGCAAGCTCTATGTTAGCTTTGTCGGGGAGGAGGGGTGAGTGTCTGGGAGGGGCAAGGAAGGGAAGAAAAGAAAGAAAGGAAATCTAAAGTCTAAATGTGTGTGTTTCAGGTTGGACTACAGCGGGCCCTCGAGAGAATTTTTCTTCTTGGTTTCCAGAGAACTGTTTAACCCTTATTATGGTCTGTTTGAGTACTCTGCCAATGACACCTACACCGTTCAGATCAGTCCCATGTCTGCCTTCGTTGACAATCACCATGAGTGGTAAAAGTCAATTTGAAACCCCGCCCAAACACACACACACACACACACACACACACACACACACACACACACACACACACACACACACACACACACACACACACACACACACACAGTATTTAACTTTTGTGTTTGTGTGTGCCTCAGGTTCCGATTCAGTGGTCGCATTTTGGGAATGGCTCTGATCCATCAGTACCTGTTGGATGCCTTCTTCACCAGACCCTTTTATAAAGGCCTACTTCGGATGTATGTTGACACACAATACTCAAATGCACATGAAATGTCTGTATGTATACGCCCACCTGCCATTTTGTTAGGTACGCCTGAGCAGCTGCTCGTTAACACATATATTCTATGTTTTCGCTCGTCTTGAGTGATATCACATTCTTAATCCAGGGTTTAATATTTTGTGGGCCAACATACTGCAGCTATAACTATAGCTGCTATAGAAGTGTGTTCTGGGTCAGTGTGTGTTTACAGCACACGCCAACCCAGCCCATCTCCAGCCCTCTTGGCATTTCTTCAGCCTTGGGCCGATCCCTACTCTCCAGGCCCCAGCAGATACTAAAATAAGGAGAGGAAAAAACAATCAGTCCAATCAGAATCAGCTGTTTCTGCCCTGACGCTGTCCCCTTCCCCTGCTGCTGAACCCCAAACCACACCAGCCACAGCAGTCTTCTGACAGCTGTCCAGCGCACCTATTGAGCCAATAATATGACAGCAACTTAATGCTTGTAGACATGGTCGCAACAACCATCAGAATGGACAAGAGAGGTGATTAAGTTACTTTGAAGTGTCATTGTTTTTAGTGTCACACCGGCTGGTCTGCTATTTCAAAAGCTGGGAATCTAGGATTTACAGAGAATAGTATGACAAATATAGAATATCCTGTGAGTGGCTGTTCTCTGAACATGTGTTGATGCCAGAGGTCAAAGGACAATGGCCAGAGCACTTCAAGCTGATAGTAATGTGAAAATAACCAACCAACCAAAGCAGGCAGAGGAGCTTGGTGCAGATGCACTACACCAGGTGCCACTCCTGTCAAAATCTGTGAGGAATGTTTCTAGCATCTTGTTGAATGTCTGGCATCAAGAATTATGGCAGTTCTGAATGCAACAGGGGTCCACCTCAGTACTAGAAATACGAAATACAAAGTGACTAATGTATACACAGTTTGCTGAAATATATATATGTACATTTTTAAACAGATTTTAACTGTGAACAAGAGCCAGTGTGAGGATAAGTTAATCTGTATGTGGGTCTAAGACAGCAGACACACATTATCTGCCTTTCCCAACTTGTAGTCCCTGTGACCTGAGTGATCTGGAGTATTTGGATGAAGAGTTTCACCAGTCTCTTCAGTGGATGAAGGACAACGACATAGACGATATGCTGGACCTCTCCTTCACTGTCAATGAAGAAGTTTTTGGACAGGTCAGTGTATGTAGGTGTGTGCGTGCTTGTGTGTGTGTGTACACCAACTATACTTTCAACAAATGGGGGTGGCTGTTGCTCAGGACGTAGAGCAGGCCATCTATTAATCGGATGGTTGGTGGTTCCCTGGCTGCTTCGGTCGACATGCCAAATACGATACTTATGTGTGAATGTTAGATAGTTCAACGTGACTTAGAGAAAGCAGAGTGCTTGTGTGAGTTGGTGACTGAGGCAAATTGTATTGAGGGCTTTGAGTGCTCAGGTAGAGTAGAAAAGCACCAGTCCAATTACCAAATTAAAATACACAACTTGGGTACAATCCTGGCCTCACACCAAGCCAACATCCCAGATGCCTTGGCAGTGTAAGGAGTCTCACCCGTCTCTCCAGTGGATGAAGGTTACCGAGTGATTTGCCAGTTTTATCAATCCTTTTTCATTATTTTACAGTCGTTTCATTTACTTTGAGTTTTTGTTAACTTTATTCACTAGAGGTCTTCATGGGGCCTAAACAATTCTGACCAACAAATAAACAAACTTGACCAACCAAGGGTGGGCAATCTGCAACACCAGACAACATCACATGCTGTCACCAACACCAAGTTTGGTAATGTGGGTGTTGCACAGCACTGTCCAGTCAGGTAGCATGCTGTTCACGTCTGTAAGGGAATATAATGAATGAATGAATGAATGCTTTATTGGCCATATGCAGGTTGCCCCACAGAGGAATAGGACCCCCCCCGACTTACACACACAACAACAAGACAACACAAGGGAATACAGTCGGAGATCGGCAGCGTTGGGAGAATAACACTGAAAAAATTACACAACATTGGGAAAAGTACAAGAGGAAAAAAAGAGACCTCTTCACACGCTGGGCAACCTATGGGAGGACAGCATGAGAACAGGAAACAAAAAAAAACTCCTCTGCACAGAGAGCACATTAATGTCCACATCACAACATCAGAGCACATGACAAGCCACAGGGGATGGATAGGGGGTGGGGGGTGATTCGAAGGAACACATCAGTCGTCCTGCACCATGCTATCATTTCAGCGCGGCACGCAGACCCGCTGCCTTCCCCCGCAGGAACAAGCATCGAAGGCGTTTGGAAGGGAGGGGGATGAGTGCGTGCTTATCAGTGTAAGTGTGTGTGTGTGCGTGTCCATAGTTCAGCTGAGACAGTGTCCTTCGCTGTATCAGGCTAAGTAAACAGTCCTCCAGCCGATCCAGGTGTCCTTCATGGGATGGGAAGAATAGTCATCACACAGTCGTTATCAGGGAGTTGTTTTGGTGGGCTCCAGCCTTGGGCCTAGCAGCTGGCGCCGTGGTGTCCAAATGTAGAATATTGTTGATTTCTCCTTTATGCGAGCAGCGAATTTAGCACTCTGACACTGGGGCCTCGATTTCCCGTTGGAGCGCTGCGAGCCTCCCCATGATGGTATCAAGCTTCTGTTCCGTGGTGTTGTCATTCTTTTGGTTCTGAGACCCCACAGCTGCAGTGAGCCGTTCTGCGATGTTATCCAACTTTCGCTCAAGGGTGTTATTGTGAGCAGGCCCCTCTCTGATGTATCCCATCATACGCTCAATGGTGTTAGTTTGAGTCTTCACGGCAGCTGTAAGCGTCTCCAAGGTGTTAACCATGCTGCGTTCGGTGTGGGAGGCCGCGCCTCGTCCCATCGCTTCAATTCCAGCGGTCAGCTTAGGGGGGGTTTGAACAGCTGGTTCCGCTCTCTTATTTCTCCGATAAGTCAGGGCCAAGCCAGCTCCGATCAGCAAGAACCCTGTTATCATGGTTCCGAATAGGTAAATATCCTCAGCGTCCTCGATAGACAGTCCCGCCAGGCACAAGATCCTCCAGGTTTGCCACCCATCCATCGTGTATCCGGCAGGGAAAGTCCCTCCAGGGCACTCGGGCTCTCCCGAGCCCAGACTTCTCGTTGAGAAGAGGGTGTCAATAGCGTTCAGAGACCAGTTGATCAAATCCATAATTCTCTGTTAGGTTTTAGAGAACGACAGTGAGAGACTGTTCCAGGGAAAGTAATGCACGCGAGACAAGACAGGACACAAGAGGCTAAGCAGGGAAGATAAGGGGAAGGAGGAGAGGAGAAAAGTGCGACCGCCTTCACCGAGAGCCAAGTAAGAAAGAGCCAATGTAAGATAATTGAAAAATAAAGATACTAGATTTACTTTCATCATCGAAACACTTAGAAAAATGTTGTTGGATATATGTGAAGATACAGAATGTACTGCCAATATACGCTGTTGCAAATAACAGGGTAGAAAATCTCGAAATTGGATTTGAGAACGAAAAGTGATTCTCCTGCAGTTTGAACAGTGGTGCAGAGGAGGAGGAAAGACACTCTAGCTTGAATCTCGTTAACCGTTCATGATTTAGAAAGGAAACAATCCCTGATATCCACCAAATAATTGTGTTTTGCCATAGATAACAGAAAGGGAGCTGAAGCCCGGTGGAGCCAACATTCCTGTCTCAGAGAAGAACAAGAAGGAATACATTGAGCGCATGGTAAAGTGGAGGATAGAGAGAGGAGTGGTGCACCAGACTGAAAGCTTGGTCAGAGGCTTCTATGAGGTATGGCTTAGTGTGACAGAGTTTTATATATATTTCACATGTTATGCATCACCCAGTTTATCTCTAGTGCCCCTAAATGTACAGTGTAAAAAAGATCTCACTGTTTTACATTTTGAATGTTTTTGCAGGTGGTGGATGCCAGGTTGGTGTCTGTGTTTGATGCTAGGGAACTGGAGCTGGTAATTGCAGGCACTGCGGAAATTGACTTAACAGACTGGAGGAACAACACTGAGTACAGAGGAGGTGTGGAGGAAGCTAAGAATGAATGTTTGTTTTTCAGGATAGATTTGTTTAAACCTTTAGATAAAGTTTAAGATAAAGTGTTGTCCTTACAATTAACTAAGGCAGGTGTCAGCAAACTTCAACATCAAAAGAACAGGAGAAAAGGATCAGCTGGGGACAGACAGGTGGATCACAGATCTAACTGGGGGAGGATAAATGAATACATATAGCATGTGTGTTAATAGAGTTATGCAAACTGCCAACCTGTGACCCAGGGGAAAGAGAATCTATTACCTGCTATTAGTTATTTATTACAGTCGCAGTTTTATGTTTGAGAAATACTAGCATTAAATTCATGTAACAACCAATAAGAAGCTGGAAACAAAAGGTAACTAGAAAAATGCATTTTCTAAAGACACTGCAGCGTGAATGCTGATAGCTGAATGTTTTGAGCTGAAATGAATGTTGCTGAATGTTGTTCTGAATTCTTCACCTGAAAACTAAAGTGCAGAACTGTTGAAAGCTGACGTTCACACAGAAGAAGTTGAAAAGTAGCTGAACATGTTTAAAATTTATATTAGAAAAAGCTGAGTAATGACAAAAGAAATTTAGAGTCAGAAAACATCTGAATGAATATTAAAAGTTCATATTCTTTTAATCACTGAATGACTGAAATGTGGGAGGATTCACTACAGACAGGTAAATGCTGCAAGTTCTAGTCATTCAGTCAGAAAAGATGATTCTAAAAGTCATCATCTGACTCCAACTGCCCAGATCTGAACCACCTGTGTGCAGAAGACAAATCCACCGATGAACAATAAGCTTGAATTTAACGGGCCAAGCAGAATGCTCTGATCAGATGGCCTGCACTAACTACAGACATACTGTGTCTGTGAAGGTTCTCAGTCATCCAGGTCTAGTCTAAGGAGCTTGGAGAGAAAAGCGTCTGGACTTCTTTGAGTTGCTTGAAGACGTTTCACCTCTCATCCGAGAAGCTTCTTCAGTTCTAAGGTCAAATGGTGGAGAGTCCCACATTTAAACCCCGTGGGAGTTTCCCCCCACAGAGGGACAAAAGGACCCCCTGATGATCCTCTAATCGCCTGAGCCAAGGTGTGAAAGCGGGTGTGGGTCCCAATCAGCCAGAGTTTCGGGTGAGCTCATTGAAAGAGGAGTGAAAGAAGCCATCTATGTCCACTGTGAGCGACCATCTTTGAACAGAGGGCGGGGCTTAACACACCAACTGTCTGCCATCTATAATCCAGTTTTGAGATCCTTCCCAGACGCCTTAACGCCCACTCACATCCTGGGCCATCTGACCTCAGGAAATCACATGATAAGGTGGGGCCAGGTTTCACAATGAGCTCACAGAGACAGAGCTCATTAAGCAGGCAGGTGTGAGCCTGGTTGCTATAGCGACTCCAGCCAGTGGCACCACACACACACACACACACACACACACACACACACACACACACACACACACACACGAGCGCCTGTCTGCGTGTAAACAGAAAAGTGACCCTGAGACAAATTGGGTCAGTTTTTCCAGGTCCTGTTGAGACATCAGATCTTTTATCCTTGATATATTCTTGAGGTGATAGTAAGCTGACTTTGTTATTGTCTTAATGTGTTTTTCTAAGTTTAGGTCTGCATCCATCACTACACCCAAATTTCTCGCCTGGTTTGTGGTTTTTAGATGTATAGATTGAAGTTCTCTGGTGACCTGTAATCGTTTTTCTTTGGCGCCAAAGACTATTACCTCAGTTTTGTTTTGTTTAGCTGGAGAAAATTGTGGCACAACCAGTCATTAATTTCCTCAATGCATTTACCAAGAGCCTGTACAGGGCCTCGGTCTCCTGGTGACATTGTGATATATATTTGTGTGTCATCTGCATAGCTGTGATAGTTTATTTTGTTGTTGTTTATAATCTGTGCCAGTGGGAGCATGTAGATGTTAAACAGAAGGGGTTCCAAGATGGAACCTTGGGGAACTCCACATGTGATACTTGTCTGCTCAGATGTGAAGTTACCTATTGATACAAAGTATTTCCTGTTTTCTACGTATGTTTTGAACCAGTTTAGTACAGTTCCTGAAAGACCTGCCCAGTTCTCCAGTCGTTTGAGTAATATGTTGTGGTCGACTGTATCAAATGCTGCACTGAGATCCAGTAAAACTAGGACTGACATTTTTCCACTGTCTGTATTCAGACATATGTCATTAAACACTTTGGTCAGAGCGGTTTCAGTGCTGTGGTTCTGTCTAAAACCTGACTGGAAGGCATCGTAGCAATTATTCTGTTTTAAGAAGTAACTGAGCTGTTGAGAAACTGCTTTTTCAATGATCTTACTTAAAAATGGGAGATTTGAGATCGGCCTGTAGTTGTTCATTTGTGTCTTGTCAAGATTGTCCTTTTTCAGTATAGGTTTGATTACAGCAGTTTTTAGTGATTCTGGAAACACACCTGATAATAAAGAAAAGTTGACGATCTGTAACAGGTCTGACTCTAAAGTCTTTGAGACCTTTTTGAAAAAACTTGTTGGCAGGACATCTAAACAGCAGGAGGAGGAGTTCAGTTGACCTAAGATGTCCTCCAGGTCTTTGCTGTTAATAGGTTGAAACTGTTTCATGGTGTTTAAACAGTTTTTTGGTGGACACAGTATATATCCTGGATCTGCTGTTGATGTACCAATTGCTTGTCTAATCTTTTGGATTTTGTCTGTGAAGAATTTGGCAAAGTCATTGCAGGCCATGGTTGAAGTTCAGCTGCCACTGGCACAGGAGGGTTTGTTAGCCTGTCAACTGTAGAAAATACGACCCGAGCATTATGGCTGTTTTTAGTGATGATGTCAGAGAAGTAGGACCTCCTTGCACTCCTCAGTTGTAAATTATAATTGTGAAGTTTCTCTTTATAGATGTCATAATGAACCTGGAGGTTTGTTTTTCTCCATCTGCGCTCAGCTTTCCTACACTCTCTTTTTTCTTTTTTCACCAGTGTGGAGTTTCTCCATGGAGACTTTTTCCTTCCAGAGATAACCTTCACCTTAATGGGAGCAATAGTGTCCATTACATTTAACATGTTAGCATTGAAGCTATTGACGAGCTCATTGACTGACCCTCTGGACAGGTCAGGTGTTAATGGGAAGACCTGGTTAAAGATCTGACTACTGTCTTCAGTTATACACCGTTTTGTGATCACTGCTGTTGATGTATTTGTGTGCGCTGAAATTTTACTTTCAGGGTCTTTAGTCCCTTTGTCCTGAGGGTTGTCCACATGGATGTTAAAATCCCCAACAATAATTACACAGTCAAAATCAACACAGATCACAGACAGCAGTTCACTGAGATCATTAAAAGAGTCTGCGCAGTATTTGGGAGGCCTGTAAACATTAAGAAACACAACTCTGGATGAGGCCTTCAGCTGTAAAGCCACATATTCAAAAGACTGCAAATTGTAATGACCATTGATGATCAAAGACCACTGATCAATCGCCATGAGAACTATTCACAGAGAGTTGGGGAATGGCTGCAATCACAGCCTTGTAAGATGGTGACAGATGTACCCTTAGGCCCCCTCATTGATTCAGAGATGGTCTTTCCTTTTTCATCTAAATGGCCTCCTTGACTCCCCACTCAAACTGCGTTTCTCCCTGTCCAGGATGTTACATCCTCATCATTAACAGAGTGGCCACTGGCCTGTAGACTGCAGAGTCCTGGGCTGTCGAGAGGTTGTTTGGTTTCCCCGATTTATAAATCATTCGACTGAACAGTGTACACTATATTACTCTATTTGTGCCATGGGACCGGATCGTTCAGGTGGACCAGTTTTTGGGATTTGAAAGCCACAGAGACAACAACTGCATCTCAACAACAACTGCTGCCTTCAGCTGAGAATGAAGAAGTCACTTGGATGAGTGATGAAACTTTTCTCCCACTAAAAACGTCAAAACGTCCAGATGAACTGGATCAACTTCAGCATGCATCAAGACATTTGTTGTTTTGCTGTGTTTTGTTTTCGTGGTGGTTTTCTGATTTTGATTTTTTTGTCATTGTGGTTTAAAATGAAAAAATAAATACATCACTTAAAAAAGGATTTAAAAAAACTTTAACAACTTCGGCGACTTTTACTAAGAATAAGGTTTCAAAAAGCTCATCCCTTGATTCACTCAGACTTGAGCTTTGGTTTTTTGGCTTTCATTATAGTCCTATTACCATGACATTTTGACAAAACATGAAATGTTGTGTTTAGGTTACCATGATAACCACATTGTGATCCGGTGGTTCTGGGCAGCGGTGGAGAGATTCAATAATGAGCAGAGATTGCGGCTCCTACAGGTAGGCTTTTTTGTTTTAGTTAAAGAGGCTTTTTATTAAAAACAACAATAACAACAAACAAACATGTAACACTGCAGTTCTTTCTTGGTGTTCTTATCCGCATGTCTTTTTTCTACTTGTTGTCTCTCACCTTATATCCTCAGTTTGTGACTGGGACATCCAGCATTCCATATGAGGGTTTTGCTTCTCTGCGAGGCAGCAATGGACCCCGTAGGTTCTGTGTGGAGAAGTGGGGTAAAGTCACCTCCCTACCCAGGTAAATACTAGAGATGGACCGATCCGATATTACGTATCGGTATCGGTCCGATACTGACCTAAATTACTGGATCGGATATCGGAGAAAAATAAAAAATGTAATCCGATCCATTAAATATCATGAAAGCACCTCACAAAACTTGCAACACGCCGTAACTCACCTCAGAACGTTAGCACGTCGGAGCAGTATGCATCACGTGATAGAGCAGCTGTGGCATGCGGGACCTGTCGGTGGTCTGGATAGCATTTGGAGCTTCGCTAGCAACCCGGCATTTCATCTCCGACAAAGTTATCCCGAGAGAAGTAAAGCAAGTGTGTAAGTCCATCTCTGAATGTTTGTAAAGCATTCCTGCGTTAAGCTTAACGAGCGACTGCCTCTCGCTCTCCGGCTGCTACTTCAATCGTGAAACTGCTTAAATGATCAGCTGATCGGCTTTTCTGTCACGAGTCCGTCTTTGTTTTTGGCCCACTTTGCACCAGAAAGAGGAAACCAGCGGCTGAACAACAGCAGCACGTTTAAGCTTGATCAGCTGTTGTTAGAATTTATTTATTATTACTTTCTACTCGAGGATCTTTTTCTACGTAGCTGACGCTGGTAACTGTGCAGGGGCGGATCTAGCAAAGTTTAGCCAGGGGGGCCGATAGGGCATTAACTGGGAAAAGGGGGCACAAAGACATACTTTTCTTTCTTATTCTCATTTAAAATGTCGAGCTTTTAATAAATAATTATCTGACACCCAAAGTTTTAATTTGATGCAAAATGAATAGAAGTCCATTACTGTATATAGTAACTATTAAGTCTAATATATATACCCTAGTAAGCTATAGTACTTTTTCCTTTGGGAAGGTACCATCTGTGCAGTCTGCAATTTTGTTGAAGAAAGATGTTGAATCTATTTAATATTTCTTGAAAAATAATTGATTTCTGTGCATTTTTTTTTTCACACTGCATCAAATTAAGGTTGATTACGTCGATTAAGCATCATGAGGTGGAGCGTGAGGGGTGTTTCCCTATTTTTTATTTATTTATTTTTGTTGTTGCTGGGAGTTGGAACCTTTTTAGTTAGGTTGCTTAATATATATGCTAAGTACTCTTTAAAATACCAGAATAGGGAGGATGGTGTAGGTTTAAGTTTATTAGATTGATCAGTATTGCTGAACTATGAAATTTTTTTTTTGTACACAGGTATAACAGAATAACTTTAGTGTAGTTGTTGTTTTAAACTTGAGTATGAACTTGCAGACTTGCAAAATGCAGCAAGATATTTTAAAAAACAGTTTTGTTGATTAAAAAACACTATATCGGATTCATATCGGTATCGGCAGATATCCAAATTTATGATATCGGTATCGGTATCGGACATAAAAAAGTGGTATCGTGCCATCTCTAGTAAATACCAACCATCTCAGATTTGCGTAAAAATGTTATGGTTTTGTTCTTTTTGTTTGCACTTTGAAAAAAATTGTTTGCATATAAATATCTCAAAACTATTAAAGATAAAAGCCTGAAATTGACTATTAGCTGGTCAAAATATGTGCAAAAAATAATTATAATAATGACAATTCAATCCAGAAAGGTGTATACGTACTGGTAACAAGTCAGGTTTTTGCAGGAAACAATGATATAATTACATCAAGTAATTTTAAGTATTGGGCAATTTTCCAGAAACACATTTTTGTATTTTTTGTATTTTTTTTTTTTATTTTTTTATTTTTTTACAAAAGGACAATAATCAAGGATTGCCTACATGCAAATTAAACCTACATTCTAGCCAATTGGCATGCAGTGTAGGCAAAAACAAAACTACTCAAGTAAAGTACAAATATCTGAAAATTCTACTTAAGATTTGTACTTCATTACTTCCTACCTCTGCAGTTAACCAAAGAGGAGAGAGGGATAGCTCTGCATTGCCTAGAAAATTATTACAAGGCAGCCTGACTTCACTATTGTCAGAATTGCTTCCAGCAGAATTAGATGGCAGATTAAAAAAATGGGTAGAGAATGGAATCACTTCATATGGCATTATGTATCATCTGAAGAAGGCCTGGATTCCTTCCAAAAACATTCTAATAAATGTAATTTAGAAAAAGAGGATGTTTTTTAGACATCTTCAAAAAAGACACAATTACACAAGGTAAAGAATCTGGCCTGATCACTATTTTTGTGAACTCATATGAAGGCAACACAAAGGGGAAACTTATTTCGAGTCTCTGCAAGAAGGAAAAAACGTCGATCTACTTTTATCTACCTCGTACATTTAGGGAGAAAGATGCAAATATAAAATAAATAAAAATGACAGGCTTAATATGTATAAGAAATGCTGCTACACCTCAAATTCAGAAACATGCAAAGGAGTAATTGGGAAGAGCATTTTAAGATTTTTCATATCACATGTCCGACTATTGAAGATTGTTAGGATAGATAGGATAGAGACTGTATAACATATACATGCAATGGAAAGAATGAAATTTTCCTTTAAACATTTAACTGATAAAAATGATAATTAGTGGTCAAAATGTAATATTTTTTTAATCAGAGGTGCTCTCCTTCTTTCTCCATGTAGGGGTAATTTTGATATGATACAATAGTGATAGGATTTCTGGTTCTAATCAAAAATGTATTATTATGTATATATGTGCTATACTAGAAAAGAACTTGAAAGATACTTAGTCTTCACAGAAACATGCTATGATTACACATACTGGTGCAACAATATGTTTTTTAATTTGTTTATTTTTCTCTCTTTTCAGTTGAGTTTCTTAACGTTGACATGTTTTTTGTCTGTCTGTCACGTCTGTAAATGTTAATGCAAAAAGAAGAAATGGTAATATTCTCACACAGTCAAACTTTGTGCCCCACATTTAGTTTGCTGGGGTAATCCTAGTTATTTCTGTGTCTATGATATTAAATATTAAAGTTCTCTGCATTTCCAGGCACTTATTTCGGTCATGCACTGTAGTAATTATGATAATAAAACCTGATTTTTCTTAGATTTGAGCTTCTCTATGTATCCTGTCAGTGGCCTGTGCTTTAATACATCCAGAATACACACTGTGGCTTCTGTTCAAGCATTTGTTGATGAACAACACTGTCTCTGCTCTGTTCTCCAGAGCTCACACCTGCTTCAACCGGCTGGACCTACCACCGTACCCATCTTTCTCAGTGCTGTATGAGAAGCTGCTGACTGCTGTGGAAGAGACCAGCACCTTTGGACTGGAATGAGATTCTCGTCTCCCCCATATCCCAGTTTACCCTGCGTCTGCCCCTGGAAGACTGCTGCTGATAGTGACGTTTAAAAGTCAGATTTTGAAGTCCAACTCCTGATTTAAATTTATAACAGGATGTTTTGTTACAGGATCTGACCCTTTGAAATGTTTTGTGTACAAAGGTAAACCTTTTTTGTTGCACCTGCATGTACTTCACACCTACTTAATAACTTGCTTTCACCTATGTGACATGACAAATGAAGACCTGCGCTCGCTTTAGGACTCTGACTGGAACTGCCAAGATCTGACCAATCAGAGGTCAAGGGCGCCTGAGTTTTTTTTTATTTTTTTTTTTTGGGGGGGGGGGGGGAATCAAGGAGGTTAAAATGGTTAGACCAATTAAAGAACCTGCAGCCACTGCCTTCCCTGCGAATATTGACCTGATTCTACTTCTTTAACTGAGTTTGGATGGATCTTGGAGGACTATAAGGACCATCCAAGACTATGTGTCTCTACAATGCACTTGTAATACAGCATGTTATTGTGATGTAGTAACTTCACTATGTGTAGGTTGTGCATTTATTTATTAAAAAGCTGAGGTAGACCTAAGGTAATTTTGTTTTGTTTTTTCAGTGGACTTTGTCCTCAGCTAATTCTGGAGTGTAGTCAGACATTTTTGGTATTGCAGCTACCCTGTTGTTTAACTCGTTTTCTAATGATGCAGGAGTGACATGTGTGATCTGAACTAACTAGCTAGCTTTACAGTGTAGATTGTGATATCTCTACCAGATCTGGATCTGTTGGCAAAAACATATTTGGTCACCACTTACCTGAGTTACTATATTGACAACCAATATATGATCATCAATTTATCATTTTACTTTTACAACCCCAGTCTTCAAAACATTAGGATGCTATGTAAAATATAAATTAAGACAGAAAATTTGAGGAGTTTGAGGGAAAAAAAAGTCAATTTGAATTTAATGGCAGAAACACATCTCATAAAAATTAAGACGGGATCGTGTCATGTTTATCACTATTGAGTGAGTCTTTGGAAAAGGAATGTTATCTCCTTGTCTGATATAGGATTCTAGTTACTTAAGTCTTCTTTGTTGTGTTTTTCACTTCCTCATGTATCAAATGTTTTTCACTGATGAAAGACTTAGATGTCAGCCAATTAAGCACCTGGACCTTCTTCAGTCATTCAGCAGTAAAAACTCTGTAATGGTAGAAGCATGAACATTACCCATAAAATCCAGTTCGAAGGACTTTGCAGTTAGTTTATTCTCTTTTGTATATTCAGATCTTCACTTAGGATGCAGTATAAATTTAAGCATGCACTGCACTACCACAGAAAAACAAGTCAAATCTTTAGTCCTGGACTTTGGTTTATATTATTATTTCATGCACAGAATATTAAAGACTAAAAAGGAACCTAAAAGCAGTGCATGAAAAAGTTGCCCTTAATGAAACTAATTATTTCTGAGTAATTCTGATGTACTATCATTAATGCTGACACAAGTTCTCAATTACTTACTTACTTTGAATGTGTCTATATTCTCATCACTTTTCACTGTCCCTTTAGTTCTGACTTATTTTCTTGTAATATGAGTGTTGTGTAAACATGCTTAATTCTTCATCTACTTTCTTTTCTTGCTGAAATGAGTGTCCCACTGGGTTTACACCACTGGATGTGTGCCTGAAGTAACAACATACAGACTGCTACTGTGCAGAGAGGTTTATGTGTGTTAGATGGCATTCAACAGTGTAAATTATTTAGTGCACAGTTATTTATTTAGAACATTGGAACCACTCCTGCTGCTTTAAATATTTGAAATTGATTTTGTCTTGGACCTACTGTTCTCCTTCTTTATTCAAAGGTGCTTGCAAAGAAAAGCGTCTGGACTTCTTTAAGTTGCTTGAAGACGTTTCACCTCTCATCCGAGAAGCTTCTTCAGTTCTAAGGTCAAATGGTGGAGAGTCCCAGATATAAACCTAGTGGGAGTTTCCCCCCACAGAGGGAGAAAAGGACCCCCTGATGATCCTCTAATCGCCTGAGCCAAGGTGGGAAACTGGGCGTGGGTCCCAATCAGCCAGAGTTTCGGGTGTGTTCATTGTGAAACCTGGCCCCACCTTATCATGCGAATTCCCGAGGTCAGATGGCCCAGGATGTGTCCAGTCCAGACGCTTTTCTTTGCAAGCTCCTTTGACTACGATGACCTGGATGACTGAGAACCTTCACAGACATATTCTCCTTCTTTATATTTTTAGAGACTAAAGATACATTTTGGCAGGAAGCTGAGTAAAATTTCATGTACAAATTCACTTCAAATACTTCTCGTACTGAAAACAGTTCTGTCAGTTCTCTCACTTGTCTGTCTGGCTAGAATGTACCAAAGTTTTGAGCCTTACGTGGCAGCCACACATCTGACAGCCAATCAGTCTGTCCAGTCCACCGTACTTTAATATATGAATATTTGTAAGCACTTCTCTTCTAAAATAAAGTTTCATCTCTATTGAAGTTTTTGTTTGGTTTTTAATGACAGACTCTGTGTCTAATGACGATGAATCGGGGCTTAAATTTCATAATAATACCAGATTAAACCAAACATCAAGATGCACAATGATAAAAGTATTTTATATAATAATATAATTGAATCAGAATCAGAATACTTTATTCATCCCGAGGGAAATTAGGGGTTACAGCAGGCAGCACGCTAATGGCGCATGCGCACTCACAAAGGAACCTTCTGACCAACTTTACACAAACATCACATTGGGCAGACATGTCAGAAGGTAGGCTGATAGGAAAAAACAACGAAAATACACTACATGAGGTAAGAGGAGGAGAAAAAAAACTCCACTCAGACTGAGCTCCTAGTGGGAGAACAGTTTGATAACAGAAAAAACACCTCAGCACAAAAGCACATGACTATCAATACACCATAGAAACACAAGACAAGCAACAGGGGCGGGTAAAGGGTAAGAGAGAGCCGGCGTAGACAGCGCATCCGGTCCTGCAGCATCTGTGCTGGTCCAGTTGACTGCTATCATCCCCGGTAGGAAACAAGCATCGAAGGCGTTGGAAAGGGAGGGGGATGAGTGAGTGTCTATCAGTGTAAGTGTGTGTGTGTGCGTGTCCATAGTTTAGCTGAGACAGTGTCCTTCGGCCTATCAGGCTAAGTAAACAGTCCTCCAGCCAATCCAGGTGTCCTTCATGGGACGGGAAGAATAGTCATCACACAGTCGTTATCAGGGAGTTGTTTTGGTGGGCTCCAGCCTTGGGCCTGCAGCTGGGGCCGTGGTGTCCAAATGTTGAATATTGTTGATTTCTCCTTTGTGAGCAGCTCGAATTCTAGCACTCCGAGGCTGGTCTCTCGATCTCCCGTTGGAGAGCCGCGAGCCTCCCCATGATGGTATCAAACTTCTGTTCCATGGTGTTGTCAGTCTTTTGATTCTGAGACTTCACAACTGCAGTGAGCCGTTCTGCGATGTTTTCCAGCTGTCGCTCAAGGGTGTCATTTTGAGCAGGCCTCTCTCTGACGTTTCCCCTCATACGCTCAATGGTGTTGTTTTGAGCCTTCACAGCAGCTGTAAGCGTCTCCAAGGTGTTGACCATATTACGTTCGTTGTGAGAGGTCGCACCTCGTCCCGTCGCTTCGAATCCAGCGGGCAGCCTTGTGGGGGTTTGAACAGCCGGTTCCGCTTTCTTATTTCTCTGATAAAGCAGGGCTAGGCCAACGCCGATCAGCATGAACCCTGTTATCATGGTTCCGAATAGGTAGATATCTTCAGCGTCCTTGATCGACAGTCCCGCCAGGCACACGGTCCTCCAGTTCTGCCACCCGTCCATTGTGTAACCGGCAGGGAAAGTCCCTCCAGGGCACTCAGGCTCTCCCGAGCCCAGACTTCTCGTTGAGAAAAGGGTGTCAATAGCATTCAGAGACCAGTTGATCAAATCCATAATTCTCTTTTAGGTTTAGAGAACGACAGTGAGAGACTGTTCAAGGGAAAGTAATGCACGCAAGACAAGACAAGGACATAGAGGCGAAGCAGGGAAGATAAGGGTGAGGAGGAGAGGAGAAAGTGCGACCGCCTGCACTGAGAGCTCAAGAAGAATTGTGTTATTATTATAAAATAGATTATATAATCCTTAATATTTTCTACATTTCAAATGTGAATGTGTTAATTATGAATCATCCATAGGCAGATTATTGCTGTTTTACTGTACACCTGGGACCTAATCTTATCTTATATGTAACTAGCTGAATGATGGCAAAAGTGAGATGAAGACTGAAATGAGGATATTTGGATATTCTGCTAACACTTCCCAGTCATTCTCTGAGTGGTAGTGAAACTGTATTTTTTTTTTAAGTACAAGACAAATATATAAATCTTTGCCTTTGGCTTGAATAAATCTTGAATAAATCTTGAATAAATTGAAAATCACTAATAGTTGATCTGTGCTACACATCATTAACTTTGAGGATTTGTTGTTTTCTAGTTTTAGAATACTATTTACTGAGACGACTTCAGACAACCTTTTACTTTTTTACATTTTAATACAAATATCTTTAAAGTAGGCCAGAACCATCTGGAACAGACTTTTTGGTCCAGATATCCATAAGTACCTTCAGATGGCAGGAACAAAAATCACCAAAGACACATTGTCACACTGTGCTAGCTAAAGGTACACCTGCTGTATTTCCCAAGGAGAGAAAAGAGTAAGAGATAACTTAAATCAGAGATAGAGAAAGGTGTGAGAAAGAGAAGAGAGGAAAGTGAGGGGATATATTTGGACATAAGGACTGCCAGCAGCATTTGTGCTCTCTGTGCAGGACCATCAAGTTCTTCTACACCAAACCCACTCATCCATGGACCTTGCTTTGTATACTGGTGTACAGTAATGCTCGAACAGGAAGGGCCCATCAACAACATTGGAATGTCATTTGGACTGGGGGGGACATACTCAGATGGTATCAGAGAGCGCGAGAGAGAGAGAAGTAGTCAGAACTGAAGAAATTGTACCACCAGAATAGCTACAAGTGCCTTGGAACCCACACACAAAGTAACTCCACCAGAGTGCCTATTTCGGGTCACTTTTGCCGGTCCAAGCCTGGGTAAAGCAGCAGGGTTGGAATTGTGACATTAAAAAATCCCAATAATTGCTAAAAGAAATTTAATTTGTAGTTCTAAATAAATTCTAAATGCATTTAGGACGTTTTTTACTCACTTTATGTCTCTTCCACGATGTTATTTCTCTCTCCAACAACGTAGGTTACAATTAGATTAGCATGATCAATTATGCAAATTAGGCGATGACGTCATTTAGCGACTTCTAGCGACTTTTAGGACAACCAATAGCGATTTTCCTTACTGAGGAGTTGGCAACACTGCTGAGGGCGCATTCGTAGACCAATTATGTCACAGTGACGCGCCGAAGGCTGTCCAAATTCGTAGACTCCTCCGAATGCAGCCGACAAATGCATCCTCCTTTTCCCTGAATTTGAAGGATGGGTCGGGTGTGTCCTTTCGTGGCCCACCATATCCCAGAATTCATAGCCAAACTCCAGTTTCCAGCAATGGCGGCTGCTACTAAGTTTTAAAATTACTCTTGAAAGAAATCTCCATCCCGGGTTTCTCCATGGATCGGGTTTCCTCCAAGGCGTGAGCACCGATAAGCAGAGTTCTGTATAAAATTAATTATTCAAAGTAAGCTCAGGTATGCCGTTCAGCAGGTTAGTTACAGCGCCGGGAGTAGCTTGGGAGAACAAAATGACACAGAAACTGCTTCAGGTTGCTCTTCCAAAATCAACTCAAAGGTTTATTCAGTATACAACAGTTTATATAGAGGAAAAAAAAGGTTCGTGTGTCAGCAGATTCTCAGTTCAGACCGGTACAGACCAAATAAGGAAACGTCTTCCTGCCTTCTGAGCAAAGAAGTATCCTTTGTGTAGTTTATCAGTTCAGCTACAATTTATGATCATTCCAGCAAAATACACTCCTAGACATAGAATACAGAGTTCTTTCATTAGTGAATTCTGAAACAAACCACCTGGCCTTTAACAAGCCTTTTCTAAAGGATAAGGAAGGGAGGATGGGAGTAAGGAAGTGATCTCTGTGGTGTTTTCGACCTTGAGGTACCATCCTGTGATTCTTACACATTAATTCTTGGGTCAGAGAGAAAGAGAAAAACAACTAGTAAATGGGCCTTATTGAGTAACAGTTTTCCTGTATAATATCACTATAAAACAATATCCTGTAAATGCTACCATGGTATCAAAATATCACAACAGTTCCCTCCTTTTATCATGAAATGATAACATAGTATAAAGACAGAATGTAATAACATAATATAAAGACAAATCATAAACTTAAAACAAATCATAAATGTAACTGGTCCTTCGAGCAAGCTTAATATCAAAATTCTGAGAGCGTATACATGGTATCACACAACAGACAATAATCATCAAAAACATGCTGCAACGGTTACAAAGGCTACAATTAGTTCCTTCCATTTTCCAAACGTGTCCTGTAGCCACTTATGTAGCCACTGACCGTGGCCTGTATCGGCAATTAGTTCTATCTTCAATGCTTCAAGTCTATTCATAGCTTGTGTGAATGAACCGTTAGGAGCGGTATTATTGGGAATGAAAGTACAGCATACATCAACGGTCACTAGACCACAGGTACCGGTCCAATTAACAGGTAAAGCTAATCTAAGGGTATTATTGCACAACCAATAACCGTTAGAGATTGCTCTGGTCAGGCGCGTGACCATGTGTGATTTAACTAACTCCCCCCAGTCAGTGTCATTTAATACACCCTCTGGGGGAACAATGATCGATTCTCCGCTCGAACTTGAACTGTGTGTGTGTTCCTCCAGATATGATAAAACTTCAGCCACAGAGACAGCTAGCCATGTCTCATTACAGCGTGCACCTGGGGAGTCAGAGAAGAATGTATAGTTATCCTTTGTATAATCTATGTGTGTGTCTGGGCCAGTTAACTTTAGTCTGCGCAGACATATCATACTAGTATTAAAATGGAAAGGGATCTGTCCTAGGGGCAGTGAGGGCTTTAACCTATTCTTAGGGCGTTTCATTGGGGCGCAGGTCCCTGCGGTGTCATCAGATAACTTCAATAATTCGCCTAATGGAGTCTCAGGGTTAGTTGGTGTGTGTGTGTGTCTAAGTAAGCAGTCGAGAGGGCTCAGAGTCAACTGTAAAGCGTCTTTAAGGAGAGCATTATCTCCGCCGATTTTCTCTAGTCCCTCAGTGAGGGGGAAACCGGATATGGGGTATCCTACTATTACCTGTTCTGGATTACCCTTTGAACAGACATAACAGTTACTGTTTCCTAAATCACGAGCGGCTGTTCTGGCATTTTCATACCAGGCGTTAGCTCCTGCTCTAGGGGGTGCATAAAATGGTTTATTAGTGGCGTCTATGTTGCCATTTACTGATTTTAGGGAGCGTAAGGAGCGTACTAGGTTGGTGTCTTGCCAAATGGAGCATGAGGTATTGTCAGCAAGATACGACCTGCAGAAATGTGAACATGGTTGCAGTCTACAATACAAAATAGCAAAGAAAAATCCTAAAGTTAATGCGATAGATATGATAAATAACCTAAATATATAAGAAAAACAGTTCTTCAGTCGTCTTCTGGCCTGGTCCCAGGTTCGAGAGACATAGAATAAGCGTCGTATGATGACAATGGGCATTTCATTTTCTCCATTATCAGGATGGAATGAGTCTAGCTTTATCAGGTTAGACAGCCTGTGGTACTCTCGGCTTTCTGTTCCTGCTGGATGTTTGAGTACCTTGTTGTTGTTCAGGTGAAGCATCAAAGAGCTCTCTGAGTCTTGGCTCTTTCAGGCGTTGTGTGTTAATCAGTGATTGCGTGTGTGTAGGTGTAATGGATCCGGGCGTTGGCTCGCCGGAGACGTCGTCTGCTTGATCCGACGCCTGAGATGGTCTGGTTGGGCTGGTCTTAACCCTGCTGGCATGAATCCACTGAGGTTGTCCGTCTGTGAGGATGCTGGTTCTTCGTCACTGCCAGTACAGTCTGGGGGCTGGAAAACGCGCGGCCTCCCTGAGTGTCCTTGGTTTTAGCGACTTCACCAACACCGCATCTCCTTGTCTCCACTGGTGGAACTGTGGAGGGGAGAGGCTGAGAGAGACAAACTTTCTGATAGTTATTATTCAGTGTTTCTACCAGATTGTGAACATAGTCGGACAATGCAATATACATCACCTTCTACTAGCGGTGCCCCTCTGGAAGCTGACCATGGTGTTGGAAATAGTCTTATTTCAAATGGAGATAATTTGGTTGCTGCAGATGGAGTCATAATGTATGAAATGGAAAATCTGGTTGTGGTAAATGCTGATGTTTCGCTTTTGGTATTTTATTATTTTTTGGTTTTACAGGTAATTTCGATTTTTTATCGGACCGGTCTGTGGTCTTTGAATTATTCTGACCCATGTTCAGTGATTTCCAGAGGGGTTTACACGCTTGAAGGATTTATGTTAGTATTTTGCTGCGGCACAGCTGAGGTTACTTTAAATCTTATCGCTAGCTAGCAATTTTTGTTTGGGTGAGCAATTTCTCACTTAACGAGCAACTTCTCGCAATACAACAGGCAACTTCCTGTGTCTTTCTGCTTTTAATTTACTTTATTCGGGGACTAAGGAAGTCGTCAGTGTATCTCTCTGGATCACTAAGTGAAACTTCGTCAGCATATCCCGTTTCATTATAGATCAATCACTGAGAGAGGTATAATACAGTCCCATATAAATATTAAAGACGTGTATTTACCTTCGTCAGCGGATCCCACTTCTGACACCAAATTGAAAGAAATCTCCGTCCCGGGTTTCTCCGTGGATCGGGTTTCCTCCAAGGCGTGAGCACCGATGAGGAGATCTGTGTAAAATTAATTATTCAAAGTAAGCTCAGGTATGCCGTTCAGCAGGTTAGTTACAGCGCCGGGAGTAGCTTGGGAGAACAAAATGACACAGAAACTGCTTCAGGTTGCTCTTCCAAAATCAACTCAAAGGTTTATTCAGTATACAACAGTTTATATAGAGGAAAAAAAAAGGTTCGTGTGTCAGCAGATTCTCAGTTCAAACCGGTACAGACCAAATAAGGAAACGTCTTCCTGCCTTCTGAGCAAAGAAGTATCCTTTGTGTAGTTTATCAGTTCAGCTACAATTTATGATCATTCCAGCAAAATACACTCCTAGACATAGAATACAGAGTTCTTTCATTAGTGAATTCTGAAACAAACCACCTGGCCTTTAACAAGCTCTTTTCTAAAGGATAAGGAAGGGAGGATGGGAGTAAGGAAGTGGTCTCTGTGGTGTTTTCGACCTTGAGGTACCAGCCTGTGATTCTTACACATTAATTCTTGGGTCACAGAGAAAGAGAAAAACAACTAGTAAATGGGCCTTATTGAGTAACAGTTTTCCTGTATAATATCACTATAAAACAATATCCTGTAAATGCTACCATGGTATCAAAATATCACAACAACTCTTATTAATCTTTCTGGGTCACAAAAGAAACTTTTAACATTTTTTCAGTGCCTGTGAATGTGGGTGTGTAAACTTCAAATATCTGCTCGGTTTAGTGATGTGCGAATAATGAACGAATCGTTCAATACTCCAGAATCACTTTACTGACACCCAACTGACTCACTGACTCATCCCTGTTGCTATTACTCAATCAATCAATCAATCAATCAATCAATCAATCAAAGCTTTATTCGCCACATGCAGGTTGCCCTGCAGTGAAATGGGACCCCCCCGACCTTACACACACAACACAGACATTACATGGGGATACAAGTCGGAGATCGGTAGCGTTACAGAAAAACACTGAAATGTACACTACAATGGGGAAAGTACAAGAGGAAAAAAAGAGACCTCTACTCATGCTGTGCTTCCATGGTGGGACAGCATGAGTACAGGAAACAAAAAAAACTCCCCTGCACAAAAAGCGCATAAATGTCCACAGCACAACATTGTGAAAGACATGACAAGCCACAGGGTCGGGTGGGGGGTGAGGAGTAATCCGAAGCGAACACAGCAGCCGCCCTGCACAGCGCTACCATTCCAGCGCGGCACACAGACCCGCCATGTTCCCCCGCAGGAAACAAGCATCGAAGGCGTTTGGAAAGGGAGGGGGATGAGTGTGTGCTCATCAGTGTAAGTGTATATGTGTGTGCGTGTCCAGAGTTCAGCTGAGACAGTGTCCTTCACCCTGCCAGGCTAAGTAAACAGTTTACCAGCCAACCCAGGGGCCCGTTCTTCGTACCTCGCTAAGTAGGTTAGCCGGATTAGATTGTTGACGATTTCGCGTGATCCTGGATCAGTCGGTTCCCCGAAGCTCATCCGGGACTTGCTGTCATAGCAACAGAGCCGTAAGCGTAAACCTGCTCGGGAGCAGGTTTACTTTATGTAAACAGGATTAGATCGCGGGCACGCAGGTATGTCCGCGTCATCATACGAAAGCAACAGCGATATTCCACCACTGTTTCACCATAAATAAATAACATCAATGTAACTAAAGACAATGCAGCACCTGATCCTTTTATTGATGTCACACAGATACATACAGGTCATTTCCTAAAAAAGGGAAATGTACTATTAATATTCTATTACATGTATGTGATTATTACAGATGTAATTCATATTTCAGAGTAGCAATTGTAAATTACTTCGTGTAATCAAGATGAGAGACCACGGCTATAAAAGCGAAGGTGGATTTGGGAAGTCTGTCGCAGCCATGTCCTGTCCGTATACGCGACCAACCCATTGCGGAAGGTGCAAGATTGATAAGGAGAGTCCTCAGAATTCAGCGTATATTGCGGGACAGACAGGATCCTTTAGCTCAGCGCGACAGTGTGCTCATAGAGAGATATCGATTTTCCCGTGAGGGTATTATTCACTTAACCAACTTGTTGACGAGGGGGTGCAGGACCACCACCTGTCTTTTTTTCCTCTGCCCTTTTCTTGGTTGCTGTTATAAACAAACAGATTATTCCAGGGTCTCTTTCCAAGAGACTAAAAGCAATATAAGTGATAAATATTACCATTCTGTAGGATATTCTTATATTTCACTTTTACCTGTTCCCATGTTCTAGTGGGTCCTGTCGTGGCTCTAATGTGAAAGAGGATAAAATATAACATATTATAATATAATGTAATATAATATTGGATAATATAGTGTAATATAATAAATCTACCCTACCGCCTACTGGTGTTGGCCAGAGGGGCCGATGGCGCGATATGGCAGCCTCGCTTCTGTCAGTCTGCCCCAGGGCAGCTGTGGCTACAACTGTAGCTGCCTCCACCAGTGTGTGAATGTGAGAGTGACTGAATAGTGGCATTGTAAAGCGCTTTGGGTGCCTTGAAAAGCGCTATATCAATCCACTCCATTATTATTGTTATTATTAAATTACTTACGAGTTTAATTTGTCAGCAACTTCCTGCCAGCCCTCTCTCCTTGCTTTTGCAGCCTTTGCAGTGTTCCCTTGCGTTCTGATTAAACTCTGAAACTCCTGAAATCCCTCACTCAAGAGTTCTTGCTCTGCTGCCGAAAAATACCGAGCCGAGCACGCTCCGTCGACATTTTCGCCGACCAATCAGAGGGTTGCCGATCAATGTTTCTACTATCGATGCGTAGCCCCTTTTACGACACCCAGTGATGTCACATTACTGCGTCCAGCTGTACTAATCGTCAACAGCAGGTGTGTTCGGGGAACCGGATTAGCGAGCTCACGGTTAGCGTGATGATTTGATCTTGGATGTGTCATTTGATCTTGGATGTAGTAAGCGACGTACGAAGAACGGGCCCCAGGTGGCCTTGCATGGAATGGGAAGGAACAGACTCAACACAGTCGTTATCAGGGAGTTTTTGTTCAGCTTGAGCCCACAGCTGGCACCGAAGGGGTAGCCGCATTATAATGGTGGTTTTTCTTTTACAAACAACTCATGAGAATTTCAAGCTGTTTTTAACACTCCGACACTGGTCTCTCAATCTCCCGTTGGATAGCTGCGAGTTTCTCCATGATGTTATTTACCTTCAATTCTGTGGTCTTTTCACACTTTTGCTCACATAGCAGATTCTGAGACCTCACGACCGCAGCCAACTGATCCGCGATGTAATCCAGCTTCCGCCCAGAGGTGTTGTTCCGAGTGGACTCTTCCCTGATGTAATCCAATATACGCTCAGAGGTGTTATTCTGAGCCTTCACTGCAGCCGTTAGCGCCTCCAAGCTCTTAACCTGCTGCATTCAGTGAGCCCTTTCTGAGAAGCCGCACCTCGTCCCATCGTTCCAATCCCAGCGGGCAGCCTTGGGGGGGTTTGAACAGCCGGTTCCGCTTTCTTAATTCTCCGATAAGCCAGGGCCAAGCCAGCTCCGATCAGCAAGAACCCTGTTATCATGGTTCCGAATAGGTCGATATCTTCAGTGTTCTCGATCGACAGACCGCAAGCACACGACCCTCCAGGTCTGCCACCCGTCCATCGTGTATCCGGCAGGGAAAGTCCCTCCAGGGCACTCGGGCTCTCCCGAGCCCAGACTTCTCGAGCCCAGACTTCTCGTTGAGAAAAGGGTGTCAAAAGCATTCAGAGACCAGTTGATCAAATCCATAATTCTCTTTTAGGTTTTTAGACACAGACTGTGAGAGAGTGTTCCAGGGAAGTGAACTACACACGAGACAAGACAAGGACACAAGAGGCTAAGCAGGGAAGATAAGGTAAGGAGAAGGAGGAGAGGAGAAAAGTGCGACCGCCTTCGCTGAGAGCCAAACAGAACAGCAAACTAATCTCATTAGTAGAAATATATCTAACTTATAATTAAAATTGTGGGGGGGGAAGCAACAGCCAGTTTGTTAACAAAAACATTTCTGCTCTGCACTGGAGGAAAAAACCCTGAGTAGAAGCTCACATCAAGACAATAACTCCTCAGTTCACAGTAGCATCACTCTGCTAACATGCTAACAGCACATTTGAGTACTCACCCCCTCCCTCCTGGCTCACAGCTTGGTTGGCAACCAATGTTAAGGAGCATTACCGCCCCCTGGCTCACAGCTCAGAGGACATTTAGATGAGAAAATATATATTTGACACATTTGAGGAAAATACTAATAAAATAAAAATAAAAATAAATGTTCCCTTTAGAAATTTTTTTTTGCTCTTTTTTGCTCTATAAAAATAATTGTTTTTTCTTTTCCAATCACTCATCTTAGCAGAATTTACATGAAAAGAGAAATAAAATTAAGTTTGAGTGAAAAATGTAAATTTTTTGCACTCTCTGGTCAACTGACTTAAATTACTCAAAAAATCCGATTCACTTTGGCGAGTGACTCATTCAAACTCGATTTAGTAAAAAGAATTGAATTTACCATCACTAGTCACCTGACAACTGGTAGTCACGTGGGGTCCAGAGTTTATTTTGCTTCCTGCAACTGGTCCGTCAGGTTATTGTCTCCCCAGAAACACTTCCATTGTGTTTTTTCCTATTTCCGTTGTGTTTTGTGTGCTTTTGCAGCATTTTTCTTATTGCTGGTGTTTTCTGAAGTTGCAGTCTGTTTGGCCTCTCAGGGCCACCGTAGAATTCATATTGGAAATTAAATAATTGTCTTCTACTGAATGATTCTTTGGTAAAGGAAATTAAAACAAAAATAGATGAGTATTGGAATAAGGCATGTTTTGAAAAAGTTTTTTGTAAAAATTGGGAGTTCATGAAATTTAAATTGAGGTCCCTTTTAATGAAAAGAGGAGCTGAAATAGTTAAAAATAGAAAAAAAGAAGAGTCTGAAATAATTTCTGAAATTATCGCTTTGTCTAGATCACCTGATCATTTATCTGAAGATAACCGGAACAGACTTCAAATTTTACAATTAAAATGAGATAATATATATATTTACAAGGCAAAGGCACCTTTGTGCGGTCAAGAAATAAATGGCTTGAAGAGGGAGAACAAAACTCGAGCTATTTTTTAAAATTAGAAAAGCATGACAATACACTTGGCAGCATGACTAAACTTTGTTCAGATGGGGTCATCACACACGACCTCAAGTGATTTCCAAGACTTGTGAACTTTTTTATAAAACTTTTTATAAATCTAATTTTTCTACAGAAGCCATGGAAAAATTCTATAATTTCTTAGGTAATATTAAAACAATTAGTGACAATAATAAAACTGTGTGTGATGCCCCCATCACAACACTAGATATTGAATGTGCTATTAATAAAATTAAACCTAATAAGAGTCCAGGGAGTGACGGGTTGACTTCTGAATTTTACAAATTATTTTCAAAGAACTTATCACGCTTTTTACATAAAGTATATATTGAAAGCATTGATAATGAAAAGCTCCCTCCTTCCTTGACTCAGGGACTAATTACTTGGATTCCTAACCCTCAAAAAGATGCCCTTTTGATAGAAAATTGGACATATTTCACTACTGAATAATGAATATAAAATAATTGCTATGTGTTTGGCTAAAAAATTAAAATGTGCACTTAATGATATCATTGATGAAACACAGTCTGGTTTTATGAATGGCAGACACATAACTAACAACATAAGACTGGTAATTGATATTTTGGATCGGTTGTGGCGCCACGGCCACACCCTATCCCAAAAACTCAACAGCTCCACAATTTAACATGGCCCAGGTGTGCAGCTGGCACTGACCAAATATGAAGCTGATAAGATCAAATCCCGATGAGGAGTTTGCAAAAGTACAAGGCCTGGAAATAGCAAAAACTGAGCCAAAATGTCACATTCAGTCCAAAATGATGGACTTCCTGTTGGGTTTGTGTCAATGGTCCCACAGACTTTTTTGTTCATGTCAGCATGATACACATGTGGGTCAAATTTCATTCATGTAGCTCAAACGATGTGTTCGTAGGACTGCATTTAACAACACATAGGTGGCGCTCCAGAGCCATTTTCCAATGCTCATATGTAAAACCATTAAAATACGAAATTTGTCACCAGACCTGACACGTGTGCAACATTTCATGAGTTTTTGAGCATGTTAAAGCCCTCAAAAAGGCACTTGTTTCGCCTGAAGAAGAAGAAGATGAAAGATACAGTAGGGCCTCAGTGCTCGGGCCCTAATAATAATAATGATGATGATAATAATACTAATAATAATAATAATAATAATAAACTGAGCAGAGACAATAGTAATTAATAATAATAATCATCATCATTATGACAATGATTATTGAAAAAAACAATACCCTATACAGAGGAACTGTATAGGATTGCGTGTAGTCTGCTGAGGAGGAACAGATTTTCATCCGGAACATTGCCACAGATATTCACTTTCCACCCGGAACGGCAAAGCGATGCACATTAAAACATGGCGGCCAACATAGAGCAAATTTTTCAAGATTTCATATTAAATAAAATCAGAGAAATTGAAGACCAGAATGAGGACAAAGCGTATGTTGTTTGTTTGTATTCTTCTATTGAGACGTTATTTGAAATTTCACTGAACAGACATGTTAGTCGCTGCTGCAGCTACCGGTTGCTGCACCAGTTGCCAAATAAAAGATGAAAGCTAACGTTGCTTAGGTTTGTTTTCAGTTAAACTGTACCGCTAGGAGCGAGGCCATTCGTGGACGCGGGAGGTCGAAAAGAAAGCCGAGAGAGTCCGTAAAGTTTAAAAACAGTTCATTAGGTTTGAAGCGGACATTTTTCTATTTAAGTCACTGCCGGTTTTAATGATAAGACTATGAAAAGAATTCGAAGCAATGATAGAAGAAACCTGAAACCTCTTAAATCTTCAACAGGCATGACTGTTAAACACCTCATCTGGATCTTACTATCCAATAAGCGGTGCAGGGAGAGGCTTCAGAATATTAGACATTTAATAAACGTTGGCTGACTCTTTCTGGTCAAACAGTAACACGTATTTTCTCTGCCTCTGTCCATCAGTGATGCTAAAAGAGTGGGTGACTGCAGTAACATGGATGGAGCAGAAAATGCCTCTACAAAGAGACACAAAGACGTGAGAAGCAGCAGTTCGCACAAGAAGCACAAAAAACACAAAAGCAAGAGGAAGAAGAGGAACCGAGAGAAGGAGAGTAGTTCAGAGTCTGGGGCAGACCTGAAGCGAAAAAATAAACACAAGTCAAGGTGATCCTGAAAGCACATGCTGCAACATCCACAGTCAGAAAACCTGTGTGCTCACGTGCTCAGCCAGCAAATATAACTCCAAAGAAAGCATGTGATAGTCTGAGAGGAAGGGGCTGGGCTCACAAAGGAACCTGTAACTTTACCTGTGCATTATGTCCAGTTTCAAAAGTCAGTGAATGAAGGGAGTAAAAAGGTTTACTACATACACGGTGGGATAACGTGTAGCCCGCAACCTAGATCGTTCAGGGGGGCAACACTACTGTACAAAAACAGCCAATAGCTTCCTGCCGTTTTACTGTTAATTATGACTGTTTAAATGTGCCTAATTCAGGCTTTATCTTTGCTTCATAGAAGAGGAACACCAACGGAAAGAAAAACAGAGCAAGGTACGGCTCTTTATTATATTGTCAACTTTTTGAGCATCGAGTGTTTACCGCAGATAGACTTGGTATATTCACAGCTGCCCTATTCTGTGGCTAATCTTTATATATGTTTTTAAAAAATATTTTCAGTAGACAATCCCTTTGTTCGTATTTAAAAGTTAAGTCACTGCTGACCAGCTGGCCCAGGCCCTTTTCAGTCTCATGTTCCCAGAAGCTGATTGGTTTGACATTGTCCCCGTCTTTGATGTCCTTCTTTAGCTACATGAAGACTCTGGTCCTTTGTACTGTATTCTAACTGCACCCTTTTCAAGGTTTTGTCTGCTCTGGAAGGCAGCATGTCTGTGTAGGTTCTCAGAGACCATGTATGTCCACTGTGAATGACCATCATTGAGCAGAGGGGGTGGCTTAAGACACCCACCTACAAAGCAGTCTTGATATCCCTTCCCAGGTACCTCAACACGCACTCGCATTTTGCGTCAGGTGACCTGATAGGTCACATGATAGGGTGAGGAAAAGTCTCCTCAACCTATTATTGATCATGTGCCTCATCACATGAGCCAAGCTGTTTAAAAGTGTGTGGGCCAGTTGACTCACCCTATCATGTGTCTGTGTAGATGAACTGACGCAAAATGTGAGTGGGCATTAGGACTAGGGATGGGTACCGATATCCGGTGCCATTTTTTTTCTGAGCTGTCATACACTCTGGATTCCAGCCAATCATTTTACCTTTCCAAGGATAGTAGGCGGGCCCAGGTACGTACGTTCTGTTAGAGCAGAGCTACAGATTAAAAACGCCCAAGGCGAAGCGGTCAAAGTCTGGCTGTACTTCACAGCAAAAGATGCAAACTCAGCAGCAACAAGTGCTTTAAGCTGATACTGTGATACTGTCAAAGGAGGTAACACCTCGAATCTGATGAAGCACCTGGCGACGCATAGCGTTGTTTTAAAAGCCGAGAAATGCGCCGTATTTGATAGCTTGCTGCGAGACCTCACACCGAGCACATCTACTGCGGGTGTGGTAAATTTCCATTAGTGAGTTAGCGCGGATCGCCCCGTGCGTGGGGCTAGACGGTGGTTATCATTTTGCAGAAAAAAAGAGACTGCTAAAAATAAAAACATGAGAGGTTTGTGTTCTCCATTCTTTAAGCACCGGCAACGTTTCAAAAGTACAGATTTGGCACAGATAAAGCCTAAACGATACCCACCCCTAATTAAGACGCCAGGGAAGGGATTTCAAAACTGGATTGTAGGTGGCAGATGGTTGGTGTAGTAAGCCATCCGCTCTGTTCAAGGATGGTCGTTCACAGTGGACATAGATGGCTTCTGTCAACTCTCTTTTAAACCATCGGTCTTCTCTGGTGTCCTCGAAAGAGCGACCTTTGACCTTTAGATGCAGACGTACAGCTGAGTCTTGTCCTGTCCAGGTGGCTCTTCTATGTTGTGCCGTGCGCTTATGGAGTGGCTGTTTGGTTTCTCCAATGCAGAGGTCTGAGGTCTACACACGTTTTCAAGAAACTGAAAGAAGTCCAGTTGCTTCTCATTCCAAGCTCCTTAGATTACGATGTCTGGAATGACTGAGAACCTACAGACATGCTGCATAACCAAACTCAGAGAAGTTGAAGAGCAAAACAAGGGCCAGGTTCAATAGTGTATTAGTAGTTTCTATTTGAGTAATGTGACAATTATCAGTGTGGAATTCTCTAAAAACTTCTTCAGTACTGCTTTAATGATGTAGACATATGTCTTTTAGCCTAGTCCACAGGGGGCCATCCTTCATTAAAGTTTACGTACTGGTAGATCATTTATAAAAACTAACAACGAATATTGCTGGTAAGTGGCTATAATCTAAGACGCGTGCTTTGTTGTCCATCTTCGGCATGTTGTCGTTTCACCACAGCAGACCCACATAAACAGCATCTGCTGTCACATCATCCAAGTGCAGTCAGACTCTGTGAGCTCCACGGTTCTCCTTTCCCATTTCCTTGTAAATTCTGTCTACGTTGCCATATGTTGTCCTGTATATGTCACATACAATATTTTTTGCTGCAAAAATATGCAGAGCTGGTAAACTGTTTTCCAGGTGGGGATCGTGAGAGTAAGTCCAGATGCCGCAAGAAGCACTTAATTGGAAAGAGGAAGAAGAAGAAAAGGAGGAAAGACGATGAGAATTCATCAGATACTGACTCTGCTTTTGTGTTAAAGCATACTAAACTAAAACGACAGGAGGAGCTGCCTGATATAATCCCAAAACAGGTGAAAACAAAGTACTTTCATTGTGGTCCCAATACATAAATCAGCTTTAGTTTCTAATACAGATTTATCCCTTTGCTTTTACTAAGAGTAGGAGAGAATTCCTTTCTCATGTTTGATTTGTCTGTAGTGTTCACAAGTAACTATGTCAAGTAGAATACACGTTAAATTTATGTACTGCTGTCCTTCTGACTGCGACTGTAGCTTGTTAGTCTGTTCTTGCAAAGTCGTCACCGTCGGACTGTTTAGTTGGACTAATTATCTTAGGAGGAGCGAGTGTCCTGCATTTGTTGGGCCAGCGTCTGAGGCGGGACATTGGGCCCGATTTAGCCCCTGCATGCGAGCTTTTATCTTTTTCATTGTAAATCTTAAGTGTGTTGATTATAAGTCTGTGTGATGATATTTTTGTGCTTGGTAATAGTAATAATACAGTAATATATTTCTGCCTGTTACCATTAGATCCAATACATAAGGCTTAATGAAAAATTCTTCAATTTTCAAATTCAAGTTTGGGCCATTTGGTCGATTCAGCCACTGTCTTTGAACCAACTGTTTGATTGTGAGATAATTAAGAATATTTCTGCTAATGGGGAGAGATGAGAAGCACAACCATGAATTTGTCCTCCAGAGTGAGACTGTGGCTGCAGGGTTCTGGTGTGCTGTCTCGAGGCATCTGTGGAAGAACGGCCTCTACCTCTCGATGAGGTCAAAAGGGTTTCGCTTATAAAAACACAATTGTTGCTTAAAAGCCGCCCTTTTTGTCAGATTTTCCTTCCTTCAACTTCGCCCACTTCCACAAAATCAAGTTGAAGACTCTCCATTTTATACACATCCAGCTTCCTCTGCAAATGCACAAGTGAATGGACTGAGACTGCAACTCTGAGGGTGGAAGTGTGTAACAGTCACACTGAAGACGTTCTGAGAGTGCATGGGAAAATAACTTCGGAGGGGAGATGGGTCAAATAAATTACATATTGATGTAACTGGGGCAGCTTTGGCTCAGGCGGAAAAGCCAGGATAAGCACATCACAGTGAAACCTGAGTCGCCCCGTGTGATGGTGTGAAAGTGTGTGTGGGGGTTTAATGAAGCTGGTTATAAGAAAGCACTTTGTGTGGTCAAATAGTTGTTAGTTGAAAGTGCTATATCATTACCAGTCCATGATACACTCACGAAAGAATAATGAAAATAAGGTTTATTTTTTATTGCTCTCTGACAGGAAAACTCAAATAAAGGAATAGAAGATGAGGAAAGACGTGACAGGCAGGGATGCCATTCACCTTCACATTCCTACTCCCAGTCACATTCCTGCCCAGTGAAGAACTCTGACTCTCGGACTCGACACTACCGTCAGAGGTCTAGGACTCGCTCCAGGTGGGAAGCAAACTTTGAACGAAATGTTGATGGCTCCTCCTCTGTTTATTTTGTTATACAAACTGTTTTCCCTTCAAATCTGTGGGCTGATGATCCTAATTTGCCAAGACGGCTGCCAACAGTAAATGTACCGCATTTATTTAGTATTTATTCTACCACTCTGTAGACTTTACCTGACATTCCACATTCATGATTTGGATTTATGAACTTAACCAACAATACTTTGACATGCTAACTGGAAGATCTAGGAACTACTACCAACTTTCTTATGTTCAGCTGTCCTCCGATGAATGGTTGACCGACTCCACCTGCCTGTTTAAAGGTTAAAGAGACAGACACAATATCTCCCAGTTAATGTAAAATAAATGTTTGCAAAATAATGGCAATATTTATTTTTCCATAATAAATATTGAGTCCTTAGTAAAATTACTAGGCTTTTAATCAGGTCGTGTTGTGGCTTTTAGATTAAATTTAAAAGTTAAGCTGCTGTGTAAAATATAGACACAAACAGAATGTGGTGATTTGCAACTCCCATAAACACATTTTATTCACACTTGAAAACAGAAAACACATTGAATGTTTAAACTAAGACAGTTCCGTTTTTAGCACGGTGGCACGGTGGTTAGCACTGTTGCCGCACAGCAAGAAGGTCCTGAGTTCAATTCCACCATCAGGCCGGGGTTTTTCTGTGTGGAGTTTGCATGTTCTCCCCGTGTTTGCGTGGGTTCTCTCCGGGTACTCCGGCTTCCTCCCACCGTCCAAAGACATGCAGCTTGTGGGGATAGGTTAATTGGATAATCCAAATTGCCACTAGGTGTGAATGTGAGTGAATGTGAGTGTGAATGGTTGTCTGTCCCTGTGTGTTGGCCCTGACATACTGGCGACCTGTCCAGGGTGTACCCCGCCTCTCGCCCAATGACTGCTGGGATAGGCTCCAGCGCCCCCCGCGACCCTGAAAAGGATAAGCGGAAGCGAAGAGAGCAGAGAGAACAGTTCCGTTTTTATTCGGTTTTTATTTGGCTCATTTTGACTTTGGTGGCAGCAACATGTCTAAAAAAATGGGATGGGGGAACAACAGGCTGCAAATGTACAGTGGGGCAAAAAAGTATTTAGTCAGCCACCGATTGTGCAAGTTCCCCCACCTAAAATGATGACAGAGGTCAGTAATTTGCACCAGAGGTACACTTCAACTGTGAGAGACAGAATGTGAAAAAAAAATCCATGAATCCACATGGTAGGATTTGTAAAGAATTTATTGGTAAATCAGGGTGGAAAATAAGTATTTGGTCAATAACAAAAATACAACTCAATACTTTGTAACATAACCTTTGTTGGCAATAACAGAGGTCAAACGTTTACTATAGGTCTTTACCAGGTTTGCACACACAGTAGCTGGTATTTTGGCCCATTCCTCCATGCAGATCTTCTCGAGAGCAGTGATGTTTTGGGGCTGTCGCCGAGCAACACGGACTTTCAACTCCCGCCACAGATTTTCTATGGGGTTGAGGTCTGGAGACTGGCTAGGCCACTCCAGGACTTTCAAATGCTTCTTACGGAGCCACTCCTTTGTTGCCCGGGCGGTGTGTTTTGGATCATTGTCATGTTGGAAGACCCAGCCTCGTTTCATCTTCAAAGTTCTCACTGATGGAAGGAGGTTTTGGCTCAAAATCTCACGATACATGGCCCCATTCATTCTGTCCTTAACACGGATCAGTCGTCCTGTCCCCTTGGCAGAAAAACAGCCCCATAGCATGATGTTTCCACCCCCATGCTTCACAGTAGGTATGGTGTTCTTGGGATGCAACTCAGTATTCTTCGTCCTCCAAACACGACGAGTTGAGTTTCTACCAAAAAGTTCTACTTTGGTTTCATCTGACCACATGACATTCTCCCAATCCTCTGCTGTATCATCCATGTGCTCTCTGGCAAACTTCAGACGGGCCTGGACATGCACTGGCTTCAGCAGCCGAACACGTCTGGCACTGCGGGATTTGATTCCCTGCCGTTGTAGTGTGTTACTGATGGTGACCTTTGTTACTTTGGTCCCAGCTCTCTGCAGGTCATTCACCAGGTCCCCCCGTGTGGTTCTGGGATCTTTGCTCACCGTTCTCATGATCATTTTGACCCCACGGGATGAGGTCTTGCGTGGAGCCCCAGATCGAGGGAGATTATCAGTGGTCTTGTATGTCTTCCATTTTCTGATGATTGCTCCCACAGTTGATTTTTTCACACCAAGCTGCTTGCCTATTGTAGATTCACTCTTCCCAGTCTGGTGCAGGTCTACAATACTTTTCCTGGTGTCCTTCGAAAGCTCTTTGGTCTTGGCCATGGCGGAGTTTGGAGTCTGACTGTTTGAGGCTGTGGACAGGTGTCTTTTATACAGATGATGGGTTCAAACAGGTGCCATTCATACAGGTAACGAGTGGGGGACAGAAAAGCTTCTTACAGAAGACGTTACAGGTCTGTGAGAGCCAGAGATTTTCCTTGTTTGAGGTGACCAAATACTTATTTTCCACCCTGATTTACGAATAAATTCTTTACAAATCCTACCATGTGGATTCATGGATTTTTTTTCACATTCTGTCTCTCACAGTTGAAGTGTACCTCTGGTGCAAATTACTGACCTCTGTCATCATTTTAAGTGGGGGAACTTGCACAATCGGTGGCTGACTAAATACTTTTTTGCCCCACTGTAAGTGAAAAAAATGGAGGAAGATTTTGCAACTAACTGTATGAAACACTCTGTGCTTGATGACAGCACTGTTGATAAATATGTTTCACTGTGATATTACTTCATCCTGCAATTATGTGATTTCTATTTTTACTTGTAGCTCGTCAGAGAAGAAAGATGTAGAAGATGAATCCTTTCATTCCCACCAATGGCCTCCAAACTGGCCCAAGCCACCTCAGGGCAACCTCAGCAACACTGAAAGTAATTTACAAGCAGAAGAGTTGACTGAATCAAGAGTAATAAAACGGCAGACCTCTAACCACAGTGAAGGAGAGGAAACAGAAAAACTAGGTAAGACCTGTATGAAATGGACGTTGGTTTCCATGACTGAGCAGGTCCTGAGTGTGTTGTGATGATTGTGGCTCATAGTTCATGGGAATCAGATATCCAGGATCTCAGAATATTAAAATCTTAAATTTCAAGTTTGAGGAAATCACTGTTCAAACAGTATAAACACCATGTATCCAGGAATAATACTGTAAATCTTACTCAAAAGCTATTAACACAAATTTGGGGTGGCTGTAACAGCAGGGTCGTTTAGTAGAAGAGCGAAAGCGGATCGTTGAATGAAACGATGACCCAGAACTGGTTTGTAAAAATGCTGCAGCTTCAGTGGTGTGGAACTGGTTTAGCTTTCGTGCGTCAGATACACAACAAAGCACATTATTTGGTAGAGGATGCTAGCAGGGCCGTCGTTGTTACCGAAACGATTTTATGTGCACGGCGCTCAAAAATCTGTCAAATGTTTCAGTACGACTTTGCTAAGCTACGAAGCCGCACCGCTTGATGGATTGTTGGAGCATTACGGCTGTCGTAGGCGGAGCCTGGCGGAGTGATACGTACTGTGCTTCAACATAATATTACCGTACTGTGTGTGTTTAACTTCTTTTTAAGTTTTGTGGATATGATACATGGTTATGTTCAGGATATGTCGGCCAGTTTCCACTTAATTGAAAGGTCGGTGCTCGAGTCTCTCGTCTTCACTCTTAAATATCTTTGGCCAAGACGCTGAACCCAACATTTTCTCTGATGAGTTCATTGGAGTGTGTGTAATAGAAGGCACTTAGTGCTCGTGCGAATGGCTGAATGAGGCATGTTGTATAAAGGGCTTTAAGGACTTGAGTAGAAAATGTAAGAACTAGCTCTGATCACATTTGTGTGGGAAATAGTGTTGTATAAAACAGTACCTGGACCCTTGTTCGCACGGCTGGGAACAGTCAGTTAGCCACTGCTGCACACAGCTGCTCCTGCGGACCTTCCTGCCACGCTGCCAGTTGGTCCTAAGTCAGCCTCACCGCAGCATCAAGGCTCGGCGGCTGGTGGCAACAGACCCACTTCGCCATCCCGGTGTCTTGCAGCCGGCTGACATACGTGGACCTCCGGCCTTATCCGACCCTCCTGGAAAGTGGTGCAGATGGTCCTCGGAGGAGAGCCCTAGCTGGTCCAGGATGCCTTGTGGGAAGACTCAGCGCTACCACTTGGGCTTCCCCTAAGAGCAACGGGAGCAGCCGGGGAGCCGACTCCTCTGCCGGCCATCGCCTGGAACACCTCCAAGAAAGCTTGGAGGTCCACACAATGCTTCTGCTTCTGATGCACTGCCACTTAGGGCAGGGCAATATGGCCAAAACTATTTATCACGATATATATTTGAAAATTTGCAATATCGATATAACTGACAATATAATTGACACTAGACAAAATACTTTACAACTCCACAACTTTATTAGTGCAAAAACCCCATCAATGTATTTTCACTTAAACAAGCAGCTGTTGTTTATGTGCATTAAAGTTATATAAACATGTAACAGTGCAAACTCCTCGCTGACAGTTTAACCAAAAGGCATTTCCAGTGGAAACTGGCCGACATATCCTCAGCATAACCATGTAGAATATCCACACAACTTAAAAAGAGGTTATACACACACAATATGGTAATATTATGTTGAAGCACAGTACGTATCACTCCGCCAGGCTCCGCCTACGATAGCCGTAATGCTCCAACAATCCATCAAGCGGTGCGGCTTCGTAGCTTAGCAAAGTCGTACTGAAACATTGTTAACAGATTTTTGAGCGCCGTGTACATGAAATCGGTTCGGTAATAACGACGGCCCGCTAGCATGCGCTACCAAAAATAGTGCTTTGTTGTGTATCTGACGCACGAAAGCTAAACCAGTTCCACACCAGTGAAGCTGCAGCATTTTTACAAACCAGTTCTGGGTCATCGTTTCATTCAACGATCTGCTTTCGCTCTTCTCGTTCTGCGTCGCCGCCATGCTTTATCGGTCATGTGCGTATGAAAACAAAGGCACTGCGCATGCGCGTTTTACCCAAATTCTATCGCGATATTTCATTTTCTTATCGTTGCCCAACATTTTACCGGTGTTACCGTGAACGGTTTGACATGGCCCAGCCCTACCGCCACCTACTCCCGGTGTATTGCCACCAGCTCAGACCCAATCTTCGCCAGTGCCTCCACCGGCTGCGGGGGTTGGGGCTATGACATGCTGGTGTCCTGGGTTTCGGCTCCACCCAGATTCTTGTGCAAACTATTATTTTATGTTTTGCACTTTACAGTGCTCTGCTCTCTTTTCTCTGCGATTTCCGCTGCCAGCTCCTCCACCTCCAGCAGATCTGATCAGATATCCCCCCTCTCTCGCCCCAGGCGCTACTGAAATAGGGAAGGCATGATTAGATGATGCTCGCCAACTGCGAAGACCAGCCTCCCCTGATACCACACCTTGAACCTGCTGCTTCACTCCTCCCCTGCAGCTGAGCCATCAGCCTCAACTTGCCACACATACACACTATAAATCTGGTGATAATAGAGATAACTTGAAAAATGTCATTTCCTCTCTAGTCTTACAGACACATACACAGTTTTATTCTAAAATACTAGAATAAAACTAAAATAAATACTTTGTAATGTCCAATCAGTGCTTTGTGTTATTAATAGGTGTGGCTTTTAATTTAGATGTATTTGGGTTTTTTCAAGCTGTGGTCTTTGTCATGTGATTTTCTAAAAACTTCAGCTTCTAGTGCATCCACGTCCGTGCCAAGCCAGTCCATATCTGCTAAACATCACCTGAGCACTGAGCCTGGCTTGCTTCAGTGCAAGGCATCAGAAACGTCCTTTCCTGCAAATGTGAAATCTGCTGGAAAGAAAAGAAAAAAGTCACCACAGAAGAAAAAAGAGGAGAAGTCATCAAAGAAGCAGAAAAAATCCAAGTCACCACGTAGAGGCTACAAGAGAGAATCTAGATCCACGAGCCCTTCACTTAGGAAGAGATCACGCTCAAGGTAGGTCAGGGGGTGGAGTGTGTTTGCGCTGGCTTACTTACCTGGAGATAATTTATCTGCATTTGAGAAGCATGATCACACCTCACACACGCCTTATGGTTCTGTTCTATACATGACATCCATACACCAAATAGCCCCATGGACCCTCCCTCCCTTTATTCATTCACCTCTCATTAGTACACGGGAGTCTGCCTCCAGTCTGCATACTGCTAGATTGTGTTTAATTGTTAGCAGTAGTATTCATCCATTGCTTATAATTTATCACTGCTCTTGCACAAAGAATTTAAACATTGAAAAAATCCTGTTGTTTGGTAAAGTAAAGCATTAATTTCACTCAGTGAAAGAGGACAAAGCTTTTAGTGCTAAAATAGACACAAAAATACATTTGTGAAATTGAGTGTGTGCATTTGTGTGTAGATAAGGCATAAAATAGTGCTGCATGAATGTGTGTGTGGTGGTTTGAGTGAACAAAAAAGCCCTATATAAAGTTTATACAGACCCATCACAGTAGAAATGACTGTCATAGTAATTTTAGGCTTTTAATCGTTTCTTTGGACTCTTCCTTTTCCAGGCATCTTTAACACGTTTAAAAAACTAGCATTGAGTGCACGAGTTTGAGTTCAAGAACTGACCCCATATCCCACTGCTCACCATTGGTGCTAGTTTCAGTCGTACATAAACAGTACGTGTATCTTAAGGCTGGGAAACCTGCAGTCAGCTGAGACTGAAGAAGTCACTTGAATGAGTGACGAAATGTTTCTCCCACTCAAAACATCCAGATCAACAGAATCAACTTTTGGGAACAACCTGAACTGCTTGTCAGACAAATTAGCTGCTTACCTTGGACAACTCGTCACGTCCTGCTCTCCTGTCCAGCCCACAGACTGTCTTTTCAGAGAACCTGTTACAGTGGAGCCTGAGCCCACAGTGAGTGGAGCCTGAGCCCACAGTGAGTGGAGCCTGAGCCCACAGTGAGTGGAGCTCTGAGCCCACAGTGAGTGGAGCTCTGAGCCCACAGTGAGTAGAGCCTGAGCCCACAGTGAGTGGAGCCTGAGCCCACAGTGAGTGGAGCCTGAGCCCACAGTGAGTGGAGCCTGAGCCCACAGTGAGTGGAGCTCTGAGCCCACAGTGAGTGGAGCTCTGAGCCCACAGTGAGTGGAGCCTGAGCCAGATGTGTAAAGCTATTTCACTGAGTGAAGCCACCCACTGGCAAAAACATAAAACATGTTATACTTGTTCACATTTTATAAAATTAAGTTTACTCAGTTGACTTGAGGAATGATGCGTCCTCATTATGATGATTTCTTTCTAAATCATAGAAGCTGTGTTATTCTGTACCACAGATTAATGGTTTCAAATATTTCTTCAGCATTAAAGTAATCCAGTGACACTTGTGTGTATTTCCACTCAGTAAACAATAGCTGTTGATACTTAATTCACTAAACTTTATCTTTCAAATTGTAAACAAATGCGCTTTAGAACAGCATTTGTCGCTGGCACAGTGTAACTCAGTTTAACACAGTAATCTGAAGTGTCCATCAAAGTGGCCAATCACATCAGGAGCCCATCCTCCTTTGGGCTCTACCTCCCGACAGTCAAAAGTAAGTTTATTCACGTGAGCAGGATTTCTCTCTGAGTGCAGGGAGGTACCTGCAGGACCCTGAAACTGTAGCAGTGCATGCAAAGCAGACGCCCGTGCGTGCACGATGGCGTCAAAGTCATCCTGTTCCACAGGACCACGGCCTCATTTAGAGGTGGCAACTTGCTTCCCCACAGTTGCAAATGCAGTTTGCCTGATTATGTGTTGGCAAGAGTGTTCTGATGAAACTAGTGCTTCCTGGCCATTTTGCAATCACCACATTGTCTTCATCACATCTAGTTTTTCAGTCCATGGAACAGAATCATAGAGGAGGGTGCCCAAAATATTTATCACAGTTGTAGCTGTACACAGTGGTTCTTGAAAGTTTGTGAGTGCTTTTATTACATTGTAAAGTTTCACCTATGAATATTTGTATACAGATGTTGTTTAGCAGTTGGTTTTTTGAAAGATAAATGAGACTGCATGTTGCTTTGTAGGTCAAGGGGCCGCAGGCCACGGCGGTCACGCTCGCGGTCAGTGTCACAAAGTCGGCGGAGGGTTGCATACAGCCAGAGAGACCGTTGGAAGCGTGAGCCGAGCCATTCCCCTGTGCTAATCCTACGCAAAAACAGGTCGCCCTCACGGAAACACGGCAGCTTGAGCAACAGCCCTCACCGTATCAGTGAACTGGGTCAGATATTATGAAGTCACTCGTGTGAATGTAATACGTGCCATTTTTCCTTTTTGTTACTTGTATTTTGGTGCTATTGTATATAACAAAGAGGAGGCTGCTGTCATAAAGTAACTGTAAATAAGTTAGCGCCTGATTTTTACTAGGTGCCAGTTTTTACTAGAAAAAACCTCTAAAAAATGAAGTAAACCTCTTGTTTACTTCATTTTTTAGTTGCTCACCTTTCCTTGTCAACTTGATGCTTCCCCCCCCCCATGATAAAGCTCAAGTTTAAATACTGTGAGAACAACAGGGGATTCAATGTTGTACTCTATCATGAGTCAGTACCAGTAAATATATGTGGGATCCTGTATGTTATGGGGTGGCTGTGAACTCCAAGTTAGTGTGAATAGAAAAAGTGCTTGTCTGAATGATGAATTAGGCAAGTAGTATAAAGCACTTTGAGTCTGAGTCCATTACCTCTGAAAGATGATGGTTATATGTTGCTTCTGACTATGTGATCATCACACTAATTCCCATTAATTCATTTTGTTGTGATGATTTACTTGAGATTACAATTTTCTTATCTTCTTTACCGCTAAAATCATATGCTCAGATTTCTATTTTAAAAAAAGGAAAATAAAACTGTATATAGCTGTTAGAAACTTCATATTATGTATTATGTCTAAAAAATGTAAGATTTATTTTTTTGTTTCTCAGATAAGGAGCAGTTGTTGGAAATTGCTAAGGCCAATGCTGCTGCCATGTGTGCCAAAGCTGGTATGCCTATCCCTGCTAGCCTGAGATCCTCAGTGCTTCCCCTGGCTCTGCCAACAATGGCTATGAATGCTGCAATGGCCAGTATGACTGCTGGTAGGAATTTGACTTTCCTCTTTCCTGCATGATTTTTTCCTCCTGTTATCACTAGGGATGGGTATCGTTTAGGTTTTATCCTATACCGGTGCCAAACCGGTACTTTTGAAACGGTGCCGGTGCTTAAACGGTGCTCGAACCGGTGCTTAGAGAATGGAGAACACAAACTTTGTCCTAAAACCTCTCATGTTTAGCTGTTTTTTTGTAAAAAGATAACAATGTTAGCCTTTTCTGCAGCTATAGGACATATATGCTATCTCTCTATCAAACAAGAAGACAGGTAGACATGTAACTACGACGGTGTTTGCTAGTTCACCTTACATGCATTAATGTAATAACGTGGTTAGCCTACTCAGCGTAAATTACACACGAACAACATGAAGCTACTCACGCAGAGAAGAACGGCTGCTGCTGCATCATCATCCATCTGCTCTAAAAGAACGTACGTACCTGGGCCCGCCTACTATCCTTGGAAAGGTAAAATGATTGGCTAAAATCCAAAGTGTGTGACATGTCAAGAAAAAAAAAAGCACAGAAAAAAAGCACCGAAATGTGCGCTGCTTTTCGGTCTGGTTACTACCGTTTATGTCAGAACACTGGATACCGTTACCCATCCCTAGTTACCGCTGCTCCATCGATACAGATTTGGTCATTTCCTTGAGGGGACTGTTTAACTTAGTTTGAATCTGTCTGTTTGGAATGAAGTTGTAATTTATCAAAATGTACAAATACAGACATCCAGTTGACTTCTTTCTTCAACAGTAAACTGCATCTCCAATAAAGTTGGGCAATTGGACGGATATATTGACTATAGGCTGAGCCTTTCACCAGTCGTTTTTTACAAGAGCGATTTATTTATTTGTTTGCCCATGAGTTGGTTTGCTAATAATGTTGGTTGAAACTAAGAGAAGCAGTCAACGGAAAACATAATAGCGCTGTTTTTAGCACTATAACTGTGTTTATCTTATCACACACTCGACCAAACAACAAATACAAAATTAAACAATAAGTAAGTTAAAAATCCAAATGTCTCTTCCTGCGAACATTAAAAAAAAATCTGATGTAATGTTGAGGTTTTTGTGTGCTTTGGCTCATCTCAGATAAATAAATAAATGAATGAATAATCCAAAAAGTAGCAATATTAATACTGAAACAAGAAAAGAAGGTAAAATATTCAAACAAATCTTATAAATTCTAAACGTGCATGATTACGTTGCTCCGCCCATCGAAAAGTCACCTGCGTGAATATATCACCTGTTGTCATTTATTGGACTGACGATTGTCGGTTGGAAACTTTTCAAATATCACCTAACCTTAATCCCTGATGTCTTTTCTTGTGTGTGAGTAGTTCTACTGCTGATGAGTAAGTTTTCTGGAGCAAAATAACCATGAAGGTCAAGTGAAGTGTCGAGTGTGTTGAGTCAATAAAATAAGTACTATAAGCAGAATTACACGACTGAAGCTGAAATGTTCGAATATTATTTGAGTCAGCTGTTGTGCTTCTTATTCACCGATTTGTGTGTTTTGCCGTGTCTCCTCTCACTTGTAGCCACTGTGACAGCAGCCTTGACTAACATTGGCACTTTGTCGTCACTGGTTCCACTGCCTTCCATTATGCAGAAGCCACCCGTTGCCCCTGCCCAACCCAACATCGCTAATTTGGAGGAGGTGAAAAGGAAAGTAGCAAAGCAAGCGAACAGCATTAGCATTAAAGAATTTACTGACGTAAGTTTCATGTTTTCTATGTATCAAAACAACTAAAGTTAGTGCAAAGGACAGGCCATCGTATGCCAAAAGAAAACGGTCACAAGCTGAACAGGCAATGAGTTAAAACACTGAAGCACTCCATGATCCTCTGTGATCCAGGCCCTTGTGCATGCTCACATAGCAACGATGAGCCTGATACTTAAAAATGATTTTGGATTTAGAGCATGGATTTACATACATCCAACAGTTGTTGTATAAAATATGAGCTGATTCAAAGAGGGAAAGTGGGATTTTCTTTTCCAGATTTGGTTAATGTCATAGAGTGAGCCTTACATTAAAGGACAAGTGCATTACGTTTTGTTAAAGCTCTGCCGCTCTACCTTTATAGGTGGAAAGGTCTCTGTCTGCTTACATACAGGATCCTACTCAGATCATAGCAGTTCTAAAGTACAGTTCTGCAGTGTTCTGTAACAGCCATGGAGATCTGCAGCCTGCAATGTGGAAAAACAAGAGCGATGCGTCGTAGTTACATAGCTTACTCTTTATATGTGTGTGTGTGTTTGCAGAAATGCAAGATGATTGCAGACAGTACAGAAGAGCTGCCAGTGGCAGTGCCTCATGTTTCAGATGAAGAGGATGATGAGAAACCTTTTGGAGGAGCAGCTCTACGAGAACCAAAAGCAATCACCTTCAGTGTTAATGTAATATGCACACGTGCGCTGCATCGTGTCTGTTTTAAATGCAGTTAGACCCAGAAATATTTGGACAAACACGCAGTTTTCATAGCTTAGTCTTTGTACACCCACAACACAACACATCTGAAATGCAGGAGCTGAAATACCAATTAGATGCAGACTTAACTTAAATATAAGTGATACAGCTGAAATGTTACGTGAAACTTTTAGGATTTACAATCATTTTGTTACACAATCCTTTCATTTCAGAGGTTTATTTATCTTGGATATTTTAGGAATTCTTTACAGGCATTAAAATCCATTTTCTCATCAGGCCAAGTTCGCATGATTGGCTCATTGCGGAGTATGCTGAAGGTTATCATCTGTCTGTGCGATTCATTTAACTGAATCTGAGCTGACAGTATGTCCCTATACACATGACCCTGTCATCACATGCAGGTTTCTTTGTCACACTGTTTTCTTCCTGTGGTTCTGGTGTGAACTGTGAACTGATTATCTTAGTTTCAACTTTCTGAAGAATGCTATCCCAAAACTGGGCAGATGTTTTGAGTGGTTTTTCTGTTCTTGAGCTGATGTCAATTATATAACTCAGTTCAAATTCCCAGATAGGGAATAATATGGTGAAAGTGGGAGTTTCAGAAGAGCGAGGGAATGAGACTCGCTGCCGTTTGGATTTCACAAAGAGGATGTCAAACATCCGGTAATTTGCAAAACATGCAGCAAAACTATTGCTGCAAAAGGTAGCAGTACCTCAAATGTATTCCACCAGCTGAAAAGTCATAGCTTTGTGAGTCTTTATGTTTGACTTTTGCTTGGCTCATTTTGGGTTTATTTTTGATGGCCTGGCACATTCTCTGTGGGCAGGGACAGGAGGAGAGAAGCTGCAGAGAGGCATGTAATGATGGGGTCACCTGGTCCTTCATAGGGTTTTTCTGGTGGATATAGTCGCAGTTGTGTAATAAGTAACTTTTTCGAAAAAAGAAGTAACCATTTCCAATTTTTGTCCAATCAGAACTCAACAGTTCGTCCAGCAGTCCGTAGTGATGCAGGCATGGCCAAGGAGTTTCCAGTGTCTTCAGGAACACAGCATCGTAAGAAGGTATGAAACTCGTTTTTATTAGACTGAATAGAATCACTTCCAGTGTGCATCTCAGTGCTACGTTTCTGTTCCACTTAACCGGGATGTCTGAGTTAGCATCTTCCTTTCTTTAGGTCAGCAGGGGGCGTGGCCATTTCAAAACCATAATATTTTGCTGCTTTCAAGTCATCGTCTTGTTGCATAAACAACATAGTAACGGACTCTAGCCTTGAATTTTCTTCTTAAATTTTATTTATTTATGATTTCTTTACAAAGTTTTCAAGGGTTTGAGGGGCTGAGATAAAAGCACGAACCCCCCCAACATGCTTTATGGTAAATATGAGGTTTTGTTGTTGGTGTGCAAAATCTTTTTTTCTCCCAAACATGTGTTGTGCATTTTTGTTGAAAAGTTAAGAATACAAATTTTTATCTGTCCCAAGAATTGTGTTGCAGGATAGTTTGTGGGAGCAGTAACCATGACTACGACGGTGTTCTTCCTTAATTTTGTTCTTTTTGTTGTTGAATGAATGAACATCTTTGTGGATCTTACTTTGTGGTCGTGGTGGGAACTTTGCAGGATGTCGAGAGAACATTTAACTTTTACATTTCCTACATTTTTGTGCCATTTGTCTTATTAGGAATTGGTTTCCATCTCAGGAGACTTTTTGGGCTTTCGAGTTTAATGGATATTTAATATTTTTTCTGGGGCCATGGTCGAGGCACTTTTCACACCATCAATATCTCAACAATATTCTGTTTGTTTCTTCATCTCGGGACGATCACATGCAGACATTTACAAATTTAAAAACCACAAAAAGAAAAATGGGGTAATGCTGTATGAGAAGAAAGGTGCACGGTGGCAGACGTCTCAGCCTGTAGCTGGTGGTGCATTAGATATGTCAGTTTGCATCCTGATTGATCCACAGGAGCAGGGCACCTCTCAATACCCCCCAAAGAATCAGCTGTCCTGACCATGTTCGTCATTTGAGTTCAGGAAGTTCCTCTCAGGTCACCATTACCTCGTTCCCAGTGAAACACAAACAGATACTTCAAATCTTTTATTCCCTTGGCTATTAGATCACTTAACTCTGACACACTTAGATTGACTTCTTTGTATGATCGTTGGTGGACACATTTCTATTTTTGCCTGTGATTGCATGAGCAGGTTGTGGCTAAGCTGCAAATGAATTGTCAGAATCAATAAAATGATCTGAATCTGATCTATATGAACAGTAAGCATTGAAACAATTCTAGCTTCAGTTTATTCTTTGAGCTGCACTTTGTATTCCACAGAATAAATGTCTCCCTTTAAACGGATTAATTGCAGGTAATTATCAAAGAAAATGTCTTTTAATATAAACCCATAGTTACTTATCTAATGTAATGTGTTACAGGAAGGAGAGGGACTGGGTGCTTATGGAGAATGGGTGCCAGTTGACAAAACAACCGAGAAGGCTGCTGTTACAACAAAGGCCCAAACAAATGTTCTGTCAGCAGCACCCTCCTCCTCCTCATCATCATCAGGGGAAACGGCAGCGGTTTTGCAGGAAGTTATTGAACAGCCAGCGTTTGTGACAAACAGTGACAAAGTTTTTCCTGACCCACAACTGCAGGTGAGAAATGAGATACAACAGAAGTGAACACCTCTCACCTTTTTAAAGATGATTTGGGCGATGCTGGTGAACAGTGCATGGAGTAAATGTGATTGTGTGATTCCACTATGCCAGGCATTACAGTGTTTAGTTGGACAAAATCCACTGGATATCCTGTACTAATGCTAGCAAGCTCAACCAGGTCTCTTCTTCCAAGAGGTGGATTTACCACTTATCTGAAAGGAAGTTGGAGATAAAATTCTTAGGCTGAGTTTTTTGGAGTGTTTGTATTCTTAGTTCTCCTTAGTTGAATTATCTAGTTTGTTTATATTCTCTTGTTGTTCCTACTATGCCTTCCCTTTATTCCCTGTGCCTTCTGGTAGGGCTGCTCAATTAATCGAATTTTAATCACGATTACGATCTGGGCTTTCAACGATCATTAAAAATGACTGAGCCGATTATTGGCCCCTCCCTCATTTATCCGCGACACCTTAAAGGCCGGTCCGTGAAAATATTGTCGGGCATAAACCGGTCCGTGGCGCAAAAAAGGTTGGAGACCGCTGATTAAGAGGACCCGAGGGAAGCTCGGAAAGCTAAGCAGAAGTTATTTGGAGAGGAGAGTGACTGCCGTTGGTTGAAAAGAGAGGTAAAAAAAAAAACTTCAGTGGTGTTGCACACTATTTTATATTATTTTTTAAAGTCATTGTTAACCCTTTAGAGCCGGTCAGAGCAGCACGCTCTGTTTTGTGTAACAATTTTTAAATCCCTGTAGAACCTGAACCGTGTAAGCTAGCGCAATAATTTGTTTTGCATATGAAACCGGAGGAGTTGTACTTACATCTGATGCCATCAGCTTGTCCTCGGTCACGGTTTCCTTCCACATAAAGCTTTGCAAAAATTGCATAAAAAGCGCTTGCAGGAACAAAAACATAATATTCCAGAAACAAGCTTTGCCGATCCGATCAGCTGTTCGTAACACTTCCCACAGTGAAACAGAGTCAGCAGTGTTGCCAACTCCTCAGTAAGGAAAATCGCTATTGGCTGTCCTAAAAGTCGCTAGAAGTCGCTAAATGACGTCATCGCCAAATTTGCATAATTGGTCATGCTAATCTAATTGTAACCTATGTTGCTGGAGAGAGAAATAACATCGTGGAAGAGACATAAAGTGAGTAAAAAACGTCCGAAATGCATTTAGAATTTATTTAGAACTACAAATTAAATTTCTTTTAGCAATTATTGCTTTTTTAATGTCACAATTCCAACCCTGCTGCTTTACCCGGGCTTGGACCGGCAAAAGTGACCCGAAATAGGCACTCTGGTGGAGTTACTTTGTGTGTGTGTTTATAAGTAGTTTTAAACCTTGTGATCCACAAAACAGCATAAGAGTAAAAGAAGAACTGACTGCGTTACAGCACCCGCTGCTTGTTGAGAGTAAAAGCAATAAGGGCTTTCACGTCTTTATTTTTAGCGGGTCTGAAAACTTGCTAAATATAGCGACAAAGTTGGCAACACTGGAAGTCGCGAACTATCGTATGTGCGCCATTTCCTGCCCGAAACCGGAAGTGACGTCATTTTCGCGGAAATGTAGTTTTTTACTTGTAGGCCTTAATTGCCTATACTGGTGTTTTTATAAGTCATGTTTGACTCTATACTTTTCTGAATAGTTTCTGTGATGCTTAGAACTCAGATTGCACTGCTGGAAATAGTTTATTTTGATGCACCTGCTGTTTTCTTTGCAAATTTGCATCATAGGATTGTTTTTTCGTTTTTCCTGCAGTATATAAAAATTGGTGTATCTCCAAAATAAAACTATAAAGACACTCAAAATAAATTTCCTGTGGTGAGAAACTATTTTTTGCAACTTTTTTTGTATTTCAAGTTTTGAGGGATAAACCTCTTAAATTTCTCCAAGTAGAAATATATGTAAAAAAAACCAAAAACGATTTTCAATTTTTTTGTAGTTTATTGCACTTTTTTGCAATTAATGTAATTACTATGGACTTAATGCATACATATTATTACAATTTGGGCTATAACAGTTGTATTGATGTATAGCAACTTGAAATGCTCCCACAAATGGCACTACAGCATGTAAAAAAAAATATATATATATAAGCTCTGGCGGACTTGGTTCTATAGTAGGTCGTAAGGGTTAAATAAATATCGTCAAATAATCGAGATCTCAATTTCAGTGAAAATAATCGTGATTATCATTTTTGCCATAATCGAGCAGCCCTAAGGTCTGGTGTCTTTCTCGCTGTTTGTTTCTGTCTTTCTTCACTCTTCCCATATTTAAACCCTCAGTTTGCTTCTGTTCTTTGTTGCATTTTCCTTCATGCGTCCTTCCTCATGTGTTTCCCCAAAGAAGGTTTCGTTTAACATAAAATGCAAAACGATCCAAACAGTATGTTGTTGCCATTTGCCTGGACCGTGATTTGACAGTGTTTGTCTACAGTGATGGGACAAGATTACTCCCGTCCCACCAAAGACGTGCTCTGAGGGAAGGCACAGAGACATTACTTTTATTGGACTGGAAAGGTCGCTGTTTTTAAAATGCGGCTTAATGAGATGCTAATTAATGTTCAACTTTGACAATATCAGCGTTGAAACAGATTTTGTGTGGTGAAGGCAGAGCTGACATGAATTTTCCTGGAAGGATCTCTGGGGATATTTTGTCTTGCTGTGTGGGAGAGCTCTTATTTTTACACTGCCTGTCTGTGGGAAACATTGTTTAAATGCTTTACAAAAGTTAAATGAAGTATGTAATTGAAACATAGGGTGCAATTTTTTTATGTGGTTCGAGATTTTATCTTCTCTGAATTGTTGAACTGCTGTGTTTCCACACCTTCTGATTTATAAGCACTAGATTTGGTGGCAGGCATGGATTGATTTGGAAACCACAATTCTGCACATAAAGTGGCTGAATTTGTAATGTTGTTATTGACATATAAAATGAGAAAATGGAATTTAAACAGTTTCTTGAAAACACTTCCCAACGCTTTAGTCTTTAACGAGGTAATCATCAGTAAAGTGAAGTGTTTATGAACAAACAGGTGAGCAGAGATTTCTAGATAAGTGGGGCCCTGGAGTGTGAACCAGCCAGCAGTGGGCTAACACAAAGTCTCAGCCACACAGCTGCCAAACCTTTGACCAGTTAAGAGTTACCAATGAACCCAGTATGCTTGTATTTAGGGTTTTGGAGGAAGCTCCGTTTTTTTATTCAGTTTGCTTTTTTCTCCAAATTACAGGTAAACGGATAAACTAGCTGCAAAACAATTGAATGGTTTAAGATATTTTTGTATCACGGACTTATTCAGACTGTAAGAGTTTAAAACAACTCTAGTTTGGGTCTTCTCTCCTTCTTAACCCTCAAACCTGTGTCTGACTCTCTCTGTTTTTCTGTCTCTCCAGCAAGTAGACATCACCCAGGCTGTAACTGAACGAATCAAAGCTCAGAGGCGATTGGCTGAGAACCCCTATGACATCAGTGCCATCCGCATGCTCACCCGAGCACAAGAGCAGGTAATAAGTCTCAAAAGAATAAACGTTTAAAGCAGCTAACGTGCTCACCATAAAAACTTTATATTATTAGCAAGTGTGAAACTATGAAGATGCTATAATAGCAGCATAATCACACTGTATCACCACTCTGGCAGCCTCAGTTTTAGGTGCAGCATGTATATGTTGTTCTGGGTTTCAGCTCCTAATATCATCTTTTTTCAATAAAAACAAAACATGGCTTTTCTCATTTTGTCAGGTCAGCATTTTGTAAAACAGGAAAATGGACAAAAGATACAAAAGCATTTCATGTTCAGTGTAAATGGTTCTTATAGAGTGCTTTGCTGCTTACACAACTTGCCTCCTTCACCCATTCAAACACATTTGCACAAGCACTTTGTTCCATGCGCTCTAAGTGCTTTCTACCCAACAGTCACACACATTCGAGCAACTTGGCGTCAGTATGTCGCCCAAGGATGACATGCAGACCGGAGCAGATGGGGGTCGAACCACCAGCCTTCTGATTAGTAGATGGTAAAAATGGTAAATGGCCTGTATTTGCACAGTGCTTTACTCAGTGCATAAGGACCCCAAAGTGCGTTACACTACATTCAGTCACACACACATTCACACACTGGTAGTAGGTGATCTGTCCCTGGTGTACCACTGCTGAGACGTTACTCACATATTAATACTTGTATAATGTTGTAGCTGGTGAGTTCACAGCTAATTCTGAGTGTTATAGTATTTTATGCGTATTATACAATTTCACAAAAGCGTAAACTTGGGAAAACATTAGGCTTTGATTAAGTGGTGACTGAGCCTCATAAATATCTGTGCGGCTGTCATGAGTGTGAGGTGGAGCTGCCACTTTGATACTGACTGCAGCAGCTGCAGTTGATCTGTTTGGAAGCAGATGTTTTGTAGACGCTTCGTGAATGAAATTAGTCTTAATGATTTATGTGACAGTGTTTCTTCTATAAAATCAAAAAGAGCAGCCAGAGGCCTGTGGATCTGTCAGAAAACCTGCCAAATCAAATCTGCATTCCCACCCATGGTAGCAAACGTGAAGCCCAGAGAATGGGGATAGCTAATCTCGGAATACTGACAGTTGTGTCAGACAAATACAGACATGCTTAAACGCTCTTATTTTATAGAAGTGTCCTTTTTCAATAGGTAGATGCTTGGGCCCAATCCAACACGGTTCCTGGTCTTTTCACTGGTTCAACTGGAGCCCAGGTCCTCAGCTCTGAGGAGCTCTCGACCAGTGGACCACAAGCATGGCTGAAGAAGGTAATGTACACAGCATTCAACGCAAAAATCAAGCTTGATTTAGTTTTAACCCCCTGGTAGTCATCTCCTAGTGAAGCTCTGCACCATGTCTAGTATACTATACTCAGTATTTTCACACTGAGCCTCACATCTGAGGCTGTTAGAAAGCAGAGGTTATAACTCTTCTAGAGAATATAAAAGAAAAGACGTGCAGTAGTGCAGCCGTGTCATCACATGCGTACTGTAATATACATCCAAAAGCTTGAGTGCAAATAGAAAGTGATGCAAGATTCAACCCTTTTTTTCTCAACAACAGCAGCAAAGAAGTGTGTAAGTTATTGTGCAGCCTCTTCTTCCTGTCTGACACAGCTGGAATACAAACAGTGTGTTTTTAAGACAGCAGCCGCACTCATCACTGCTGTCGTGATCAAAACCTTTGGAGTCTTATCGAATCGCATGTTCTCAAAGCATAAACATGAAGAAGACGTATCTGCCTGCTCTAATCGATCGCTGGTTCACGTTCAGTTCGAGTTAAGTGTTACCTACATTTAACCTGCGTGTACTTCACTGCATGCTGCAACGTGGGTTGTATTCAGTGGTTGAGAGGAGGCGGCAGAAACACTCGGCAGGACGGTCACAAACTCACGACCACACTGGGAATTCCACAGTGCTCGTCCGTTAATAAACACACTCTTCATCAACCTTACACGGCCCGGTTGAACGGCTGCTGTCTCATCATATATGAAGCGAGCAGTGTTCACACAACCCGTAACGTTGCTTTGAGTTAGGGAGGTAAAGATACGAGGTTCATCTCAGTCAGCGTTCATGTGCAGCATGGGCAGCAGCGCATACTTGTGACATCACAAAACATCACCTTAGGCTGTCTTAAAGAGACACCACACAATTGCGACTGTGACAAGGAGCATGAGAAGAAAATGTTTGCGATGAAAATGTGATAACACATCCTGTCCATCCCTGCGCTCGTGTAGATGTTGTTTTCTTTCTTTTCTCCCTTCTGACTTTTTACTGTGTTGTTTGTGTTCTGACTAGGACCAGTTTCTCAGGGCAGCTCCAGTGTCAGGGGGTGTCGGGGAGTTCCTGATGAGAAAGATGGGGTGGAAGACAGGCGAAGGGCTCGGAAGGAACCGCGAGGGTACCGTGGAACCCATCGTTATTGACTTTAAGGTTGACCGCAAAGGTACGAGAAACCAAGTGATGCACTTTTTGCTGCTGAGTCTCGACAATAGATGCTCACACAAGCTTTGCAAGACGGTGATAGTGAAGGCAGTGGGATCTTTATGGTGTCATATTGCATGGATTTACTGTTATTTGGCCACAAATATTAGTTTATAGTACGATTCTCACATTTCACTCTTTAGGGAAGTGTATGGGTGATATTATAAATAATACCACATTATTGATGTTGACTTTAATGTTTTAGGTCTAGTTGCTGAAGGAGAGAAACTACAGAAGCAAACTGGTGGACTGGTAGTAACCAAGGACCTAATGGGTAAAATACACCTGAATTTGTTTCCTTAAAGATGGTGATACTGTTGACCTTTAGTCTTGCAGCTCATCAAAAAAACCCAATCAGACCCACAGGAGCAAATACAGAGTAAACTTGTTCTACATGCATTTCTTTATGATAACGATGGTGCTTAGGACCAGTGAGAGGCAGAGAATCAGACCCTGCTGTTAGAGGTTTCTGCTGCGTGAGTGTCATCTGTGAGGGTGTGATAGCTGGAGAAATCTGACAGAATGAATATATTACTCCACCAAATCTGAAATCCGTGTGTATCAGCTGACATTTAGGATTGACAGAAGAAGATAAAACAGTATTTGTGTCCAGAAACGAACCAATTTGCATGTTAAAGAAGTTGCTGTTAAGTCCATAAACGCAGCAGCACTTACATGTTTAGGCATTCACCTCTAAAAGGAAAATTCCAACAAATACATAAACAATAAACAACCATGCCTGTCAATTACAAACATGCTGCTGCACGTCTTTGGTAAATCCAGGAAGTAACTTTTCATTTCCAACGTGCAGTTTGCATTGTAAGTCTGGCTCTCAGCCTTCATCCACAGGATCAAAGTATCGGTAGCATCAGAACAGTGTGTGTAATTTATCCTCAGCAAAGTGATGTGAATCAGAACAAAGGTGCAGATATACGTGATTATGTGCAACATACTTACGCAGCTCTGCCACTCCAACATATAAAATGTGCAAAAACAAGAACAAACAAGCCGCAGTACTGATATTTTCCACAAGATGGCGATCTCACATAAACAATAAACAGAATTCTCTGAACTGTTTTTGCAGTCGATCTTTTTTCAGGAATAGTAACTTCTAAATCTGCAGTAAACCGCAAAAGCTCCTGCAAGGGTCTGAGCTGCATGTCAAACATAAACAAGGACAAAAAATATTCATCATAAATATCAATGCTTCTGTAGAACATCTCTTCCTCTGAGCGCTGTCCAAATCTAACGATGTCCTTTTATCTGTGTGCAGGGAAGCACCCGGTGTCTGCTCTCATTGAGTTGTGTAACAAGAGAAAGATAATGCAGCCAGACTTTGTTATGGTCCATCACAGTGGTCCTGACCACCGCAAGAATTTTCTTTTCAAGGTGGGTCATTTTCATTCTGCGTGAAGCTGGCGACAATCTGCACCTTCTCCACTACGTCATTAAACCCCACACAGTCACTCTGTGCAGCTGGAGCTTCCTGCTCTGCAGGGCTTTATAATCGAGAGGCAACAAAAATCATCTGACGATAGTAATCACATTACTGCTGGTGGTGGGTAAATCACCTTATATGACAAACAGTGTTGGCCTTGAAAATAGTAATTACTTACTAATTACTGATTACTTCTCCAAGAAAGTAATCCCATTAGTTTACTGTTTACTCATTTACGCATTCAGGGGTTTCTCTGTGAGCGTCACGTTCCCGTGGCAGCATGCTCGCCGCTCGCCACTCGCCGCTCGCTCACATTTGAAGTTTCATTTTTCGCTGTAGAAAGTTTTCTTCCCACGCAGAGTGAACAGTGGATTTTTACAGAATCAAACTCAAAGTAATGTGATTACTTCCAAGCGTTGAACGCTGCATGTACTCTCTCTGCACTATTTTATCCATTGTTGATCTGCACACGTCTGTTGCTGCCACGGGCGTCGCACGCTCGTACGTCGTTGTCATGAGACGCTCTCACAAACAAACCACGGTTTAGTAACGCAGTAACGCAGCGTGCTTATGGGAAAGTAACAGTAATCTCATTACTTTTGGGTAACTTACAGGTGCATCTGAGAAAATGAAAATTATAAATAGTGATCTGTGTTCGTAATATCCAGCATCTCAGGGGGAGTTTGGAGTCTCTGCTGCTTCCCAGTTGTTGTGGTGTGGTGTCAGTTTCAAAGATGTTACTGTAGTGGTACAATGTGACTGTAAAGATGTACCAAGAAATGTATGTCACAAAGGGAAGCACCTGATTCTGTTATATACAGCCAGCTCTTTATTCCTCTCGTATGCATTTTGGCCTTATTTAACTTCATTTGTGACCCTATTGCCAACTCTTAAACACATGTTTTTGTATATGTGATACTTTTTTATTTCAATCTATTTGATCAAAGATGATTGAGCACCACACAGGTGTACTTCCTAGCTCGTGTTATTGTCCCTCATGCTAAATCCTTGAGAGTGCATGTAATTAAAAACCTTTTTAAAAACTGCTAAAAATGTGTTTTAATTGAATGCATCAGATTCACGTGTTGTTTACGATCCCAGAAAGTGGATTTTGTTAATCTGGACCTGTGTTTGTTGGATGTTGTTAGTGAACAGAGTTATGTGTTGTGTTATCTCCAGGTCACAGTGAATGGTGTGGACTACCAACCCCAGACAGCCAGTCCCAATAAGAAGCACGCCAAGGCCATGGCAGCCACAGTTGCCCTGCAAGCTCTGGGAGAGGTAACCCACAGCTCTGACAGTCACGTCACTTTTAATATAAGTCACCCTGCAAGTGTGTAACTACAAAGAAAAGAGTGGATCCGCTGTAACTGATTGCTCAGCGAGAGCCTTCAGTCTACACTGGCTGCTGTAATAACTCAACAAGTTTTGACACAATTCAAAGAATCTATTGCTTATGTAGTTGTGACTAACTACATAAATAAATGTAGCATTTATTTATGTAGTTAGTCATAAGTCTGTGTGCTGTGACCCTGAAATGATCGAGAACCTTTATGTCACCGTGCAGGTTCAGCCTCACAGAGCAGTGATAGTGTGCAGTTGAAGGGCACTTCTTCTGAATGTCTTTATGTGCTTAAATCAACAAAGAAAACACATCAAAAAGATTTTATTTAAACATATACAGATGGATAGTATGAACCGTGAACGTAATCACTTCTGTTTGCGTCCTTAAAGGAGCCAAAACCTTTGGCACAGAATCAACAATCTAAAGACGTTATAGGATACAGTAGGAAAATAGACTAAAATGATAAAATTCCTTTTATTTTGAAGACTAACGTAAATGTTTTTGTAATGTAATTAAGGCATTCTGAAAGTTGTACTACACATAGAATTTAAATAGCTTTTATTGCTTTTTAAATCCTGGTGGCATAATCAATAATAAAAATGCAAGGTTGCATTAATTTTTTATTTTCTTCTATCCAAAGGTTCCTGTGGATGGACCAGGACTCTACACTGGCCCTGTCTTCACTGCTGCTTCTACAGGCCCGCTTTTCTCTACATAGTCATGCACACATTACAAATGTAATATGGACCCTGTTCAAGGCAAACATTTTGATTTGTCACAGTAGGAAAGCCCAGAGCTCTGAAGCTGGTCCTGTGGTTTGTGCCATGGTCCATCTACTTTCCCAGTGTCACAGTGTCTACCTGGCTCCTTAATTGCTTAATCAACCAGGGTCATGTGGCCCTGTCCTCCCACCCATTGGGTAACAGGCACAGGTACACCAATCACACAGGGTACCTGAAAACAGACTCAGGTGTCTTTGTACTGTTAGAGAACACCTGAAGAAAATGCCACACAAAAAGGGGAACCAACTGTTGTGAAGTAACGACAGCTACCACAGCACTGCTACAAGGTCTTCCATGAGTGGTTTAGATAGTTTTAGTTTGTCACCAATGTTGTTTTTTTGTTTGTTTCAGTCCCAGTGATTAACCAGTGTTTCCACTCTGGAGGCTCATTTATATTTCAAGAACTACCACCTTTGGCACATAACATGAGAACAATGAAAGCAGGTTCAGAGTGCTGATCGTGACCAGTGTTATGCCTATAAGACATCACACCTTTTCTAAAGGTACTTGAATGATCACCTTGTTTGTTTTTGTAGGGGTAGGAGTGGTAAAAAGTGATCATAGTAAAAGTGGACGATGTGTGCATGCGTGTGTGTACATATGTATGACAAATGTATAGTTTAGTAGCAGTTTAGCCCTATATTCTATTAGCTGATCAACACTTACGTCTAACACACAGCCGACAGTCTGCAGGACATTTCTCATAGTCACACAAAAGCAGAAGCAAACTGGACTGTTAGTGAAAAGTTGTATCTGTGAATGACAGCTAATGTTAGTCTTTGTGTTACATTGATGACCTAAATTTAAACAAAAGTGTTTCTCATACAAGGCTGTTAAACTTTTATTCTGGCCTTCTAAACATATGTATACAGAAATAAAGATTATATTTATGTTATTTAGTAGACGGACTGCATTGTCTTTCTTTGTTCAGAGTCCTATACCAGCACTCTTTAGCACTTTTGACTTCAGACCAACATTTTTAATGAGGGTGGCGTTGTTCTGGAGTCTCGACCTGATGTTTAGTGTAACTTATCCTGCTAAATTGCCGTGAACATGAACACCAACATATTGTCTAAATGTCAACACATTACATGCAGTCAGGCAAAGAACCGTTTGATCGTTCATATTAAACTGTGTACTATAAATGGCAGAAGATGCTTTGATTTGGGGGAGATTTTTGTCACCTTTGTTAAATAGTTTTAGTGACTCAAGAAAGCAGGGAGAAAGGGGAGGGGGAGACCTCCGCTCAGAGTCACACCTGGACCTAAACTGGTGCTCCACACACTTTTTAATCAGAGCTTTGTGTAATGGTATTGCTGAGGCATAAACATGGTATTATACCTCCTAAAAATAGACCTAAATGGAGACAGATTATGCTGATATTTTAGCCTGAGGACATCACTGTAAAATACACACTGCTCACCAAACTAAGTCAGTATTTGAACAAATTAAATCAGTATCATGAGGATCAATGGTGATTTAAAGCTTTAAATATGAATGCTGTTTCTGTATAAAGAATTCGTTTGAGGTGAAATGTGGGACTTTATAATATAATTTAGTAACATTTAGTGCAGCGCTCCGCAGCCTTGTTTGCGCCTCGGACCAGTTTAACGGAGCGGCCTTTAAGCTGTCGCAGATAAATACAGCAAAATAAAACCATACGGCCGAGACAGAAACTGGTATTTTGTAAATATAATAATAAACACAAATTCACTGTGTAATTGTGCAACGTTGTTAGCAGCGTCCTCCTGAAATGCACCAACGACAGAGAGTAACATCCTCCTCTCTGCCCCATAATGCTCTCTGGTCGCTATGGTAACGCGTAAATATTTCTTTCAAAATAAGATGCACAGCTACAACACGGGAAAAGACAGAGTTCACGTTAAAAACCCCGAAAACCATACATTTCACTTCACAGGTGAGCCTGTCACGGTTCATTTGTGGAATTTCTTGCCTTCTTCATGGAGTTGGGACCATCAGTTGTGTTGTGCAGAAGTCAAGTTGGTGCACAGCCGAAAGCATTATTTGATAGCTATTTGAATTCATATTATACCAAGAACCAATCAGCTAATTAAAGAGAAATGACAGTTTCTCAGTCAATGTGTTCCCCAGTGCAGGAGCTGCTGACACTGTTGGGGATTTATTCAAAACTGAAGGCAAACTGAACCAGCATGGCTACCACAGCATCCTGCAGTGACATGCCGTGGCCGTAGAGTGAGGGCAAAGGGCCAACATCTCTGGGAACTCCTTCACGACTGTTGGAAAATAATTTCAGGTGACAACCTCATGAAGTTCATCGAGGGAGCCAAGAGTGTGCAAAGCAGTAACCAAAGCAAAGGGTGGCTATTTTGAAGGATCTAAATATAAAACATATTTTGAGTTTTTCCCCACATGTTTCTTTACTACAGAATTCCATATGTGTTCATTCATAGTTTTGATGCCTTCAGTGAGAATCTACAATGAAAATGAAAATAAAGTAAAACTTAAGTGAGAAGTTGTGTCCAAACCTTTGAATTGTAATGCAGGTCTATGTTAATCTATATTAGCATTTCTTGTGAAACCAATGCATTAATGTTGGGGCTGTTATATATAAAACTGCTTAGAGACTGGGTTTTAGTGTAAAAACACTGCTATTTTAGATGCCAGTCCAATTAGAAATGTATATTTTTGCTGGTTACCCTTGATGACCTCAGAGGTCTGGGGTAGCAGGCTCAGGAAAGGTTACAGTAACATTGTAACTAGCTAGATTTATCCAGTTTGAAATAATGCATGTCAGTGCTTGTGACATAGGCCTGTGTTAGACAATGTGCTCGTGAGAAAATGGGCAACATGCACAAATAGGCAGAATTTCACATCCCAGGGACAGCAGTGGCAGCACAGACCTCTAGCAGACAAGAAGTCAACAAGCCAGCAGTCACAGGGTTTTGATATGACCGAGAGTAGTGCTTCACATCGTCTCTCACACAACTAAATCACAAGTACTAACATGCAGTCTGTGTGTACTACTGAAATAGCACACAGTAGGTCTCCCTTCTTCCCTAATTGCACAGTCCCAAAGGCATGTTTATGTAAGGCTTCTTCTGTATTTCCTGGTAATATCTGCAGTGGCACAGCTCTCGAATGCTCAACACTGTTTTTCCCATGCAGGAAACACCTTATTTTCATGTAGCACATAGTTCCTCTTCTAGGCTGTGCTGTTTCTCTCTGTAACCACAGAATATTTAATAACTGCACCCTGGGCTGTGTCCCGAGAGGGATGCTATTCATTACTCAGCTCTATCACAGAATGTTACCTTAACAACAAAGAGCAGTCATGAATGCCATCTGAATAGCTCAGCAGCTGGCTGGGCTAGAGTGAAGCAGTCAACATAGGGCTTGAGGATCAAAGAAGAGGTTACTTGATGAGGCTGCCAACTAAGAGCTACAAACCAATACACGCCCACCAAAGGGGCACTGTTTAAATACACAGATTTCAGATTCCTGAAACAAAAGCTGAGTTATTTTGAGCCATGATGACATCTGGAGAAATCGTGGAGGTGGGTTATGAGGGCACCGGCCCAGTCCTCGTAATATAAAACGTGTGGTGGACATTGTCCTTGTACACTACAAAAACCAGCTAGTGCTCGCACACACAAGCACACATCAAGACTCTCCTCACTGTAGTGGGTTGTGTAAGCAGATAATGGCTGAGCCAAAATTGCTCCACTTCAACTCATAATGACACATGCAGTGTGTTTTTGTGCAAGTCAGAGATGAGGTTGAGTAGAATTCCTTATGTAAGCTTGTTGTATCAAACACACACAAGCACACAGTTCATCTTACTGCTGTATTCAGTGAATTCAAGAAGCATCATTTCGTTCCACTTTTTCTTGTAGCATTACATCCAAAAACACCTGTAAAGTATATGAATCCTAATTTCCTCAGTAAAAACTGTAGAGCAGTGTACACGTGCAGAGACAGACACTGTAATTTGAGCCGACCTTAATCTGAATCACAAGTGCTTAATTGAACGGCGCTTAATTAGGACTAATGCATTCAAAGAAAGAAAGTATCCTCCCACAGCATTACACCATCACCCTTGAGTCCAGACTCATCACTAGACCATCCAGGGATTTTCAGGAGTGGCACCCAGCTTGGTCTTCTGCTGCTGCAGTGTATCTGCCTCAAGGTTCAATGTGTTGTTTATCCATAGATACTCTCTTTGCATGCCTTGGTTGTAATGAGTGGTTGATTCTGTTGCCTTCCTATCAGCTCAAACTCAGTCTTCTCTAAATCCAGCATCAAGAATGCATTTTCATCAGAACCGACGCTCACGGCCTATTTTCTCTTTTGTTTACCATCTTTGTAAACCCTGAGGATGTCTGTGTGTCCCTGTAGATCAGCAGTTTCAGATTTTCTGAGGCCAGCCTGTCTTACACCAACAGCTTGTCACATTCAAAGTCACTGCTTCATCACGTCATCTTTATCATGTGTAAGTTGTTACCATTTGACTGTCTGATTAGATACTTACATGAATGAGTGGTGGTGGCTGTTTTCTCCAGCTTCTCTTCTTCCTGATGTTGTTCTAACTTGGTATAGCTAGATCTATCACTAAGGCCTTCTTCCACTGTTTGCCAACCAACAAGCATTGTTCGGTTTGTTAGCCATTGCGAGTTTGTCTGGAAGTCCCACAAGATCTTAACTTGGTCTTTTTTAACCACCATGGGGGGCATATCCCATTTTAACCTCCGCACCTTTAGGCTGTACTCAGCACAGATGTTCCTGTACACTATGCCGGCCACTTGGTTATGCTGGCATCTTGCACCCTGCTGTTATGTGCTGGATTGTCTCAGCAAGCAAGCAATTTATTTATATAGCGCTTTCAGATCAGCCACCAGCTGAGCACAAAGTGCTGTACACTTGACATGCCAAACATGATACATTGAGCATGTTAAAAAAATGAGAAAAATAGTAATAATAATATAAGAGAGGTAAAATATATATATATATATAAAAACACATTTAAAACAATAAAATCAGGGTCAGACTGTGTCATAAGCCAAAGAGTAAAAATGGGTTTTAAGACGTGTTTTAAAAGTGGACAGTGAGGGGCCTCTCTAATGTGCTGGGAAAGATTGTTCCACAGATTAGGAGCAACAATAGAGAAGGCCCTGTCCCCTCTGAGCTTCCTCTTGGACCTGGGTACCTCCAGGAGCAGCTTGTCAGCTGACCTGAGAGACCTGGGGGGTGAGTAAGGATGCAGAAGCTCAGAGAGGTAAGTTGGGGCAAGACCATTTAAACACAAACATGAGAATTTTAAAATGAACTCTAAGATATACAGGCAGCCAATGGAGTGAAGCCAGGACGGGAGTTATTTGCTCTCTTTTACGAGTTCTGGTTAAAAGTCGTGCAGCAGAATTTTGGACCAGCTGCAGACGAGAGAGAAGATGCTGACTAACTCCACAATATAGTGCATTACAGTAATCTACACGACATGAAATAAAAGCATGGATTACCGTTTCAATATGCGGCCTGGATAAAATAGGTCTTATCTTTGCCAAGCGCCTTAGATGATAAAAACTGGACTTGACAGTACCCCTAATTTGACTTTCTAATTTAAAATCACTGTCCATCTTAAAACCCAGGTTTGTAACAACAGATTTAAAATACTCTGCCAGGGGTCCCAAATCAATAGCGGAGGGTCTCAGGGGCATCTTTACTGCACCTGGGGTCTTGCCTGGTGTGATAGACCCCAGCCTCTATGGATCTTGTGCTCAGAGCTTCTTCCTGTGCTGCCATGATTAGTGCCTCTGTGCTGTTATTTAGTTCAGCTTTATTCAGCCACTTCTTCTCCCTGCTGGTGGTACATTGAATATGGGGGCCTGTCCTTCCATAATGCCTCCTTTTGCTCCTATTCTTTTTTCTGGTGTCTTCCGCCTGAGGTATTCACTAAGCGCATTAGTGGTTGTGGCCATCTTCCGATGTACTCATGGATCTTTGTTGTCTCGACCTTTATAGTGGTTCTTACACGGCCTAGTCCATGTGCCCCGTTCTTCAGCTTAGCCTACAGTCTCAGGGTGCTGGATGTTTAACAATGAGTTACTAGTTGTATTGATGTTATTGTAGAAGTTGGGTGTCAAAGAACCCATAGTTCCCACATCCTCTTCATGTAACCCCTTTAACTGAGGCTACATGTGTAGCAGCATTCTAGCAGTCCCCTATTCTCTCCCTTGTCCATGTATGCCATAGCCTTGTTCCCGCTTGGTGTCTTAAGTCAGCTAGCTCTTGCTCTACACGGGTTTGTTCAGTCTTGGCATGATGGTTACAGCTTTGGCGATTCTCATTCTCAGACAGAGTACGAGAATCGCCAGAGTTAGGTAGGTGAGGTACGTTGTCTAGGGCAGAGATCCTGGGCCAAACTGTCATGTACGCTGTGTGAAGCAAGGAAGGATTGGACCCAGGAGGATTCTTAGAACTAAATGAAGACCTCTAGCTGGGATGGAACAGGACCAGACACAGGGTGCTCAATCTGCTTTGGGTGCTGCGACTGGGGATGCGCAGGGCACTTAGCTGCATCCACTGATAGCTGAGGCTGATAAGGAAGACTGGCCACTCTCTCCCTGGGAATAGGAACAGGTGCAGCTGAGCGGCGGAGACCTAGCTGCTCTGAGAACTGGAACAGGGACCAGATGGGCCCTAACCAACCTTACTCCAGGAACTGAAATGGTTGCTGGGAAAAGCTGGACCCAACCTTCCCTGGGAATAGAGACAGGGGACTAGCTGGGCCCTAGCCAGTCTGTCCTGGGGAACTGGAACAGGTTGAGTAATAGGCTCAGGGGTGGACACTGGCAACAGTCTTTGAAGTCACAGGCTGTGGAGCAAAACAGTCCTCAGGATGCAAATCACTGAAAAGGGGCTCAAGAGCAATAGTTGTTGGGAGTGCAGGCTGTGGTGCATAAATAGTGCCATTATAGGCATGTAGACACAGTAAGCTGGGACGTTTTGGTCCTGTAGCATAATCAGTTTTTAAGGTGCAGGCTGGGACACAAACACTTATTGCCAAGGCCTGCACACAGAGAGAATGACCACAAGCAGTGCATGGAGCAACAGGTTTGGATGCATGAAATGTCTGAATAAGCTGGCTTTGGCTCACAGTGAGCAAAATTTGAGTCCGTTAAAAGGTATCAGGTCAGCAATGGCTCACAAGGAGATGGTTGAGAATGAGCGTAACAAACTGGTGACAAAGAAGGCTTATCCTCAAACCTAAGAGTCTTTCATACACAAGAACATTTTGGTAACACACATTGTTCACAAGCATGTCGACTAGACTCACACTGAGGTGTCTAAGCCTTCAAAAACAGTCTTTAAGTTCAGCGAACCAGACACACAGTTCATTTCTTTATTATAATACCGGCCAGCAACACAAAACGTAACCTGATCAGCCGTCTCAGAAACACTTAAAGTCTCTTAGCCAGCTCACAGAGAGCTTACAAGCAGAGACTACTGTCTTCATGTCTTTAACATCGGAACAGAAAACACAGTCTTATTACCAGCCAACTCAGGAACAGTGAACACAGTCTTAATTTTACTCGCGGAGCCTCGTCTCCTCTGGCATGAGGAAGTGGGTGGGTTTGGAGCTCTAATGCCTCCAACGTGCCTGGCAGAAGTATAATTCGCATGTCCCTGCTGGAAACCAGCTTCTCTGTGTGACATCAGTGCTGTGCAGTTTGCAACAGCAATTCGTGGATGAGGACCGCCCTGACCTTGGTTTTTGAGTGCAGGCGAATGATAGTGAAGAGTTTCCCATGTAGACACAACATTTCATTCATAATCACCTTTCAAGAAACTCAGGGACACCTTACAAGCAAATAAACAAAAATCATAGCATAGATAAAATAACAGTGGCAAGACGCCATAGAATTAACATCATAAACTAAAATCAAACAGAAAAGATGTGTTTTAAGAACGGCTTTAAAGATAGGGAAAGTATGGGCAGAAGTGACACTGTGCAAAAAAACAGAGCCATGGAGGTGCGAGATTATGAAGAGGCTTGAAAGTAAGAAGCAGAATTTTAAAATGAATGCGATGTTTTAAAGGAAGCCAGTGAGGCTGTTGAAGGACAGGAGTACTAGAAGGGTTTCTGTTAATGACACAAGCGACTGCATTTTAGACCAAGTCTGTGAAGAAATCTGCATACAAAGACAGAGGGGATAGAATGACAGTAATAAACACGGGTTATAACCAGAGCATGTACAAGAAGAGCAGTACTGTTAGCTGTAAGGGACGGGCACAGCCAACTATTACGTAAGTGGAAATGTGCAGACAGTAATAATATTGATGTGCTCCAAAATTTAAGGAGCTTAAAAAACAACACCTAAATTATTAACCTGGAAGGAAGACGTTTGAAAATTGTCAGTGCACAGCGAGAATCTTTCACTTTTGTCTAAAACGATTTTAGTTTCTACCAGAAGAACCTCTGTTTTGTCCGTGTTTATTAATTTAAGAAGTTTAGCAGACAACCATGATTTAATCTCGCGTAGGCAGTAAGTGAGAGAAGGTGGTGGGAGAGCCTAATTAGGCTTAGTGGACAGACAGAGCTGGGTATTACTAGCATAAGAGTGATAATATATGCCAAATTTCCTAAATATGTCATCAAAGGGTAAAAGATAAATAATAAATAGAAGGGGACCTAAAGGCCTTTTCACAAAGGACGGTGCATGTGCTGCACTGACCGCAGAGCAAAGGAACTTGTAGGCTGCACCCTGCCTACACGTCATTTGTGTGTTCGCTCTAAGTCCACTAGATACACAGGGTCCTTCTATCTTTCTGACTTTGTATCCTCTACAATAGTTTGTGTTGTATTATGTTTAATAAATTAAAACAAACATGTGTTGCTTATTCATGAAGAAGAAAGCTTTGTAACTGTCCCAACTACTGAAATGAAATAAGATAAGATAAGATAGAACTTTATTAATCCCTCGGGTGGGTTCCTCTGGGAAATTCGATTTCCAAAAAAGCACAGCACCGACAGAAGTTACAGAGTTATACACACACACATATATATAAATACAGAGACAAATATAAATAAAATATACGAAGGGGATAAATAGAATAAATAGGAATAAAAATAAAAATACAAGTGAATTGCACATTTCAAGTATTGAGTCTATTGCACCGTTGACTATTTACAAAAGTATTGCACAAAAGGTATTGCACAGTGAGGTGAAGAGGCACTACAGCTTAGTTGTTCCCCCCTGCTTTGTCCTCCTGTTTCCCCTCCCTCTCCCCTCCAGAGAGGAGTTAAACAGTCTGATGGCGTGTGGGACAAAGGAGTTTTTAAGTCTGTTAGTTCTTGTCTTGGGGAGAAGCAACCTGTCACTGAACAGACTCTTCTGGTTGTTTATGGCCGTGTGCAGAGGATGCCCAGCATTGTCCATAATGTCCATCAGTTTCTTTAATGTCCTTTTCTCTGCCACTGTCACCAGAGTGTCCAGCTTCATGCCGACCACAGAGCTAGCCCTCCTGATCAGTTTCTCCAGCCTGGATGAGTCCTTCTTTGCTGTGCTGCTCCCCCAGCACACCACAGCATAGAAAAGTACTCCAGCAACCACCGACTGGTAAAACATCCTCAGGAGCTTCCTGCAGATGTTAAAAGACCTCAGCCTCCTGAGGAAGTACAGTCGGCTTTGGGCTTTTTTATACAGGTGCTCTGTGTTGCATGACCAGTCCAGTTTATTGTCCACCCACAGCCCGAGGTACTTGTACTTGTTGACCACCTCCACCTCCTCCCCCTCTATCTGAACCGGCAGTGGACCTGCTCTAGACCTCCCGAAGTCCACAACCAGTTCCTTAGTCTTTGAGGTGTTGAGTTGCAGGTGGTTTGTGTGACTCCATGCGACAAAGTTCCTCACCAGACTTCTGTACTCCTCTTCCTGATCATCCCAGATACACCCCATGATGGCTGTGTCGTCTGCAAACTTCTGAATGTAATGGGCTTCAGAGCACAGCGCTGCAGGTGCCAGAGCCAGCTGTTAGTAGATATTACTGATCTTACTATTAAAAAAGGTCATACAAATATTACACTGCCCAGTCCAGTGAAGCCGGGGTGGAAAACTGTCAAGTGACTGAAGAATGCAGTTTAAAGTAGACCGATGGGTCTGACCCTTTCCTTCACCAGACCTGATTAGAACAGCATAATATTCAGATTTGGCTGCAGAGAGAGCATCCTTATACTGTCACATCTGTTAGTGACACATCCTCAGACTAGTCTTTGTGCAAAGGTGTTCCAAGCAGTGGCGGTCCTAGCCTGTTTGGCGCTCTGGGCGAGCACTCCCTCTGACGCCCGAGTTATGTTGTGATATGAAACAGAGGGAAAATAATTTGACTTAGATAATATTAAATTGACATCAAAAGATACCAGCTTGAGATCAGATATGGAGAGGTTGAAGGAGTAACACCAGAACAACAGATAATATCAAGAATATGGCTCTTGGAGTAAGTTGGCAAAATGAATCAATTGCTGTAGACCAAAGCTATGATGTAATATAATATTGGATATATTTATATTTTTGTGATATATTTATCATATCACACTATATTTAGTGTGATATGATAAATCTACCCTACCGCCTACTGGTGTTGGCCAGAGGGGCCAACCGTAGCTGCCTCCACCAGTGTGTGAATGTGAGAGTGACTGAATAGTGGCATTGTCATGCGCTTTGGGTGCCTTGAAAAGCGCTATATAAATCCACTCCATTATTATTGTTATTATTAAATTACTTACGAGTTTAATTTGTCAGCAACTTTCTGCCAGCCCTCTCTCCTTGCTTTTGCAGCCTTTGCAGTGTTCCCTTGCGTTCTGATTAAACTCTGAAACTCCTGAAATCCCTCACTCAAGAGTTCTTGCTCTGCTGCCGACAAATACCGAGCCGAGCGCGCTCCTTCCACATTTTCGCCGACCAATCAGAGGGTTGCCGATCAATGTTTCTACTATCGATGCGTAGCCCCTTTTATGACACCCAGTGATGTCACATTACTTCATCTAGCTGTACTAATCGTCAACAGCAGGTGTGTTCGGAGAACCAGATTAGCGAGTTCACGGTTAGCGCGATGATTTGGTCTTGGATGTGTCATTTGATCTTGGATGTAGTAAGCGACGTACGAAGAACGGGCCCCAGGAAGCAGAGTTATAATAATAATGGATTGGATTTTTATAGCGCTTTTCAAGGCACCCAAAGCGCTTTACAATGCCACTATTCAGTCACTCTCACATTCACACACTGGTGGAGGCAAGCTACGGTTGTAGCCACAGCTGCCCTGGGGCAGACTGACAGAAGCGAGCTTTGGCTTTTGTGTTGTTAACATGTTTAATGTTTTGTATTTTCTTCTATTTGATCTCAAAAAGCTCCTAAAACAGTCAGTGATCCCTGTTGACCTCCCTCGGCTTTTATTACCACTAATCATTTATTTAAGCTCAGTTTTTAAAACCTTAGGATGTAACTACAGCCCAGCCCATGCAGCAGTATATGAATGACTAACCTCATATTATGGATGGATTATCTCAGTTGTTCTCCTGAAGTTTGGTCCTTTTACAGCATCCTGCCATGCAATTACATTTGTTCCTGACCACCGAGAACACTCACGTTAACTTTTATCGAGTGGAAAAAAAGTTAGCTTGTTTATATTATGCTAACATAGCTGTGTCGCTAGCGGTCACGTAGCACATCATTATATACCAGCTAGCCAAACTTCAGTGACCCTACAAACGTCACTGCTGTTTAGTTTTCTGTCTTCATTTATGTTGGAAGTGATAACAGAGCTGTACGTTTGAATTTGTTTCCAAAACCCCGCAGTCAGGACATGCTATATTGTATTTAGATAGAAGCTAGCGAGCTAACTCCCTGCTAACTTCTAACTCTGTTAAATGTCATAAATTCCGTTTTCATGGATGCCTGGATGTTAAACTCAATTGTTACACCTGGTAGAGAAGAACGCGGATCATTTTATTAAAGATGAAAGACTTTAGACAGTTTTTCAACTCTCAGTAATGCCATAGTGATCGTTTGATATATGGACCTGCAGCGGAGTTTAGACCCAGACACGGCTAGTGACGTTAGACTGAACAACCGGATAATCATCACCCCTCAACTTTCTCTCTCTTTCTCATCTAAATGAAGTTTCTGCTGGACTAATTCAAGCCTTGAAACAAAGGAGATTAAATATCCATTGCAGACAATAGTGAACAGTGCAGGTAAAAGAAGCAGAAAGTGTGATCAATGTGTGAATTCAGTTTACTTAAAAATAGATTTATGTTTTTTTCTTGATGCAGTTTATGTTAGAGTGGTACAAAAGATGCACTTCTGCATCTTAACCACAGACTGTATGTAAACGATCGATGCAGCCACCCTGACATCACCCATAGGTTTGTGGATTACAGCATTGGCACCTTAAGTTTGGCTCCCACAATTATATGTGATATTAAATGGAATTCCCATGTTTGAAGAGCAAAAAACCAGGTTTGAAGACATTGCTGAAAAATCTGAAGGGTTTCTTTTGAGTTTTGAGTCAGCGCTGCAACATAACTGAGCACGGCACATTAAAAATGCATACTTTATACGTATTTACATATATTTATGTATATGTATATATATATTTATCTGTACAGTGAACTTGAGATGACCACCAACACTGGCATACACATTCACAGTGTGTATCAGTGTCAATATTTACCAATAAACTTAAACAATGAGTTTTAATCAAAGAATCATGTGAGGCAGAGATATTTGTAAGGAGAAAGGATTTCTTCATGTTTTGAGGAAGTGCTGAAGACTGAAGTGACACAACTTCAACTTTATGAATGACACTGATTGATTTTATTATTTTGATATGATGTTGCATTTATTAATGATGGCTGCTGCTCCTGTCTCTTCCATCAGGTGAAGAATGCTGCTCATGCTCGTCCGGCAGGTCCTGCTACTCCTGTCGCATCTCCAGCCGCTCCTGCTCCTCCTTCAGTTCCTGTTGCTCCTGCAGGGACAGGAAAAACGCGTGGGAGCAGCGCCCTCTCGCTAATGTGCGAAAGGGCGCTGCTCCCACATAAAATCTGGGCGCACAAGATTACCCGCTCTGAGCCCTTCCTGCAAGAGTGCGCAACGCCCACGCCACCACACAATCCAGTCCACCTCTCAAACACGCACCAGATTACACCACTCGGAGCTCCTCCTGCACGCACACGAGAGTTGGCCACACCCAGCCACCACTCAATCTGGGGCATCTCTCGCACGTGCACTGAGGAAAGGTCCATAACCTGGTCGGGAGGGGGTATTCAGGAGGTTCAACGCTGGAACATTGAACACTCCAACCTCCTCCTGCACGCACACAAGAGTTGGCCACACCCAGCCACCACTCAATCCGGGCCACCTCTTGCATGCGCACCAGATTACACCACTCCGAGCTCCTCCTGCACGTGTGCGAGAGGGGGCCACACCCAGCCACCACTCAATCCGGGCCACCTCTCACACGTGCACTTAGGAAAGGTCCATAACCTGGTCCGGGAGGAGGGATTCAGGAGGTTCAACGTTCTACAGATGAACCTCACACTCTGAGCTACTCCTGCACACCTCTTGCACATGCACAAGATTACGCCACTTGGAGCTCGTCCTGCAAGATGGCGCCACAACCAGCCACCACTCAATCTGGGCTCATCTCACAAACCCACTGAGGAACGATCCATAACCTGGTCCGGAAGTGGGGGGGAGGAGGCTCAACGTTCCAGCGTTGAACCTCACACTCCTGCACGTGCGCAAGAGAGTGTCACACTGGACAAACTCTTGCACTCGCAACAAGATTACACCCTTCCAAGCCCCTCCTACACGCGCACGAGAGGGGGCCACACCCAGCCACCACTCAATCCGGGCCACCTCTCGCACGCGCACCAGATTATGTCACTCTGAGCTACTCCTGCACAAGATTACCCACTCTGTGCCCTTCCTGCAAGAGTGCGCAACGCCCACGCCACCACGCAATCCAGTCCACCTCTCAAACACGCACCAGATTACACCACTCGGAGCTCCTCCTGCACGCACACGAGAGTTGGCCACACCCAGCCACCACTCAATCTGGGGCATCTCTCGCACGTGCACTGAGGAAAGGTCCATAACCTGGTCGGGAGGGGGTATTCAGGAGGTTCAACGCTGGAACATTGAACACTCCAACCTCCTCCTGCACGCACACGAGAGTTGGCCACACCCAGCCACCACTCAATCCGGGCCACCTCTTGCATGCGCACCAGATTACACCACTCCGAGCTCCTCCTGCACGTGTGCGAGAGGGGGCCACACCCAGCCACCACTCAATCCGGGCCACCTCTCACACATGCACTTAGGAAAGGTCCATAACCTGGTCCGGGAGGAGGGATTCAGGAGGTTCAACGTTCTACAGATGAACCTCACACTCTGAGCTACTCCTACACACCTCTTGCACATGCACAAGATTACGCCACAACCAGCCACCACTCAATCTGGGCCACCTCTCACAAACCCACTGAGGAACGATCCATAACCTGGTCCGGAAGTGGGGGGGAGGAGGCTCAACGTTCCAGCGTTGAACCTCACACTCCTGCACGTGCGCAAGAGAGTGTCACACTGGACAAACTCTTGCACTCGCAACAAGATTACACCCTTCCAAGCCCCTCCTACACGCGCACGAGAGTTGGCCACACCCAGCCACCACTCAATCCGGGCCACCTCTCGCACGCGCACCAGATTATGTCACTCTGAGCTACTCCTGCACAAGATTACCCACTCTGAGCCCTTCCTGCAAGAGTGCGCAACGCCCACGCCACCACGCAATCCAGTCCACCTCTCAAACACGCACCAGATTACACCACTCGGAGCTCCTCCTGCACGCACACGAGAGTTGGCCACACCCAGCCACCACTCAATCTGGGGCATCTCTCGCACGTGCACTGAGGAAAGGTCCATAACCTGGTCGGGAGGGGGTATTCAGGAGGTTCAACGCTGGAACATTGAACACTCCAACCTCCTCCTGCACGCACACGAGAGTTGGCCACACCCAGCCACCACTCAATCCGGGCCACCTCTTGCATGCGCACCAGATTACACCACTCCGAGCTCCTCCTGCACGTGTGCGAGAGGGGGCCACACCCAGCCACCACTCAATCCGGGCCACCTCTCACACATGCACTTAGGAAAGGTCCATAACCTGGTCCGGGAGGAGGGATTCAGGAGGTTCAACGTTCTACAGATGAACCTCACACTCTGAGCTACTCCTACACACCTCTTGCACATGCACAAGATTACGCCACAACCAGCCACCACTCAATCTGGGCCACCTCTCACAAACCCACTGAGGAACGATCCATAACCTGGTCCGGAAGTGGGGGGGAGGAGGCTCAACGTTCCAGCGTTGAACCTCACACTCCTGCACGTGCGCAAGAGAGTGTCACACTGGACAAACTCTTGCACTCGCAACAAGATTACACCCTTCCAAGCCCCTCCTACACGCGCACGAGAGGGGGCCACACCCAGCCACCACTCAATCCGGGCCACCTCTCGCACGCGCACCAGATTATGTCACTCTGAGCTACTCCTGCACAAGATTACCCACTCTGTGCCCTTCCTGCAAGAGTGCGCAACGCCCACGCCACCACGCAATCCAGTCCACCTCTCAAACACGCACCAGATTACACCACTCGGAGCTCCTCCTGCACGCACACGAGAGTTGGCCACACCCAGCCACCACTCAATCTGGGGCATCTCTCGCACGTGCACTGAGGAAAGGTCCATAACCTGGTCGGGAGGGGGTATTCAGGAGGTTCAACGCTGGAACATTGAACACTCCAACCTCCTCCTGCACGCACACGAGAGTTGGCCACACCCAGCCACCACTCAATCCGGGCCACCTCTTGCATGCGCACCAGATTACACCACTCCGAGCTCCTCCTGCACGTGTGCGAGAGGGGGCCACACCCAGCCACCACTCAATCCGGGCCACCTCTCACACGTGCACTTAGGAAAGGTCCATAACCTGGTCCGGGAGGAGGGATTCAGGAGGTTCAACGTTCTACAGATGAACCTCACACTCTGAGCTACTCCTGCACACCTCTTGCACATGCACAAGATTACGCCACTCGGAGCTCGTCCTGCAAGATGGCGCCACAACCAGCCACCACTCAATCTGGGCTCATCTCACAAACCCACTGAGGAACGATCCATAACCTGGTCCGGAAGTGGGGGGGAGGAGGCTCAACGTTCCAGCGTTGAACCTCACACTCCTGCACGTGCGCAAGAGAGTGTCACACTGGACAAACTCTTGCACTCGCAACAAGATTACACCCTTCCAAGCCCCTCCTACACGCGCACGAGAGGGGGCCACACCCAGCCACCACTCAATCCGGGCCACCTCTCGCACGCGCACCAGATTATGTCACTCTGAGCTACTCCTGCACAAGATTACCCACTCTGTGCCCTTCCTGCAAGAGTGCGCAACGCCCACGCCACCACGCAATCCAGTCCACCTCTCAAACACGCACCAGATTACACCACTCGGAGCTCCTCCTGCACGCACACGAGAGTTGGCCACACCCAGCCACCACTCAATCTGGGGCATCTCTCGCACGTGCACTGAGGAAAGGTCCATAACCTGGTCGGGAGGGGGTATTCAGGAGGTTCAACGCTGGAACATTGAACACTCCAACCTCCTCCTGCACGCACACGAGAGTTGGCCACACCCAGCCACCACTCAATCCGGGCCACCTCTTGCATGCGCACCAGATTACACCACTCCGAGCTCCTCCTGCACGTGTGCGAGAGGGGGCCACACCCAGCCACCACTCAATCCGGGCCACCTCTCACACATGCACTTAGGAAAGGTCCATAACCTGGTCCGGGAGGAGGGATTCAGGAGGTTCAACGTTCTACAGATGAACCTCACACTCTGAGCTACTCCTACACACCTCTTGCACATGCACAAGATTACGCCACAACCAGCCACCACTCAATCTGGGCCACCTCTCACAAACCCACTGAGGAACGATCCATAACCTGGTCCGGAAGTGGGGGGGAGGAGGCTCAACGTTCCAGCGTTGAACCTCACACTCCTGCACGTGCGCAAGAGAGTGTCACACTGGACAAACTCTTGCACTCGCAACAAGATTACACCCTTCCAAGCCCCTCCTACACACTGTAAAAACGATAACTAGCAATTGTTGATTTCACTAAAGTTTTTAAATTAAACTGACTTAGAAATAAAACTTTCCATTTACAACCTAAAAAAGCTTGTCTACCCAACAAATTTCTTTCATTGTTGTCCTAACTAAGATTTTCTAGACAGCATAACAAAGATTATCAACTTTTGAGCAGAGTTTCTGAGTCAAGTTGGGAACCAGTGGGAAACCCCGTAGATGACTGGCACATGTGGTCTGAACAAGTTTGAACTAAACCAAACGGACTTTCAACTGAGCTTGAGCAGACCTGAGCTGTGTGATAGTGGTTTACCATGTGTTCTAGACTAAAAACCTCCTAAGAAAATTTGAACCATCGTGGCTAGATTTGGATGTAAAATGCAATTTTTCGACCATTGAGGATTTTCACTTCTGCAGTTTTGGACAGGTGCTGGAGCTGCCGACCATTTACCCTAGCAGGTAAGCTAACTACATGTGTTATTAAGATTTTCTACAAGCGCCTAGGCTGCATCCTCCTGAGGACCCGGGAGGATGGAACTAGTAAAACACTGAAAAAGGCCAACTATAGCATTTTTAAGTTATCTAAGTGACTTAATTGACCCCCCCCCCTTGGCTAGCTATCGAGCTGGTGGGTAACAGACGTCTCCGAAAGCGTCGGAGCACTTTTGCAAATATATGTTGTCTTAATAAACTGAACAGATATTAGCAATTTACACAGCTACATTAACGCCTGAAAATATCTTAAAAGTTTATTTTGTGACCCAGAAAGAGTAATATTAAAACTAATTCCACAGATAGAATTTGCACATGCGCAATAAGGATCGGGGAGTCCGATCCGTAACTTTTTTCTCTCGTTTTTTTTCTACATTATATTGAAATGTTTCAATATTGCAAACATTTTAAGAGATGCTTATTATAAGGAGGACGTATTTCTCGGACGCATTTAGAGGAGTCCACTATGAATTTGGGCAGCCTTCGTCGCGCCGCTGTGTCGTAATCGGGCTACAAGCAGCCTCTGAAGGTTTTAGCTCAGAGAAAGACTTCAGTAGATTCATTGCTGGACATCTCTATAATGACTTTACTGTGAAATGGGAAAATGTTGTATTTTGTTTCTTTCGAAGGCAAAAACAAGAAGATGTTTACTTTATAATAAACTTATTAGTTATCTTAGCTAAATTTTATTTTCACAAATGCAAATACAGTAACAAAAAACCTAATTTTAAACATTACTATAATGATGTTTTATGTTACATAAAATTGATTAGTGGATCACTTAACAAAAAGGCTATGAAAACTATTACCATTTGTAGTAATTACAAATTATTTGAATGTATGTAATTCTTTGTATTACACCCCCTGGCATATGTTAATTTTGTTCTGATTGTATACATGTTCTGTATACTGTTTCTTAATAAAGTTTAATATTTAAAAAAAAAAAAAGGTTTTAGCTCAGAGTAGTGGCCAGCGCAAAAAGTAATGTTTAATGTTAAACACTCTGAAATTCAGACAGACATCACTAAATGACGGTATCTCACACTGGCTTTTTACAGCACTTCTGCCATGGTAAAACTTATTAGCTTATTACCCGTTTTGTAACCAGTTTCAATGTTATCTTTGCATGAAAACGTTATGTTAACCTTGACAACAAACTGGGCCAAGCACGCGTTGTCATGGAGACTCTTTCATGGGTCGGTGTAGGATATGTGCGCCAATTATATGACAGTGATATAAGTAACTTGCATATTGTCTAATATTTGTCTAATATTGTTTTTTCACTTTTTCAATAGTCACCGTTTATCCGGTGCAGCACTGTTACTTTAAAGTAATGTTTAAAGCTGACTTGACAGTTTGTCAGCTGGTGTAAGATTGCCTAATGTACTGTAAGTTAATTGTCACACGCAAATTAAAGTTGTACTTCATGCTCTGTATTATAAGATTGCTACATTTTCAGAGCTTTTTACATAGTGGGGAAGGAGACAATATTAAAGGAATGATTGTGTGTTGCTGATGTATACTGTGTTACAGATAGTATTAATTTTTCTATAGTTATTGCATTTTTTTATCATAGTAACAAAAAAATGTTTGAATTCAAGCTTGCATTTATGTTACATGTCATGTATGTTATCAATCATATACTTGATATAGTAGACAAGTGGTCATATGTAAGTTAATATGATTCCTTACATATTTTTTTCATGATGTCTCTGGTTTTGGCTTGTTGATGCATTCAGCTCCTGCATCTATGGATTCCTTCTGTGTGTTAGATATGGATGTTTTATCCCATTGCAAAAGTGCTTTTGGCAAAATTGACTATGTCTCTTGTGTTTCAGGGGTGGAGTTCATGCAGTGCCGATTTTGCAAATTCACAAGCTCCAGTCAAGAGACTCTTTTGAAACATTTCCGCCTTCATCACGGACAAGGTGCACATTGGCCATGCATTCACACAGACTGTGTATGTGTATTTAAAACACCTGGAGCATTACGATCACACCTCTCAAGGTCACACTCAATAGTAAAAATCCACAAAAATTCCACATTTCAGTGTGAACATAATATATATTTGCATATTGATACTGTTTTTTGTGGAGGGTGTTTCTATTCCTGTGCAAAATGTGTATTCATGAGAGATTTTTGAAGTAGGTTTTGCGGTTGATAACACAGTCAGGCATATAACATGGTGCAGACTGTACAAGGCAGCTACCCAGAAATTTTCTGTGCTGAATAAATGGCAATATTTTGGTTATTGTCTTGTTTAGATATCTGAAGAATTTCATCGGATCACAAGCAAAGACCTCCTGGGGACGTTCAATGCATCCCTGGACAAATTTGTGCCTGGCCTGCTGAAACTATACCGGTCTAAGAAGGGAGCTCTTGGTGAGGAGATGGAAGACATCTTGGATAAACTTGATGAACAGGTAAGTGCTCCTTTACCTGACATTTTTAGAAGAGAGTATACCTTTGTCATAACAGAAAAAAATGTTGGCTTCAGCCAAAACACATCAATGGAAATGAATGTCATCAGTCATTACTTTGTTTTTATTTGGCGGTATTTTATTTAATTTGTAAAAAGAAAGTAAAATTGTTAAAATGGTGTTTTGTTTTTTTAAGTTTTACATGTTGCTGGGCCTGATCTGTATTTTATTTTCATTACTATAAGAGTTCTGATTTTGCATTGTGTGTAGGTACACCACGTTACTATACTAATTTAAATGTCTGTTTTCCACTGAATACTCTTTAGACATCTGACATTGTGTCCCACCAAAAGACAGCAGCACTGAGAGGCCTGCCCATTTTCCTCGGAGAGGATGCAACACAGGTTTTCCTGAAGTGCTTAGTAAGTACAAAAAAGTAATGCAAGAAAAACTAGTTGCTATGAGATGTTTTTAAAAGATGATTTAATCCAAAATGGAAATGTACACTTCCTCAGTGCAGTCCAGATAATTTTATGGTGAGGATTGCAGTTGTCATAACTCTCGCTGCTTTTTTTTCTGCTGAGGAGCACCTGGGCATTGTTAGCGGGTGTTCAACAGCAGAAAATATTTTTGTACAAAACTCATCACAAGGTTGGTTGGTGAAAGATATTGTGCTGTTAATTAAAGGAAAATAAGCTTTTTCTTTTTAAAACCTCCATGAGTCAAATGAGCATCATGGTATAGAGGTTAAAGTTAAGATCTTTAGAAATGTATTTTGTCTTTAATTTTTCTTAGCTTTCAATAATTCATATTTTACTTTTCTTCTCTTCAGGACACTGACATTTTGGAACCAGTGTTGAACGGTGCATCAGTTGCCATCCTCACCATCCTGCAAGATGACGATGCCGATACGTCTGTGCGAGAACAGGCTGTTGTGTTGGAAGGGGACATCGTGCTACATAACATTCCAGACCTCTCTACTGCCTTGGCATACCTCTTTGGCCTTCTGTATGCCCTCAACATTGATTATCCAAAGCAGATGAGTTTACCTTTGAAGCAATTCAGGGCATCTTTTTTGAACTCGGTGGCTCTCGATGCTCACAGCGCACAAGGTCTCTAAAAACAAAGCTTTTGCTGTGACTGTTAACGGGGAAGCCAGACATGAGTTTAACTTGTTCTTAAACATGTTCAAGTGCATTGTAGAGTCATGTAAAAAACAAAACAAAACCCAGTAGTTCAACCCCTTTCCCTCTATATAATCGTTCATTTTACCTGATAGTTCACTGTTCATTGATGGTAACATTTCTAATAACTTTTGACTTCTGTAGTTCATCATAGTGAGCCCATGTAAAATGTCAATGTCTGGGTACAAAGGCAATTGTTTGTTGCACTACCCTATTTAGTGTGCAATAGTTAAGTTAAGCTTTTACAGGACAGTCAGGGTGTGAACGTGAATGACTAAGCTGCTGGACACTTTTCTTTTTTTCTGGACTCTGGAATTTTAATGTCTCTGCTGGGGTGCTCAAAGCACCCTAAAGAAACTGGCAACACGTTTTTTTCTGTTTGTTTGCTTTTTTACAGAAATTCACCCCACTGCCCATGACCTTCTGAAATATACTGAAAGCACTGTTGAAAAAAATAAATACGTTTTTACATAACATTCAGTTGTGCTTTGTTTTATTCTATATCTGTTTGAGTGTTTTTTCAAGTACGATAACAGCATACATTTTTCTTTATTAATATTGGTAAATTTTCAACTCACTGGAGTAAGAATTGTATGATTATTCAACAAGAATATCTGTGTTTGGTGAATTTAGGAATACATGGCCTTGGAGGGAATGATTGTATGTTAATTCAACAGGAATATCTTTGTTTGGTGAAGGCAGAAATACATGGCATTGAAACCAGAATTTCTTTGTTAGACTTACAGGATTATCCTAATTAGGTGAACAAGTAGATCCAAGTTGGCAGAACATGAAAATATTAGTTAAGTCAACTACAGTTGGCAGAAGTTGAGAAAACTCAAAAATCTCTTGCATCATGTTGCCTTGAAATTTTAAGTTTTCTCAACTTTTTCTTTTTTACAGTGCACGCGCACGAGAGGGGGCCACACCCAGCCACCACTCAATCCGGGCCACCTCTCGCACGCGCACCAGATTATGTCACTCCGAGCTACTCCTGCACGCGCACAGGATCACACCACACCCACGCCACAAAAACACTCCGGTCCCCTCCACACTGAGTTTAGAAAAGTTCAACATTAACGTGGACACTGCATGTCCCCTTAACATTTCCACTTTAGCAAATGTCACCTGCTGAGCGGTCCTTACTGCACTCTTCAAAAGGTTTCAATCTATTAATAATATGACAACATTCATTTGAACAAAACACATTCTAATTAAAATAATCGACCTGATTTATGGCACAAATCTCACTTTTTTTTTAGGAAAGAGAAGCACACACACACACACACACACACACACACACACACACACACACACACACACACACACACACACACACACACACACATAGCTTCTGTAGCCAAACAAAAGATAACAGATCCTAAGATACAAACATTTTCATTCCTCTTAGATTTTAGCAGTTACTCAGAGTCTAGCGGTAGGCAGGAAAATGAACACAAACATGATTTGTCTAAGAACAGGCTGTAAGATAGTACTTGCTTGGTTATATCACACTAAAGAAATTACAAAATGTGAGCACCCATGTACATGCATGCAGCGAATATCAAATTCTACTCTTTAAAGCATTTATGCAGCAAGAAGGTACCTTTGAACAGCGGTCTCCAACCTTTTTTGCACCACGGACCGGTTTATGCCCGACAATATTTTCACGGACCAGTGTCTCAGATAAATACAACAAAATAAAACTAGTATCATTATCGAAAAAAATAAGATTTATTCATAACACATGTGAAAAGACCCAGGAAAACCGAGTTAACAATAAAAACGATAACAAAATAACGCTTAAAACCGATAAAAACCCTGAAAACCAGACATTTCACACCTGAGCCTCAACTCTCGCGGCCCGGTACCAAACGACTCACGGACCGCTACCGGTCCGAGGCCCGGGGGTTGGGGACCCCTGCCTTAGAACAGCCAGTCCGTGAAAATATTGTCGGGCATAAACCGGTCCGTGGCGCAAAAAAGGTTGGGGACCGCTGCCTTATGCTGGGCTCACACTGTGCGATTTTTGGCCCATTTTGAGCCGATTTTTGAGTCGTGCGACCGTTTTGGCGATCGGCCCGATTTTGGCCTTCATCGTGCGTCATGCATCGTATAGTATACGTGGGGTAACGAGACGCGATTAACCCCTCACGACCAGCTCCCGATCATCAATCGCTTGGTCGTGAGCGACCCTCGCGACCGTCGTGAGGGTGTCACCGCAGTTTGTCACACTGCGCACGCGCAAACACAAATGTCAGCGAAAAAGACGGAGCAGCACAGCAGTGCAGCGTGTGATCTGGACACAAGCGATGGAGGAACAACTTGTAGAACTTTGGAAAGCTCATCCGAGCCTTTTCGATGTGGCCTCACAAAATTATCACGACCACAACAACCGTGAAAATAGTTGGATCGACACTGCTGCTCAATCACAGCTGATCAATGTTTTTCATTAGCAATTTAGCAAAGTTGATGGTGGTGGTGTGTCTGTGTGAGTGAAAGACAGAGAGAGCGAGCGACAGAATTTCTGTTATAACCTTCATTTTATGGACGCACAGTGTGAGCACTCAGGTCGCATCAGAGCATCGGGCGGTATAGTGTGAGACCCTGCATCGTGACCTATGACCCCTGCGAGTCAACCGTACAGTTTGAGCAGGAGCTGAATCGCGCGACTGAAAAAATCGCACAGTGTCTGCCCAGCATTAGAAGACCAACACATGTACAGGTCCCTCCACACTGTGTTTAGAAAAGTTTAACATAAACGTGGACACTGCATGTCCCCTTAATAATTCCACTTTAGCAAATGTCACTTGTCGAGCGGTCCTTACCTTAAAAAATAATCTCTTTTTCTTTCCTCTCCTCTCTTTTTCTCCTCTGTAATCCAAAGTGCATGTACCAGCTCTGCCAGCATTTTTCAAAATGTGTTTTTTCCATAAATGCTATGACAACATTCATTTGAACAGAACGCATCTGACGCATTTGCTAAGCTCCACCCCCGGCTACTGTTGAGCAGTACCTGGTTACCTGGTTTCTATATTTCTCGATGTAGCACAGTGTCTTGTTAATTTATTAGGTTGAGTCGTTTAAAAGAACATGTCACAAACTTGTATTGATTCACAAATACACCACCTAATCATATGTGATAAGTTGGGACTAAATTTAAGTTGTGTAATGGTCAAGCAACTTGATAGCACAGTGTAATTGTGCGAAATTAATCAAAGCACCCCCAAAGATTTCTTACTTTTTTGAGAATATTTGCTGTTTGTGTGACACACTACTAAAAATATAAAAAGCATACAGTACTGTACTTGTTTGAGGCGTAATATTTTAACAACAAAAGTATAGATAACCCCCCCTCCCAAAATGGTTTGTTCCAGCTCTCCCCTACTCTGACTCTAGCGCTCTGGCTGCCAGAGCGATGGTGGCTGAGACGCAGCGGTGCAGAGGTGTAAGTGCCTGGCTTAAAACAGGGCATGTTAGCTGCATTTAACCTTCAGTTACTCTTTCTACAGTTAGGTAGGAGTCAGACCATGTTTCTTTTTAGCTGAAAAGCATTACACCAGGTAACCTGCAGTGTTGAAAACGTGTTTTCCGACGATGTTTGCTGCCCTACAATCCGTCCTACTCTGTAGTAAATTCAGCGACATTTGACCCGTCCTGTTGCTCCCATTGAAATGTATACAGCCTATTTAAAATCTAAAACTTTAGATTGTCCGCAGCCTGCTGTTGTTACCACTGTCCTGTTTGAAATGGATGCTAACTGACTGAATGCCCATTAACCTTATAACTGTTGTGTGCGTGTGTGTTTGTGTACAGAGAGACAGCCAGGTTCATAATGGATATAAGGACGTTTTTTCAAAAAAAGGAGCCACATCAGGTAAAAGTGTAAGATCAAATGATCCGTCAATCAAGAATAATGTTGGATCAGTGTATCAATGTTTATATCTTTTATTAGATGTTCATGTGGTTTGGTTATTTGCCTTTTGGTTGAAAGTACACTGAGAGGACTTTTTGTTAGTGATCTTAACAGAATTTTTTTCATATTAATGTAATTTTTCATCTCATTGCATACAATCTATTTGTGTATGATTGTCAGTCCAAAGGGAGCGAGGAAAGAGGGAACGTGAGGAGAAAGTACAAGGTCAGGAAGAACCAGGTAAGAAAACAGACAGGGAGCAGTGACGGGCACAACAGAAACTGTTAAACTGACAAAGAGAAATACATACATGCAAATGCATACATATATGTCCAACCAGAGCATGTTGGTTGATGTTTAAGTGATTGCCTTCTTGTCTTTGGTGTGTAGTGGTACATTTCTCATGACATGCCATCTCTTTCTCATGTATTCACGTCATCCTCTTAAACTAAAGATTTAAGTAAAATTCATATACAGAAAATGTGTGAAAAAACAGTTTATTTTTTGATATATATTGGTTATGCATTGATCAAAAAAATAGTTGATGTGTAATGTTATCACAGGTACCTGCAGCCCAAATGAGAACATCATTATACACATAATTTAATCACATCTCCCTGTCCTCCACTCTCCCCACCTTCACCCAGTATGTTACCTGCTACACCAGAGACAATAAAACATTGGACTTATTGTATGCCAACACCAAGGAGGCATACAGCTCATCACCTCTCCCTCCCCACAGGGAACTGTGCTGGCACCGTTCCTCTTCACCCTCTACACTGCAGACTTCTCCATCAACTCCCCACGCTGCCACCTACAGAAGTTCTCTGACGACTCTGCCATAGTCGCCTCATCACAGGTGAGGACGACTCCGAGTACAGACGGTGGACTCTGGACTTTGTAGACTGGTGTCAGCAGAACCACCTGCTGATAAACGCCGGGAAAACCAAGGAGTTGGTGGTGGACTTCCGGAGACGCAGACCCACCACACTGACAGCGGTGAACATCCAGGGAGTGGACATTGAGATAGTGGACTCTTATAGGTACCTGGGTGTTCACCTGAATAATAAACTGGACTGGAGCCACAACACTGATGCTCTTTACAGGAAGGGTCAGAGCAGACTCCACCTGCTGAGGCGGCTGAGGTCATTTGGAGTCCAGGGAGCGCTTTTAAAGACCTTCTATGACTCTGTGGTGGCATCTGTCATTTTTTACAGTGTGGTATGTTGGAGCAGCAGTTTATCAGCAGCTGAGACGAAGAGGTTGGATAAACTCATCAGGAAGTCCAGCTCTGTTCTGGGATGCACCCTGGACCCAGTGCAGGTGGTGGGAGACAGAAGGACTCTGGCCAAAATAACATCTCTGATGGACAGAGTCTCCCAGCCCATGCATGTAAATGCTGCTGAACTGCAGAGCTGCTTCAGTGACAGACTGCTGCATCCTCGATGCATGAAGGAGCGTTTCTGCAGGTCCTTCCTCCCTGCAGCTGTCAGACTGTACAACCAGAACTGCTCCCAGCAAACATACAGTGGGGCAAAAAAGTATTTAGTCAGCCACCGATTGTGCAAGTTCCCCCACTTAAAATGATGACAGAGGTCAGTAATTTGCACCAGAGGTACACTTCAACTGTGAGAGAGAGAATGTGAAAGAAAAATCCATGAATCCACATGGTAGGATTTGTAAAGAATTTATTGGTAAATCAGGGTGGAAAATAAGTATTTGGTCACCTCAAACAAGGAAAATCTCTGGCTCTCACAGACCTGTAACGTCTTCTGTAAGACGCTTTTCTGTCCCCCACTCGTTACCTGTATGAATGGCACCTGTTTGAACCCATCATCTGTATAAAAGACACCTGTCCACAGCCTCAAACAGTCAGACTCCAAACTCCGCCATGGCCAAGACCAAAGAGCTTTCGAAGGACACCAGGAAAAGTATTGTAGACCTGCACCAGACTGGGAAGAGTGAATCTACAATAGGCAAGCAGCTTGGTGTGAAGAAATCAACTGTGGGAGCAATCATCAGAAAATGGAAGACATACAAGACCACTGATAATCTCCCTCCATCTGGGGCTCCACGCAAGATCTCATCCCGTGGGGTCAAAATGATCATGAGAACGGTGAGCAAAGATCCCAGAACCACACGGGGGGACCTGGTGAATGACCTGCAGAGAGCTGGGACCAAAGTAACAAAGGTCACCATCAGTAACACACTACAACGGCAGGGAATCAAATCCCGCAGTGCCAGACGTGTTCCGCTGCTGAAGCCAGTGCATGTCCAGGCCCGTCTGAAGTTTGCCAGAGAGCACATGGATGATACAGCAGAGGATTGGGAGAATGTCATGTGGTCAGATGAAACCAAAGTAGAACTTTTTGGTATAAACTCAACTCGTCGTGTTTGGAGGACGAAGAATACTGAGTTGCATCCCAAGAACACCATACCTACTGTGAAGCATGGGGGTGGAAACATCATGCTATGGGGCTGTTTTTCTGCCAAGGGGACAGGACGACTGATCCGTGTTAAGGACAGAATGAATGGGGCCATGTATCGTGAGATTTTGAGCCAAAACCTCCTTCCATTAGTGAGAACTTTGAAGATGAAACGAGGCTGGGTCTTCCAACATGACAATGATCCAAAACACACCGCCCGGGCAACAAAGGAGTGGCTCCGTAAGAAGCATTTGAAAGTCCTGGAGTGGCCTAGCCAGTCTCCAGACCTCAACCCCATAGAAAATCTGTGGCGGGAGTTGGAAGTCCGTGTTGCTCGGCGACAGCCCCAAAACATCACTGCTCTCGAGAAGATCTGCATGGAGGAATGGGCCAAAATACCAGCTACTGTGTGTGCAAACCTGGTAAAGACCTATAGTAAACGTTTGACCTCTGTTATTGCCAACAAAGGTTATGTTACAAAGTATTGAGTTGTATTTTTGTTATTGACCAAATACTTATTTTCAACCCTGATTTACCAATAAATTCTTTACAAATCCTACCATGTGGATTCATGGATTTTTTTTTTTTCACATTCTGTCTCTCACAGTTGAAGTGTACCTCTGGTGCAAATTACTGACCTCTGTCATCATTTTAGGTGGGGGAACTTGCACAATCGGTGGCTGACTAAATACTTTTTTGCCCCACTGTAAATGTTTACGTCTGCGCTGTAACTGCAATAATTTAATCACTACAACCTGAGTTTGCCTCTTATCTGTAGTTAATTTAATTTAATTTAATAACTGTACAGTACTCTGTTTATAGTAACCATTCTCCTTGATGTAAATATGTAAGAAAAATTGTGTATGTTTCTGTTCTGTGTCCTGGTTGTTTGTATTTGTGTCTTTCTGGCTGCTGTTACAACCAAATTTCCCCTTGTGGGACAATTAAAGGATTATTCTATTCTATTCTATTCTATTCTTACTACCAGCAAGCACACATCTTCTAACTGTGTACAGCAGTATCCAATATGTCTATATCCATATAGACGACTGGATACAGCTATAACTGAGAGCTGCATTATTGTTCACAGGACACTTGCTGCCTAAACTCCCCAAATCTGAGGTTCCTCTGTGATCTGGGTCGTGGCTGTTGGTGCACCATTAGAGACTACTACTGCCATAACCAGTACTGACCTTAAGCGTTTGGGGGACTGTTTAAAGAGGTAATATGCACCCCACCCCAATAAAAAAGGGAAAGGATTCAAGCTGGTAACAGCTTTAAGCATAACAAACAAATGACACCAACTGCCTTGACTAAAACAATGCTGTTTTTGGAATAGAATGAGGGGACGCCTCGTCATTTTCCTACTTTTGTGTTCTGGTGGTTTGTCCGTGTTTTGAAATTTAAAGTAAGTGAAAGAGTCATTGCCTATAAACTTCAGCACCATGGACAGTTCACTGACTACCCGAAAGAAGAATGGGACATGTCAAAATGCTGAGGGAAAGAAATTAGGCAGGTTACACATGCTGAGTAAAATAAATATTTTACTAATAACTTAAACTTAATATTATCATTACTGCACCCTCGTGTGTTTGAATATCAAGAATATCTAATAAATCTGGGCAAGAGGTGATAGATGCTCCTGACCTCAGATGCATTTCTGAGCTTTTGCTTTGAGTCACACGTCAGAGCTGAGGTTGGGATACAGTTCAGCTAAATTGCTGCTGTAGAAAAAACTAAGACCATACAGACCAGTGGTTTCCTTCACAGACACAGTACTGTACTTTGGTCAAATGCTCCTTAATATCCACATCACCAAATATTGTGCCCATCTTTAAGTGGTTTCGGAGAGCCTGCTTCATGTCCCCACTTCCATATTTAATCCCCAACAGTGTGTGAAATTACTCCATCAAACTGAGCATTCCCTAATGTCTGTACTGAGTTCACAAGAGGGAGGAGAATATCTCTCTTGAACTGTTCAGTGTATGTTACCACCAGGGGAAAGTCTGCATTTTTAGACTCATACTGAAATTGGTGATTTGCTTTTCAGATTTATGTGGCAGAAAGGGAAGTGTCATCTCCAAGTCTTATATCTCGATCATCCCTTTGGGCTGATGAAAGATGGAGTTTTGGGTTTTTTCTGGATGAAATTCAGAGTCATGCTATACCTCATTAATTCCCACTTCTGGGATCTGGGCAGACACATGTTGTACTGAATGACCACAGTTAGAAGGGATTTTCATGATCTTATCTCCTTTTTTAGGCCTCTTACTGCAGAAATGGTTTCATTGTCATCTAAAAGTGTCATGGTCGCAGCGTTTTGTGTTTCCTTTTGGTTTCATCTTGTGTTTTGTGCTAATTCTGATTTTGTATTAGTTCTTAGGGTTGAATCTGGTGTTTAGTGTTTTACCAGCCCTACCTGTGTCTTTCCTCTGTTCTGTTTGTGTCCCCAAGTTTGTATTGTAAAACAGTCTGTGTGTTTCCTGTTTTACTTTGAAGGTTTGTGTCTCGTCTTGTGGTTCAGCTGTGCTCCCCTCCTGTGTGTCATTCCCCTCATTACCTCGTGTGTATTTATAGTGTGTGTCTGCCTGTGTTCCTTGTCGCGTCGTCTGCATTACTCTGTGTTAGTTGGTATTACTCCGTGTCTGTCTGTTCTCATCTCGTGTTCCAGGTTCATTAGTTTTTCCCAGGTTAGGTTCGTGTCTTTGTGCAGTCCTCGCCACCCTTGTTTCTGTTTATATTTCACCCTTTGTAAACAAACACTCACCTGCATCTAGCCGTTTCCTGCATCTTGGGTCCTCATTTAACTCCACCACACGTCTGCTGCCCCAGCCATGACAAAAAGTCTCTCATCTCATTGTTGATCATATAATTATTTACACTACCAGTCAAAAGTTTGGACACATCTTCTGATTTAATGGTTCTTCTTAATTTTTTACGACCTTCCACATTGTAGATACAAACTGAAGACATTTAATATATGAAAGAATAAGATATATGAAACAAGATATATGGAATTATGTAGCAAAGAGATAATTGATGAATAACTAAATATGTCTTATATTATAGATTCCTGAAAGTAGCCAGCTTTTGCCTTTTGACAGTGCTGCAAACCCTTGGCTCAGTGAGAATCATGATGAAATACTTTTAACATCACAGGTGTGCTCGCTCAGTGGAGACAGATGAGACTGTGTGAATCAGGCCTTTATGGTCAAAGAGCTGTTAAGAAACCAGGACAAAGGAAAAGCAACCAGCAGAAGAGATTTTTTGGGCCAAGAAACAAAGGAATGACCATTAGACCAATGGAAATCCGTGCTTTGGTCTGTGAGTCCAAATTTGAGATCTCTGGTTCCACCTGCAGTGTCTTCGTGCGACGCAGAAAAGGGTCAACGCATGGTCTCTACATGCATGGTTCCCACCATGAAGCATGGAGGAGGAGATGTGATTTCAAACTTGAACGCACACTGAACCAGCACGGCTACCACAGCATCCTGCAGCAACATGCCATCCCATCTGGTTTGTGTGTATTTGGATCATCATTTAATTTTCAACACCAGGAGAGTGATGGAGTGCTGCGCCAGATGGCCTAGCTTCCACAGTCACCTGACCCAATGGTTTGGGATGAGACGGACTAGTGCAGGCAAAAGGGCCAACAAGTGCTCAGCATCTTTGGGAACTCCTTCAAGACTGTTGGAGAAACATTTCAGGTGACGACCTCATCCCACATAGCTGACGGGTCTGGCCTGGATCTGGTGTCACGCCGGCACTGCTGGCTGACTTCTGGCATGGTAAGTGGTTTGTCATCCAGACATGGGCCAGGCCTGGCGTAGATGGCACTGCTTATGTGATGGCATGCTACATCTGGCCTGATTGTGGTTTGGGTTATGTGGCCCAGGCTCATAGAAAACAGGTCTAAACCGGATCCAACGTCAAGCTGGCACTTCTGACTGACTGGTGTCATGGCAGGGTGCATGTCAACCAGATGTGGGCCAGGTCTGGCAATGAGGCACTATTTAAGTTCCTATTTTCCTATTTTAGTTAGAAGACCCAAATGACATGTTGCAATACTATACTGCTATGGTAGCCAACGTTTCAAATGCAGGTTTGACAGGTTTGTGGGTGTAATGATAATAATAATGATAATAATAATAATGCATTTTATTTGAGGGCGCCTTTCAGAAACCCAAGGTCACCTTACAAAGAACAACATTAATAAAAGGAACAACAGTCATAAAATACATAAAACAAGTTAAAATTGCGAAACAGAGCTTGACAACAGATAAAATCAGCACTAAAGCGAATAAACCAGTTTAAACAGATGTGTTTTGAGTTGTGACTTAAATATGGAAACATACATTTTATCCAAACCCTAGTAAGGGTTTACTCATGTTTGCCAGTGGGTGGCTGTAGCTCAGGAGGTAGAGCAGGTCACCAAATGATCAGAAGGTTAGTGGTTCGATTCCTAGCTCCTCCAGTCTGCATGTCAAGAGTATGAATGTAGTTAGGAAGCACTCAGCTTAGAGAAAGTTTGTCTATGTGGCATGTTGTATAGAGAACTTTGAGTAACCTGGGAGAGTAGAAAAGTGCTACATAAGAAGCAGTCCATTCACTGTGTGAACAGGGTTCTGTCATGCTGTTGTTGCACTATTATGTTCCGGCACATTTCGTTATTACATGGCTTGATTAAGGTACACATTAGGCTGACATCTGTGGCCAGTGTTGAAACTGTTCTGGGCCAGCACAGCACCACCAGTGTGAATGCAACTGGTCCATGTGTGGGCCATCTCTGGCAAACCAGATCTGGGCTACCAAAGGGCCGTCATTCTTTCCGGTATGTGGGCCATGTGTAAGCACATTGTGTGATCTGGTATGTGGGATGAAGTTCATGGAGAGAATGCCAAAGGGTGGCTATTTTGAAGAATGTAAAATATAAAACATGTTTTGAGGAACTTCACACTTTTTTGTTTACCACAGAATTCTATATGTGTTCATTCATGGTTTTGATGCCTTTGATGCCTGCTGTGTAAACAGTCATGAAAATAAAGAAAAACCATTAAATGAGAAGGTGTGTCCAAACCTTTGACTGGCAGTGTATATATTTATATATAAGACTTAAATAAGCACCGCAAAGAGACTCAAACGCTGCTCTGTAATTTTGGAACGTGCAATAATTAACTTTAGGCTGTGGGTGCTGCACAGCATGAGCAGTGTTGTTTTGTTTTTGTTTCTCTGTATTTTTCCCTTTATCACATAACTGCCCTCTGCATTTTGAGACATCAGCCTCAGTCTAACCTCTTAACGACATCATCTCAGTGCTTTCTCCAGCATTTGCTGGTTCGTGGAAGGTGTGTCATCATTTGCAGTGTCTGTCTTTAAAACATTAATATCCTGTAGCTGGAAGGGATCTAACATTACCATTTTATTAATAGAATATGCTCTAATGTGCTAACTTGGCTTACCAGAGTGCTGAAGTATTTCACTTGTAACATTGTCATTTCCACGAGTTGCTAGTTCATCAAGCTGTAAAGCTTGGTCGTCATTATTTCTCTTATTTCCACTCTCCTTGTGATTAGCAGCCCACCTCAGTCGTTCAGCTGAGATGCTCAGAACTGCTCAGAAAAAGGTGATGGAGCAGAGAAAGAGGCCACTTTTGGGGCACATGTTCTTTTGTTGTCTAATATTTTAGTGATTCATTTATTTCAACACCAGTAGGTTATGTGTGTTTCTTTTTTCTGTCACAATTAAAGCTACTTACTGTGCTGACAGTGACAGCTTAACATCAGCTGGGCTCCTTTGAAGGGTAGGACCTATTTCATTTCAAATGAGTGAAACAAAGACAGCTGGTTGATATAGTGAAGGGTTTATGGTAGTTTATGGCTCGAAGCAGTATTTCTTGCAAATGATTTTCACTCCTTGTGGAAGAAAACTGATAACATAGCATTTGGTTTTTACTTGCTGGTTATAAACAGCCTCATTTCTAAACTCTTTAGTTTGCTGAATGCACGAAAATGCATTTCCCCACTCCTCTCTGCTCTTATCACAGCTCTCCTTTCTCTGCTTTCCCATCTCCAGCTTTTGCAAACTTAACCACAAATTTAGTAAAAAAAAGATGCATTGAGCTGAACTTCATGTTTTTAAATTAAAGTATTTCACATAGACTAGAGAATATCAACCTGCTAATTCTCAGGAGTGACTTATTAGCATCCCTAAACTAACATTTTGGTACAACAGCACTGTGAGTCAACGTTCAATGCCAAGTTATTTACCGGGATTGGCTGAAGGACATGACATCACAAGTCCTTCCTCGTCTCTCTTCCTCTCTCGCGCTCCTTCTTTACAGGCTGTGAGAGAACGAACGTGCGGTGCGCGCGAGAACGAGAACCCTGTGGCTGAAGCTGAGCGGGCACGTTTTGGATTTGCGATCAATGAGCGAAGCCTGGGATATGGATAGGTGTTAAGTCTATAACAGCTGTTAATTTATTTTTGTCGCCGTTATTATTATTATTATTATTATTATTATTATTATTATTATTATTATTATTATTATTATTATTATTAGAAAACGCATCCAGGGAGGGAAACTACACTATGAAAACTGGTTAAAGAGAAAACACCACACAAGCAGGAGGAACATAATGTGAACTGTGAGTGTGCTTGACGGAAACATCATCTACGCAAGGGTGACAGTGGGTAGAAAACTTGGAGAAAGAAAAACAACGTGGACGAGAGCAAAAAGAGAAAAGGAGGGAGAGAAAAGTCTCGTCTTGGCTGTTGTCGGTTCAGCGCCATGAATCATGAGTAACGACAGTAACGGAGTTGGAGGGCTTCAGCCTCTCTGGAACATCAATGGTGAGTGGTTTTTGGGAATATTTTTCTGCTTTGCCAATAAGCTTTGAGTATGTTCACTTGCGTGTGATGTTAAATGACTTACAGGACAAAAACTATACAGGTCTTCCATATAAATGTCATCAGTTGTGCAGTCCATTGACTTGTAAAGAAATATTGTCACAGCGGTTTATGCCTTCCTGAAAAGGTGGGTGAAGTGAGTTTAAGGACGTCTTGGGCGTAATTTAAATGGATTTTATACAGATACGAAAAAGCCGACAGCAGCCTTGTTTGAACAGCCAGACCCGCTAAATTATTCTCAGTTTTATTTATACAGCGCCAAATGACAACAGGGCGCTTTATATGGTAAGGCATATAACAATAACACAGTCCTTTGGTAAATGTAAAGAAAATACGTATCAGAAATACAAGTCAGTGAATTAATGTGCAATGACAAGTATGTTTTTTTGATTTATGAATGAACAAAAATGAAAACATTTTAATAATTAATATAACATCGCAAAATTCCACGACTAACATACACACACTGTTAAGGATGGACACACTGTGCGACTGAACTGCAGTAAATAAATAAGAGCTGTATTTATGCTTTCATATTTTTCTATTATCAGTAATATGCCCACTCAACTAATAAAATATGCTTTGATCAGCAGGTAAGTGATTTAATATTCACATGAACATCCTTGGGGGGGAGGTTAGATTTAATGAAATGCTGTTATCAGGTTCATATCCATAAGCACTCTTTCCTGAGTGCTTATGCTGCTATATATTATATTATATGTACAGAACAGCATTTCAAATGCAAAAAGAGTTCCAATATAAATATAATAAGACAATTGACAGCTTTTAGTTCCTGATAAAAACATCAGGGGGTCGATGTAACAACCCCTCTCCTCACCATTTATTCCTGTTTATCCCATCAACTTCCCCCCCATCAGTAAGTTATCTGATCTTCTCCTTCTTTTTGCTTCTCATATCTTCTCTCTTTCCCGATCTGTCCTATTTACACTGTACAGAGGGGGGAGTCTTTGTTCTGCTTATATGCATGTACATTGTATTTGACATGTAGATAAAACTAACTAGAATATGTCTGTGTGTGTGTACATGTAGCCATGCACAAAGGTGGCTGTGGCTCATATAACAGAAGCAGGTTATCTGTTAATTGCAGGGTTGGCTGTTTGCTTCCTGGCATCTCCTAGTGCCAGTTGCCCTTGAGCAAGATACTAAAGCCCAGGTTGCTGGTGACTGCAAACATTTTGTGTAAAATAAAGTGCTTTTATGACCTACTTAAGGTTCTATGTAAGCAGAGACAGTGTGCGTAAACTGGAGAAAAATCTTTGTGTTTTTCAGCAGTGGTACAGAATGTTTATTGCTTTGATGTGTCTACTGCTTAAGCGATTAACAAAGAAAGCTTTTGTTTTTATGCGTTTGTAGTTATATGAATTAGTGTGAAAAGACCTTTGTTATTCTGATAGGTTATTATGCAGTGAGGGAAAACGTTACCAGTGTTACAATTCACAACATCTTCAGATACACCGTAGAAAACACAAAGTCTTACCTCCTTAGGTAAAGCTGAGTACTGCTACATATTGACAAGCATGCGTGCAAAACAAAAACTGAACAAATAAATACAGTGTGGTCTTTTCACACCACTGTGTTTATTGTTTGCACCCTTCCTGATTTCCTATTTATTTGTATATTTTGAAATATATTTATATATTTCAGACCAACAAACAAATGTAAATATTAGACAAAGATGACACAAGTAAACACAAAATGCAGTTTCTAAAAGGTGTTTATGATCAGGGGGAAAACAACCCACATGGCCCTGTGTGAAAAAGTGATTGCCCCCTAAACCTAATAAGTAGTTGGGCCACCCTTAGCAGCAACAGCCACAGTGATGTAACCGGCAATGAGTTCTTTACAACACGGTGGAGGGATAAGTCAGATTCAGGTCAGGACTAGGAAACTCCAACAGGTGGACCCCAAAACGTTGATTCTGTTCATGTGGACGTAGCGTTTTCAGTGGGAGAAACATTTCGTCTCTTCATCAGTCTCAGCTGACTGCAGGTTTCCCCAACCAAGTCACTGAGTAACAAAATGTTTCTCCCACTGAAACGCTACTTTTTGTGATTTCCTCACCTGGATGATCGACCATGCATCAAGACATTCAGAGGTGGTGGTGTTGGTGTAGATCATTGTCCTGCTGCAGAACCCAAATGCATTTCAACTGATGGCTGAACATCCTCCTTCAGGATGTTTTGGGAGGCAGCAGAATTCATGTTTCCCTTTACCACAAAAACTCTTCCAGGTCCTGACGTGGCAAAACAGCCCCCGGCCATCACACTACAACCACCATCTTTTAATGTTGCTGAAATGCTGTTAGAGTTATGCCAGATGTAATGGGACTCAACCTTCCAGAAAGTTCAGCTTTTGTCTCACCAGTCTATAGAATATTTCCCCAAAACTCTTGGGGATCATCGAGATGGTTTTTTTGCAAATGTGAGACCTTTGTGTCCTTTTTGGTCAGCAATGGTTTTCTCTTTAAGCTGTTCCATAGTAGCCATTTTACCCCGTCTCTCTCTTATTGTTGAATCGTGAATTCTGACCTTTACTGAGACATGTGAAGCCTGCAGTTCTTTAATGTTGTTCTTGGGTTCTTTTGTGACCTCCATAAGTCATCGTTGTGCTCGTAGATAGGGCTGCTCGATTATGGCAAAAATGATAATCACGATTATTTTCACTGAAATTGAGATCTCGATTATTTGACGATATTTATTTAACCCTTTAAGACCTACTATAGAACCAAGTCCGCCAGAGCTTATATTATATTTTTACATGTTGTAGTGCCATTGGTGGGAGCATTTCAAGTTGCTATACAACTGTTATAGCCCATATTTTAATAATATGTATGCATTAAGTCCATAGTAACTACATTAATTGCAAAAAAGTGCAATAAACTACAAAAAAATAGAAAATCGTTTTTGGTTTTTTTACATATATTTCTACTTGGAGAAATTTAAGAGGCTTATCCCTCAAAACTTTAAATACAAAAAAGTTGCAAAAAATAGTTTACAACAACAGGAAATTTATTTTGAGTGTCTTCATAGTTTTATTTTGGAGATACACAAATTTTTATATACTGCAGGAAAAACAAAAACAATCCTATGATGCAAATTTGCAAAGAAAACAGCAGGTGCATCAAAATAAACTATTTCCAGCTGTGGAATTCGAGTTCTAAGCATCCCAGAAACTATTCAGAAAAGTCAAACATGACCAGTATAGGCTTTTAAGGCCTACAAGTAAAAAAAAACAACGACATTTTCCGCGAAAATGACGTCACTTCCGGTTTCGGGCAGGAAATGGCGGACATGCGATAGTTAGCGGTGAGTCTGTTTCAATGTGCGAAGTGTTACGAACAGCTGATCGGATCGGCAAAGCGTGTTTCTGGAATATTATGTTTTTGTTCCTGCAAGAGCTTTTTATGCAGTTTATGTGGAAGGAAACCGTGACCGAGGACAAGCTGATGGCATCAGATGTAAGTTTCATATGCAAAACAAAATATTGCGCTAGCTTACACGGTTCAGGTTCTACAGGGATTTAAAAATAGTTACACAAAACAGTGTGCTGCTCTGACCGGCTTTAAAGGGTTAACAATGTATTGAATAATGACTTTAAAAAATAATATAAAATAGTGTGCAACACCACTGAAGTTTTTTTTTACCTCTTTTCAACCAACAGCAGTCACTCTCTCCTCTCCAAATAACTTCTGCTTAGTTTTCGAGCTTCCCTCGGGTCCTCTTAATCAGCGGTCTCAACCTTTTTTGCGCCACGGACGGTTTATGCCCGACAATATTTTCACGGACCGGTCTTTAAGGTGTCGCGGATAAATGAGGGAGGGGCCAATAATCGGCTCAGTCATTTTTAATGATCGTTGAAAGCCCAGATCGTAATCGTGATTAAAATTCGATTAATTGAGCAGCCCTACTCGTAGAGTTATTTTTGGTTGGCTGGTCGCTCCTGGGAAGGTTCACCACTGTTCCATGTTTTCGCCATTTGTGGATAATGGCTCTCACCGTGGTTCAGTGAGAGAGCCAGTGGGGCTCTCACTGCTTCATTTTGTCAGACTGGTTCTATTTAAGGGATTTCTTGATTCAACAGGTCTGCCAGTAGTCAGGCCTGAGTGTGTTTAGTGAAACTGAAATGCTTAAACTTAAAAATGCATTTTGTATTTACTTAGATGATCTCTGTCTAATATTAAAACGTGTTTGATGATCTGAAACATGTAGATTTGATAAATATGGAAAACACTAGGAAATCAGGAAGGGGCAACACTTTTCACATATATTATGTAACATGTATTATGTAAATACATGTTACATAATAAAATATGTTGAAATAAAAAAAAAAAACCCAAAACCCCCAAACAAAACTTATGTGAGACAATAAGTGTAATGTGTGCTTTTGGGAAATTACCTGAAATATGAGCATGCTTTGTGGCAATGCCCTGCCTGACGTTGGGGGTTCTTAGCCACACACAGCAGTGACAGAAGAAGTCTGATTACTAACTGCCTTAGTAATCAAGCTAAAATGACATTTCTTTAGCAAATAAAGCTGAGGCCTTGAGGCAACTGTGAGAAGCTAAAGAAATAGAAACAACTCAGATTTAGTATCCTGTATAATCAGGTAAAAGAAAACACAATTTGTGATAAATGAAAGCAGTAAAATGTACTTTTGAAGAACTAAACGTTAGTGTGAAAACACCCTTTATAGTAATGTAATGTAATAAATGATCTGAAAATACAGGCCTTTGAAATAGAACCACAACAGCAACCCCACATTTCCATGAGATTTCCATCAGTGATGGGGGGCATTTAAAAGTTGATGTGTACTGTTAGCCGACGCGTATGGATCAGTAATTAAGGTTTGACTCTCATCCTCGACTGGAGCAGCTGATGGGTGTCATCAGGACGCTACAGCACAGAGCGAACACCATCCCCACAGACACAGCAGCCAGAAAATCCCATCAAACAGGCCCTGAGTAAATGTGGTTATCTAAGCTGAATGTTTGTCAAAGCTGGGAAGAAAGGTCCAGGTGATCCAGGAGAGAAGAAGGACAACTGCTGCAGTCAGCTGAGACCGAAGAAGTCACCTGGATGATGAAACGTTTCTCCCGCTGAAGACGCCACGTCCAGATGAACAGAATCGAGTTTATGGGAAGAAATATACCAGTAATCTAAGATCTGTAATTCCACATGAGAAGCTAGATAAGCTTATGCTGTACACGATCTTAATAAATGTGTCCGAGGCACTTTTCTCCTCCTGTAGTGAATCAGCATCAAAGCTTTCTTTACATATTACACAATTTTGATATTTAATTACCCCGAGCAGTGATTTTTACTTTAACTCGATCCCTTGTTTTGTTGTTCTTTTCATTTGTGTATTTATTTCAATATATTGGGTTTTTTTATGAAGATCATATTGTCTAAAATGTCATAGCATGTACTTCCAAATTTATTCTTGGGTATAAAAGATTGATCTCATCTCCTAAAACTGGTCGGTGAGCAGTGATACTTATCCTTTGACTAAACAATACAAACTAACTGAGAAAAGATGCTTCTAGGCCTACTAGATCATTGCTAATGTTTATGTGAGAAGCTCTCTAAAAATTGGAATGTGGGAAGATTTATCATTCATAAAAGCTGAAATCACTCTACTTCTATTAAATTAGTTTACCAGCGTTATCTACCAGAGCTGGAAGTGAGTGTGGGGAAATGAACCTACTGTAGGGGATATGGCACTGAATAGAATTATAACGCACCACATGAATAACAATAAATGTAATTATATGTAAAGGATATATTATTATTTTTATGATGAAATGCAGCAATATGCAGAATTATACCACTTAACCAGTCTAAACAGCTTACAGCAACTCATAGTCAGTTTAATGAATATAATAAAATACTTTAGGAGGGAATTCAACACAAACAGAAGTAAGAAGAGGCCACATTGATTGACAGAAATGAAAATTATCAGCCTAGAGAGGACTGAATTCAACGACACCCCAAATAATGAAGTGAAGAATGATGAGGCAAGCTCATTCATTTTGAATTTCCTCGCAGCAATTCAAAATGCTACATTTAGACATTCATACCAACTACTCAGTAGTTTGCAACGTACTTGTATGCATGCCCAGTCGGGGCATTCTCCTAATGAGACAATCAGTTGTGCAGTTGTGTACTGGGGGTCTCCCAGATCTGGACCAGGGCATCATTGAGCTCCTGGATCATCTGAGTTGTAAGCTGGGGGGGGGGGGGGTCAGATGGACTGAAACATGTCCCAAAGCTGTTCTATTGGATTTAGGTGAGGCTAGTGTGGGGGGCCGGTCAGTGGTATCAATTCCTTCATCCTCCAGGTATTATTATGCATCTTGGACATACTGTGAGACCCCATGCTGGTGCAGCTTGTCCTGGGTTCCCCTAGTCAGGGTGCCGTTGCCTAGCCTATAGTTTTGTACGTCCCTCCATGGATGTGCCTCCCCAGACCATCACTGACCAAACCAGTCATACTGAATATGTTAGATGGTTAATGATTTTCCATTGCTGTCTAGCTCTCCTACAATCTCTTCGATGCTCTTGAGACGTTACTGGGAGACACAGCAACCTTGGGCCAGTGGCATGTGTTGATGTGCCATCCTGGAGGAGATGGCACATCAACACTCATCCAACTGACTTCTTCAGTCTCAGCTGACTGCAGGTTTCCTCAACTTTACAAACAGTACATTTGCACAATGACAAACAGCCCACTGAATGAACAATGGACTTTCTCCCACTGAAAATGCTACATCCAGATGAACAGAATCAATATTTTTGGAAATTACATACCTGGATGACTGAGCATGCATCAAGACACAGTCAAAAAAGATGTATTTTTGTGAATGTATAAATATTTTAGCAAATTTTAGCAAATTACATGTAGAAAATACTTGCAGAATTTCTACTCTCTCAGTCATGAGACCTGCTTTTGTCTTTTATTTTGCCCCGTACATCTTGTCTCACCTTGTCCACCCACCAGATGTCCTCAGTTTTCCATTGTTTTCCATTCACCTGTCTGCACACACCCTCCTTACCTGCTCATTTTGAGTCCCATTGATGTTGAGATAGACATCAAAATTAAACGGCCCAGGTACAAACTTTATCCCGGCATTATACAACAATCATACCTGTGTTTCCTTTGTTTGGTCCCTAGATTTCAAATTCCTTTCCTGCTTGTGTAGCAAGCAACCTAAATGCTTATAGTTGCATTTAAAAACAGAATGTAGCAATCTGCACGGCTGGGTCCTCTGCATTCAGTTCCTTCTCTTTGCTTTCCTGTTACTATCTCTTGAGTTTTGCTTAAATTTCTCTAATCCAAGAGGAGAAAATGTACATACACATCAAAAATCAGTCATCCTCTCACAGATTTAGAGTGGTTCTGAGTGGTGTCCAAGTGTAGCAGGATCTTGCCTCCATTTAGAGCATGTGATTAAACCAATTAAGACTGAAAATGTAACAGAACAGTAGAACATTTCTCTCTCTTTTTCTTCCTCTTTCTTGACAAAATGTTCAAGGGTTTCTAGAAAGTTGACACATTTGTAAACCTGAAAGCCTTTGGCTCTTGGTCTTGCTGACCACAAAGCATCAGTACTGTAAAGAGGAACAAAATTAGTGTGATATCCTGTGATCACATTGGCATTAGACTGTTAAACTACACTACTGGTGGAGTAATAGCCATCTGATGAGTCCATACCCTGTTCTCAGTTGTTATTCTTAAATCAGTCACTTGAGGAGGATTTCCAATGAGCTTCTTTTCAGGAAAATGTTCACAAAATTCAAAAGTACATATTACTTGTGACTTTTCTTAAAAGTAATGCAGTTCATTATGTACTACTTGCCAAAGAAAGGAATTTATTACTCTATTTATTAAATTACTTTTTCATTGTTTCATAATATGACAAAATTACCAATTAACAGTATAAACGTTGGTTTACAGTCGCGCACACTGAAACAAATCCCTACACAAGGACAATATTTCTTTTAGGTTTTACATATGAACACAAACTCAGCAACACAAACCAAAACTGAAAACCAGCCCAGATAGACTAATAGACCAACACCACGGTGATTCTTACAACACTGCAAGCTTGACTGCTCATTGCTGCCTTAATACCTGTTGAGTATGGCTGCTGGGCTTGGGTTGGCATGCACTCAGCTTTCATATATCACTCTGGGTTCTTGGCTAGCTTTGTGGTAGCAAAGCTATCTGTGCAGAAGCTGTATAAGTAGCACGCTGAAGTTTCTGTCATGGACACAGTTTCCACCCTACCATCATGCTCTTGTCCTTTTGTGATATAATAAAAGTAATTTCCGCATCTCCACTTCTCAAAAGCTGTAGACCACTCTGCTATTTTCCTCCTCCTGCTAGTGTGCCAAAAAGCCATTGCCTGTCAAAAAGTCATTTACAATGTTTCTCGGTGTAAAAACAAAAGTCACATAGAGATATATATATAGCATTTATGGAGGGTAAGTCCAGCATCCTGAGATTGTACGCCAAGTGAAAGGAAGGAGGTCGAGGACCAGTGAGTGTCAGATCCACTGTCCAGGATAAGACAACAAGCATTCATGAGCCAGATGGACAACTGATCATGTGCTTAGTCAATACATCTGGCAGCAGAAACCCGAGAAAGAAGAGGAACAAAGAGAGGAACTATTGGGAGGAACAGGCTCCTGCACAGGACCACCATCAGATAGAAGAAATGGCTGACATCAAGAATCCTACCAGTGACTGGACAAACCTGGAGACAGACCTGAGCTAAGATCCTGGGGGACTTCCAGATACAAAGAGACAAACTGGTGATGGACAAGCAGAAGAAGACGGCCGTAGTGATAGATGTGGCTATACCAACATCAAGGAAATGAACACAAGAAGCCAGAGAAATACCGAGGGCTGAGAGAGGAGCTCGAGAAGATCTGTTTGACAGATTATAGGCCAAGAAGTAATTTACAATTCCATCCATCCTCTTCCGCTTATCCTTCTCAGGGTCGCGGGGGGCATGAGCCTATTACAGCTGTCGTAGGGCGAGAGGCAGCGTACACCCTGGACAGGCCGCCAGTCGGTCACAGGGCCAACACACAGACACAGACACGCATTCGCACTCACATTCACACCTGTGGGCAATTTAGAGTTTCCACACTAACCCTACTGTCACTGCATGACATTACTGATATTACTTCAAGTATTTATGATAAATAAGTACTGGAACTATTTATTTATTTATTTATTTTGTCAGATTGTGAACAGCAGCTACACCACTTCTGTTTTGTAATGGCCTACTTTTTACAGGCTTTTGATTATACAATGTTGCATCAGGCTGTGCATTTGTGTCTGAATGAGTGTTTTTTTAACTGCAGATATTATTACTGGTACATTCCCAGTAAGCTGCTATCAAAATGAGTGATAGTGGAATTAGAGGACAGGGTTTTGGCATCAAGCCGATGAGGATGTGTGCAAGGGGCCCAGAACAGTGCTTCAGATTTACTAATATGTAATAGCTGCTTAATCTTGCCTTCTTTTTCTGTTTAAATTTAAAACTATTTGTTAATATGTAATATGTGTTGATGTTGTGTAATGTACAGTACTTTACACATAGTATGGCAGCTCATTGAAACAGTAATGATATGGCAGGAAGTGATAATGCCATGAATCTTTTTTACTGTTTTTTGTTTACTAAGCCTCTTTGTTACCTGACATGTCTTCTACAAAGACAAACACATTCTAATAAGATTAAATGTTTTCCAGATTGGAGACGTCTGAACATCAGTTGGTGTAAAATAATGTGTAGTACATAATTATGTAGGAGAGGCAATTAATGCACTGATAGAGACAGAACAAAGAGCCTTTTTCTCAGTAACCAGAACTGGATCAGACCGTATCTACATCCTGGATGGGATGCAGATAACACCAGTTTCAGTAGGAGTGTGTCTGTGTAAAAGCCCTTTGTATTTGACAAAATCAAACAACACTCATTCCATTATGTTCCATTACAACTTGGGATTGAGAGTACTGATGTTGATCACAAAATAAAGATTTTAAAAGCATTAATTTTATTCTGGTATGATTGCCGTGGCAAATTATGGTTTAAATGGAAGAACAATACTTACAGGAAGGTTTCTCTTCATTCTTCTAGTCATCATAACCAGCTAAACCTTTGTAATGCTAATAAATTCATCTAGTGTCAGATATTGTAACCACGACATGAGTATTGGTCAATGTGGTTTTTAAAAAAGTAAAAACAGCATCAGATGTGACTAAATGTAATTAAGAAAAAAAGAAGGAGAAATAAACGACAATGCTCTGAACATCATGTTTGATCTGCTGATTTTCCAATAAACACAGTCATGTTTTGGCTTATGAAATGTTATCATAGCTGTTTAGAAATGCTGCATTAGATAACATGCAGTGGTCATTTATTTACAATGGTGACATCTACTCGTGAGCTCCCGCAGCTTTCCAGCTGCCTTGTCTCCAGTTAGCTCCCCTCTCCAGTCCTATTAAAATAGGGAGGGTGTGATTAGTAAATTGCTCCCAGCTGCCCTGCCAGCCTCCCTGGCAGACCCAAAGTTATAAAACAGCTGAATCAGAGGACAGGTTTCTGAGAGTTAACAGCTTGTGTGATAGTCACCGACCCTGGATCCACCCTTGTACAGAGTAAGAGGCACCCTGAACCAAAGTGGCTACCACAGCATTCTGCAGCACCATGCAGAACCTACAGCAAGATAATGACCCAAAACATCAGTCCAAGCTGTGCCAGAACTACCTCAGGAAAAAGAACAAGATGGTGAGCTTGAAAACATGGAGTCCAGCACAGCCTCCAGACTTAAATCCCATCGGATGAACTGTCAGAAGAGCAAGGCAACCTACAAGGTCCACATTTATGGGAACTTCTGCAACAGACATGGGAGAATATTTGATTTCTATTGTAGAATAGTGTGTGTTCAACTGTTATATCTGCCCAAGGTGGCTACTGATGAGTCAAAGGTTAGAATACATTTTGGTCTATAAATCGATTCCATGATTTCTTTTTTAACTCCAATTGCTTATTTGTACTGTGCTTTCATTTCAGAGTGCGACGAGATATTAAACTGCATAATTTTCAATAAAAAACTGGAAAAAATGGGGTGTTCTAAAACTTCTGACCCATAGTGTATGTGGGATTTTAAAAGCATGTGTCAAATATTCCTAAAAGTAACAGCTGTGTAAAGTGACGTCAGAGTGATGTCTTTTATATGTCATTTTCTGATGTCCAGTTTTGGTCCACTGAAGGGGTTGTTCTGTAACATCCACTGAGTGATTAGTGTTGACTTGTCCAAATGTCTTTAGTATTTTAGACGTCGTTTTTATACTGCTTCTATGGGCTCTGTAGTCCCAAGTTTCCAGAGGGTGGACATGTTTTCTATAGGTTACCAGTTAATTTTTCTGTACTGTTGTTTACACCTTTATAACTGTATGATTCTCCAGTAATCATCTGAGACTGGGGCAATCAAATGATCTGGAGCCGATAGCACGTCCTCCATGTGTGAAGGAGTGCAGAGTAGTCAGCGGACATCTCCAAGATGTCTTGATGCAAAAATAATAGTGAACAGCTGCACGGTGGATTTTTGAGCATGTCCCCAGCTTCTCACAGGCAGTTTACAAATGTGTGTGTCGGCACAGACTTGCAAGCATATAATGCAGTTCATACATACACGCTTGCCCATAATTGCGTACTTTCCGTCGCAACTTCTCTCAGTCCAGCTACTGATCATAGCCATATTCACTTCGTCTTACAATCATGAGCTCTTCACAATTAAACAGGATACTTGTAAAAATAAACTATATATATCATGCAAATGGTCTTTTAAACTTACTAAATACATACATACAACAAATTTTAATAAATAAAAATGTTTGATATTTTTAAATAAAACAATATTACATTTAGAATTCATGTAAATTTCCTACACCTGTCATAGACGTCCACATGACATCCACAGAATTACCCAGTTCAATGTTCAAATGTTGCACATCACATGGATGTCCAAGTTTGGTCAATGTTGGACATTCAAATTGTGGACCTAGTGTGGACATCGATTTCCAGAATTGGTCATGGACCAAAGGAGCCAATATAGACATAATCTGAGCATCTGTCCAACATCCAGTGTTTAGTGGGTTATATTTATGTTTAGTTTAGTACGTTATGTAGTGGCCTATTTTTAAAAAAGCAGGAAATTATTATACACGTACCTCAAAATCTGACATAATGACATCACTCAAGTAAATGTACTTTAGTTCTGTACTTGAGTTTTACTACATCAGTAGAATGCTTTCAGTCAAGTGATGGAGAGTTGAATGTGATTGCAGAAATCCTTGTTGGTTCTTGTACTGGAGTCTGAAGTCAGTCCAACAACAGATTCTGGGAAACAAACAGAAGTTAAGATAAGAACTTTAGTTTTATGTTTGATTGATGTCAAAACAACAAAATGAGTTTTTATGACTAAACAAATAAAGATTCACTAGACAGAATTAAATTCAATGTGAACTTATTTTATTTTTAAATTGCTGATTTATACAATATTAGTTCAGTGCGAAGCTCAATTAAATTGTTATTTTTAAGGCATTAAATTAAATGAATAATTCATTAGTTTGTCCATAATAATCTGATCCATTTAGATTTCTTAAAGCTTTCTTCTTCTCAGGGACAGTAGTGGAGGCAGAGTAAGACCCAAATGCAGGACTCAGGAACAAAGGATAAACTAAAAAGTAGCTCTATTGTTACAGTGAAGTAAAGTAAATACATAATACAAAATAACTCTGACCAGGCAAAAACTAGGAATGCACAAAAACTCCCAAGAAACACATGAGACATACAGCAAGTGGGAGAAAGTAGCAAAAAGCAGGGAAATTTGAGACAGTAATTGTCTTGATGCATGATCAATCATCCAGGTAAGTAAACCACAAAATGTTTCGGTTCATCTGCATGTAGCATTTTCACAACATTGTGATTGCAGTCATTCCCCAACTCTGTGAATGGCACTGATCAATGGCTATTAATCAGTGCCATCGATCAATGATAAAGTGTTAGAACAGAATCAGCTCTTTGGTGTGAGACAATAATTGAGTTAAGTTTGGAGATTGGAAACACCAGGGAACACAGATGATGGGATGGGGGACCATCACAGTAAAATGGGACGTAACAGGTCAGGATGAACTTGACAGAACAAAGCAAGGACCTGATGCTGATGACAAAACACAATGAAAAAGAACTAACATAATCACACAAGAAACCATAAACTAGAAATGCAGATAACATAACTCAGAGGCACTATGAAATACTAAGCTCAAGACTAAACAATATGAAACTATAACTTAAATAACTTCATATATCAAGAAGAAAGGCTCATGAGTCCATAACAAAAACTCAAAACCACGAGTCAAAGACCCAGACACTATGACACCTCTGTAGCAGATAGGTGGTTTTACATGTGTTTCCCCCAGCCTCCACACACTAGGTCATATTTGGATGGAACTACTGTTGAGAAATATAGCATGTATAACGATTTTTTTGTTTTTTGAAATGTCTTTTAAAAGCAAAAACACACTCTGGGAGAGGGGCCGAGTTTAGCAGTTATTAATGATGACACACAAATCTTTCTTTATTGTCCCTGTCAGTACTCTCGCTGCAGCATTTGGATCAACTGAAGGCTTTTAAAGGAAATGTGAGAGCATCCTGATAACAATGAATTAGAGTACTCCAAGGTGTAATAAATGCATTCGTTCAGTGTCACTTTACCAATATTACACATGTGAAAAAAGGCTGTCCTACATGTTTGTTTAATTAGCACTTTGGAGACTATATCTGCTTTAAAGGCACATGTGTTTGACTTATACCAGGGAGTCAACCATCTGTGATTTGCCACAGTACAGCCACAGTGTCCAGCTTTGTTTGTAGTGACTATGCAACATTATTAACAAGATAGTACACCTCTGTGTGCGTAAAGTTTAAGTGGCTGCTCGGCATTGTTTTGGCACATGACAACAGTAGATGAATTATTTCCTTAAACTTAGAGCCCTTTCAGAAAGACATCTACTGTAATGACATCAATTATCCAGTTCTGTGTAGTCTAAATGTTATTAAGAAATGATTAGACAAAAGAAGGTTTTTGTGAAATACTGTTAAATGCTCAGTGTCTTATGCCACATGTCAAAACAAGACCTAGCGTATGATTAATCCAAGGAGTCGCCTCCTTTCCATTTTAATAAAAGACAGTTGAGTCTAATTGTTTTCAGCATTTCAGTCGTTATTCTAGATGAATGTTAAATTTTTTTATTTATTTATTTAACCTTTATTTAACCAGGAATGTCCCGTTGAGATCAAAAACCTCTTTTTCAAAATCACATTCAAATTCAAATTTTATTTGTCACACACACAACCATACAGAGTGTGACATGAGGTGAAATGCTGATTGCTGTGCAATGCCCGACCATTAAATGACAGTAAGAATTGACGGTAGGATTTAAAGATTTACAGATTACTACAAAAATTTACAGATTTTAACTTAGAAATTTACAGTAAAAAATGTTCAAATAACAGTTTACGTAAGAAATTATTAATAAAAAGAAATTATAAATCATAAGAAGTGTGCAAAAAGAAAAACCAGAGTGCGTGTGGTGATGTGATGTGTGTGAAAGAGTCCAGTCCTACACCTGGTTCAGGGCCCCAATAGCCTGGGGGAAGAAGCTCCTCCTCATTTGCTCTGTTTTGGCCTTAAGGGAGCGCAAGCCCTTCCCAGTGTCGTCAGCAAACTTGACAATGGAGGCGGTGTCCGATGTGGCTACACAGTCATAAGTGTCCAGTAGGCAGTGTTGCCAACTTAGCGACTTTGTCGCTATATTTAGCGAGTTTTCAGACCCTGAAAAAGACGTGAAAGCGCGTATCGCTTTTACTCTCAACAAGCAGCGGGTGCTGCAACGCAGTCAGTTCTTCTTTTACTCTTTTACTCTTATGCTGTTTTGTGGATCACAAGGTTTAAAACTACTTATAAGCGCACACACACAAAGTAACTCCACCAGAGTGCCTATTTCGGGTCACTTTTGCCGGTCCGAGCCTGGGTAAAGGAGCAGGGTTGGAATTGTGACATTAAAAAAACAATAATTGCTAAAATAAATTTAATTTGTAGTTCTAAATAAACTCTAAATGCATTTAGGACGTTTTTTTACTCACTTTATGTCTCTTCCACGATGTTATTTCTCTTTCCAACAACGTAGGTTACAATTAGATTAGCATGATCAATTATGCAAATCAGGCAATGACGTCATTTAGCGACTTTTAGGACAACCAATAGCGATTTTCCTTACTGAGGAGTTGGCAACACTGCCAGTAGGGCTGGGCCATATCAAACCGTTCATGGTAATACCGCTATAATGTTGGGCAACGTTATGGGTAAAATAGAATATGGGTAAAACGCGCGCACAGTGTCTTTGTTTTCATATGCACATGGCAGAAAAAGCATGGCGGTGACGGAGAATGACAAAGGCGAAAGTGGATCGTTGAATGAAACAGATGAACTTGAACTGGTTTGTAAAAATGCTGCAGCTTCAGTGGTGTGGAACTGGTTTAGCTTTCGTCCGTTAGATACACAACAAAGCACTATTTTTGGTAGCGCATGCTAGCGGGCCGTCGTTATTACCGTGTTGTTTGGAAAATACGGCGCACTTAAAATCAATCCTTTGATTTTTCTGAAAATCGACAGAGCCCCTTATAATCCCGTGTGCCTCATGTCTGAACTCTGGTTGTGTTTACTGACCTGGAAACGATTTTATGTGCACGGCGCTCGAAAATCTGTCAAATGTTTCAGTACGACTTTGCTAAGCTACGAAGCCGCACCGCTTGATGGATTGACGGAGCGTTACGGCTATCGTAGTCAGGAGCCTCGTGCAATAAGACGTGCTGTGCTTCAACATGATATTACCGTATTGTGTGTGTATAACCTCTTTTTAAGTTTTGTGGATATTATACATGGTTATGCTGAGGATATGCCGGCTTGTACACATACACGAGAGACACGAGAGTTCTTCTTTACTGATGTTTACTGTGCTTCTCTTAACGTACAGGTACACCGTAGAACTGGTGAATACAAATGTACAAGAAAATTATATTTCAGCATTAAAACATATTACAATATAAAATTCACAAAATATAAACAAACATACCACTTTGGCCTGCAAGTAGACAAACCGGTGTAATTGGAACTCAGGACTTATTTCTTCTTTAACATTCACACGGCTAGACCGTCACCATGAGCAGCTTCTCTGACCTTACTTCCCAAAACAGGAAGTGACCTCTGCCCTTACCTTATATTTACAAAATTAACCGGCTATTTTCCATGTATCAAATTAACTGTACACCAATCCAGTAGGCAAAAAAGGAAAATGTTAGCATGCTCAACACAAAAATAAAACATACAAAATAAAATGAGTTAGTTACATTATCATTACAAGAGCTCCGCCTAGTGGTCAAATACTAACATTTCACCAACTGTTACACTCCCACCATCACACTATCGCAACAGCATGTGTGATCCTAAAGGAATTTGACCCAACAATGAACTTAGCGAAGGTTAACCAATAAACATTATGTTGAGTCTTTACTCTGCTTCAAGTAAAAGTATAGTCTTATGTATGGGTCTCTCTAAAATCGTCTTAGTTGTGTGCTTCCCCTTATTGTCTCTAGTAGAGTCACCGATGAGAAGCTTAACTTTTCTGACTCTGCCGTCAGCTCCTGGAGTGACTTCCACAACTTTGGCGAGTTTCCATTGATTTCTTGGAAGACAGTCTTCTTGTAATAACACAATGTCATTTATTTTTGCATTTCTTCTGTTTTTATTCCATTTGCTTCTCTGTTGCAAGTTTAACAGATATTCCTTTCTCCACCTTGTCCAAAATACATTCGCCAAATATTGTACTCGTTTCCATCTTTTCTGGAGGTAGAGATCTTCTTTAGTGAATTCTCCAGGTGGTGGTGAGATCACTGCTGACTTCATCGTCAAAATATGGTTGGGTGTCAACGGCTCCAGTCCTACAGGGTCGTTGATAGACTCTACAGTTAGTGGTCGACTGTTTACTATTGCCATAGCTTCATACATGAACGTTCTCAATGATGAAGTGTCTAATCTTGAAGCTGACTGGTCAAGAATGGATTTCAGAACATTTCTTATTGTCCGAATCTGCCTCTCCCAGACTCCTCCCATGTGGCTAGAAGCAGGTGGGTTGAAAACGAAAGTTATTCCCAGCTCTTTGACTTTCTCTTGAGTTGCTTGCGTTAGAAGCTCGTTTCTTGCACCAATAAAATTGGTGCCTTGATCACAATGCAGCTGACCTACGTTGCCACGAATTGCTATGAAACAACGGAGTGCATTGAGAAAACAGTCTGCACTGAGATCATCTAGAACTTCTATATGTATAGCTCTCGAGCACATACATGTAAACAAGAGTCCATATCTCTTCAAGTCTTTCCTCCCTTCTTTTACACAGAATGGTCCGAAGCAGTCTATACCGCTGTATGTAAATGGAGGGGTAGCTTCCAGTCTTTCTGGTGGCAGGTCTCCCATCCTTTGTTCTTGATTGCCTTTCCTGTACTTTCTACATTTGACACATTTGTATATAAATGACGATACTTCAGTACTGCAGCCAATTACCCATATGCCATTGGACCGTATCTCATTTACTGTCATCCCTCGGCCTTGATGATGCGTCTTCTCATGAAAATGTTTGATGAGCAGGTGCGACACATGATGTTTCTTTGGCAGAATGGCTGGGTGTTTGATGTTGGGATGGATTGATGCTTTTGTAAGTCTTCCTCCTACCCTCAAGATATTGTGTTGATCAAGGAATGGACTTAACTGAAGTAGCTTTGAGTGAGATGGTCTGACTTCCTCCTTATCCTTTATGATCTTAATTTCCTTTCCAAATGCTTCTTGTTGAACTGTCTGTATGATGAACTCCTCGGCTTCTTTCCTTTCTTCCAACGTAGTACTTTCATTGGACATTTCCTTTGAGTTCTTTGCATACTTTACACGTCATCTTAATCTTGCTATTGCTTTCACAACTCTCGTCCAATCTGAGAATTTTTCCAGTCGTTCTAAAATGGATTTCTCTTCTTTTGCCTTAACTGCGAATACTGTTGTGACTTTGAGTTCTGGATCTTCGATACTGATCTCTTTCACTTTAGCATCTTCTTGTGGTAGTTCCTTTTGCCATAAAAAACTTGGTCCTGTGAACCAGTTGGACTGTACTAGTTCTTTTGTCATGACTCCACGTGATGCGTGATCTGCAGGATTTTGTTCAGAGGCAACATATCGCCATTGACTTGGTTCTGTACTTGATCTGATTCTCTGTATTCTGTTAGCAACGAATACAGGAAAGCGCCTTGCGTCGTTGTTAATATAACCAAGGACAACTTTGGAATCAGTCCAGTAGTACACCTGAATATTTTGGATCTCCAATTCTCTCTTTAGAAAGTCAGCTGCTCTCGTAGCTACTACAGCCGCAGAAAGCTCCAATCTTGGGATGGTTGTCACTTTAGTAGGAGCGACTCTTGCTTTACCCACCACAAGAGTGCACTGTACTTCTCCAAACTTGGTCACTGTTCTCAAGTATGAGCACACACCATAACCGGTTACACTGGCATCAGAAAAGCTGTGTAACTCATACTGCTTCACTTGGTCGGATGTTGATGGGACATAACAACGTGATATCTTTATGGAGGACAGGTTCTGGAGGTCTCTGAGCCAAGCTTCCCATTGAGGCTTGAGATCTTCTGGAAGTGGCTCGTCCCAGTCCAGCTTTTCCTGACACATTCTTTGGAGGAGTTTCTTACCAACTAAAATGAACGGAGCGACGAATCCAAGTGGGTCGAATATTGAGGCCACTGTCGAGAGCACTCCTCTTCTAGTGAAGGGGTTATTCTTTACAATCACCCTGAATTGAAAGGTGTCTGAGCTTACACACCATTGGACCCCTAAGGCTCTTTCTATCTTTGGCTCTCCTAGTGCCAGATCCAGATCAGTTGCTCCTGCTACACATTCTTCCTTTGGGATAGCAGCAACCACTTCCTTGCTGTTGCTAATGAACTTGTGCAGGTGCAGCTTACCTGTGGCACACAGTTCTCTAGCTTCCTTTACAAGTTGAATAGCTTCTTGCACTGAATCCACACTCACCAAACCGTCGTCCACGTAGAAGTTGCGTTGCATGAACTTCACCGTGGCTTCACTGAACTTATTTTCACCTTGCGCAGCGACATGCTTGAATCCGAAGTTTGCGCATCCTGGTGAAGATGCTGCACCAAACAAGTGGACTCTCATGCGAAACACTGATGTGGACTTTTCCATGTTACCATCCTCCCACCATAGGAATCGGAGGTAATCTTGATCTTTTGGGGCAACATGAAACTGGTGAAACATGCGCTCCACGTCTCACATGACAGCTACACGTCCTTTCCTGAAACGACACAGAACTCCAACAAGAGTATTTGTGAGGTCAGGTCCTGACAGGAGATGCTCGTTGAGCGATGTATTCTGGAACCTTGCAGAGCAATCAAAGACGACGCGGATCTTATTTGGCTTCTGCGGATGGTAGACGCCATGGTGAGGAATGTACCATGCTGGTTGATTATTTAGCTCAGCCTCTGGCACTTTCTCTGCGTCACCTCTCTTTATGATGTCTTGCATGAAAGTCACGTAGTCCTTGTAGTAGCGCTCGTCTTTTCTGAGACGCCTTTCTAAACACTTCAGTCTGTGTTCTGCACAAAGTTTGTTGTTTGGCAAGTCAGGTCTTTCTTGTCTGAAGGGTAGTGGCATTTCAAAGTGGCCATCTTGCCTTTGTTTTATGCCTTCTTTTACTTTGGCTAGAAACAGTAGATCTTCTTGTGACATTGACTCTTCTTCAACACTTTTTTCAACAAAGTCCATCTCTAGCACATTAAGTATCTCGGCTGGAGTAAGTATTTCTTTGACTTTGTTTCTGCTTACAAAGTGAACTTCCGTTTTGAGCTTGTGAGCTGGTCCTACAGCTGGCAAGACTTGTCTAACAATAACACGATGGCTTACTCCTATTTCATCTTCACAATCACCTTCAGAGTCACTGTAGCCAATGATGCTCCAGCCAAGCAGAGATTTCTGTGCAAATGGCTGGTCTCGATCACCACTGACCACCGCTAGAGGGAGCAATGCTTGAGGACAGTTATATCCGATCAGTAGTCCAACTTCACAATCAAGCTTGGGAGCCATCTCCTTTGATAAATGTTTCAAATGTGACCAGTTCTCTGCTGTTTTGTTTGTGGGAATATGTGATCTGTTAGCAGGAATGTAGTCTCTGGTATAGCTTGTTGGTAGTTTGATTCTCGTTTCAGAGTAAATGCCTCTTACTTGTAAGTCCTTTAACTTGCTGCTTGAAACAACTTTTGTTTTGGACGTTATAGTGGAAATCTTGAGTTTAACTGGCTCTAACATGGCATTGAGCGACTGAGCTGTGTCTTTCAAGATGAAAGTGGTGTCACTTTGAGTATCGAGCAAAGCATACACCAACTTTTCATTCTCTGGTTCATCCACAGTGGATACATAAACTGGGACAACTGAGGAAGTACAACCTTTTGACTTTTGTTGCACAACTCTGTTGGATGTAACTTGGTTAGATACTTGCTCTTGTACTTCAGAAACCTCTGTTTCCTGGTTATCCTTAAATTGTTGTTGGCTATTCTTTCTTTGTTCCTTGTCTCTTTTCTCTCTGTCTTGATGTAGACAAGTTGGGTGAGGCTTTTGCCATTTGTCACACACACTTCTGGAAGTGCAGTTCTTAGAGTTATGACCAGTCTTGAGGCAACCAAAGCACAGTTTTTCAGACTGCACAAACTTTACTCTCTCTTCAACTGACTTGTCCATTATCTTGCGACATTTCTGAAGCGTGTGACCAGGTTTCTTACAAAAGAGACATGTGACATTTGTCCTTTCACTAGAGCTTGTACTAAGTGACTTAGCATTCAGCATGTAGTTTCTTTTGGGCTTGTCTTTGAATGCATGCTTGTCTTGTTCAGTTGGCTTTATTGCAGGCAGAAAAGTGATAGGATTACATGCAATTCTTGCTTCTTTATTCAGGAATTTGACAAAATGACTAAAATCTGGGAACATTCTGTGTTCATCTTGAAACTCTGTCACCGTTCTGTTCCACCGTGCACTTAGCCAATCAGGCAACTTTGCAGCTATCCTCTGATTTTCCACGCAGTCATGCAAAACTTGTAAACCTTGAACATAAGGTATGGCTGACTCAACACTGCTTAGAAAATCTGCAAACTCACGTAGATCTTTAGTGTCTTTGTTGTTCATTTTTGGCCATGACTGAATCTTGTCACGATATGATTTGCCTATCACAAGGGGATCTCCAAACCTGTCGTTGAGTATCTCCCAGGCAGCATGATAAGCGGTGTCTGTTCCAACCAGAAAATGTCCTTCAATAGCCTTCTTCGCTGAACCTCCAACATACTTTCTCAGGAAGAATAGCTTTTCTTGAATTGGCAGATTCTTGCGGTCAACTAATGTTTGAAAAGACAACTTCCAGTCATTATACTGCAGTGGATCACCTGTGAAGACTGGAGGCTCTGGGATTGGGATTCTGTTTGCAGTGATAGCTTCAGCGAGCATCCTTACAAGATCAGTGGAGGGCGTTTCATTTGCACTATGAATTGCTGTTTGAGGGACAGAGGCTCGGAGAGGTGCAGTTTGTTGCGGAGCTCTAACTTCAGATGGGATGAATGGTTTCGAGTTCACATTTGGAAAGCTTGGTTGCGGGACGGAACTATCTTGTCTTACTTGGGAATGAACAGGAGATTTGTCTTCATCCTCACTATTCACACTTTCAGCATACACTTTCAATCTTGCTTGTGCTGCATTACGCTTTTGCAATTCTCTCAAAAGTTCCACTTCCTTTCTCTTTTCATCTAACCTTGTCTTTATTGAGGTGCTCTCAGTTAGAAATTGAGCTCTTTTCCTTGCATCCTCAACTTCAAGTTCTCTGATTTCTTCCTCACACTGATGCTGTGTTTTCATTATTTTAATGACTTCTTCTGTAGCTGCTACATCAGCTGCAGCTTCTTGTCTTTGTTGTAGTGTGACCAGAGATGATTGCTTTGACATTCCAGAGATAGACCTTGACTTATATGTGATCCTTGAAGAAGCGCTGGATGAACTGCTGTCATACACGGACTCTGAATCAGGCCAGGGTATACTATTTGGATCACCATCTTCTTCTAAAAGGCACCGAGCCTTTGCTCTGGCAGTTTCACTGATAGCCATGCACACATCACATCTTCTGCGCATTTCAATATCAGGACTTTGTATTTTTCTGATCTCATCATGAATGTTACAGATGTCAGTCGTACTAGTGTCTATAACACTTACAGCTTCAGGTATTAACTCAATGTCTTTACTCTTCACCATTCTTTTAAATAAGTTTATGTGGTATTTCCACTTCTTGTAAACTCGCTCAAAATTGTTTGTCAAGTCATTTAACTTGGCTTCTTGTAAGGATTGTCCCTTTTCAGTGAGAGTGCGTGTGTGCTGGCTTCTGCGTAAGCTTTCTGACTGTGTGCCTTCAGTAAATACTGAGCACTGTGGAGTTTCTTCTCCATTTGTCTGCTCTTTACTTTCATCATTTTGAAAATTATCATCAGCACTTTCTTCTTCAGTGGGCTGTATTGCATCTTCATTTTCATCTGCCATGTTGTCTTCATAGTATTTTCACTTGACTTTAACATTTACTTGATAAATCTTGATTTTAGCTGCTCCTTAGTATGAAAGGTCACTTTGAATTTCAAATGGAGCTGAGGCTTGATAACAATTTACAAGTGCTTTGTTACTTCCAAGACACGGACTTTTGTGCTTGCTTGACTATCTTTCACTTGTTAGCTTGCTTCTTTACGTATTCAATGCATTTGCTGGAGCATGTGATACTTCTCTTGCTAGTAGCTTCTCTTGCTAGTAGCGTCTCTTGCTAGTAGCGTCGGTCCAACCATCTCGTTGCCTTCTCCGGAGCAGTGGAGTGTTCTACTATGCCGGCTTGTACACATACATGAGAGACACGAGAGTTCTTCTTTACTGATGTTTACTGTGCTTCTCTTAACGTACAGGTACACCGTAGAACTGGTGAATACAAATGTACAAGAAAATTATATTTCAGCATTAAAACATATTACAATATAAAATTCACAAAATATAAACAAACATACCACTTTGGCCTGCAAGTAGACAAACCGGTGTAATTGGAACTTAGGACTTATTTCTTCTTTAACATTCACACGGCTAGACCGTCACCATGAGCAGCTTCTCTGGCCTTACTTCCCAAAACAGGAAGTGACCTCTGCCCTTACCTTATATTTACAAAATTAACCGGCTATTTTCCATGTATCAAATTAACTGTACACCAATCCGGTAGGCAAAAAAGGAAAATGTTAACATGCTCAACACAAAAATAAAACATACAAAATAAAATGAGTTAGTTACATTATCATTACAAGAGCTCCGCCTAGTGGTCAAATACTAACATTTCACCAACTGTTACAGAGGATATGTCGGCCAGTTTCCACTGGAAATGCCTTTTGGTTAAACTGTCAGCGAGGAATTTGCATTTGCACTGTTACATGTTTATATAACTTTAATGCACATAAAAAACAGCTGCTTGTTTAAGTGAAAATACATTGATGGGGTTTTTTTTGCACTAATAAAGTTGTGGAGTTGTAAAGTATTTTGTCTCGTGTCAATTATATCGTCAGTTATATCGTTATCGCAAATTTTCAAATGTATATCGTGATGAATATTTTTGGTCATATCGCCCGGCTCTAGTGTACAGTGAGTACAGCAGGGGGCTTAAAACACAGCCCTGGGGCACTCCAGTGCTGAGTGAGATGGAGGGGGAGACTTCCTCACCCTCACTGATTGGAGTCTGTCTGTGAGGAAGTTGAGGATCCACTGACACAGTGATGAGCTGAGTCCTAGATCCTTCAACTTGGTGAAAAACTTAGAGGGAATTATTGTGTTGAATGCTGAACTGTAGTCCACGAACAGCATCCTAACATAATTCCCTGTGCCAGTGTCCAGGTGACTCAGGGATGTGTGGAGCAGGTGAGCTATGGCGTCGTCTGTGGATCGATTAGTCCAAACTGAAGTGAGTCGATGGTGGCAGGAAGTGAAGAAATGATGTGATCTCTTCACAGTCTTTCAAATCACTTCATCACAATTGAAGTCAGTGCTACTGGACGGTAATCATTGTGGCAAGCGGGCTGTTGTTGAACTCTTTGAAGCACGTGGGAACCACAGCTTGGGCCAGGGAGAGGTTGAAGATCTCCATGAACACCGGTGCTAGCTGGTCAGCACAGGCTCTCAGGACCCGACCAAGGATTGCATCTGGTCCTGGTGCCTTCCTCGTGTTCACCCTCCTGAAAGCTTTCCTCATGGCATGCTCTGTGAGGATGAAGGTGTTGTCTTCGCTGAGCCATTTCTTGTTTTAATTGCTGCAGCGTCTAAGCTAGCATAAAACATGTTAAGCTCAACAGCCAGTGAAGCGTCTGCATTCATCACTGAAGAAGCTGGTTTGTAGTCCATTATTGTCCACAGTCCCTTCCACAGGCTCCTAGAGTCGCATTGTTGTAGCTGTGACTCCAGTTTTCCCCGTAGCTCCACTTTGCCTTTCTGACCGCGCTGCGCACGTTGTAAGATGCAGCCTTGTATTGGTCCATATTACCGGAGCCCTTCATTGTAGGCGGCGGTGTGCGATCTCAGAGTGTCGTGGATGTTTCTATCCACCCACAGCTTCTGGTTGGGTGGATTATGCCTGCTTACAAAGTAAGGTTAAAGCAGCAAGCACCAATCAGGAGGGAAGTCGCACGCTGGATGGACCACTCAGTGGCCGCGCTGCAAGATACACTGGATGACACAGACTGGGACATGTTTCGGCGCAGCTCTGATGACATCAACATGTTGACGGAAGCGGTTGTGGGATTTATCAGCTACAGTAATTATTTTATCTGAACTAAGCCCAAAATCTGATGAAAAAAACGATAGCACATTTGCATTAAAAACTGAGTGAGGACCAGGTGGACATTAAACTGCCGTTAATAAAACTGTTTTCTGATTTTTTTTTCAAGAAGGATGGATAAGAGTAAGGATTTTAAATTATTTAAACCACTGATCGCTGCCTCTACTCATCAGCCTGCACTTCAAGGATTTTAACAGTTTGTGTTTGCAACCCACCTAAAATTTGCCTCATGAAAATGAACTGCTGTTCCCAAAGAATGTCAGTAGGTGGCACTATGAGATTGTTTAGTGCTTGTGAACTTGAGTTGATGTAGAGAAGGAGAACAACGCTAAGGCTACGTATGCTGGTTGGAGCTACTCACCGAGAGTTTTTCTTTAATCCTTGTTTAAAAAAGGTTATGAGTGAAGACACGAAATTGGATTTTACTTTTCCGCTTGTTGGGAAACGCGGACACTTTTTGTTGATGCCGATGTACCTCTGTTTTTGTGGTTTCTGTTCATTTCCGGTTGTTTCTTTGTTGGAGTCTAAAATTGTGAGAGCGAGGCCAGTAAATTCACCTGCTGCGAACCAGGATTCAGGATCCCCAGCTGTGATGCAGGAAGGTTTCCAGCCTGCTTAGAAGTGACAATTGTGTTACTTCTTGACAGATAAGCTTATGAGATCTCAAAACAATACACTACCAGGGTAGTACCACTAACATTAACACCCTACACACACACTTCACACACCTGAACTGAAAAGACTGAAAAGAATCCTGAACTCTGAAGTCTGGACTATGAAACTGAATACACGGACTGACAAATATGGACTACTGGAACTGTTGTGAACTGTTGAATGACTGTTTATGGTTTTGTTTTGAATAAATGTTGACTGTTCTTTTAGCTGTGTGTCATTCGCTCCTTAGCCGATTCCTAGAGAACATAAGCCTAAGATCCTAACTTTCTCTACATTCTGTAGTGGTAAAGTATCGTGTGTTACATAGTACCTTTTTGTGGTGAGCCAGCCACGAAAAGGTACAGCTAATATTGAAATTACAGGATTCTGCACACTTTAGTTAAATTTGGGATTGTGTGATTATTGTGATAAGCTTTCAATTAAGACAACATTGAAATAAGATGGATTTGGTATAGAACTACGGGGTGGATGTTAAACGGTCCATCAGTATTACTGGAGTTACTAGTCTAGATTCTGATACTGATATTATTGCTTCCTTGGAGAAGTATGGGGTGGTAACAAGGAATCTGAGGGTCCCAAATGCATAAACAGAGTGTGGGGAAACTGTTATTGCTGAGTTTGAGTCAGATATTACGATGGGTGATAACGAGTCAGAATTTCCCCTTGAGATTGAAAATGTGACCAACAAGAATGTAAACTGGCAGGCTAGTCGCATTGAAAGGTCAGAACTGCATCATACTCCAGAGTCAGACCCTGTTTTGACTGACTCAAGTGATGAAACTGACGTTGACGGTTATTCTGACCACAGTACTACACCCTTGATAAAGACAGCAAAGCTGAAGTACGACCACAGACGGCCCCTTACATCCCAGCCAGTCACCCATTCAGCTAAATCTCAGTCTTGTAGATTTGTTAAACCAAAGACTACTCCAACCAGTCTTCCAGTGGTGACAGATGAAGTAACTAACCCACCAGAGATACAGCATACAGTAGTGGAACATGTAATCAGAAATTACTCTGTCACTACAGATAGCCAATCCAAATGGTTACGTTTATTCTCAGGCTGGGTGCCAAAACCCCCAGGAGAAGTGGATTTCGAAACATGGTGTTTGCATGTTGAACTAATGTTCAGTGATGGCACTCCAGTTGACATTCAGCGGAGGAAAATACTAGAGAGTCTTCTTCCCCCAGCATCAGATGTTGTGAAGCAACTTGGTTATTTAGCACATCCACGAGAATATGTCAGGCTGCTAGATTCTGCATGTGGTCTTATGGAGGATGGTGAGGAGATATTTGCCAGGTTCCTGAACACAAATCAAAATCCAGACGAGAAAGCATCTGATTATCTACAGAGGCTGCAAGCTCTCCTTAACACTGCTGTAGGCAGGAAGGGTGTGATTCAAGCAGATGCAAGTTGACATTTGCTAAAGCAGTTCAAACGGGGTTGTTGGGGCCATAACTTGGTCCTGCAACTGGAACTAAAAAAAAAGACCACACCTGAGTTTGCAGAGATTCTGCTAGAGCTGAGGACTGAGGAAGACAGAAGGGCTTCTAAACTGGACAGGATGCAACGTCATTTTGTGTCTAGTAAGACAAAACCTATTGTGCACATGCATTCTGTTCCTGACTTCCCACATCACACTGACTCAAGTGCAAGTGTATTGCAGGCCTATATCTCTAAAACTGAGAGTCTAAAGAAGCAGGTTGCAGAACTGCAGCTGGAACTGACAACAAAACCACCTAAACAGCAAAGAAAGCGACAAGTTATAGCAATGGAAAAAACACAAGAGCCACCCGCACCTGTGGTTGAGACTCCAAGTTCTACCACAAACCCCAGTGAGAGCTGAGCCTATGGCTTGGTTCTGTTTTAGGTGAAGACGGTCACATAGCCAGGAACTGCAAAAATGCTATAAACAAGGCTGTGGCTGATCAAAAGTTCAAAGAACTAAAAAGCCAGACAGGAAGAATGGAAAGCCCAGCAGCAAGGTCAAATGGCCTGCATTTGTATAGCGCTTTACTTAGTCCGCAAAGCGCTTTACACTACATTCAGTCATCCACACATTCACACTGGTGATGGCAGCTACATTGTAACCACAGCCACCCTGGGGCGCACTGACGGAGGCGAGGCTGCCGGACACTGGCGCCACCGGGCCCTCTGACCACCACCAGTAGGCAAACATGGGGTTAGTATCTTGCCCAATGATATTTGGCATGCAGCCAGGAGGCAGCCTAGGATCGAACCACCGACCTCCTGATTAGTGGCTGACCTGCTCTGCCACCTGAGCTACAGCCACCCCAAGGTCAAGCTTTAAACTGGAGCAGTTTCCTGTAATGGGATATACGGGAACCAAGAACATTCAAAAGAGTCCCAAGTCAGAACAGAGATGTCAAAGTAAACGACAACATGTTGAATCCATTCCGAATCACCTTCCAAATGGACTAGTCAGATCAAGGTCTCTTGCAGAGGTTAAGATTGGGGAACTACCACATAGTTGCCTCATCGACTCAGGGTCTCAGGTTACCACAATTTCTAAATCATTTCAGTTGACCCACTTACCTTCTCATCTTCTTTTGCCATTAGATGATCTGTTAGAGGTTTAAGGTGCTGCAGGCCAAATTGTCCCTTATCTTGGGGAAGTTGACATCACTTTCCCACAGAGTTTCACTGGGAGGATAAAGTTGTAACTGTTCTAGCCCTAATTGTCCCAGATATTAGAGCAAATTCAGAGATTCCAGTCCTCACTGGTACAAATGCCCTCAACATCTTGTATGAGGACTTCAATAAGCAAATGACCATTCCTGAGCACTGTACTTATGCCCCTCTCATTAGAAATCTGCATGCATGCTTCTCTGGCAGGTATTTTCCAGCTATGTAATGTCAAAGTCACGGCCCACATCCTTTAAAGTTCCCATTCTCCTAAAAAAATGAGACAACTCACAATATCATTCTGCCAGCTCACTGACCTTTGACAGAGATATCTGTCCCACTCTCAGTTTCTCCTGCAAGGTCTGAATGTAGGAATCGAACTGGAAGTTCAGAGCAGAAACATGCTCAGTGTTACACCACCCACAAAATGACAAAATTCAGTTCGATTTTGGTGACTCACCCCTGTCAAACGAGTGGAAAGACAGGATCGGCTCTCTGATCCAACACTCTTCAAACAAAGGCCACGGCCCATTCATCCCTTTGATTATGAAGCTGTCCGCCTTCATTTGGAGCAGCTGTGCGACAGCAACATTATTACAGAGTCCGAGAGCCCATTTGCTTCACCAATTGTAGTTGTGAAAAAGAAAAATGGGCAGATTCGCCAATGTGTGGATTACAGAAAGTTGAACAACCAGACAATCAAAGATGCTTATGCCTTGCCCAATATAGAGGAGGCATTTACAGATCTGTCAGGATCCAAATGGTTTTCTGTTATGGATTTAAAGTCTGGATATTACCAGGTCGAGGTTGAAGAAGAGGATAAGCACAAGACAGCTTTCGTCACACCCACTGGGTTTTGGGAATTCAACAGGATGCCCCAAGGAGTCACAAATGCTCCAAGCACTTTTCAAAGAGTTATGGAGAAATGCATGGGCTCCATGAACCTCAAGGAAGTACTGGTCTTTCTTGATGATCTTATAGTATTCTCCAATACTTTGGAGGAACACGAAGAAAGGCCCCTGAGAGTTCTAAACAGACTGAAAGAATTTGGTCTCACACTTTCACCTGAAAAATGTCACTTTTTCGAAAAGTCAGTGAGGTATTTAGGACACATTATCTCAGAAAAGGGAGTGGAGACAGATCCTGATAAAATCTCTGCACTCACTACATGGCCCAGACCCACAAACCTGTCAGAACTGAAGTCATTTTTAGGCTTCACCGGTTATTATCGCAGGTTTGTCAAAGATTATTCTAAAATTGCAAGGCCATTGAATGATTTGACAGCTGGTTATGTTCCTGCCAGGAAGCTGAAATACCACAAATCACCATCAAACAGCAACCTGAACCGCCCTTTTAATGAGAAATGGACTCCCTCATGTGAGGAAGCTTTCAAGACCCTCATTGAGAAGTTGACATCTACACCAGTGCTTGGGTTTGCTGACCCCCAGAAAGGCAGATGGATTATGAAGGCGGCCTCATGTTTCTTTTGAAACTGATGACAGTACAACTGCTGAGGACGAGAGAGTAAAGCAATTTATTACAAAGTTTATAGGAGAGAAAAACAGTGCAACATTTCCAAGGGATGCTATTTATTATTGTCATGTTTAGTGCTGTGGCAGGCAGGATAAAGGACCCAAATGCAGGACTCGTATACAGAGACGTAAACTCAAAAACTTTATTAGCAGAAAACAAACAAAACCAAAACAGGAAACTAAACCTAGACTGGAAACCGGAAAACTGAGAAATAAGAGACTAGAAAACAGGGATCTAGACGTTACCAGGGACACAAGAAACACAGAGCACATAATAGCACATGGGATACATAATGACAACAGACTAAGAAAAACAACACGAGGAAATGGGAAACAGGAAGGAAACACAACTGGGACTAATCTGACATAAGAAGACGGGAAGGAAGGAAAACTGAAAACACGACTGTCAAAGTAATTGGACTGGTTCTTATATAGAGCTTTTCTACTCTATCTGAGCACTCAGAGCACTACAACTAATTCATTCACCCAATCTAACATTCATACACACTCACACTGTATCGGAGAGCAACTTGGGGTTAGTTGGGGTTGCCCAATGGTATTGGCATGCAGACAGGGATCGAACCACCAACCTTCCAATCAGTAGGTGACCTGCTCTACCTCCTGAGCTACAGCCACCCCACCCCAAAGTAAAGCAGGAAACGAGACATTCACAAAGATGCAAATTTGACACTGAGACATGGCGAAAAAGAAGACCAAGAGTCACCTTTGCTACTGAGGATAAATTAATCCGAGTCACCAGCCTCAGAAATCACACCTGAGATTAGAGTCCCTGTCTTAGATGATGTTCCTGTTTACCCGTCTATATCTGGAAGTCCCACAGGATCTTAGCTCGGTCATTATCAAGGGGCGCCTCCCATTTTGACGTCGGGACTTCCAGGCTATATTTGGCACAGATGTTCCTGTACACTATGCCGTCCACTTGGTTATGGCGTTCCATGTATGCCCTGCCTGCTAGCATCTTGCACCCTGCTGTTATGTGCTGGATTGTCTCAGGGGCATCTTTACACAGCCTGCACCTGGGGTCTTGCCTGGTGTGATAGACCCCAGCCTCAATGAGTCTTGAGCTTGTTCCTGTGCTGCCATGATTAGTGCCTCTGTGCTGTGTTTGGGTCCAGCTTTGTCCAGCCACTGGTAGGATTTCTGTATGTCAGCCACTTCCTGTCTACTGGTGGTACATACTGTGCAGGAGCCTGTCCTTCCATGATGGCTCCTCCTCTTGCTCTTCTTTCTCGGGGTTCTTTCTTCACGTGGTTAGTTGTGGCCATCTTCCTGATGTACTCATGGATGTTCATCGTCTCATCCTGGACAGTGATTCTGACACTCATTAGTCCCCGTCCTCCTTCCTTTCACTTAGTGTACAGCCTCAGGTTGCTGGACTTGAGGTGAAACCCTCCATGCATGGTAAGGAGCTTCCTTGTCTTGATGTCAGTGGCTTCTATCTCCTCCTTTAGTCAGCTTATTATCATCAAGGTGTCTGATCACCGTGTGGTCCAGGTGTTCTTACCAGTCAGCGGACTCCTCAGGACTTGCCTACCCTCTGCAGGTACTTGGTGGTTTCAGTTTTCCAAGCGGCCTCTTTGTGGTTTCCATTTGCCTGTTGCCCAGGTACTTGTAGTTGTCTTTGATGTCTGCAATGTTGCCTTCCGGTAGTGTGATGCCCTCAGTTCTGACTACCCTCCCTCTCTTTGTTACCATCTGACTACACTTCTTCAGTCTGAATGACGTTCAGATGCCGTTGCTGTATATCCTTGTGGTGTGGATCAGTGAACCAATGTCACGTTCACTCCTGGCATGCACCTTGATGTCATCCTTGTATTGGTGGTTAAAGGTTGCTCCATTCTATACTCTGTATCCATAGCCAGTCTTGTCAATGATTTCACTGAGGGGGTTCAGGCCTATGGGGACAGAGCATCTCCTTGGTAAATCCCTCACTTGATGGGCTATTGGCTTGAAATCTGAACCCTCCTATAAAACATTCTCATTACTCAACAGCCATAGCAGCCATATTAAAATGAGCTTATTTGTACAAATATTTTAAAACATTATGTATTTTCATTTCAAATTTTAAGGGAACATAAAAATCTACATATACAGAAGATTCAGTCAAGTCTGATAAAAATAGGCTAGGCTTTGTGACTTTGTACACAAATGAACATATTTCTAACACCAACTTTCTATCTAAAATTCATTTCACTTACTTATCTAATTCTGTGGTAAGGGTAGAGGCTGTTCCAGCTGTCATGTGATGAGAGTTGGGGTATACCCTGCACAGCGCTAACCTCAAACAAAATCCAAATCAAAAAAGGCATTCCTTAGAAGCAGTGATGATTGCGCGTTACAAAGGTCTTGAAGATTGTTGCAAATATATAACTGATAGGCTTGTGATGACCCATATGTCCCATGACCTTGATCAGGATGCCTTCATGAGATCTGGGTGGCATCAGTGCAGAAGGAAGGGCCACAGAAGAGATCATGAGAATTTCCAGGCAGCGAGAAAACTTGATGAAAGAGTGAGAAGAACAAAAATCTGGCAGTGACGTGCCCAGACTTTGTGATGAACAAAGGATCTGTTTGCTGGAATCTTTGAGGATGAGGATAATGGACGGAGCCTTGTAAGGACATAGGGACGAGTTTATCTTAAAATAGAATATGGAAATGGAGCTGCCTGGCTGGTTAGTTTGACCTTCTTTGTGAGGTGAGGCAGCGACTACTGGTTAGATTTTGTAAATGAACAAAGGTGATGGGAGACAGTTTTGTCTTGGGAGGCGAAAATGGAGCACAAAATATATACAGAAGCCTATTAGAGGAAAAGGCTTCTGTATATCGCCTATTAGGGGCGATTGTGGCTCAAGAGTTGGGAGTTCGCCTTGTAATTGGAAAGTTGCTGGTTCGAGCCCCGGCTTGGACAGTCTCGGTCGTTGTGTCCTTGGGCAAGACACTTCACCCGTTGCCTACTGGTGGTGGTCAGAGGGCCCGGTGGCGCCAGTGTCCGGCAGCCTCGCCTCTGTCAGTGCGCCCCAGGGTGGCTGTGGCTACAATGTAGCTGCCATCACCTGTGTGTGAATGTGTGTATGAATGGGTGGATGGCTGGATATGTAAAGCGCTTTGGGGTCCTTAGGAACTAGTAAAGCGCTATATAAATACAGGCCATTTACCCTGATAACACTTAAAACCAGCAGAAGGTGCAGCATTAGGGCTCAGACTATCAGCTTTTGACAGCTGATCATCATGGAAGGTGATGTCATTCAAGCTGGTGAGATTCTCAGTTTATTTCAATTAAATTTTATTTATATTCTGCCAAATCCAAACAACAGTTACCTCAAGGAGATGTTGTCAAAGCCAGATTTTTACTGGGAAAAGCTATTTGGAATCAGTTGGAATCAGTGAGAAATTAAAGAATAGCCTTGAGGAATTATGGGCAGAGCACTGCAGAGGTGTCCAAAAAGAGGGAGCAGCTATTGTTTGGTGCAAAAAGGCAGAGTAAATTTTGGAGGAGGAGATTTACACAAATGAGTTTCCCCGTGGGCACTGAAGCCTGAAACGGGATAGGTAGTTACTGAGGGCGAGTTGGATTGTGTGATCAATTTGGCGGGGATGGACACATCTACAGAAAGAACAGAACTGAAAGTAGCAACATCCAAAGTCAATGAATTCAATTCAATTTTATTTATACAGCACCAAATCACAACAACAGTCATCCCGACAGGCACCCTGACTAGAGATAGTGTGGGCTCAGTAGTTTAGGGTTTTGGAGGAGCAGCTGGAGCTAAGCAGGTGTGAGTGGATGTGCAGTTTTTGGGTTGTGAAGTATCCTGAGCTGGGGTGAATATTAGTTGAGGAATTCTATAAAGAAGGGACTGAAGAGAAAGAAATTGGCCTTCCGGTGCTGGGAATGTCTGTTGATGTATTTTGTAAAGAAGAAAACGAGGAGAGAGATAGAGGGTTGCCAGTTTGCTCAAGAGCGATTTGAATGGTGTTGCTTTTCCACCAGGGTATAGCCTCTCCAACCACTATGCAGCCTTGTCTTATGACAAGTTATAACATGTCAGTGGCGTCGCATCAGGAGAAACAAGGCCAAACAATGCAACAAGATGTTCTCAGGCAGTGAGAATGTGTCAGGAGTGGTGTTCTGCCGTTCTGCTGCATCCTGGGCATGTTGGTCAGAGGTTTTGTTAGGTTTCATGTACAGCATGAAAGAGATGAAAATAGGCTATGGAGTTCTTCGCCAGATGGTCTGAGGGACAATAGTGAGCATATTAAAAGGGTAAGTAGGATTCTTCTAGGATTAGTTGTCGATAGGAGAACAAACAGTTTCAAATGCAAGAGAATATCTACAGACAAAGAACTAGAAGGGGAACGTATGATGTGTGGTCCTGCTCACAAAATTAATTTAAACTGTCTCCAATAATTGAAGGTGTTGGGACACTATTCTGGACTATTCTGGTTGTCTTTTACCCCTGTTTGTTTCATGTATACTAATAGCATTTACGTGAGACGCCTGCAAAAGTCGTTATATGTAGAACCACATGAAAGCACATTTACATGAAACATAGAGAAGACATTAAATGGTATACCAGCCATGGAAGTACTTGGATTCAGAAGGTCACCACACTGTAGGCGTCATTGCCATTGAAAGATGCAACTTTTAATTTGCACGTTCAAAATAAGAAAAGTTATCCATATTATTTGACAGTGTTGTCCTTGTTTGAATGATCAAAGCTTGTACTCTGTACAGCTGTACATAGACTGTCCATAACAATTTTTAAAAAGTCAGCCTGAAACAATGTTACGCAGTGTTATGGAATATATATTTAGATTTCCTGTCAAATACAGCAGCTGCTGTAGGCACATAAGGAATAAAACCAGTGAACAGCTGTGCTTGTATAATTTAATATAAATTCCTTTAGATGAATATTTCAGCATTGATACAAAAGGAATTCTGATAGTTGCTACTAGTGGAATGCATATGTGTGCGCCTGTGTTCAAGAGTCGCAGCAGCTTTCTGTCTGGAGCCTCGTTGCAGGAATGCTGTTTATGTATATATGAGTGTGTGAGATGGTAGTGATGAAATCCGTCGTAATACCTCTCATCAGCCTGTTGTGCACATTTCAAGATTATTTTGTTCTTTTGTGTGCATAGAACACAATAGAAATATCCTTTTTGGTGAAATTCACATGTTCCAGCAGCAAAGTGACAGGCCTATCAAGCATGCAGGTTCACACAAAAGTGAAGATTTTAAAATAAAAAACAAGAAATAAGAGACTGTACAGGGCAAACTTACAACATAAGGGAAAAAAGCAAGAAAGATACTGTACAGTATTAAAAATACCACGCTCAGACTCAAAGAAATGTGCATCTGAGTAGGATACTTAAAAAAAAAGATGTACAAAAAGTGTTGTATATTTGTGCTTAAAAACAACAAAGACAGACTATTTAAAGAAAATTGAAAAACTGCAAATAAGAGCAGGGATAGAATAGAATTGAATAGAATAGAATGCCTTTTATTGTCACTATACACATGTACAATAAGATTAGGAGCAGACGTGTAAAAAAGAGGAGAAAGGTGCACAGCTCTGCGGCACTATATGTACAAATATCAAAATAAATAGGATCATATATTTACAATGTGGGATGTAAACAACCTTTTGTGTGTGTTGGAAGCAGTGATGGTTATAAAGTCTAACAGCTGCTATATGATCATGCCTCTTTGTGCATCTAGTTCAGCAGTCTGTCACTGGAGGAGCTCTGCAGGTCTGCTGCAGCTTCATGAATCCCATGGGAGACATTGTCCAAGAGAGATATTATTTTTCTTCTTCAAATATAGTTCTTCTGTCTTCTACCACCTGCACTGGGTCGAGGGGGCATCCTAGAGCAAAGCTGGCCTTTTTGATGAGCTTATCCAACCGCTTCCCCTCAGCTGTAGATAATCTGCTGTTCCAACAGACAATGCCATAAACGATGGCTGACGCCACCACAGAGTCAAAAAAGGTCTTTAGGAGCACATCCCAACTCTCCAAAAGATGTCTCATCAGCAGGTAGAGTCTGCTCTGACCCTTCTTGTAACGAGCATCCATGTTGTGACTCCAGTCACTTTATTGCTCAGGTGAACACCCGGGTACTTCTAAGAGTCTACTATCTCAATGTGGTGGGTTCCCCGTGATGATCAGGAGATGGTTCAGCTGGCACCAGTTCACAAAGTCCTGAATCTACCATCAGTACTCTGATCGTCCTCACCTGTGATGAAGCCAACTATGACAGGGTCATCGGAAAACGTTTGTAGATAGCAGCCTGATGGAGAAGTCTGCAGTGTAGAGGGTCCCAGCACCGTTCCTGCAGGGCCCCAGTACAGCAGACCAGCCCGTCAGAGACACAGCCCTGTGTTCTCACATACTGCGTTTGGCTGCTTTGTGACCTAAAATTATTTCCTGCCTCTTCCAAATCCCACTGATGTTATTCTGCAGCAGTTGGTCCTCCGTCGTCTTCCTGTAGGTGTTTTCTTCCTTCTCAGTTCCTCCTCCTTATTTCCTGATCTAAAAGCTCTCTTATTTTCCTTGTGGAGTGCATTAATTTCAGGGCTTATCCAGGGCTTGTTATTGGAGAAACACTCTACCTTCAAGAGGGGCACAGTGTTGTCCACACAGAAGTGAAATGTAGTCTGTGATGAGATCATGCTGTCAATGTTCTCCCCGTGAGGAGCGCAGAGCTGAAGTGGTCCCTCAGAACTCACACACATGTTGGCTTCTTAGATTTCTAGTCATCTAGCTTCACTCTGTACTGTTAATTTGTTAGCTAGATTACTAACATACAACTAATACACATGTTAATATATTATTTCTTTTAAACAACAATGCCAAATTGAACATGAACTCACCAAACAACAATCTGCTCTGTCCACACACATTATTTGACTGTAGCGTCTGAGCTGTGTGTTCCCTTTGTCAGCTTGCCTCAGAGACCTTCCCCCTCCCTTTCTGCAGGCATACATGGAAAGCTTAATGCGGGGATAGGATAGCAGACTCCCTCACAGAACACAGTCTGCATCCATGATAGCAGAAAAAAATTAAGTCAGAAACAGCATGATTAGCATGAAAGGAGGTTGGTTGGCAAAAACAGCCTACTGAGGGAGCAGCATCTGTATGCAGGCTGAAACAGCTTAAATCGCATACCCTATATGAGATTTGCCAATAGGATTCACACTGGGAAATTTGAAGTCGTACTGAGATTATCTGATTTGTAAGACTTTCTAGATCAGCTTGACTTGATTTCTCGCCAAAATCAAATAAAACTATTATAGTGTTCGTAATTTTGCATAAATGCTTAATCCAGTGTAGTCAGCGTGTCTTGGTCATGCCAAATTATCCTTGAGCAAGATACTGAAACCTAAGTTGCATCCAATCGCAGTGTGAATGTTAGATAGAAAGCACTTAGGCACAGAAGGAAAACTGGGTACTTGTGTAAAAGTGAGATGCTTGAGTAGAAAAGTGCTATATACAAAAAAAGCCTATTAACACGAAAGGCAACAACTTACTTTATAATTTCATTCTGACTGTAGGGGGGAAGCACTGTACAGAAACTGCTCTACTGAGAGGTATGAATGACATTTTAATAAGTGCAGTGTAGTAGTGTTGTTGTTAGTACTCTTTTTAGACCTGACTGCAGCATCTGATACAGCTGACCACCTCATCAGTGCATTCAGAATCAGGATTGGTGCAGTGGCTCTCAAATTGTTCTCAAACTACTTTAAAAAGCAAAACATTATTTAATATGACGTCAATATCAGCAGTGAGTACAAACATGTTGAGGGATTGGCTCAGGGTGGGTGGGGGTTGCTCAAACAGTTTTTTGTAGTTTTGTGGAGAAGAACCGGGTCCCTGGGGGATTCCTGTGGGTGGTGCTTCGGGAGTATAGGTTGTCAAGTATTTTGATACGGGCCATTCAGTTCCTGCACAACGGTAGCAGAAACTTGGTTGGTATTGTCGGCATTAAGTCAACACCCATCGTTTCCGGTGGTTTTGAACCCACTATGGCCGCCCTTTGTCACCAATTTAGTTCATAATTTTTAAGGACAGAATTGCTGGGCGTAGCAAAATGGTGGCTCTCAGCCGGTAAAGGGTGGCGTGCCCACTCCGGGTCAGGTATAAGTACTGCCCTAAGTGGAGGTGTTCAAGAGTCTTGTTCACAAGGGAGACACAGATTGACAGGTGGATTGGGGTGGCACTTGCACTGATGCATATGCTGTGCCAATCTGTTGTGGTAGCCAAGTGGTGGAGGGTCTCCCAGGATTTCATCTTTGCTTTTTACAGATGATGTGGTTCTGTTGGCTTCATGAGGTGGGAACTTGCAGAAGAGAGAGCTGAGCATAAAAGTGAAGCTGTCGATTTACTGGTCAGTCTACATTCCTACCCTTACTTCATGAGCTCTGGGTAGAATCGGGTCGCAGGCATGATATGAGTGGCTGGGCACTTTCTTAGAGATAGGTTGAGGAGTTCGGTCATTCGAGAAGGACTTGGAGTAGAACTGCTGTTCCTCCACATTGAAAGGAGGCGGTTGAGGTGGTTCCATGATCTGACTCGGATACCTCTGGATAATGCACCTCCTAGGTGTCCAAATGGAAGGAGGTCCAGGGGCAGACTAGGGAAGAGATGATATCTCTGGGGGGGCTTGGGAACATCTCGATGTTCACCCAGATAAGCTCCTAAGACTGCTGCTGTCCCTGCTACCCAAACCCATATAAATGATTTTTCTTTTAAAGAATTGTGGCTGGATGGATCAAACCCTTCATGAATAACTGTGTGTTTTATCTTCCTGGACAAAGCTGGGCAGAACTTTCAGTGTTGCTTTCTTTCTGTGGGACACAATGTTTAATGTCTAAAGAGTAGACAAAAAAGTTATTCTGAAAACCTTTAACTAATTTCAGGTATAAAATGCCACTTAGCAAAATAGAATAGAATAGAATAGAATAGAATAGAATAGAATAGAATAGCCCTTTATTGTCATTGTACATGTTCAATGACATTGAGGTTGCTCCACACCAACTGTGCTGGAATAAAATATAAATAGTAGACAGGAATAAATAACAGCCAGGAGAAATATATACAAAACAAGAGGAATGTATACGAAAATAAAAGAAAGGCACATGATGAACGGACACACATTAGAGAACAGGTTGCAAAGTGTGTGAAAGTAGTGCAAAGAAAAAAAGACTTGGTCCGAATAGAGTCAGTGTGTGTGGCCTGAGTAACGGCGGTTACTCAGATCATGGGTCAGATTGGGGAGGCGGGGGGGGTGTGGCAGGTTAGTGTTTGTTAACAATCCGAATGGCCCAGGGAAAGAAGCTGTTTGTGAGTCTGATTGACCCGAGGGCAGACAATGATTTTTTGGGCAGTGTTAATTACCCTCTGTGGAGCTTTCCTGTCTCAGTAGTCACCCATGCGTACCAAGCACCCTGGCAGTAGGAGAGCATGCTCTCCACTGAGGAGCGATAGAAGGACAGCAGCCTCTGGTCCAGGTTATTCTTGCTTAGGACACAGAGGAAGTGCAGACATGAGCGAGATGAGATGTTAGGCATATTTGACAATGAAGCTGGTTGGGTGGGCTGGTGTGCAGTCATAGGTGCTTATTGACAGTGGTGCCCATCCTTACAATGACGTGGCGAATGACTAGCCAGGGTTGAGGGAAAGATGAACAGAGACATCCTTGATAATAACCTACTCAAGAGCATTCTGGACCATGAACTGGGGAGAAGGTTCATGTTCCAACAGGACAATGACCCTAATCACACAGCCAAGATAACAAAGGACTTTCAGTGGCCCAGCCAGAGCGCAGATGTGAACTCAATGTATTATCTCTGGAGAGATTAGAAAAGGGTTGTTCACCAACACTCCCCATCCAACCTGATGGAGCTTGTAAAGAAGAATGGGAGAAACGGTCCAAGTAATTACTCAAAACATGTGAAACACAGCAATGACAACGGTGACCAGCAGGGGAAAGAAAAAACAAAGGCTGCAAAAATAAAAGCGATGCAATAAGAACAAAAACACAAAGGGTCGTCAACATTAAAAAAATACACAAGATACAGATGTGTGTGTGTGTGTGTGTGTGTGTGTGTGTGTGTGTGTGTGTGTGTGTGTGTGTGTGTGTGTGTGTGTGTGTGTGTGTGTGTGACAGAACATACTGGATAATGAGATTGAGAAGCTAATAAGTTTACAACTAAGTTCTTTAAATTCAAACAGCTGTAAATGTTTTTATATGTAGCTGTCTACCCTGATGTCATCACCTTGTTACTTTTTCCACTTTGCATCTAAATGTTCTTACTGTCCCTGTTTAGAAAGCAAAGCCTTCTTTCTCTATTTTGATCTGTCACAAACCCAGCTGCTGCTGTGGGTGTTTAAATCCGTCTCCCACATTTAAAAAAATCAACTTTTGTTGTTGTTACCTTACAGCAGCACAGTGCGTATTTCTCTCAATCGATCCTCTTGTTTTTCTCTTCTTTTAGGCTCATTGCTCAACCAAACGACTGACCTGTTCTCCAACACATCCTGCAACATATCCACCAATGATTCAACATCTTGTTCTGCTGTTGAGAGTGGAGTGGGAACAGGAAGTCCATACAAAGCTTTGGAGATGTTTTTTATTGCTATGGTTACAGGATCGTTGAGCTTTGTGACTGTTACAGGAAATATTTTAGTCATGCTCTCCATCAAAGTGAACCGTCACCTACAAACTGTCAATAACTATTTCCTGTTTTCATTAGCATGCGCTGACTTGATCATCGGTGTTTTCAGTATGAATTTGTATACAGTCTACATTATTGTTGGCTACTGGCCACTTGGGCCGGTGGTCTGTGACTTGTGGCTAGCTTTAGATTATGTTGTGTCAAACGCCTCTGTGATGAATCTGTTAATTATCAGCTTCGATCGATATTTCTGTGTGACCAAACCCCTTACGTATCCCACAAGAAGGACAACTAAGATGGCAGGATTAATGATTGCAGCGGCTTGGATCCTGTCATTCATCTTATGGGCTCCTGCCATCTTGTTCTGGCAGTTCATCGTTGGACAGAGAACGGTGCCACCTGGAGAGTGTTATATTCAGGTACAACAAAATCTATGTACAGTGTTGTGTATAAAATCCTATTGATCAGATACAGCAGGGAATGAGGAAGTGCAATGTAAACAAACACAGAGTCTACAAAGTTACTGAGAAATCGACTTTGTTTTTCACTCTTTCTGTTCGAGTAAGTTTAAGTTTACTCGAACAGAAAGGCTCCATTGAATCATTATAATTAACTTAATTTTGTTATTATTAGTAGAAGTGTCCTGCTGTCCACTGTGTGCTGTTAGCCTACTCTTGATTCAGCTGTGACTGCCAGAGATGTCAGTGATTTCGGCAGTCTTGATAGCTTTTCTAGTTTTTGGTAATAAAAAGGTTAAGATGCAAACTGATAAACTAGAACAATAACATTATCTCACTGAACAAACTGAAAGTGGCTAACAACCCACTAAAATACAGATCTGTATAGTATAACAGCTGGTAATGAGTTCTTTGGTTTGAAAGCCTGATCGTATTGTTTAAAAAAATGTCTAAACAATACAAAAATCCTGCTGCCCAATCCAGAAAAGTTGGAATTAGTAGCACCAGCTTTCAAGACTCGATCAACCTCCATTGCTGCAGAACAGCTTTAAATACATTTTGAGTTCCCTAAAAAGGCCTTTTTGTCTAATTCTGTGTAACCTTACCTTTTTTTTAAAACCTCTTGCACTTCAGTTATCTTTATACCATTTCAAGCTATTCACTGGACTCGAGTGACTCGAAATGCAATAAATAACTGGAAACACTGGGGGGTTCTAAACCTTTTGACCAGTGTTGTATACATGTTGTTTGAATGTATCTTGGAATTTGCATTTGTTCAGAATGTCTGTGAAGGTTCTCAGTCATCCAGGTCATTGTAGTCAAAGGAGCTTGCAAAGAAAAGCAGAGAGTTGGTGTCTCTGCCATCTATAATCCAGTTTTGAGATCCTTCCCAGACGCCTTAACGCCCACTCACATCCTGGGCCATCTGACCTCAGGAAATCACATGATAAGGTGGGGCCAGGTTTCACAATGAGCTCACCCGAAACCCTGGCTGATTGTGACCGACACCCAGTTTCACACCTTGGCTCAGGCGATTAGAGGATCATCAGGGGTCCTTTTGTCCCTCTGTGGGGGGAAACTCCCACTAGGTTTATATCTGGGACTCTCCACCATTTGACCTTAGAACTGAAGAAGCTTCTCGGATGAGAGGTGAAACGTCTTCAAGCAACTTAAAGAAGTCCAGACGCTTTTCTTTGCAAGCTCCTTTGACTACAGCAATTAGAGAAACCAGTAAGATCCTGGAAAGATAAATTCAGTTCCTTAAAGTCAGATTCCTACTTGTCTTTGGAAGCTGTAACCATCAGTAACTTCATGTGTAATGAATGACTGCAAGGTTTTGTAAAGGTTATTATTGAATGGTCTTTCATTATTCTGAATAAAATCCTTAGTAATTGTTAGTTTAAAATGTGAGGCCTCACAGATTTTCATCTATTTGTCATTAATAATGCAAACCACAAAAGGCCTGCTCATGAAGTTCCCTTTCAGTAATCGGGAATCAGTAATAAAAGCTCAGATACCTGGAAGTAGTCAAGAGGGAGTAAAAATACCCCCAGCTGGCAGAGGTAGCTTCCATAACGTATAATGATGTTGGTCTGGAGTTTATAAACAGTGTTATCTGTTTTCAGTCTACCCCAGTCAACCTCAGCTAGGATTCTTATTGTTACACTAACGTGGTTTTTCCCTCAGCTCTTAAATGTTTACCTGTGATTAACTTTAATGGAGAAATGCTAAAACTAATTCTGTGAGTTTACAAATACAACAATAATCAAAGTTCTGGTACATGATGTATATTGTATCTGTAAATGTAGTAAAAATATTGACCATACTTGCTTTATGTAACATTTTTCCTTTCTTTCCTTCCTGCAGTTCCTTTCTAATCCTGCTGTGACATTTGGAACAGCAATAGCAGCATTTTATCTCCCTGTCATCATCATGACAGTGTTATACATCCATATCTCCCTGGCCTCAAGGAGCAGGGTCTCCAAACACAAACCGGAGAAGAAAGAAAAGAAGGGAATGAAGTAAGACATCAAAGGAATCCAATTATTTCATTCGCATATCTTGCAAATTACTTTAAGACGAGCAACAAAAATGCAAGCCACAAGATGGAGAAAGTTTTTTTAAAGTAAATTTTGCAGGTTGCTAGTATCGTTGGATTTTTTATATATATAGCTGCTCTTAACTAAAATTTGATGGTATCTAGAACATGGAAAATAAACCGAGGGTATTAACAATAAATAAATCTATAATGAAGCATTCTGGATTTTATAATGTAGACAAAGTGGTAGACATTTATGTCAAACTTATCTATGTATCCAGCCAGACACGTTTATCACATTTATATAGATTTTGAACCAATTCATTCTTAAATTTCTGTTTAATACAACAGTTACTGTACGTGTCATTTTCCTAGAACTCCCTGCCTAATGAATAGTCACCTGTTGAAGCAGAACAACAACAATGAGACCAGTCCTCATGCCAGTCCCCACTCAACTCCAAAACTCAGTTTGGACTCCACCACCACTGCACTGGATGCTGTGAAGAATGGAAAAGTGGATGAATCAAAAGCTGCTGAGCCTCAGCCTCTGGCACAGCCAAGACTCACACAGGTACCATCTACTAATAATTCTTTGAAGTGAGTGCTTATGGCTACAACATGTGAGCAGTTGAAAACTTCATGGCTACTATGTTTATCTGTCTGATCTATCTAGGAAGAAAAAGAGAGCTCCAATGATTCCTCCACAGCTTTTATTCCCCCCAGAGAACCAAAGGACAATTCCAACAACCAAATAACATCTGAGGTCTGTGTCTAAAATGTATACAACTGCTTTTATTTAAATACGTATTTCCATAGAGAAATTAAGTGAAAAGACTGAACAGCTTTGCACATAGCTAACATTGCCAACAGTATTCACTGACTTATCCAAATCATTGAATTCAGCTGTTCCAATCAGAGCCTACTCTCAAACTGCTTTTATAAACGTTCGTGAAAGAAAGTGTTGCCCTCAGGAGCTCGGTGAATTCCAGCATGGTACCATTATGGGATGCCACCTGTGCTTGGTCATGAAATTTCCTCACTACTAAATATTCCACAGTTGACTTTTAGTGGTATTATGGTAAAGGGACTGGTTCTTATAAAGCGCTTTTCTACTCTGAGCACTCAAAGCGCCTCATTCACCCATTCACACCCATTCGCACAAGCGCTTTTTTCAGCTGTGTACTCACCGGTCTCCAATCGTCATCACTCAGAGTATTTAAGTCTTCAGTTTCCTTCTGTTCACCTCGTGTCATTGATGTCATCGTTCCCGTGTGTGCTCTCAGTTATCCAGCCAGTCAGTGTTCGTTCATCTTCTGTTCATCCACTCTTTATAATAAACCATCTTCTGTTCATCACTATCCACGAGTCCTGCGTTTGGGTCACTTCTTCGCATCCGCACACAAATCCTGACACCTTCCAGTTAGTAGGTGACTTGCTCTACTACCTGAGCTACAGCCACCCCCATTATAACAAAGTTGAAGGCATTGAGAAGAACAGCAAGTTGGGAAGAAGTTGTAGGCCATGTAAAATCAGAGAGCGGATGCTCAGGTGCATAGTGCATAGAGGTTGGCAGTTTTCTGCAGAGTCAGATTCAGATTATCTCAAGAACAGTGCGTAGAGTAGGGGTCGGCAACCCTGGGCACTCATGACACAACTGGCACGTGAAGGGTTAACTGATGGCACAACACGCAGTGAATTAATTTGAGAGGGTGCATTAAAAAGCAAGTATCTAAGGCCAAGCCACCAGTGCACATCGCAAATTAGCTCGCATAATGACGGTCTCTTAGCCAACAACCCCAACTCCCAGATTCAACTTGTAACTGGCTAAAAATCACTTAGCCTACCAGTGAGAGCGACGTTGCTAGCTCACAGTTTTTTCAAGCGATGTTGAAATTTCCGCATCCCGACTCTTCAAAAGCTTCAGGAGCTGTCGGCTCAGCGCAGCATCAGCACCACGGAGATACACGGATACATCCGAATGAACTACCAACACAGCTGGAATCCACAGCTGTGCGTGTTCATGGAGCTGCATGTTCACCTGCTGGACGTCACTACCTGACAGGTTTAACTGTCTTCAGAACATTGCAGAGGCCTTATTGACAGTATTTGGCTCTACATGTCTGTGTGAGCAGGTTTTCTCTCACATGAGTCCTCAGGCAGCCTCTGAATGCTGGACACTGGGAGACCTGTGTCTCTGAGTGGGAGACCTGTGTCTCTGAGTGGGAGACCAGGATCACATTAACATGTGTCTCTGTATTAACAAACAGGTCACATTGCCCCAGTTTATTTTTTCTTAACATTGTTGTGATGAGACCTTAAATAGCATTTGCATTTTCTGTTGTACCGTTCCTTTGCTGTTAAGTTGTTCATTATAGTGTGAAACTGTTGAGCATTATCACATTTATTGTTAATGCAGTGGTTGATATGGCACATTGACTTCTGAGGAAATTTTACATGGCACTCATCAACAGAAAGTTGTCGACCCCTGGTGTGCAGAGCTTCGTGGATGGGTTTTCATGACCAAGCAGTTGCATCTAAGCCTTACGTCACCAGGCACACTGCAAAGCATTGAGTGCAGCTGTGTAAAGTACGCCACCACTGGACTCTAGAGCAGTGGAGACGTGTTCTCTGGAGTGATGAATCATGCTTCTCTGTCCAGTGGACGAGTCTGGGTTTGGCAGTTGACCGGAGAACTTGTCTGACAGCAAGCACCGTTTCTAAGTACTTGGACTCGGCCTCTTAGTTCTAGTGAAAGGAATTGTTAACCAATTTTGTGGCCCCATCCTGTTCCAACATGACTGCACACCAAAACACAAAGCAAGGCCTATAAAGACATGGATGAGTGAGTCTCGTATGGAAGAAGAACTTTAACCTTGATGACAGGAAGTAATGACTTCATGAATTACTTCACAAATTTATAATCTTGCAACATTATAATAAATTTGCCTGTCTCTTGAATAATAATTTTACAAGTGACAGGCGGGGGTCCAGGGCTCCAGGGGGGGAAGGAAATCCAAACACACGAATCTTCAGTGATAGCTCGTCCACTCTGTCCTCCGTGACACTCTCCTCAGTCTGCACTCACTCCTCTTCTGCCACTCACGCCTTTCTGCTCTCACACTCTAGTCATACAGCCACACGGGGATCCAGGGCAGGAAACAGGAACAGGTCCAGGGAACAGGTCCAGGGAACCTACACAGAAGCAAGCAATTACAAAGACAACTTGTAGACTAGCTGGGGCTTTATGAACACCGGGCGTTCAACGTTCCAGCGATGAGCTGCTCTGAGACACAACCTTAAATAGCTGGCCTGGGAAAACAGGAACTAATCAGTGGCAGGTGCGGACCATCAACGCAGGTGCGTAGGCCAAAAGCAGGAGCCCAGTAATTAGCTCCGTCCAGGCAGACTGAGGACAATGAGGGAAAGAGAGGGAGAGAGCGAGAGGGACGGAGAAACACAAAAACAACACCGTAGCCCAACGTGAGCCAGCTGGAGAGACACGGGGACCATGACATGACCATTATGTCCAATACTTTCAGTACCATTGATATTCATCTAGAGACGTTTTCTCCAATTGATCTTTTTGAGATAACTTCAGTAATTACTTCCTCCAAACCATCAGTGTGTCTGTTAGACTCCATTCCTGCTGCTCCAACAGGCTGTTCTTCTGTGGAAGCAGCTACCAGCTTGAAGTCTGGAGACAGACAACCTCTCTACTTTTAAGATTAGGCTTAAAACATTTTGATAAAGCATATAGTTAGGGCTGGATCTGGTGACCCTCAGTTATGCTGCAATAGACTTCCCATGATGCACTGAGCATTTCTCCCTCTCTCACCCCTTTTCATTCACCGTGTGTTTGATTATCCATTTTATTATGAGTTAGTATAAGTCCTGTCTGTCACAGTCTGTGTAGGCAGACCGTATATCGAGACATATGGACCCAGGTGCGGACTGGAGATGAAGATGGAGGCTTGGATGAAGCCAGAGATTTTTCCAGCAATGAAGTGTTGCGTGTTTGGCATGCATAAAGGCCATGGCTGCTTATTGTTTTCTCTGAAACAATTGTACCTGCTGATTCCAGGTCTTTCCATAGCTCTCCACAAGTGGTACTTGGCTCTTGGACAAGTTTTCTGATAATTCTTTTTACTCCTCTGTCCAAAACTCTGTGTCCAGTTTTTGATGAAATGTTCTTCACACTTCAGGATTATGGCCCCAGTAGTACTCACTGGTACCTTCAGTAGTACCTTAGAAATGGTACTTTAGAAATTCTTCTGTAACCAATGCCATAAATATGTTTGTGGTGGGGTGTGGTTGGTGGAGGAGGGAGCAGCAGGTTCAGGGTGTGGTATCAGGGGGCTGGTTTGTCACAGCCTTCTCTATTTCAGTAGCAGCCAGGCCAGAGAGAGGAGAGCACCGTTGTGCTACAGTAAAAACTGATTGTGCCGAAATAAAAAAAGGCAAAAACACCCACGGAGTCATGTCGGGTCCCTTTGGGGTTAAAATGTTATTAATAAACTTGCAAATGTCTTGAAAGAGCTTCTGAAATTTGTGAGCATCGTGAAATTTTTCTTTTCTGACACCTTTGTAATGAGACACATTTTTATAGGCCATCACTGACAGCTAATCTTAATTTGCAATAAGTGGCAGGATTACTTTCTAATTATTGACAGATTCCACCTGGTTTAATGACTTTTCATCCTTTTTGTGCCTTCTTTTCTTCATGTGCTCAATACATTTCCCCGTGTGTCATTTCTCAGTATTACACATAAATTAACTTTGGGACATGGTTTGATTTCTTTGCATGTATAGATTGGATCGGTTGTTACCAACATCTGGTGAGAAATTGATGCCAATAACACCTTTAGAAATGTATTTACTAATTGGTTATGTGTTCAATACTTCAATACTTACTTTACCCACTGTATGATATTATGTCATTGTATTATACTATGACAGATAATTGTCCTCCTTTAATGGTGGAAAAAGTCTGTGCAGTTGAACGATGTGTCAGAACCGTTGGAAGATATCCTGATAATATTTTAGTAACATAGTCATTGTGACTGCTGCATTAAAGGGCAGTTTACACAGAATGAGAACATGAGTGGTGCAATGTCTTTAATACATTTTAATATTATAAGTAATTAATTCTTGATAGTTGCCAGGATAAGTCTTCATTTATTTGGAAAACCAGAAGAAGATGTCAAAACAAGTGCACAGTTGGTGCAGGTTGGTTGCAAAAAGCTGTGCTCATGGTACCAAACTTTGGCTGTGTCCTCTGACTCTTCAGTGCTCACTCTAAATGTTTAGAGCCAAGCCGAGGGTTACTACGTGGCACTGGACAATGGAGACATACAGCAGCAGCAGTGTGTATGTTTGTTAATCATTTGTTTCACGACTGTCGATGTTGAGTCACTATGGCTCATTTTAGTTTTTAATTTTCCTCACCCTGATGTTTATCTGTCAGTGTTGGACATCTGGACTCTCGACTATTCTTCGATACAGTCGAGAGTCCCTTTTGTTCCTTCAGGATCCTGATGTCAGCAACATGCAGCTCAGGGACCCTTACTCAGCAAAATCCTTTGACATACTTTTTCCATGGTTAACAAGTGCTGGAGAACTAAATCAGAGGGGCAGATGAGAAGTGCAACAGAGACTTTACATAATAAAGGTGGCATTGTTGAGTACAGAAATGCCTGCCTCATCCCTCTGAGGAGACTTGGCTCCAGCAGCGGGACTTACACTCTGACTTGGAAATCAGTGGTTTTGGAGAACCTCTGCCCTCGGCAGGGGTCTCTGCCTTTATAGTAATGAGAATTAGTTGAGTAACAAAGTGGTGAAGAAATCCCTGTTCTCTCCTGATGTTTTACCTGTCTCCCTGCGTTTGCTTCACTTACTAAGAGAATTTTCACAGTGCATTGTTACTGTTGTGTAAATGGCCCAGGGCCAAGGACCAGTGTGGAAGCTGCCACTCGGACCATACTGGAGACGATGCAAAGTTTTTAATGCATCGCACCAGGCGCCGCCAATTCTTCATGGTAATTTTAATCAATGTAAACTTAGGAGGTCACTCAATAATTTTTAAAAATACATAGATTGTCCCATGAGGAAGGAAACAAGGAAACAATGACACTGTAAACACCCTGTATTTTCCAGGGTGCAAGTACCCTTTAATTACATGCAATGTAAGGGCAACAAGGCGCAAGTATGTCTGTAATTGTGAGCAACAAGTCAGGTTTTTGCAGCAAACAGTGAAACAATTCCACTGTAAGTACCCTGTGCTTTCTGGGGTGCCGGTCATATTATGGAGTCACCTGCAGCACCTGCAAAACAGTGAAATGTTTCACTGTAAGAGCTGTGACTAAGGCACATGTACTCTGTAACTATGTGCAATTTCATGTTTTTTCTTTTTTTACAGGAAACAATTAAATAATTCGACTGTAAGTAAATTTAAGTACAGCGTAAGTCATTTTACTGGGTTATTTCATGGTGAATTTTCAGAAAAACAAACAATATTTCACCATGTAACGCCATAATTACCCGGTACTTTCTGGGGCCACATTCAAGCCAGTTGCCTGCATTGCATTTAGGCAGTTGTCATGCAGTGTAGGCGGTTGGCTAGAAAGAACTGGAACGGATTCACAGCAGGTATATTGAGGAATGAAAGACAGAATACATGTGTGTGAAGGAGCGGGAGGTATAACAGTGGAGCAGAAGTAGTGATGTAGGTTAAGTACATGGAGTCAACCATAAGGAAATGGGCAAGAGTATGCTAGCAGAAGGGTGAGATGGAGGCTAAGTGAAAATGACACTATGAACACATTACTCTTGATACTTTATATTTATATTTATTTAAATAGGACATGTTGACATCTGTTCTGTTCTTGGACATCAAGTGTTTTTATGGACAATCTGAAACACACTAGGAAATGTGTTCATCAATAACACTTGATTATTGATTATTATTTTTTGTGTACAAGACCAGTCAAAGGTTTTGTACACACCTTCTCATTTATTTTCATTTTAATGAATGTTTACATTGTAGATTCTCATTGAAGGCATCAAAATTATGAATGGACACATATAGAATTATGTAGTGAACAAACATTGTGAAATAAAACGTGTTTTGTTTTGTTTTTTAAATTTCAGAATCTTCAAAATATCCACCCTCTGCTTTCATTACTGCTTTCTTAACTCTTGGCATTCTTGCTGAAATGTTTTTCCAACAGTCTTGAAGGAGTTCCCAGAGATGCTGAGCATTTGTTGGCCCTTTTGCCATCACTCTGCGGTCCATCTCATCCCAAACCATCTCCATTGGGTTTAGGTCAGGTGACTGTGGAGGCCAGGCTATCTGGTGCAGCACTCCATCACTCTCCTTCTTGGTCAAATAGCCCTCACACAGCCTGGAGGTGTGTTTGGGGTCATTGTGCTGTTTGAAAAAATAAATGATGGTCCAACTAAACGCAAACCAGATGGGATGCATGTCACTGCAGGATGCTGTGAAAGCCATGCTGGTTCAGTGTGTCTTCAGTTTTAAATAACTCCCCAACAGTGTCACCACCAAAGCACCCCCACACCCTCACACCTCCTCCTGCACTCGGGGACACATTCAAAGTTTTGCAATTTTCTGGACTGACTGACCTTCAGTTCTTAAAGTATTGATGGGCTGTTGTTTCTCTTTACTTAGCTGATTGGTTCTTGTCATAATATGAATTCTAACAGTTGTCTAATAGGTCTGTCAGCCGTGCGCCAACCTGACTTCTGCACAACTGATGGTCCCAACCTCATTAAGAAGGCAAGAAATTCTCTACTCAGCGCGGCAATTTTGTTATTTAATTTTTTTATTCAAAGCCACAGGTCGAATGATGTCATTTCTTATTAGCAGTGGAAGTAGTTGTTATTGAAGGTCGCTTTGCATCCTGCAAACTCTATACACAGGGGTGCACATAAGTGGTCTGCAGGTGCGCATGCGCTTTCAAAATAAAAGACGCGCGATAAGAAGGTGCAACACGCGTTTGCGTACATAAGATTTTCTGGAGGAGGACATTTTTTTAGAACTCTTAAAGATGTCGAAGAAGCTCCTTTAAGCAATTACTTTGGTGTTCCTCCACCTCCAAAGAAATGTCAGAAGGAGTCCGTATCCCAAAAGAAGCGCGTATTCTCAGAAAAGTGGTTAAATACTGTTAACAGCATCAAGTTCTTGGGAGTTCACATCTCAAACGACCTCACCTGGACCACCAACACCACCTCCATCACCAAGAAGGTCCAGCAGCACTTCCACTTCCTGAGATGCCTGAAGTGATTTCCCAGATTCTAGTGAGAGAAATCTTCACTTGCTGGTGCCTGCCTAAATACATCTTGTCCAGTCGTGGGACTCAGTTTGTCTCCTCAGTCTTCCAGACTGTGTGCCAAGCCTGGAACAGGGGCCACAAATTAACATGTGGTCAAAATGTGATCAACAGTACACATATATTTTTCCAATTATCCAAGCATGAATACCAAACAAATCAAAATTGACCACAATTTCCCCATTAACTCTAAATAAAGCATACTTCCACACACCTAAAGGGTAAAGCTGTTTCCCCATAGCAAGCTGATTTCTCTGTCCAAGGTTCTCTCACAGCTGGTTGGCAGGGCCTCCAATACAGGATCCTTGCGGGCAGGGTGTCGGGTGAAACACCAAACGGGCCCGAAACTCTGGAGTCTGATAGAGAGACAGTGGAACCTCCTGTCTTCAGTTTCTGCAAGTGAGCAAACCCTCGGTACAAAGTATGATCCAGGCTATGGAGCTTTGGTAATGTTTTTTGCAAGTGTCTTTTAACCCTTCTAACCATCCAGTTTCACAAGTTGACCAGGGCGCAGCTCTGACAAGTGAGGTGTAGAATGACATCTGTTGTAGAAGATACAATAATTTCATTTCGCCTGTAGATCCTTTTGTTGTACCTTAGTGTAATGAATATAATGAGGTTGCAGCTGCTGAGCTAGAACGAGAACTGTTGTCCTTATGTGTCAGCCACTCATTAGTTATGCAGGACTTAGGCCAGTTGCTGTGATGGGCGTGGCACGGTAGCGTATGAGAGCCAGTTGGGGTCCTGCTGCCGAAGAATCCTCCTCCCCATAGCAATGCCTCTCTCTGTTGCACCATTAGCTTGCATATAATGGGGACTGGAAGTTGTGTGACCAGTGTTGTACGTCTTACTGAACAGTTTTTGCTGAGATAATATGTGAGGTGGGGGATAGCGTTTGAGCTCATCACAGACAATGGCACACAGGCTTTTCAAGCAGGCAATCACTTGCTGGCTTGTAATGGAGGTGTACAATCAAGATGTCGCGCGAGTAATAATCCACAACTACAAGGTTGTGTTTACTGTCCAGTTGACATATATCAGCAGCTATTTGGTGTAGTGATTATAATAATATTAATGATTAGTGGTTCTTTTCTCTGAGTGGGGTTATTTCTCAGGCAGAACTCACATTGCTCCACCATCTTTGTGATCTCTCGTCCAATCTCTGGCCACCACACAGTCATATTAGCTTTTCTGTGGCACTTAGTGAAGCCTTAGTGATCCTTGTGTATCTGAAGAAGTACTTCCTTTTGTTGTGAAACCAGAGCTGCTCTCATCAGTGCTTGCTGTTGTTGGTCTGCTAGCGTCATAATGTGCTAATGCCAGTGTTGTAGTTGACATGGCTTTCATGTCTGTGAATCCTTGTTTCTGCAATTCCCCCCATGTCCACACATCGACAGATTTGAGCAAATTGTAGCTTTGGTGCATAGCGGTGAAGAAGTCTGGGAGGAATTTTCCCAGACAGTTTATCATTCATATCATCTGACGAAGCTCAGAGACATTTGAGGGGCTGGGCATTTCAGTGACACAGTTTTTCTGGATGAGTTTTGATACCATCTTTCACAATGACGTGTCTTTAACATTTGATCTTAGATTTTCCAATCTTGGAGTTATCTTGGATTAATTTCAGCCCAGAATGCCTGATGGTCTGCAGCACTGCCTTACGGTTGTGATCATGTTCTGCTTTTTCCTTTCCAAACACTAAGATGTCATTCATTACCACCACAGTACCAGCATAACCCTTGAGAAGGGTGCTAATCTGCCGTTGGAATATTTCTGGAGGAGACGTTATCCCAAAGGGCAATCTTTAAAAGCAGAAGCGACTCACTAGCGTGATGAATGGCGTTAGCTTCCTGCTCTTAACATTGAGCAGTATTTGCCAAAACCCACTGGAGGCATCAAGGATTGAAAATATATGTCTGTGAAGATTCTCAGTCATCCAGGTCATCGTAGTCTAAGGAGCTTGGAAAGAAAAGCGTCTGGACTTCTTTGAGTTTCCTTGAAGACGTTTCACCTCCCACCTGAGAAGCTTCTTCATTTCTAAGAGTAATTGTTGGAGAGTCCCAGATTGAAGTCCTATTGGGAGGGTCCCTAAGAGAACATGGACCCCTTAATGATCCTCTACATAATCACACGAGACAAGGTGCGAAAACAGGTGTAGGTCACAATCAGCCAGGGTTTCGGGGTTTCATGCGATTTAACGAGGGCAAATAGTCCAGGGTGTGAGTGGGCATTAAGGCGTCTGGGATCTCAAAACTGGATTATAGATGGCAGACAGTTGGTGTCATAAGCTATTCCCTCTGTTCAAAGATGGTCGTTTACAGTGGAAATAGAATCAGAATTAGAATTTCCTTCAGAATACTTTATTAATCCCGAAGGAAATTAGGGTTACAGCAGGCAGCACGCTAATGGTGCATGCGCACTTACAAAGAAACCTTCTGACCAACTTTACACAAACATCACATTGGGGAGACATGTCAGAAAGGTAGGCTGATGGCGCCAAAGGGGTATCTGCATAAGTGATGGTATTTTTTTACTTTAGTGCGAACAACTCATATGAATTTCAAAGCAGTTCTACAGTCCAACACTGGTCTCTCAATCTCCCGTTGGAGAGCCGCGAGCTTCGCCATACTTGCGTTCTGTGATGTTGTCATTTCTTGTGCTCAAGGAGCCAATTTCTGAGAACACACAGCAGTGAGCCTCCCCGTGATGTCATCCAATTTGCGCCCAGAGATGTTATTCCGAGCGAGCCCTTCCGAGATGTATCCAGTCTGCAGTCAGAGATCTTATTCTGAGTATTCACAGCAGCCGTAGCCTCTCCAAGATCTTATCCGTGCTGCACTCAATGAGCCCATTTTGAGAAACTCACGCCTCTCCCATCATTCCAATCCCAGCGGGCAGCCTTGTGGGGGTTTGAACAGCCGGTTCCGCTTCCTTAATTCTTTGATAAGTCAGGGCCAAGCCAGCTCCGATCAGCCAGAACCCTGTTACCATGGTTCCGAATAGGTAGATATCTTCAGCACTCAGGCTCACCCAAGCCCAAACCTCTCGTTAAGGGGTGTCAATTGCATTTAGGGACCAGTTGATCCAATCCATAATTCCTCTTTTAGGTTTTAGAGAACAGACTGTGAGAGAATGTTCCAGGGAAAAGTAAAAACACAAGACAAGACAAGGACATAAGAAGCTAAGCAGGGAAGCTAAGGGCAGGAGAGGAGAAAAGTGCGACCGCCTTCGCTGAGAGCCAAAAGATAGATGGCTTCTTTCACTCCCTTCCAAACCATCTGTCTTCTCTGTCCAAAATGTGAACATTGGCATCCTCGAAAGAGTGACCTTTGACCATTAGATGCAGATGGACTGCTGAGTCTTGTCCCGTCGAGGTGGCTCTTCTATGTTGTGCCTTGCGTTTATGAAGTGGCTGTTTGGCTTCTCCAGTGTAGAGGTTTTTGTCTCAGTGTGTGGCTGGGTCTGAAGTTCACTGGGATGTCATGCTTGGAGAAGACTCTCCTGAGTTTCTCTAACAAACCTGCTACATAGGGGATGACAGTATTGTTTCATTTGTCCTTCTGATCCTCCTTAGTTGGTGTCTGACCTTCTCTCCATGCATCTTGTGGGAGGCAAAGAATAGGTATTGGTCCTGGTGTGTGGGCTTCTGGTAAACTTCAATGTAGAGATTTCCATTCTCTTCAATGCATTCAGAAAAGTCCAGAAATTCAATTCAATTCACTTTTATTTATATAGCGCCAAATCACAACAAAAGTCACCTCAAGGCGCTTTATATTGTACAGTAGATGCAGAGAAAAACCCAACAATCATATGACCCCCTATGAGCAAGCACTTTGGCGACAGTGGGAAGGAAAAACTCCCTTTTAACAGGAAGAAACCTCCAGCAGAACCAGGCTCAGGTGGGGAGGGGCCATCTGCTGCGACCAGTTGGGGTGAGAGAAGGAAGACAGGATAAAAGACATGCTGTGGAAGAGAGACAGAGATTAATAACAGATATGATTCAATGCAGAGAGGTCTGTTAACACATCGTGAGTGAGAAAGGTGACTGGAAAGGAAAAAGGAAATGGCAAACAGCTATCCTTTGGGTCTACCCTGGTGAACTTTGTTTTTATCCACTGAGTTGATGTGAGCACTGAAGGATTCCACTTCTTTGGTTTTGATTTTGACCCAGGTGTCATCAACATTTCTGTACCAGTGGCTAGGTACTGTCCCTTTAAAAGAGCCAAGAGCCATTCTTTCCACTTCCTCCATGTAAAGGTTGGTTTAATGGGAATGATGGACTCAACCACATAGTTTACACTTTTAACACTATTATTTTGGTTGCTCTTTTATGAGACTCAGTTTCAGCTTTTCAGCCACAACCCCACGCACAACAACACCTCAGATCCTGGTACACTCTTTTAAACAGGGGAGGTGTGATGAGCCCAAGCCACATCCCACCACATACCCATATCGCCCGACCTAGGCCGGGGAGCAATCTGGCCTAGCCTACTCTCCCTCCCCCTCGCAAACGGAAGGGGAAATCGGCGATGGCCATCAGCGTCCCTGGCCTATGGATTAGCAGCAGGGGTGAGTTGGATCCAGTGGCTTACCGCGTGTCCAGCAGCCGCAGTGCCGAGGTGGGTCGATCGGCTGACCACGTGTTCAGTGGCTGACTGCGTGCCCAGCGGCGGTGACGGAGCTGATCTGGAGCCCAACCGCATGGCAGGCAGCAGCGGCGCAGCAGCGCATCAGCAGGCGTGGACATGACCCGTGGCTCACGGGTGGCTTGACAGGTGGCCAGCGTGCAGGACCAGATGCCGCACTGACCTCCAGCGAAGATGCCACTGCACCAGGCTGCATTGCGACCTCTAGTATGGGCGTGGCAGGTCCAGCCAGCACGCTGACCTGCAGCGAAGACAAGCCAGGTCCAGATGGCGCACCTGCCTCTGGCATGGACACCGCTGGACCAGACAGCACGGCAACCTCCAACTCGGGTAGGAAGGGCACCTCCGTTATGCTGCCCCCGAACTCGGGCTGGCCTAGTGCTGACCAGGCTGACCTTCATGGGAAGGGAGGCGTGGGGGTTGCCTCCCTCCCCCATGCAGTCGAAGGACACGGGTGGGCCCAACGGCGGTGTCGGCCAGGAACCAACCCGAGCTACCAGACTCACTATCAGCTCACCTTAGGTCCCGGTACACTCTTTTAAACAGGGGAGGTGTGATGAGCTGATGGAGCTCCGGTGTGTCTCAGCCTCCCTTGCAGCTGCGCCCAAGCCACACTCCACCACATTTGGCTCCCCGGTGTCACCTTTTGGTCTACAAAAGGTGACACCGGGGAGCCCATGTTTTGCATCCATGTTTTTGTCTATAAAAACCCTCGTTATATTTAAAATATAAACATATGTCTGGTGAGGGGGAGGTTTTCAGTGCCGGCTCGTTGTTTTGGGTCTCAAACTTGGCATTGAATGTGTTAGGTGCGTCTGGCAGAGCGGTGTCGGTAACACACAAACGTGGTGGGGCCTTATAATTCTTATGGTTTGGATGGCCTCCCACATTCGCAGAGAATCTCTTGAACAGACAAAGTGATCACTGATCCCTGACTTTCTTTGAGCACTCAATTATTAATTATTTACTCTTAGAACTGAAGAAGCTTCTCGGATGAGAGGTGAAACGTCTTCAAGAATTACAGATGCTTTTCTTTCGAAGCTCCTTAGATTGAAAATATAGTGGTGCCGTATGTTTTATTTGGTGCAAAATCCTCCAGATTGGGCAAAATGAATCTCTCTCTTTTTACTTCTTTATTGAGTTTCATGAGGTCCACACATATCCTTGGCTTTCTTTTCTTCTCAATAACTGGCACCATTGGGGCACACCAGTCTGTGGCTTCGGTTACCTCCTCAATAATGTCAAGTGCCATCATCCTTTTAATTTCCTTCTCCACTTGTGGTAGAATAGGAAAAGGAATACAACGTGGTGTGGTTATGCTGTAGGGTTCTGCATCAGGTCTAAGCTCAATTTTAGGGTCGTTGTCCTGCTGGAAGGTGAAGCTCCGCCCCAGTCTCAAGTCTTTTGCAGACTCCAACAGGTTTTCTTCCAAGACTGCCCTGTATTTGGCTCCATCCATCTTCCCATCAACTCTGACCAGCTTCCCTGTCCCTGCTGAAGAGAAGCCCCCCCAGAGCACGATGCTGCCACCACCATATCTGACAGTGGGGATGGTGTGTTCAGAGTGATGTGCAGTGTTAGTTTTCCACACATAGCGTTTTGCATTTTGGTCTCATCTGACCAGAGCAGCTTCTTCCACATGTTTGCTGTGTTCCCCACATGGCTTGTGGCAAACTGCAAACGGGACTTCTTATGGTTTTCTGTTAACAATGGCTTTCTTCTTGCCACTCTGCCATAAAGGCCAACTTTGTGCAGTGCACCACTAATAGTTGTCCTATGGACAGATTCCCCCACCTGAGCTGTAGATCTCTGCAGCTCGTCCAGAGTCACCATGGGCCTCTTGGCTGCATTTCTGATCAGCGCTCTCCTTGTTCGGCCTGTGAGTTTAGGTGGACGGCCTTGTCTTGGTAGGTTTACAGTTGTGCCATACTCCTTCCATTTCTGAATGATGGCTTGAACAGTGGAGGCAGCACGGTGGCACGGTGGTTAGCACTGTTGCCGCACAGCAAGAAGGTCCTGAGTTCAATTCCAACATCAGGCCGGGGTCTTTCTGTGTGGAGTTTGCGTGGGTTCCCTCCGGGTACTCCGGCTTCCTCCCACCGTCCAAAGACATGCAGCTTGTGGGGATAGGTTAATTGGATAATCCAAATTGTCGCTAGGTGTGAATGTGAGCATGAATGGTTGTCTGTCCCTGTGTGTTGGCCCTGCGACAGACTGGCGACCTGTCCAGGGTGTACCCTGCCTCTCGCCCTATGATAGCTGGGATAGGCTCCAGCTCAAAATAAATTTCCTGTGGTTGGAAACTATTTTTTGCAACTTTTTTGTATTTAAAGTTTTGAGGGACAAACCTTTTAAATATCTCTAAGTAGAAATATATGTAAAAAACAAAAAACAAAAATGATTTTCAATTTTTTTTGTAGTTTATTGCAATTTTTTGCAATTTATGTAATTACTATGGACTTAATGCATACATATTGTTAAAATTTGGGCTATAACAGTTGTATTGATGTATAGCAACTTGAAATGCTCCCAAAAATGGCTCCACAGCATGTAAAAATATAAAGTAAGCTCTGGCGGACTTGGTTCTATGGTAGGACTTAAAGGGTTAAATACTCTGGGATCAACAAGTAGGCCTGCAGTGTGAGAGTGAAGTGCTCTAATAGGGTGATATGGTACTATATCATATCACCCCATTTGCTATTTAAAAAGGTTAAAACTATTTTCCTTTAAAATGTGCACTTCTCATACTGGAGTCTTCAGTGTCAACTGGCTTCCCTGCTGCAACTGTGTCCTACAAAAAAACAACTCCTCCTTCCTGTTTTCTCTCTCCTTTATAGAGAAGGTCTCAAATCATTACCATTCAACGGCTCCCTGTACTCAACTCCAAATAGCTTGCAGCTGCTCTAAAGTAGAATCACCACTCCTACATGGGTGTGGCCCACATCTCACACAAAACAAAAACACCAAAGCATGCAATTATTAAAATGACAAAAACGCCAACCCGATGTTTAGTGGGAGATTCTCTCAGTTATTCCACCATGCCACATTCTGCAACTCTACAGACTTCCTCCCTCTCCTGCTACATTTCTGAGACGTGATGATCGACTGCTAGGGATGGAATCAAGAATAGGTTCCTAGTAGTCCAGTTCCTTGGAATGGTTAGTCTGCCTGCCTACTGATCCCGCTTATCGGTTCTTGCCCTCTCACTAAGATCAGCTGATTTCAGTTCGTGTGTCGGAAGTAAAAATAATGGTGCATTCTTCACCATAGACATGGACATTACTTTTATCATTAATGCACAAAGGGATGGAGAGTGAGATGGCAAAGTGACGACTGCTCCAGGACAGAAACAACTGCGTTATAATGTTAACACAACTTCGCCTTTTGCAAAACTGCATGCTAACGCTAAGGTAGCCAAGAACCCCAGAGTGGTGTTAAAGCTCAGTAAATGCTGACATTGCTCTTACTGTTACAGGCTGGTGAAGCCAGCCTGTAACAAACTGATGATCAGTCAGGCTGCAGCTTCTATTTCTACCTGTTCATGTTTCTACAGTAGAATCACGGCAATGATTGCTTGTGCTGGTTTTCATCTTTGCTTTGTATTGTCAGCTTTGTTTTCATACCTAAATACTAAGACAAAGATGACATGTGTCCTCACTGGGATAGGGATTTGTGTTGGTGTGTGGGACTGTAGCTTTATATTGTTAAATGGCCATTATGAGACAGTGCTTTTCAGATCATTTTGCAGAGTAACATGAAGGTAACATAATGAGTAATGAATGTCTTTGTTCAAAGACATTCAAAGACAGTATGCAATAAAATACTGCGTTACTTTTAGGAAAAGTGTTCTGTGTAATACGGGTAATAACGTTTTTACTTTACTTTTAAATAATGACCCCAACACTGAACACAAAAAAGAGGGGAAATACCTCTAAAATGCACACGCATTAGACCACACGCATGAAATTACTTTGCATGAATGTAATGTCATGATATGCTGCTTAGACATGGTGGTGACTCTCAAAGTGGAGCCAATAAGAATCGACAAGGAATCAAATCAAGTTATATTGATAATGGCATGGGAATCGCTAAATTCTTACCGATTCCTATCCCTATTGACTTTTTTTTTATTTATTTATTTTTTTTAAGTTAACATGTTCTTTATTTCTTTTTTCTTTTTTTTTTTTCTTTCTTTTTTTTTTTTTGGCCTGTCCCGTTTGGCTCTTTTGCATCAGAATTATTGTCTAAAGGCAAAGAAAGATGCCCAACGGATTTACTTTACCAAATTGACCATCCCAGCCTTGCCGTAATGGTCCATTTGATTCACCTTTTATTGTTTATTTTATTTTCACTTACTGAATACGGGACAGACTTGACTGGGGGAAAGAAGGGGAGAAAGAAAGAGGGAAAGAGAAACAGCTGAGAAGAGGGACGGGGGAGAAGGGCAAAAACCAAAAACCAACAGAACGGGCAGAGAAAAAAAAAATGCATATATCAATCACCTGGATCACCTGCTGAGAAAGAAAAAAGAAAGCAAGCAGAAGAGAACAAGAGTAATAGAATAAACAACATCACAATGATATATGGGAATATGACAGTAAATACTAAATATTAAACATTATTGTGCAGCACATAAGATCAACAGAACACAGTGTGCTTTGAGGTAGGAGCCAAAAAGGGTGTAGTTTGTGGGTGTGATCACCCGTGTGTACACCTGTGAGCATGGACGCGCTTGTTTTTTGTTTTTTAAAAGGTTCCTTCATGTAATAATCTGCTAGAGGGTGTGGGGGGGCCACAGCCCCGTCCTCCAGGGCATGAAGCAGGTGTGGAGGAGATCAAAACTCCAGACATCCAGAGGCCCCCAGAACACAAGAGACCAAGGAAGACCAACAGAGGGGCAGCCGCGCCACTGTCCCGGAAAGAGCTGAGGAGAGTCCCAGATGAGGGCTCACTCAGCAGCCGCGGAGCAGAAGCCAGGGGGAGTTGCAGTGACGCGCCCGTGAGCTCCGCCGGCAGCCAGCTGCGCCTGAGTGACCGAGCCCCAGGCCGAGAGGCCGGGGGCACCCCACCTCCGAAGTGGCCCGAGCGAGCCCCAGGCTCCAGGCCCCGATAAGCGGCCGCCAAGGAGTGAGCCGGTGTGTACCTGGACGCCCATCCCCGGACACAAAGAACCACCAACGCACCGATGTCTGAGGGAGTCCGCCACTGGCAGGGGAAGTGGTGGTAGGGGGAGATAGGCCTCCAAACCTTGGAGGGCCTGAGATGTCCCCAGAGAGGTGGCGCCTGACACCCAACCTGACATATAGACACAGACATACAGGCACACACAGATACAAACATCCATTCCCCCCCTCATGCTCTCATATGCACTCACTCCACACTCAACCAACGTGGAGACAGACATAAAGAGACGCTGTACACACGATCATACTCCCCAAGCGTACTCTACAAACCGGGTCTAGGTGCCCCCGCCCCTGGAGGGGGGAACTGCACCCAGACCCAGGTGGTGTTTCCCTTTTCCCTGCGGTGGGGGGAGGCAGACCGCCCCGACTCCGCAGCAGCAGGAAGGCTCCACACTCCAGACCGCAGTCGGACGGCCAACTCCTCCTCCTAGCCCCCCTGCTCCAGCAGGTCGCAGAGAATGGGGGTGAGAGAAGACTCCAAACCTCCCTCCACCCGCTCATTGTAATGTTGATGCATGTGTGTTCTAAGGTGCAATTAAAACCCAGGAGGGCATGGAGCTACCTGCCAGAGATCCCTACTATCCCTACTGACTACTTCTGACACCATGTCATGAAAAGTCATAGGATTCATTGGAAAACCCGGAGTGGAGTATTTTTTGTTGCGTGGATTTCTTTTTTCCTCAAATTTTGCCAGGACTGTGAACTTTTGCTTCAAGTTGTGGTTGTTATTATATTGCTTTCCTTATGAATATGGGTGAAACAGTTCATTTTTAAATTAGGCTTAAAACTTTACTTTTTGATGTAGCTTTTTTTTTGGCATCTATCAGGTGACGCTGGACTATTATCATTGTTGGGCTGCAGCTGCCGGGGAACCTTACATAATACAATCAACATTTAAATATTGAATAACTCCCTTTTAACAGAAAGAAATCTCCACCAAAGGCAGGTTCAGGGAGGGGAAGCCATTTGCCTCAACTGGTTGGGGTTAAGGGGAGGAAGACAGGATACTGTGCAAGTCACAGGTCAAACTTGCTGTGAAATGTCCTAACAGTACTCTGTTTTGTTACAGGTGCTAGCAAACCCCACTCCAGTACCGACAACAACCAATTCTGCCATCCACAAGATCAATCCCTCTTCAAGGTGGTCCAAGTTAAAGATTGTGACAAAGCAGTCTGGGGATGAATGCATCACAGCTTTAGAGATCGTTCCACCTGTAGATGGAGCCGAGAGGCATTCAATCCCAATCAGCCGTCCTCGAACTGTGGCAAGAAAATTTGCAAGCATTGCTAGAAGCCAAGTGAGAAAGAAAAGACAGATGGCTGCCAGAGAAAAGAAAGTAGGTTAATACACGACATAAGTTTAAGACATATAATGGAAATAATAGAGGAACTCGTTATTTAGATTTGATTATCGGACTCAGCCTCTGCACAAGCAAAGAACAGAAGTCTTGGAGAATAAATAAAATATGACAGGAAGACCCTCACTCACTTTGTTTCAAGCTAAAACCCAGCGTATGTAAGTCAGTGGTTCTAACAGTCATAGGAAGAGTTGTTAAGCAGATGTCACTATTATCTCAGCTTTAATGTCCTGGTGCACGCTCAATCATCCAGGTAAGGAAATCCCAAAAGGTTGATTCTGTTCATCTGGACGTAGCGTTTTCACTGGAAACGCTACGTCCAGATGAACAGAATCAACCTTTTGGGATCTCAGCTTTAAGTCGCTTTAATGCTGTCTCACCCTTGAGATTACCCGAGACACAGAGAGCAGATATGTTTTATCTAAAGCTAACAGTGAGCGGCTGTTTTCCTGTGTGTGCAAATATTAATTGAGGTGCAGGGCAATTTAGCACGTTTGGACATGTTTTTAACGTAGCTCATACTAAAAGGTTTGGCACTGTCGTTTTTTACATAATACACATTATGCATACTTAACATGGTCAGCTCGTCTGTGAGTTATGTGACTGTCATCTCACTGCAGTGTGTGAGAAACAAAGAGCTGACAGAGTTCACAGATTATCTATCTTTGGACTTTGTGTCTACATGTTCCGGTTTATTTATTCTTCATCTCTCCTTTCTTCCATTCTTCATAGGTAACCAAGACTATCTTTGCCATCCTGCTGGCTTTCATCATAACATGGACACCGTATAATGTGATGGTGTTGATCTCAACCTTCTGCCAGTCCTGTGTCCCTGATACAGTGTGGGCAATTGGCTACTGGCTGTGTTATGTCAACTCTACTATCAACCCAGCTTGTTATGCACTGTGCAATGCCACATTTAAAAAGACTTTCAAGAACCTGTTGCTATGCCAATATAAAAATATAGGAACAAGATAAGATAGAAGGAGGATATTTGAGATAGGATGGAAGGCAAAGCTGTAAATCATTGCAAGAAGTTGTGCGAAAGAAAAATGAAGGAACTGAATGAAGAATAGCAGAACTGGGTGATGGGTGCCTTCTGAAGAGACCAGAAACTTGGAGCAGATTAGTAAATGTATTTATTCTACAAATGAATGAGTGCTCCCTATTCATACAGTCCAAGCAACACGTGAGTGTAAACCAGAGATTCTTTTATTCTTTTACCTGTCAAGCTACCCAAAATTGCACTGTGAGTAGAAATTTGGTTTCACTAACACAGAAATTAATTTCAAATGAAGATGTAGATGCTATAAAAGGAGAGGTCAGTGATTGGATCTGCGTGGTGATGCGTGAGAATGTGGCCGAGAAAGTGGCTTTGCCTGATCTGTGCTGTGTGTATGTACATATGTATGTATGTATGTATGTATGTATAGCTAGATGTATAAATAGACTGGTGGATCTCTTGATGTATTAACACAAGGGGCGATCGTGGCTCAAGAGTTGGGAGTTCGCCTTGTAATCGGAAGGTTGCCGGTTCGAGCCCCAGCTTGGACAGTCTCGGTCGTTGTGTCCTTGGGCAAGACACTTCACCCGTTGCCTACTGGTGGTGGTCAGAGGGCCCGGTGGCGCCAGTGTCCGGCAGCCTTGCCTCTGTCAGTGCGCCCCAGGGTGGCTGTGGCTACAATGTAGCTGCCATCACCAGTGTGTGAATGTGTGTGTGAATGGGTGGATGACTGGTTGTGTAAAGCGCTTTGGGGTCCTTAGGGACTAGAAAAGCGCTATATAAATACAGGCCATTTACCATTTACCATTAACATATCTAAGAAAGCAATGTTAAACTAGACTCTATTCTCTAGAGTTTGAGCTCAACCTACTGTCAGTTCTGAGTCCCTGACATGGCATGAGCAGTTGGCTACTGGCTGTGTTATTAACTCTGCTATCAGTCTGGGATGTTACACAGCAACAGTCACAACAACACAAAATATCAGATGGACGGAGAAAAGAAGAATGGGAAGGAAGAATAGGTAAGAAGAAATACTGTTATTATTGCCAGTAACCAAGACTGATTAAACAAATGAATACCAGAGATTCATTGGACGGTGCCTTTCAAATGGAGGCTACAGGAGATTAGCAACAACAGTTTGTTCATATAGCATAAAACAGAGTTTTACTTAACATACCCAACCTGCTTAAACTAAGATGCACCAAAACACCAGACGTCTTTCAGATACAGTAAAACTACTGGAGTCCAGAAATAGCTTCCAGACTCACACTGATAATTTAACACTAAACAATGATGCAATTCAATGCAGCTTTATTTATATAGCACCAAATGACAGCAACAATCACCTCAAGGTGCTTTATACTGGAAGGTAAAGTAAACTCTATGATGATACAGAGAAATCTAGACAATCACATGACCCCCTATGACCGAGCACTTTGCAACAGCGAGAAGGAAAAACTTCCTGGAATAAACAGGAATAAACCTCAGGCTCAGGAAGGGACGGCCATCTGCCAGCTGGGGCTATGTGAAAGTGGCGTGCTGTGAAAGAGAGACAGAGTAATAATAACGGATGATTAAATACAGAGTGACAGAGTAAACACATAGTGAATGATACGGGTGAGTGAAGTAGAAACTCCCAGAGCATCATGGGAATCCCCAGCTGCCTACACCTATTGCAGCATAACTAAGGGAGGATTCAGGGTGACCTGGTCCAGCCCTAACTATATGCTTTAGCAAAAAGGAAAGTTTGAAGCCTAATCTTGAAAGTAGAGATGGTGTCTGTCTCCTGAATCCAAACTGGAAGCTGGTTCCACAGAAGAGGGGCCTGAAAACTGAAGGCTCTGCCTCCCATACTTCCTTTATCCAAGGAACAACAAGTTAGTCAACAGTCTGAGAGCGAAGTGCTCTGGATTTATCATGGAGCCAATAAAGAGAACTTCACTCTTTCTTTCTAGTCCCTGTCAGTACTCTCGCTGCTGCACCTTGGCTGCCAGTCAGAAGACAGAGTCAGAAGACTAATTGACATTAGTCCTCTCCGGTGTACATGTACTTGTATCCACACCCATGGCCAGGTTAGAATCACCACTTTACCTGGTCATGTCCTTAGACAAGAAACTTGGTGGAAAAAAATCCACACAGAAAGTGCACAGATGATCAAGTGCTCCTTGCAATAAACTGCACTAACAACTTTGCACAACTTTGTATCCCTAAGTCTGTTTACCCCCCATTTTATTCACTTTATTTCAGTTAGTTTGCTCAGATTGAGGATTTGTTCTGTGAGAGCCCCTAATGATTTTCCATATTATGGAGCAAGAGCGAGCAGTTACTGCGCCTGTTTGCTTCACATTGACCTGCAGTTTTGCAGATTTGTCTTGTGTCTACGAGTCATCACATACAGCTTCTTTAGAATTAACACTTCACAGAACTATTTGTGAATTTCTAAAAATCTTGCCAGTTAGCAGGTCGACTGAGAGGTGAATGGTAAACGGCCTGCATTTGTATAGCGCTTTACTCAGTGTAGTGTGGCATTTTACACTACATTCAGTCATTCACACATTCACACACACAGAGGTAAAACAAGAGCCATGTTTAGAAGGCAGTGCAATGTGCAGATGGCTGAAATAACAGGAGAGATAAAAAGGAGTACAGGTTGAGAGAGGAGAGAGAAAAGACATATGACATGGATATGAGGAAATGAAAATGAGAGACTGGTAGAAATGGGGAAAAGAGTATTAGAGAAAGCAATCCTGAGCTTGTGGGAGAAAAGTAGGGCATGATAGGAGGAGAACAGAGGGACTCATTCCCTGATTTAGTCCTGGTCTCCCAACCCTAATTCTCATGCTGGAGACAAAATAAGAAACACAGGCTGAAGCACAACAATTCATCAAAAGTAAGGATGTTACCTCTGTCATTTATCACCATATTATTAGGATACATTTTAACTCTATTTAATGTAGTAACACTTATGTGTTTGTGATATTTCACAGTGAGTTTTACTTGTGAGTCATAAAGGTGTTTGATAGTGAGTTTTCAAAAATGAAGAGGGAATTTGGGTCAGAATTTCACACAAGGTTTAGGTTTTGTAAGACTCGGCCTAATTCAAATGTCATTATCCCATCTGAGAAATCAAGTGACTGCTCAGGCAGCTGCATGAAATCCTTGTTGGCTCAGAAGGACTTGTGTCTTTTTATAATGTGGCTGTCCCAGCTTAGCATAGCTCAGGAACCTGTCAGACATTAGACCAACTGACATTAGATTACTGTAAGTAATCCAAAGTATTCAGAATACGTTACTCTCATTGAGTAACTTATCGGAATATGTTACAAAATACATTTTGGGCCATGTATTCTGTAATCTGTAGTGGGATACATTTTAAAAGTAACCCTCCCAACACTGCCCTTCACCTTAAATAACCATAACCAGTACATAAAATGAAATACAACCCCCTAGTGGTGATAAAGGGAAACTAGAAAAATGGCTCATATGGGGATATAAAAAGAAAATCATGACAAAGCATTAATCGACCCAGGGACAAAGAGGGACTCTGCTTTCTTATATCAAACTCCACACGTAGTAAAGAGGTTTGATCCCAGTCTGCTCCAGTCTGCATGCCAAATGCCCATCGTAGCCTCAGCATGGTCACCACGGAAGGCATTCAATAGCACCAAAAATTGCTATATAGTCATCAACCAGTAAGTTCTGGTTGAGAAAAGTCAGTGAACATCAGTCAACAGGAGCACCCACAGTACACATAATGATATCCCAAAGACCTCTATCAACTATCTGAAAATAAAAGACCAGAAAGCTAGTGTTTGCAAACTGGAGATAATTTGATATGCAGTAAAAAGTGCTATCACTTTGAATCAAGGTGCAGCGGAGCTTTTGGAATGTAAACGTTAGGTCACAACAATTTTGCTTTGCCACCATACAGGAAGCTAAAGTGTACATTTGCCTTTTATAAGTTAACGGTTGCCCTTGCTTTGCTCCTTCTTGTACAAGTGGTTGATACTTTTATTATCTTTTGTATCCAGTAAATCTCTGCTGTGTATGGTTGATATCAGGTTCTGCCAGTAAAACGTGCTGGTAAGTGTTATGGTGTAGAGTCCATGTACAGCAGGGGTGGGAAACTCCAGGCCTCAAGGGCCGGTGTTCTGCAGGGCTTAGATGTGTCTGAAGTATCTGCGTTTTTTCTTTAGAGGGACATAGATCTGACAGTCATCAGCCTAAAAGTGGAAAGCAATGCCGTGCTTTCTCAGTACAGAACCAAGAAGAAGCAGATATATTATCCCCAGAGAGCACTTTGCTCTCAGACTGATGATTAACTTGTAGCTTCTAAAGTTTCTAAAAGTAGAATGGGAGGCAGAGCCTTCAGTTTTCAGGCCGCTTTCCTGTGGAACCAGCTAAGATTGGCTCCGGAGATCATCCACCATCCCTCAAGAATGGCTTTAGTTTCAGGCCTCCCATGACACACTAGGCATTTCTTCTCCACTCACTTCTGATGCATTTGTCTCTCTCCTCTCCTCTCCAATCCTCCAGTACATGGTTCCTTCTCCCTGGCCTTGTTTCTGCCAGTGGCCTCTTCCTGTTAAAATGGAGGTTTTCCTTCCTACTTTTGCCACGTGCATGCTCATGACAGATTTTTTAATTGGTGGACTATTGTTGTACAGCGCTTTGAGACAACTGTTGTTGTTAACTGGCACTATACAAAAGCATGAAGAAAGAATAAGAAATTGAATTGGGTTTATTTTACACAGTCTTCTGCTTTTCAGAGTGTACGTTTTTGCTTTCATAAATCAAAGCACAACTTTCTGTGTTCATGAACATGATTTTATAGATATAACATATCAAATCTTTAACAAACTGTCTTCAGACTTGCTTTGTGTCTATCATCACCTTCTCCAGGCACGGGGGGGGGCAGGATGTGACAGTAAATAAATACGTTGTGTTTTTCTATGCATTGTACAGGTTAGGTATAACACACAGGCCACACAATCCCCAGCAATTTCTAACAAAAGGACTCCCCCTTATATCAAATATCCTAATGATTTCCTTCAGGTGCCTCTCTGAACGGGCATGCTGTTCCCGTAGCGAAACACTAGCAGAAAACCTGCTCTTGAAGAGTATTATTTCATTGGCAGTTGTATTACCCATTTCTTCATCAGCTGTGTCATTTTTTATTTGTTTGTTATTCGTTGTTTGTGCTTCACTTTATGGTGAATGACTCGGCTGCTTTTGTGTTTATGAATGATCATATTGTTAGTAGATCACGTGCAGAACTCTATCGCCATGTTTGGAGCTTCATGAGGGGTGTGGGGGGTGTTTCTTTTCAATCCACTCTTCAGCAAATTGGCAATACAACGAGCAGTCATAAATCTATGCAGCTGTATGAAAACCCAAGTACACCCACGATGATTCAATAGCTTGTAGAGCTACGTTTAGCACCAGTGTGGTAGACATGTGCATTATGACCAAACATTTATGCATTGTTCCAAGTTTGCTGGTTTGCAAACCTGTGCTGTTCTTTCTGTGAGACGGGAGGCTTTCTCCTGGGAAAAACTGGCAAACAAACCATACTTGTTCAGTATTTTTCTAATTGTTCTGTCATTACTCATCCCCGGGTGGGGGACGAGTTCCTGCCCCAAGTGGAGGAGTTCAAGTATCTCGGGGCCTTGTTCACGAGTGATGGGAGAAGGGAGCCGGAGATCGACAGACGGATTGGTGCTGCGGCCGCAGTGATGCGGACGCTGTACCGGTCCGTCGTGGTGAAGAGGGAGCTGAGTTTTAAAGCGAAGCTCTCAATTTACCGGTCCATCTACGTCCCTACCCTCACCTATGGCCACGAGCTGTGGGTAGTGACCGAAAGAACGAGGTCGCGGATACATGTGGCGGAAATGAGCTTCCTCCGAAGGGTGGCTGGCCTCTCCCTTAGAGATAGGGTTTTTTTGCAGTTTCTTAGAGTATCGCACGGTCTGATGGGGGTGAATTTGCTGGTACGTGCTCTCCTGGTAACAGTGTGGCATTGTGCTAACACACAGCTGAATGATCCGGACCTCCAAACTGCCTAAATGTTTGCTTTTACAGACGTACTCACACTTGCTGTTGATCGGATTATCACGTCCATTTGAATAGCAGCACCTGGCTACTACTTACCCTCTTTGTACTTTGATTTTCACTGGACTGCATAGAGTCTGTATTTTATATGTTATGAAAACATAAGAGTTCTGACACAGAAACGGAGTAGGGAGAGAGAACAGGGGAAAAGATTAATATTCAAATAGTTGGCAAGGACAGCTCACCTGCAGAAAGTACTGGCATAAAGGACTGCGGGTGGTTATCTGACATATCTACAGTGGAGTTATACTGAAAGCCTGACTGCTTCACTGAGCATCCTTTATGACAACCTAAATGACACAATTAGGCTATAATAGTGCCAAACATTGACCTTATTTAGTTAAATGCTTTTGTTGTGGCCATAAATACAACTCAGACATTTGTCTTTAATCATATTTACCCTGTTTATGCCATCTCCTATTCTCTCCTGTCAGGTATTTCTCCATCCAGGTGACTGCAATATATATATATATATATATATATATATATATATATATATATATGTATATATATATATATATATATATATATATATATATATATATATATATATATATATATATATGAACCAATCAGCTTCTCTGATTTAGTGTTGAGGACAGTTCAGAGTTGCATTTGTGAAAGCAGTTTACCCCATATAAAGAAATGAGGTCCTCTCTCTCATACTTCATGGGCTAAAAGCACAACAACATGTGTAATATCAAAGTCTGTAATTTAACAACATTACAGTCTTTTTCAAGCAACCACAGTGAGGATAAAAGGAACTTTGTGTGTGTTTACAGCTTGTGCTGTCTGTACTTTCACCTTCGCTCTCCATCTTATCTGATCTGCAGTCAAATGCTTTGTAATGATTTTAGTTTATCAGCCATTAGCCAATAAATAGCCAAAGAAAGACTCAGGTAGTAGCCCCGTGTGGCCTGTCTCATGTTTAAGTTTAACTTCATGACTAATGAGTTTTTGTGTGGTGACTGTTTCTTTCCTCTGAATTAGAAAAATTCACCAAAAGCATTTTTTTTCCAAACAAGACAGAAAAATTGTGCCATGACAGTTAAAGATCATATTCTCTGTTTTACACTTCACGAAGAATCCTGTACAATGTAACTACAACTACCTGAAGGCTAAACAACTTAATGTAATACTTTGTTTAATTTCACACATTTCAGAGATCTACATATATACATACAAATAACATATAAATGTACTATATAATATAAACGTAGTAAAAGGTGACTACAATAAAACAGTGCATTGCTGTAAATACACAACGTACTCACATACTGAATCATTCCAAAGAGACATGATCTTAATGTTAAAATATATTAACTGTATTTAGCTCCTAATGTACAGAGCATGTACCTATGTAATCTATATAGGCATTGTGAATTGTTGTCCTATCTTTGTTAAATTAATGCTATAAAACTTCTACTCTGTGGCATCAGTTAAGTGACAGCAGACATTCTATCATTTTGAAGATCAACAAATACATTTGTTTTTTAATGTAATAAAAATAGATAAATGAATAAATACATACCTGCATTAAGACAGCCAGTGTTACGTTTTTAGCTGAGCATGTAATATAGACGCCAAAGCAAAGGAAACACGCAGGTGCAAATTCTTAGTATGATGTTTCCTTTGTGCTGGTAACCATCTGTATATGTACTGTACATGCTTTCAATCTGCAAACAGTATAAAAGATGGATGTGGAAACACTGATGTTAGTCACCAGTTTGTGAAGAGCTTGAACTGAGTGATGAAACTGGACATGATGGGTGAGGGGTGTATCTGACTGTGATGCTCACAGTCCTGTGAGTCTCTGAACATAATTTACCAGCTGAATTTCTTGTGTTTTTCACTGTCACCTGGAACCCATGATGATGTCATCATAAAAGTATTTACAGCCAGGAAGCTGAGATGTTGACGTCATGTCCATCGTTTATATTCTCTATGTCTGCAGCTAAACTAGAACCGTGTTCCCAAAAACACTGTTAACATAATGACTCTTAAAGGGACGATGGAACTGACCACGAGTCACGCTGTGTTTCCAGTAATGACGTTTTTCTCCCAGTAAGCTTAAACCAGATACAGAAACATCTTCTTTTTTAAAGATCGTGCTGCGTCAGGTAGTTGATTCTCTCTGATTTTTCACTTCACCTCTTTGCCTGAGATTCAAGAGACAATCAAGCACCCAGCTTTTTACAGTAAGGAGAAGGAGAGAGACTGAAGGACAGACTGTCACCAGGGTTGGCTAGTCTCATCATGTTCTCTATTACGTGCTACTTCCATCTGTTAATCTGGATGTTTTTACGTGTAAACGTTTTGCGTTCTTGCACTGCTACAGTGACCTACTTTTGCCTTTTTGGTTTTTGAAATCCTTTGAACCTATAGAAATGTATTTCCTTTTGTAATTGGTACCAGGTAAGTATGTGGTCCTGAAAATGAAAGCACTTCATAATGTAATGGCACACTGAACATGTATGTACAGTACTTTGGTTACCTTGGTTTCTAGTGGTGATGGGAAAACCTTTGTCTGCACAATGCTTTATGGCTGTGTGTAATTTCTCTTACTACTTTTTCATGTACAACTCTATTTAAACAGCCATATCATTTTCAAAGCAGTCGAGTAACATCTGGCAAAAAACACAGTTGGCATTATTTTTTTTTAATGTACTGTAATATATGTGGAAAAGAATTTGTGCTGATACAGAACTGTAATGCAAATAAACATTTGGTGTGGAAAAGCTTGTATTATGTGTACTGTCTGAGGTGAAGCTTGTCATGAGAAGGAAAAAGAGAGAAAAGTGGAATCCGTCAGTTTGTGTGTGAGGTGTGTTTGTTTTTTCAAGTGTTCCTCCAGACTACAAAACACACACACACACACAGGTGTGTATTCATATCCTTGTGGGGACATCTCATTGACATAATGCTTTTCCTAGTCGCTTACCTTTACCCTAACCATCAGAACTGTATGCGTAACCCTTACCATAACCCAACTGTCAGCCTGACACTAAAACCAAATTTTGAGTCTCAAAAATGCCTTCAGACTTGTGGGGACCTGGATTTTGATCCCCATAGGTATAGTAAACTTCCAATTTTTTGTGGTCCCCACAAAGATGTCTAAACAGGCACACGCACACACACACACAGGGAGAAGAACATTAGTCAAAGAACATTTGCAAACGTTGTCTGACTAAAAACCTGTTTCACTGATGCAATCATAATGTCATTTCTTATTGAACAATGGAAAACCACTGATCCAAACTAGTTGTGCAAAATCCTGCAAAATCCTGCAAAATCCTGCATTACTCAGCTGAGAAAAACAGGGGTACTTATAAGCTGCAATGACGAAAAAGAAATCAGAGACAAAGGAAAACAAAGATGTTACAAACGTGTCATTTTTCTTACACGCGTAAATGGCATTGTGATATTTTAATGCAATTTTCTTTCCTCCATTTTAAGCAAGCATCTAGGATGGAGACAAGCACTAGCCCCTCCCACTGGCACTAAAATGCCAACGTCAAACTGTAGCCATGGCAACACACATATAAAACTGCACACATAATTTATTCCAGTGCTGTTTTCAATGAAATGGAGCACAGAGATCAGAACATGAGAGCTGACCTAGATCGGGAGGAGCAGGTTGTTAACAGAAGGAAAACAGTGAATCCAATGGACATAAAGTTGATTGTTACCCATAAAGTCATTTAACATTCACAAATCATCATAAAGCATGTAAACATTCAGGGACACACTGAAACTGTATGGCTTTTATTTTTCTGCTACTTCTTGTGTTTATGGACAACAAAAGTATAAAACAAAGATGATTTTATTTAGTGGTCACAGACACTAATACTGAGGAGAAAACTGATGCACATGGGCTTCTGATGTGCTCATTGGTCTGCACTAGAAATGAGAGCAATATATTCAGTGGAACATCATCTTACTGTTGGACTTATTGCTACTGCTTAATGGCTGATTTTAAAACGTGCTCCCTGAGGCTTTAGTTGTATGTAAATGCAGTCAGCCCAAACCATTCACTTTATTTCACCGCAGCACTAAATAACAACAACAATCGCCTGAAGTTACTTTATATTGTAAGGTAGACCCTACAAGTCACGACAGTCACGAAAAGTCGACTCGTATTTTCTTTCTATTATGTCAATGCCTTGAAAGATGACAGGTGTGATCTAGTATATTAGTGTTGTGTCTCACAGAATAATTGCAGTGTCACAAAAAACAAAAGAAAACAAAAAACGCCGGTCACTCAACCACTGATGACAACATTTATATTGGCGGAGAACGTCCCCAACAAAAGATCTTAACAATACTGAAAAAGCTTTGTTTGTTTGTTTGTTTTTTCAATCTAAACCACGATTTATCAAAAATGAATCCGGGCTGTGGATTGAAAAAGCAAACAAAATAAAGGGGAAAGAAGATTTTATTAAAACGTTATGAAGCAGAGACAGCTAAGCTATTAGGTTCATCAAAGCCATCACCAAAGGAAAGTTGACAGTAAATCCTCAGGCGGAAAGAAGCAAAACTGTAGAAAAACATCATAATTACAAAATGTAAAACTATATAAATAAATACTTTTCATCATAAAGAGACACTTAAAACTGCCAGAGAAGACTCACTGGGGCTGGGCAGTGCTTCTCCCCAGCTTTTCCTTTTTGCTGAGTGGAGCCAGCTGACACCAAAGGAGACAGGAGTGTCACCTGAGTAGGGGGGAAGGGAGGGGTACACCATTCAGGGAAAAACCACAAACAAAGCTCTAGGAAAAAAGCCTTTTTAGCCAAAAACCCTGAACTGCTACACTTGCACTGCCATTGAGTGCATTAGGTACCACATGGTCAGCTCCACTTCAGCTCAATTTCAAGGGTAGCTATAGGTTAAAACTGTGCCATGGTATTTTCTGGTTGTGTATATACATCAGGGAAGTGGTGTTCCATCATCAAAAACCGACATTAATTAAAACGTACCAAAACAAAAGCGATCTCTCTCTCTCTGTCATACCAGACAGCAGTCATAGCATTAGCAAGTAAACCAATTGAAACACATGAGTTTCCTCTTGCTAACCACCCTTGGTCAAAATGTGTGATGTACCGACGTTTGAAAAAGCTGTTAATAACTCGTTTAATGCATTAGTAAGGAAAGCAGTGACGACTATGGACAGGGGACGATTCCATTCATTTCACTAGGTATGACTGTGCAATTACAATAAAGAGTCTGCATAACACACACCTCAACCCTTTTATTTCAGATGATTGTTATTAATATTTGAATATGCTTTTTGAAAAATCGAGATGTAGGCCTGTGTTTCTCAGCTCATGAACAATTAGTGTTCAGGGGACATTCACTACAAACATGTGACTTATACAATTTGATGCTGGGCATTAAACAGTAATAAGTAAAGCTCAATAAAATGAGCTCAGACTTAAATTCTATTCCAGTGGTCCAAATCTTGCTTTAGCCTTGACAGCAGATGCTGATAATTGGCCTTATAAAGCTACCCTTGTACCTACATATTTTCATTTTCCATGGCTAATCTTGAAAAGGTTAGATACAATATGTGCCTCGTATGCAGAGATGGGCATTCACTCACTTTTCTGAATATTAACTTTATGACCCAATATTTCTCCAAATTTCAAAACAATAATCAACAATTTAGGGGCGCTCAAACAAGGGTCTGATATAAAACAACATGTGATCTGCATGCTTCCTTCTGCTCTGTCTATTGCAAGTGGCTCAATTGCTCAAACTTAAATACGTACTTAAGATCATTTCCGGAGCCACCGTTTCTAGATGACGTGCCAACACCTTTGCAAGGATTTTGACATCTGTGTCAGAAGAGAAACGGGGCATTCAAGAGGGTCCGTATCCTTTTTAGGCAACGGAGAAATAACAGACGGGGGAATCATTTTTGCAGTGAGGGATTTTACAAACACAGACAGCAACAAAGGAGAGTAGACCTGGAAATATTTTGAAAAATTCTGCCTGAAAGCAGCAATTTTCCATTATGCATGTCTCTGATCGCTGATGTTATTTCTGTGTTTGAGCGGTCCCACTCCAACTTAGTACCCAAGTCAACATCCACAGAGGGACTTTTCATTTAAAAGAATTTCTACCTCAGACTTGTTGGTCGATGAATCTGAGGTATAATAATGACTAAAAGAAATCTCTAAATTATAAAACATAAATGAATCTCCTTATTATCTGAATGCTCTACAGGGTGGGCCATTTATATGGATACACCGTAATAACATGGGAATGGTTGGTGATATTAAAGTCCTGTTTGTGGCACATTAGTATATGTGAGGGGCAAACTCATCAAGATGGGTGGTGACCATGGTGGCCATTTAGAAGTCGGCCATCTTGGATACAACTTTTGTTTTTTCAATAGGAAGAGGGCCATGTGACACATCAAACTTATTGGTAATGTCACAAGAAAAACAATGGTGTGCTTGGTTTCAATGTAACTTTTTTCTTTTTTTGGAATTCTAGAAACAGTCGATCATGTTTGTTTGTCAAAGCTGAATTAGCGTTTTTAGCTAACAGCTACAGTAAGCATAAAAGTTACCGTACGGCTATCATTTGTTAACATGACGCTTGTTCTTATACATGTAATACATTTATTACCAACCTGAGAGTTCATCCGCTGGTCATTCGACATGACGAATGACTTCTGAAGTCTTAATTCAGCTCAAGACGCTGTAGATTCCCGCCAGTCCGCCAGTAAAATGTAGTTCTATTAATCTGCCCTCGATTACTCTTGAACCGGAACCGGATGTAAGTCCCAAAAAACTGAATTTTGGAACTGAAACTGAACGGTGAGAAGTGAATCTGAAATTATTCGAGAGCTAAATTTTTAAAGGATAAAATACGGTTTCAAAGTAAATGAATTCATTTTCAAAATATAAAATTCAATTTCAATTCAGTGATGATCATTTTCAAACCAATAAATTGAATTTCAAATTAGGCTAATTCATATTCAGTTTGTAAAAGCATTTATTCAAGTTACAATTCAGATTCAATCTGAGCAATTCAAATTCAAATTTAACTTATTCAAATTCAGTTTCTGATGGCACAGATTTCTGCACATAGAAACTCTTCAAATAAGATACTGTCATGGTTCTCAAGACCTGGAGAGGTCGTGGTGTGTGTTTTGGTCTTCGCCTCTCCCACCTGGGCAGAACTGGACCTTGATTCCTCGCCTCTGAACCCGCCCTGAAAACACACCTATGGCTCATTCACACTGATGCTGGCAGACTACTTATGATGGTAAGAGAGGCTGCTTCCTCGCTGGATCGTCACACTACCTAGTCCAGTGTAGCCTAGCCTTTTGAGCATTCCTTGTGATTTCCTAGAGTTTCCTCCTAACGTTGTTTTCCTGTGTACAGGCCTTCTAGATTCCCTGCCCGTCTTCCCTGCTGTCTGGATTCCTGTGGATGTGTGAGTGAGCATGAGCATTTTGGAGTGGACTATCTGAGTGAGTTGTGGATTGAGTTGGTCGGTGTTTACATCCCTCCTCAGGCCAACGCGAACTGAAGTCAAAACTGTGAAGAAGTGGACCAACGCAGCAAAGCAGGAACTGCAGGACTGTTTTGACTGCACTGATTGGACTGTTTTTGAAGCTGCATCTGAGATCCTGGATGAGCTCACGGACACTGTGACATCATACATCAGTTTTTGTGAAGACGTGTGTGTGCCAACAAAGACCTTTTGCACATACAACAACAACAAACCATGGTACACTAACTCTACACTAACGACTGTACCTCCAAGAACTCGGCTGTTAAACTCCTAAAGTTTGCAGACGACACCACCGTCATTGGACTCATTCAGGATGGTGATGAGTCTGCATACCGGCAGGAAGTTGAGGTATAGAAGCCTGCAGACCAGGACCACCCGACACAGGACCCTCGCCATCTCCCTCCTATACTGCTGAACTGTCACACTGCTCCCACTGCCAGACTGAAACTGACCTTATGTACATTCTGTGGTATTCATTTCACTTCATTTCATTTCTGTCATCCTGTATTTTCTGTATATAAGATTTAGATTGGTTATTTGTGGTTGGTTTACACAACTTGTGTATGTTTGTGTATGTACGTGTATGCATTTGTAACTGTATATATCCACACGTGTGTGTGTGTGTGTGTGTGTGTGTGTGTGTGTGTGTGTGTGTGTGTGTGTGTGTGTGTGTGTGTGTGTGTGTGGGTGAATTGTGTTGATTACATTGTTGAGATTTACATTGCTGTGCCAAGGAACCAAATTCCTTGTATGTGTCTGTGCATATACATGGCCAACAAACGCGATTCTGATTCTGATTTGAAGAGGAGCGTGTGTGCACCTGCCTTGGACCTTCCCTCCACTTCTGACACCCCTCCACTCCCTGGAGCCCCGTGTTATCTGTCTCACTGTATATATGTATATATCCTCACTTGGTGCCACATTGTAAATAAACCCTTACCTTCTCTCTAAAACTTCAGAGTCCTGCGAGTGAGTCTTCTACCTAATAATCTGTGACAGATGATCTGTTAGCTGTTTGACTCTTTCAAGGATGTTTGATATGAAAGGAAGGTTGGAGATTGGCCTATAATTAGCTGAGACTGCTGGGTCTAGAGATGCTTTTTGAGTAAAGGTTTAACTACAGCCAGCTTGAAGGCCTGTGGTACATAGCTGATCATTAGAGATAGGTTGATCATATTTAAGATCGAAGCATTAATTAATGGCAGGACTTCTTTGAGCAGTTTTGTAGGAATGGGGTCTAAAAGACACGTTGATGGTTTGGAGGAAGTAATTATTGAAGTTAACTCAGAAAGATCAATTGGAGAAAAAGAGATGATTTTGAGTAATTTTTTCTCTAATGATAAGAATTTTATTTGTGAAGAACTTCATGAAGTCATTACTAGTTAACGTTGAAGGAATGGTTGGCTCAACAGAGCTCTGACTTTTTGTCAGCCGTCAATCAGTGATGAGTAGTAAGATGTTCTGGCTTTCTTATAAAGCCCCAACAGGTAACACTTTATAATAAGTGCACACTATTAAGCATTAGTTAATCATCTGTTAAGCAGTAGTTAATCATCTGTTAAGCAGTAGTTAATGGTTACTTAATTATCCCTACAGTATCTACAAAGTATTTCTCATAATCAGTTAATAGTTTACAAGCACTGCTATTAACACTTTATTCATGATGATTAAGCTAATGTACAACACTTTTTATTAATCATGTTTTCATGTTCTAAAAATCATTGATTAATCATTTATAAATACTACTTTGCATCAGTTACAAACCAGTCATTTCAGGATGTTCAGTGGTATACAAAATCATTGGTAAAAGGTAAGTAGATGGTTAACACACCCTATATAACACTAAAAACTCTACATGTACCACACAAACTAGTTTCATACTAGACTTTTTATAAATACTGGATATCAGGGTTACATCAGTCAGCTGCTATATCTTAACAGATGTCTTACAATTTATTTATAACTGTCACTTAAAGGCTGCCAAAGCTGTAACTCACTATCGACCAACTTCTTTTTCGATAGATTATCTATAAATACTCATAAATACCTTAATAAACTTTAGGAAGTTACAAACCATTGGCTACTTGTTAGTAAAGTATTTTGAGTGAGCTCATCTAAAGTGGGGACCATATATACCTTACAGCCTATTTATAGATGTGAAAGTTTCTAAAATATATTGTAACAAAAAATAAATGACAACACACAGGGTAGATCCAGAAAACACTGTATTTTAAAGATGCCAGTCACAAAAACATCAGAACAATGCTTACAGATTGGACACACAAATACAAAAATGAAAACAGTGTAATAAACTATCAGCCAATATTTGAAGTAATACAGAACATGGCTGAATGCAAACTATATGACCTGTAGCTCTTTACATGAAGTGTTCAAATAACATTTTCAAAAAGGTGAAAAAAATAGCAGTAGCAACATTAACTTTTATAATTATCTGTATTTTTTGGAAATGTCAGTCTCACCAATGTACCATTATTGTGCTTTTTTGCGAGCCACTCGTTCCACTCAATAACTGTGAGGTGATCTGACAGTAGTCTGTTACCCCTGAGTCTCCAGATTTGCTCTTTGTAAGGCCTCTAGGCTCTCTCCAGATGTTGGGTGTGGGCACCTGTACGATGGTCAACATGCCACCTGCTGTGGTTAACAGTATGGTGTTCATACCCTAAATTTGGGAGTACACGATAGGCCCGCCATTCATCACTTATCACTGAGGAACCAATCCGGACATGAAGGGTAATCACAGGAACAAGATGTCTTCAAGATCTTTTCTCCAAAAGTTGCAAGATAGGTCTTGTTTTCCCTCGATGTTATTTTCTTCCTCTCCCCTACTGATGCAGAAACAAAGAAAAAGAACACAAGAAAATCTTCAGAGAACAAAAAATCCTTACAAAGAGTAATTTAAATCTATTTCTGTTGTATTCCCTCCTATGGTGTCGGCACACTAATTAGGGCTTATAGTCAGACTGATACACACGGTAGCTTGTTTATATTTCGACTTCATCTCTTTATTAACATAACACAGAAATTACACACACACATATAACGGGGGGTGGTGCCCACTACTGGTGATAGCTTGTATAGCACACCATATATTTTGGTAACATCTCCTCCCCACTAAGCTATGCGACTGTGGCACCGCGCACAGAAACATTTCCCTTAACTAAAGGGTTACTTTTTTTTCTTTATTTTTCTTATTCTTTCTTCTTCTTTTTTTGGTTTTTACAACATTCATGAAAACTGGAACTAATGTTGCTTCCTGTATTAAATTGAGAATAATGTCTCTGAACCCAACATTCTCACAGAACTACTTCAATATACTCACCCATCACGATAACGAGTGGGCGGCTTAGTGACTCTCACTGGGTAAGGTCTCCTCTGTAACCTGTGTACAGTCAGACGGTGGTGGTTTAACAGACTGGGGTGTTTCTGGAGGTATTCTGGTCCCCAGAACTTGTTCAACAGTCTCTTCCTGCGGGGATGTACAAGGGTGAAGCATGGTGTCACTACCACTCTGGGCTGGTGACATTTGAGAGCTTGTCGGAGGATCCACTGCAACCTGCTGAGATACTGGCTCAGGTCGTGTCAGCATCTGATCCACATGATGTTTCCACACTCCTTGTGCTCCCACATTCACCTTGTATGACACTGGCCCAGTCTTTTCCAGTACGACACCGTGCATCCACTTGTCCTTGTCCTAACAGAACTAAGGAGCTAGGACTACTAGAGACAGAAATCAAAACCAAGAGAATCAAAACACATCATGAAATCAAGGATAACTAATACAAACAGAAAAACACTGAGTCCACAGACTGAGGACCGTGACAGTGGAGATACTGGTGAAACTTGCACACTCCAAAAATTATCGCAAACCCCTCCCACTCGATCTGAGCATAGTTTCATTCTGCTTTGCTGAGAGTCCGTGAAGCATAAGCAATTAGCCGTTCTTGGCCATCAGACATGACATGTGAGAGCACGGCTCCAACTACATATGGTGAAGCATCACACGCCAAGCAGAGAGGCAGTTCAGGATTGTAGTGGGTGAGTATTTCTGGTGAGGCCAGATGTTCTTTAGCTTTCTGGAAAGCTGACTCACAGGCTGATGTCCATTTCTTCTCTTTACTGAGCAGCTCATTCAGCGGCTTCAGGACTGTAGCTAAATCAGGTATGAAAGGTCCAAAATAGTTGAGCATTCCCAGAAAAGAACGTAACTGGCTGACATCAGCTGGTGCTGGAGCTTCCATAACGGCACGCACCTTTTCTGGTGATTTGTGTAACCCTGCCGCATCAATTATGTGGCCCAGGTATTCCACTGATTCTTGGAAAAACAGGCACTTCTGTTTGAGACGCAGGCCATACTCCTCCAGCCTGCTCAAAACTGCCTCAAGGGTTGTCTGTTTGTCAGGACCACTGACGAGGATGTCATCCAGATAACAATGGGTGTATGGCAGGCTGAGAAGCGCTTGATCCATAGCCTTCTGAAACAACGCAGGTGAAGACGCCACTCCAAAAGGTAAATGATTGAAACAGAACAGCCCTTTTTGAGTCAAATTCAAATTTTATTTGTCACGTACACAGTCATACACAGTACGATATGCAGTGAAATGCTTAGACAACTGCTCGTGACCTAAAGAAAAAAAAAGGAAAAGGCTATGAATAAGATAGGAAATAAATATGAAAAATTTAAAAGGGTAAAAAGGGTAAGGGTGAGTTGAAACAGTCAGCAGCTTCTTAGACTGCTCTTCTACCTCCATCTGTAGATAGGCATTTGCTAAGTCCAGCTTACTGAATGCTGACCCCCTGCTAGAGAAGCAAACAGGTCCTCGATGCGTGGAAGTGGGTACTTATCCGCACAGAGCTGTGAATTGAGAGTGACCTTGAAATCGCCACAGAGTCTCACGGAGCCATCCTTCTTGTTGACAGGGACCACAGGCATAGCCCAGTCACTATGCTCCACTGGTGTGATCACCCCAAGCTCAGTCAGGCGTTTCAGTTTCACCTCCACCCATCATTCGATCTCATATTCACCTCCAGTCAGTCCCAAACCATCTGAGAGTATCTTCTGTACATAATCAGATAGATCGCGCCCGGCCTCTCTTCCTTCTTTTAATCCGACCAGTCTAAGGTTCTTTCGACGAGCCCTGTTTTCTTGATCATCAATCTGGGCACATAGTTGATCAACTTTGTTAATTGGCTTGGCATTATCTTTAGCCAAGACAGCCACCTGTTCCTCTGAGATACGACTTTCAGCTTCTGTTCGCCTCGTTTGGATAGCAGCTACAGAATTTTTAAGTTCTGTAGTGTCAGTTTTAATCAACGTCACATCAGCTGCAACCCCGTTCAGCGTCACTCCGATCTTAGCAATCTCAGCAAACAGGGCCTCTATATCGCTTCTTCCAACCTTCTTCTTGGTTAACAGGTCTGGCAGAGCTAGCTTCTCCAATGGCGACAGTTGGTAGGCACAACTGCACAATACACTTTTTTTGACTGGATGCCATATTTCATCCCAAATTTACTTTAAATCTTTTCCAGTTTAGTTAGAGTGCTCCCCAACGTCGAGTGGTATCATAGTAGGAGTTGTTTCAGAATTTAATTTTCATTATAATATCGGCTGGGGTTCAGAGCTTTTCTACGACGCAGCCATTCCCAATACCTCACCATGTGACTGGTTTCTGAGTTTTACAGCTGGGGTGGACAAGGCTAAGCATCAGGCTTTCAAATGAATTAAAAGTCTGTCTGGGTCTTTGGTTGATTAATAGGCTGGTGTGAAAAATTGCTGCCACACCGCCCCCTCGGCCTGTGCTTCGAGGTTTCTGGTAGTTAGAATGACTCGGGGGTGTTGATTCATTTAAACTAACATAATCATCCTGCTGCAACCAGGTTTCTGTAAGGCAGAGTAAATCAATTTGTTGATCAATTATTAAGTCATGTACTAACAGAGACCCTTGATTGACCTTTGACATAGTTCACTCCTGACTGCATGCAAGTGATGCAATGAAGATAATACAGCATGGGCCAAAGGAGAGCAAGGCTCATGTCAGCTGATATTTTCTTTACCAAAACGTCAAACAATGTTAAGAAAATTATCATTCTCTTTTTTTAATTATTTTGGTAGGCTATTAAATCCTTTGCTTAACATAAAACGGGCATAAAATTTACCCAATGCATCAAGAAATTTCTCATGAACCAGATAGTGTTGTTTTTTTAACAAGCGTTACATTGCACCAGTTTCCTTTAAAGCTTTTAATACTATTCATAAGAATTATCCATGCTGCCTACTGATCATTCTGTGATAAATCATTAGTTTATTTCTAATCCAGTGAAAGTGTCAGAGGTGCATAAAGCTGCTAACTTTAATCTGGCATATCCTGATCTTTAAATATCTTTATTTTGAAAGCTAATTATTTTATTTCATGATTCTTCTTGCCTAATTTGAACCTTTTAATTAATTATTATTATTATTATTTTGGATTGACTCTTATTTCAAAAATTTACAGCCCCATGACCAGATTATTAGTTCTGGTTAATGTCCTGGAAAGTGGCAAGTGAAAACAGAGCTACAGTGAGCCAACTTTCAGTGTGGGAGTTTTATAAAGCCCACTTTATTTGTGAGATAAATGAAATAACACTTCTCACTTCCCTGTAACTTCTATTGTTGACAAGTTCCATAGTCTCCTCAGTATAACTAACATCTGTCTGTTGCTCAGGGATCTTCTGCTGGGCTGCTTTTGTTTCACTGCTCACAGTCTGTGTCCCTTACTATTTCCCCCTCCTATCACCATCAGATTCATCTGTACTGAATAGCACAAAAAAGTCATAAAGTCACAGCAGAGATATGAGATAAGATGGTCATAGATGCCATTACCTAATATTGTCACAGAAATTCTAAACTATTATTTGATCATTTACCTTCTGTAGTAATGTAGGGCTGTGTAAAATGTGCTGTACAAATAAAACATGGCACCCTGATTGTCATCTCTACAGTCTTGTGCTCCACTTGGCCCCACCTTATCTTTGCTATTATCACTCTCAGAAGAGAACTTCATTATTTGGTATTAGTGGCAACAGACTTATTTATAAAGGAAAGTAGCCCCATAATAATAATAGGAATAATAATAATAACAATAGCTTATTGTTGGACCTTAACCAGTTGTTGTGCAAGCATTTTATTTTCTTGACAAAGTATGAGGAGGTGACATCCATCCAATTTGTTTTATACTTTTCAAAGTTAGTTATGTAGCCTATTATTAGGATAGATTAGCTCCTGACGGCCACCCTAACCTTGGACTTTAAGATATCCTATCAACTCACAACATGTAGTGACCTTCAGTGAGGCTCCAAAAATAAAAACAACAAAAATAGACACAGCAGGCTTGTAAGCGATCAGCGGTTTTATGTATGCTCTGCAACACTACGTAAGTGGCCAAAGGCTGGATCACACAATATTTAAACAAAGACTTGTCTGAGTAGTGTTGTCAAAAAACAAAAGCTGTTGGGTGCTTTCAAAATGATCTGTTGTGCAGAATGAACTTTAGGCTTTGAAACCACTTCTAGGACCACTTCTGTTTATTTTCCATACTAACAATCTTGGTCGAGATTTCAGAGCAAATGTTTATTTTTATGCTGACTGCACAGTGTTCTGCTCTTCACAAGCCTCTAATTACACTATTAAACTCTTTGTTAAGGTTTTGCAGAACAGACTCAAGAATGCCAGGCAGAATAAAAGTTCAATAGGTTGTGTACAAGTTCACTTAGCAGGTGCAGTGTGTGTGTGTGTGTGTGTGTGTGTGTGTGTGTGTGTGTGTGTGTGTGTGTGTGTGTGCGTGTGTGTGTGTGTGTGTGTGTGTGTGTGTGTGCGTGTGTGCGTGTGTGTGTGTGTGTGTGTGTGTGTAAGAACACAAGGAAGTAAGTCAACAATTTTCAAATAGGTTTCTTTGCTATCCTAGTCTGAGCCCCAGACATCTGAGGTGATCCAGGCGGTAAGATCCACTGAGGCCCTTTAGGCACGTGTTGTGATTTGGTGCTTTGTAAATAAAACTGAATTGAATTAGGAGGTGGAGTGTATGCTACTGCACCATAACACAGAGGTATATCCCGTTCACTGTTCCATGCTGATATTAGAAATGGTTTATCTCATATTTGGTCAATGATAAATGGACTGGTGCCTTTATGGTGCTTTTTTACTCTGAGCACTAAAAGTACTTTACATTCACCAACTGGCACAAGCACTCTTTTCTATGTTCTTTCTATCTGATATTCACACACATTCATACTTTGATGGATGCATCGGAGAGCAGCTTGGGATTAATATCTTGTCCAAGGATATTTTGCACGCAGACTCTGAGCAGAACCATCAACCTTCTGATTAGTAGGTGACCTGCTATACCACCTGAGCTACAGCGACCCCACCATTGTTCAACTGCTGTAAAAAAATTATTTTGCTACAGCAGTTGAAATGACGAGGTATAAACAAACCTGCTCAGAAAACTTGATGAAAGAGAGCTCAACGAGTGAAAGGAGTGCAGCTTGCCGTTCTTGTTAACAGCCAGTGGTGTAAACCTGCTCACATCTCTATCAAAGATATTGAACTGTATTATTTGCCCAATGAATTTACCCATGTGGTCTTGGTGACTGTCTATGTTCCTCGCTCTGTTAACCCCACACCTGGTAGGTCTGATCATAAACTGTCCCAATGCCGTGGAAGACGTCATGCCTCATTCCTGTACCAAAGGTGCTTTGTTCCAGTGGCTTCCACGATTACAGACCTATTGCACTGACTTCCTACATCGTAGATGGCCTGTAACTGTATAGCACTTTTACTTAGTCCCTAAGGACCCCAAAGCGCTCTACACTACATTCAGTCATCCACCCATTCACACACTGGTGATTGTATCCACAGCTGCCCTGGGGCGCACTGACAGAGGCGAGGCTGCCGGACACCACCGGGCCCTCTGACCACCACCAGTAGGCAACGGGTGAAGTGTCTTGCCCAAGGACACAACGACCGAGACTGTCGGAGCTGGGCTCGAACCGGCAACCTTCCGATTACAAGGCGAACTGCCAACTCTTGAGCCACGATCGCCCTAAGTGAAGACTGTGGAAAGGGTCATCGTAGATCAGCTCTGACCCAGGCCAGATCTGGACCCCTTCAGTTTGCTGAAGGCGTCTCCCCTTGTGATAATCACCCTCGTGTGTATGTGTTATGTGAGTTCTCCGTTGTTCCTTGCCGGAACATCTGTTCTCCCTCCTAGTTTCTCATCCATGTTCATGACCTTAGGTTTCAGGTTTCATGTTCTTGGTGTTTAGTTGTACCCAGTTTAGTTTATTGTCAGCGATAGCTTCCTTTTGCCTTTGTTTTGCATTCATGTTTCCTCCTAGCTTAATAAGCCCCACTCTTACTTAAGTCCAGTCCTGCCACCATTGTCTGCATTTAGGTCGTCTCTCTCAAAACACAATCTGCACGTGCAGCTCTTGTGTAGCTGAGCCTTAAGATGCTTAAAGTGAAGTACCTTAAGGCAGTTGTTGTTTGATTTGGCAACAACAGTTTTTAGATTGTATAAATAAATGAAATTAAACATAACTAAATATTTTGAACAAACCGCAGTAATAACTGTATATAGGCTTCATGATAGGCTTGTTGATAAATCTTTGTTGTTCATATATATACACGTTAAATCTGGTAGTTTTTTATATTTATTTTCACATTTTTACAGCTCTTTATTTTTCATTTATTCAAAAAGTTTCTGTGACTCATGCTCCCACTCACTACCTGTGGTTTCTTCAGTAGAGACACAGACAGAAACCAGGCTGAGCATTAAACAGACTTTCATGTGTCACTGTTCACACACACTGCAAGCAAAAAAACGAATTAAAAAGTGTCCTCTGCTGTGGTGACTCACACTTCATTCTAGACAACATTTTGGTGAACATCTCAGCATCACCTGTAACATCCCTGTGTGTGTCCCTTCCAGTCCAAGCATACTACTGCAAAGCAAAAGCCAGTTTGCAAACTTGCACCAGATGTGCCAATAATGCCACCTGGCACTGTTGTTCCTACAGCTGGAGGACAGAAAAAAAAAGACACCCCACTGATTTGTAACTCAATCACCTGTAGTCAGATCAAAACCCAAGGGAACGCATGTTCTGTGGATCAGAGCCCAGATTTACTTGGGCAACCTTCATGAGCAGACAAGCATTGCAAAAGTGTTTGCATCTCCAGCACTCGTACTCTAATGTGTGATGAGCCTCCTAATTTTGAAAGTAGTTGGAGCTTGAAGCTTGGAATATGTTGAGGCCTGGACAGGAGAGGAGACAAGAAAGTATTGCTGCTGGTGTTCAGAGCTGCTGACTCTGGGTTAACTGGCTAAACAGTTAGATGTTCCTAAACCAGAATGACAGTCACTGACAGATTCACAGACCTGCAACCAACTATTCCACCATGCTCTTTTCCCTAGTCCAATCAACCAGACTAGGCTGGGAAACGCTGTTGCTGGGGAAAAGGAGAGTTGGATGGCCTGAAACTGGTGTTCCAGAACAGTGGAAACAGTCCTCAGGGGAGAAATCCATCCTGCCCAGAATACCTTGAAGTTTCCCCAGCAGCAGATAGACTGATTGCTGCAACTTGAGGTTCTCTAGTTTGTACAAATTATCTAAAAATAAAAGGTATCCGTACCAAAGCTATCTTCTATATCCCTAACAATAAATCTCCTGACTGTGGTAACTAGCCTGTAGAATTTTAGACAGCTGTTAACAGGACACTTCTTTTGGATTTTCCTCTGGGTACTTTGATGTCTGCTACGAATATGGGTTTCTCAAGAGCAGACATACATATGGTGTGACCTAGAGAAGAATGAACAGTAGGAGGAAGTCAATTACAAGGATCAATTTTCACTCACTAGCTTGCAGTTAAAAGTGAGTAGAGTTAAACAAATATGATATTCCAATAAAGTTTATTATTTCAAGTAAGAATGGATGGATGGACAAATGACTATTTAAGACGATATGGTGTTTGTAAGGTTGCCCTTATTCTAGTCTGTTTTAACTTTAACTTGCAACATCTTCCAAATTCAAATGCAATAAAAAATACACACATCGGTCTCCCTGTGGAAAGCACATACATTTTTTTCTTTTTCTCTTTTTGTGTCAGAAACTCACAGTGGAGGCGAAGCTGGTGATGCATGGTGGAGTGAAAGATTCAGACACCAGTTGCAATTATGCGTTGCTGCTCTAATAACCTGTCCAGGGACTGGAGTTGCTGCAGCATCCCATGAGGATTCCCTCCAGTCGTTTGCAGGATTAACTGAAGTAAATCTTCATCAAGACATTGGGCAGTTAAACTCTCCTCTGTGTGTTATCCTGAAGATAATGATTTTTAAATGACAAGGCTGATTATGATGGGATCAAACAAATGAGGAATGATGGCAAACTGTAATATTGTTACTTTTATGAACAATATAATTCAACCTTTTTCCCCATTGAAACAAGCTAGTAACTAAGTGTCATGCATCTTTTCTGTTTTGAGGAAGAAAACAGAAGAATTCATGCGATATATCATTATTTATATTATTTTATTATATTTTGTGTAATTGTTATCCTATGAGTTACTTAACTATTCATTTACTGGGGCAACCCCCACAATTTGTCAAAGTAAGAGCTCCAATTAAACAAACACAGCTACATGTCTATTTACTGTCAGCCACGTTAAAGGCCTCGTTTTGCTGTCACTTGTAAGAGAGCCTAAAGTGTGCTTTCTGGAGCCAAAAATAACAGGCATGTATAAAAGTGCTTCCAGCACCAACATGACATTTGGCTACTTATTGCTGCTGCTGCAGTGAAGCTGTCCAATACGATGTGCATTACGATGAATGTTTTCATCCTATTACAGTATTGTTTGAGGCTTGCTCTCACCTGCAAATGACAGGCATCATGTGGACATACAGTATTTGGCTTATTGAAGAACTAGTTCATTTTCTTGATCAATCCATCATTTAAAAAGTATAAAATATTGTGTTGTATCAAGACAAAATTACATATAATACCTGACTAATGCTTAATGGTGTGTAGTTATTATGATGTGTTATCAAAAACAGCGAGAACAGAAAAACACCAACAGAAAATGGAAGTCAGAACGACAAAAGGGGAAGTAGTCTGTCTCAAACCGGTTTGACCATAACGCACAATCTTGTCTTTAGCCCACTGAGCGAGAAACACACTGCAATCACATACACCGCAGGGCATGCAAGTGGGTGAGTCTAAGTGCACAAAAAGCAGAATGTAGTGACCAGTTGCATTTATATCAACCCATAAATATAATGTTTCATGTTTTCTTGCATATATTTACTTTTCAGATCATAAATAAATCAACAGAATTATTTAACCATGTTTAAAGCATGAATTTGGTACAATCCTCGCCCGTGTACTAGGCTGTAGCTTCTTCTGGTTGGCTTACATATTTACCCAATCCAGTTTTTAGATTTATTTTTAGGTTTGCAGAAAACCCGTGCATTTGAGTTACGTTTCAGTATCTAAACATATGTCAGCATAGTTGTATATCATCTAGCAACATTTGAATTGTTGCTTATGTGGCAAGAATTGTTAGTGAAAATCACACCCACCGAATAATTCGATATCAGTTCATTTGCACCATCCATTAACACAGACATCATCAGGAGCAGGTTTGAAGGAGTGATAATATCAGCTGACAGAAAGAAAAGGAAGCAGAATGAAAAAATCCTGCTCAATGAGCACTTGGGTGACTTTGTTCTCTCTGCTCTCATTATCTGTGTCAGCGCCCAGAGCTACATCTGCCATAAGACATAAAAACATAGTAAGAAAAAGAGTCTTGAAACCCCATTCTGACTTTTTGCTTGAAACAAAAGCAGATTCCTGCTTTTTTCTTGGCAGATTTCTTTGGGGTCGTGATGAAAAGTGTTTTCAAATGCCGTGAGTGTGTCAGAGAAAGGAAATGCAAAAAGGCTTTGCTTTTCTTTTTCGGTGGCTGTAGTGTTTTATTCATGGATGTGCGGTCCTCCTCCATGACAGAGATTAAACTAAGATGTAGCCAGGAGCGATTTAAAATTCCTTTACTGTGTCATTTGAGAGTCAGTCAACTGTACCTTTCAGATTTTCTAAAAGTCATCAGAACATACTCCATTGAGTGAAAAGTAAGGAAATGGAAAATGATTAACTTTCACCCTAATAGACACAGCTGCACCTGTTTAGTACATACATGCATTTTAAAATGTTTGCCTCAGTGTAGTTGTAGCTCAGGCGGTCGAGCAGCTTTGTGGTTCGATCCCTAGTTCACTGGTATCTTTGCACATACCTCATGTTTCCATTTTTATCTGTACAAATGTCTTCAGTGACTCGTTTATTTGAGGCCTTCTTGTCTTTTCAACACAACACTGCGTTGGGGCTCCTAATGACAATTTTGTTTATTTATACAACACATTTTATTACATGTAAACTGATTGTGCTTAAGACAGAAAATAAAGACATACCAACCTGTGTAATTTGAAAAGTGCCAAAAGACTGAAAATGGGAAGACACCAAACAGGAACACCTATCAAGCGTCAGCCTGTGTGAACAGAAAGGTCTTAAATGTCATGGTCCTGGGTCATTGAGAGTTTTTGAGTTTGTTCTGGACTTCTGATTCACTTTCTTGGATTCAAGCTTGTGTAACTTAGAAACACTAGTGAAATAATGAGTTTATTTTTAGTCCCTGGCTCTTGTTTGTTTGTTTGTTCCCTTTGGTCTCCAGTCTGTCTCTGTCCCATCTCCTGCGTCTCCCCAGGCACGTCCTCGTGTCTGCCTGCTCTCCCTGTATTATCTAGTTAGGATGTCTGTATTCCTGGTTCCTGTGTCTTTCCCTTTCTGTTCTCATGTCTCCCTGTCTGTTTGTCCCCAGTCCCAGTGTCAAGTTCACACCTGAGTCTGAGTGTTTGTCTTGTATCTGCGATGTTCAGTTTTGCTTCCCGTCTTGTCAGTTAGACATTGTTCAGCTGTGTCCCCCGGGTGTTTACACTCTGCCCAAACTGGAATTGGTACCAGGTTGTAGTGGCCGTGAAAAGTTGTATCACATGTGCTACATGTGATACATGGCAGGGGATCAAGACACTCACTGGCTACAAAGACAGTCGCACACAAACAAACTCCCTGGACATCACCTTACCTGATACCCTAAACCAGTTCTTCGCCAGCTGGTCCTGATGGTGTAGCAGGAAGAGCTCTTAAAACATGTGCAGACCAACTGGCAGCTGTTGCTGCACAACTGTAGATAAGATGGGGCCTGATTATTTAAGAGCTTGTATGTGAGGAGGAGGATTTTGAATTCAATATGAGTGCAGCCCCACCAAGGCTGAAGACGGAGCAATGGAAGAACACATAAGAGAAGGACGCAACACACAAACTCAATGCTCAGTGGATCTAAGAGCATACCATTGCAACTTCCCTGAACAGGATCCAGTAACAATCACAGTGACAAACATCCAAGACGGATCCCAAAATGTCGACTGGGGAGAAACGTTTCGTCACTCATTCAAGTGACTTCAGTGTCAGCTGACTGCAGGTCAGCCTTATAAACAGGACACTTGCATGACTGAAACTAGCACGACTGACGAACAATGGGCTGCCAGGTCTGTCTCATGATCATTAATATGAAAATTGTCATGACCACCCAGTGTTGGGGAGTGTTGTACCACCACATGTATTCCATTAATACATGTACCGCCGTTACGTATTTAAAATACAAAATATGAGTAACTGTATTCCGTTACAGTCAAAGGAGCTTGCAAAGAAAAGCGTCTGGACTTCTTTAAGTTGCTTGAAGACGTTTCACCTCTCATCCGAGAAGCTTCTTCAGTTCTAAGGTCAAATGGTGGAGAGTCCCAGATTTCTCACAACAACAGTCGCCTCAAGGCGCTTTATATTTTAAGGTCGACCCTACAATAATACATACAGAGAAAAACCCAACAATCAAATGACCCCCTATGAGCAAGCACTTTGGCGACAGTGGGAAGGAAAAACTCCCTTTTAACAGGAAGAAACCTCCGGCAGAACCAGGCTCAGGGAGGGGCGGGGCCATCTGCTGCGATTGGTTGGGGTGAGAGAAGCAAGACAGGATAAAGACATGCTGTGGAAGAGAGACAGAGGTTAATAACAAGTATTATTCAGCAGAGAGGTCTGTTAATACATAGTGAGTGAAGTAGAAACTCCCATAGCATCATGGGAATCCCCGGCAGCCTACGTCTATTGCAGCATAACTAAGGGAGGATTCAGGGTCACCTGGTCCAGCCCTAACTATATGCTTTAGCAAAAAAGGAAAGTTTGAAGCCTGATCTTGAAAGTAGAGATAGTGTCTGTCTCCTGAATCCAAACTGGAAGCTGGTTCCACAGAAGAGGGGCCTGAAAACTGAAGGCTCTGCCTCCCATTCTACTTTTAAATACTCTAGGAACAACAAGTAGGCCTGCAGAGCGAGAGCGAAGTGCTCTAATAGGGTGATATGGTACTACAAGGTCATTAAGATCAGATGGGTGAAAGATGGTGGTGGATTGGGCAGCTCGGTGGTTAGCACTGTTGCCGCACAGCAAGAAGGTCCTGAGTTCAATTCCACCATCACGCCGGGGTCTTTCTGTGTGGAGTTTGCATGTTCTCCCCGTGTTTGCGTGGGTTCCCTCCGGGTACTCCGGCTTCCTCCCACCGTCCAAAGACATGCAGCTTGTGGGGATAGGTTAATTGGATAATCCAAATTGTCACTAGGTTTGAATGTGCGAGTGAATGTGAGTGTGAATGGTCGTCTGTCCCTGTGTGTTGGCCCTGCGACAGACTGGCGACCTGTCCAGGGTGTACCCCGCCTCTCGCCCTATGACAGCTGGGATAGGCTCCAGCGCCCCAAGTCCAGCACTCTGAGACTGTAAACGGAAGGGAGGAGGCCAGAACCACTATCCAGGATGAGACCATGAACATCCATCTTCCATAAGGAAGATGGCCACAACTGACCACATGCTTAGTGAATACTTCAGGCAGCGCAACCCTGAAAAAGAAGACCAGCAATGAGAGGAATCATCATAGAAGAACAGGCCCCTGCACAGCATGTGCCACCGGCAAATAGAAGAAGTGACATCCAGAGAACCTACCAGTGGCTGGATAAAGTTGGACTGAAAGATAGTACAGAGGCACTAATCATGGCAATACTGGAACAAGGTCTACCATACCAGGCAAGACCCCAGGTGTAGGCTGTGCAAAGATGCTCCAAACCGGGGGTCTTGTCCCTAGATGCGGGGCGATCGTGGCTCAAGATCGCCCCGCATCTAGGGACAAGACCCCCGGTGCGGGGCGATCTTGAGCCACGATCGCCCCGCATCTAGGGGGCAATCGTGGCTCAAGAGTTGGGAGCCTTGTAATTGGTTCGAGCCCCGGCTTGGACAGTCTCGGTCATTGTGTCCTTGTGCAAGACACTTCACCCGTTGCCTACTGGTGGTGGTCAGAGGGCCCGGTGGCGCCTGTGTCCGGCAGTCTCGCCTCTGTCAGTGCGCCCCAGGGTGGCTACAATGTAGCTGCCATCACCGGTGTGAATGGTGATGGCATGGGTAGATGTGTGAATGGGTGGATGACTGGTTGTGCAAAGCGCTTTGGGGTCCTTATGGACTAGAAAAGCGCTGTACAAATACAGGTCATTTACAAACCAACCAGACATAGAAGCGCTGCACAAGCAGAAGACAACGGCTGCAGTGATAGCTGTAGCTATACTGCGTGAGGAAGAGGGAGCTCTAGAACATTCTGAGAGAGGAGCTCTGAAAGACACGGAGGGTCAACAACAGTGACCCCCATGCTGGGCATGCCAGGATTAACATTTGACAACTCCTGTTAAACGATATCACAGCAAAGCATGTAATCGACACGCTGGTCCACAGTGTCCAGTGTGAAATGGACATGCAATCTAGTTTTGTTTGCACCCTTTTCTGTTTATTTAATGTTGTGTATGTAACGGTGACTTCAGTAACAGCAACCAGGGAAACTGGTAAAAAAGAGAAAGTTGACTTGTTGCTTACTGGACTCTGACATCTCCAGTCCAACAGCTGAAACCAGAAACGATGCAAATCAAATTTCAAGTGAATCTTTCAGATATTTGAATTATTGTGTGCTTACAAACTGAATGAGTTTGACTCCTTCACAAAATAAATAACATCTCTGCATCAGAGAGTCAAGTATCACACGAGCAGGCTGGCATGCAGGGACTGCATTTGTATTCACCTGGCAGAGCGCATCCTTCTATCCTAGCGTCTGAAAATCAGATCGTAGGAGCAATGGTAGAGTTAGAAAGCATGTGGAGAGGCCATTAAACTTGGCAACAAACAATACATTTTTGTCAGTCCACAGCTTCAAGGCATTCGCAATCTGATATTTACATGCATTTATAATAAAAGTGCTGTTTGAATATGAAATGTTTTTGTGTAAATATCATCACTCGTGAGCAGGAAGAAATTGAAAAACTTTAATGGCTTTTTGGGTGTACTTTTACATGCATAAAAAGCAAAAGACACCATGAAAAAACAAACTACCTCTTTGTTTTATTATCTTTACATTCCTCTCAAAAACAAACTGGAGTTAAAACCAATTAGTACATGCGGAGATAATGAAAGATAAAAACACATAATTGTTGATAATTGCGATTTAAACTATTTCATACAAATGTTTGAACAAAGAATTGCCTTGAAAAAAAACAACATTGGCAACAGATGATTGAAAAACAAATCCTAACTTTACATCACAAGAATTCCAATGCAAAGAAACCTTAAGACATCAAAAAAGCTCAAATGCTGGAAGTTACAGGCAAAACAAAAAAGTCCGTAAACTTGGGCACAGACTTTTGGTTTGAAAGGATTCAGTAGGTGCTGCGCTCGGGTCTAAACTTTGTACAGTAAATTCTATCATACACTTTGACAAAGTCACTGAAATCCCCCAAAAGTAAACTAACATTAAAATAGACAGGTTTCTGCACATATTTACTTCATGTCAAAGCAGTGTGAAAAACTTTATTTTGTAATTCTTCCTGTTTCCTGTTCAAATATTTTAGTATTGCTGGAAAGTCTGGACATAAAACTAAAATCAATCAAAGAGCCATGTAATGAGTGGTGACATGTTTATTTGTTGCTTGTAGATGTCCTCACCACGTTTAGAGTCATTTTAAATTTTGATCTTTTGTCTTCATACATAAACAAAAAACACGAATTTTCTTGATCTCTATGCTGCTCCCGTGCTGACTACTGCATCACTGTGCCAACGTGTAATTACTCATTCATTTAAAACATTTAAAAACAACACCTTCTTTTCTTTGTTAGGGGACGGCCTAATAGTTACTGCACTTTAAAATACACAGAAACAATAATAAAGATGAAACTAAGGAAGCTCTCGATGAGCTACGTCTTCATTTGCAGTCGCAAACCGCTGATGAAATCAATGTTACAGATGTAAATATTCCAAAATATATTTCTTAATTGCTCCATCTGTTATATCTAATTAGATTTGTTTAACTTAAATCGATTTGATCTAATTTGACATTATTATACTTTAATATAACACCTCCCCCACAGTCACTGAATGAAAAACCACTCTAATCACAGTTTTTTCAGTCAATGGTTTTGGCAGACATGCAGGTGGTGAATCAACTTTATTAACAGGAATGATCAAAGACGTGAAGGCTTTAATTCTAGATGTGTTGAATATTTAGGGCCTTATGATCCATGTCTTATAATAACAGTCAGTGTTGTGTGTTCTACCAAACCACGATCACAGCAGTGGTGACAATGTGCAAACAACACACATCAGTTCTGCGCGTTAAACCTGGAAAGGACTGCGTCTCCAGTAAAGCCTCGACTCATTGGTGGTTTCCTGCAGGTTCTGTTGGGGTACTGACGTCTGCGACACGCACAGCACTTCCTGTGCCACCTACTACAGCAGCAGCATGCGTCTGCCAATCCACTGTTACGTCCATTCAATACGTGTGGTTATTTGTGCTGAAATTATTCAAGAGGAATCACGAGGGTAGTGCCACCAGTTTGAGTTTTGTGGCTATAAATGAACATATCACCATCATTTATGAAACAAAAGCACAGAACTGGAAAATATTTTAAGGCTTAGTTCAAGTATTAATCTAACAGCATTTATACTGATGACGCCAATAACCTTGATAAAATGAACTGGAGGTATTCATGGTCCCAAGAGGATGAACACTTGTGGTTTTGACCAACTCTTCTTTTCACCAGTATCCAGCCCTGCGAGGCCGAGGCTGCTCTGCTCTCAGTGTCCTTGTTGGACATTCAATAAATGTTAAAGCGGAGGATGTTGGACATGTTGAACGTGCCGTCCTAACACACATCTGTGAATTTGGTAGATGTAAAAGTTTTCTGTGTCTTTCAATATTCAAATCCAAATGAATTTTTAAAAAATGAAAGAATTCGACACTGGAAAATGTTTAATTTCTTCATGCTTTGTATCCTGTTAACATCAGGTCACAATATGCGTCTACAAAGTGTGTGTGGTTTTTATCCAGCTAGTGATTCGGATGTTTATTAGTCACATGTGTATTTTACTACAAAGAACTTTGGCCTTGAACACATCAGCAGGACATTTAACTTTTTAATCATCAGTCTGCATCCTGTGTGATCTATACACATACAGTGTCTGTAGCTTCTGACAGTTTTAGGTTTTGTGTTTGCTGTGTATTTAATAATCATAAGAAATAAAGTAAATCATTACCATATGAACATGACTCTTCAAAGCCCCACCCACCCCGCAATCCCCCAAACTGATGTTCCAAGTCAGAGAATTTCACAAAATTTCTAAATCAATATTATTATTCTTACTAAGCTATTTAACATCAAAATATCAAAACGACTTAATAAACTTCTGAAAATGTGCGTCGCTTCACCGCAGTTAACGCCAGCCCTGCTATTTAAACCACGTTTGGCACAGCTTCACTCTCCACCTGTTTTTGAGGGCTGTCAGCAGTAAACTGGGACCTGTGTCCAGTTCAGCTCGCACAAAGGCATTAAACACGTTGTGTCTGGTCAATATGAGGAAGGAGAAAAAACCTTCATCCATGTCCAGTTCAAGGAGAGTTCCAATATCTTAGACAGCCGTCTCCTGATCCTCTCTCTGTATCATCTGGTAATGCTGTCTGTTCTCCAGGTACGCTGCCAGTTCAGCATCTTCAGCCTTCTCCGCCCTGTTCTTAGGAGTATCACCCTGAAAAAGAGACATTACACTCAAAAATGAATATTTTTGCATGACAAAGAGCTTTGTGTTAGCCCACTAAACTTGGTTTGCATTAAACTGTTTACATGATCAAAACAAACAAACAAAACTGTGTGTTTAATGCTGCTCAGTAATGCTGCCTTCACTGTACAGGTTCCTCCCAGTTTCTGAAATGTTGCATTGCATACAAAGAAATGTAAACGCAGAAAACGAAGCTTTTTAGGAACGTTTCTCATTTGCTTCCCTGTGTCGGAGGCGGCCCAACACAGAGCAACCAGCTCACCAATCAAGACTCGGCAGTGCACTGAAAACCAAAGAACTGAGGATAGAAGCTGCTTTACAGTGTGGGTGCTTCATTTGTGTCGTATTCATGTTGTTGGGACATAAATCTATTTACTTAATTACAATATATGGTAAAAAAATATGACCGCAACTAGGGCTGGGCGATATGGCCCAAATTCATATCTCGATCTTTAGCTGGATATACGATATATATCTCAATATTTATTTAAAACCATAAAGTACGAACAAAACGAGAGTTTAGTCAAAGCTGTGTCCCAGATCTCACATAGGCAGTTTTATTAACATGCAGCGCAGATGTACGTGCAAAACTTATATAAATGATCAGCATTTGTTAAATAATAATGCTCCATAAATAAAATAAAACTATGTTGTTTTTGTGCACAACAAAAACATCACAATCGTGCAGTCAAAATGTAAACTAACAGACGCTGAGTGTAATGAGCTGCTGTTCTACTGCGTGACTGACAGCCTGGAGTTTGAAACCCTCTTTGTAACCGTGTCTCTTACAGCTGCCATTTGTGGCCCTTATACGCACACAGTACGGTAACATTACGCTGAAGCACAGTACGTATCACTCCGCTCCTGACTACGGTATCTGTAATGCTCCAACAATCCATCAAGCGCTGCAGCTTCGTAGCAAAGTCGTACCAAAACATTTTTGACAGATTGCTGAGCGCCGTGTACATAAAATCGGTTTGCGGTCAGTAAGCACAACCAGAACTCATGCATAAGGCGCGCTGATGATTTTTGAGAAAATGAAAGGATTTTAGTGTGAGGTTATAGTCCGAAAAATACGGTATACGAGTTTTGTAAGGTGGTTTGTTTCGGGGCAGGATGCTGGGAGACGGTCTGGGATGCAGCTTGTTTCACACACTCTTCATTTTGCACTTTTGTTGCTGTTGTAAATGGTGAAAATACTGGTAGTGCTACCTGCACGGCCGTGCAGCCCCACGCACGGGCGACCTGCGGTAACTCGTTAACGGAGATTTGTCGGGTTAATGCAGTTACGGCGTTAACGTCATTTTAGAGTAGCACTGCAGCACTAAAATAATAATCTTCAAATGTTTTCTGTTTGCCGAGCAGCTCCTCTGTGATAGCTGCCGTGTCCGTCCTGTCGCTGCCTGCAGGTGAAGCGATGGGGGGGGAGAGGCAGAGTAACGCAGCGTGGAGACAAAAGTGGACGAAAGAGGCAAACTTGCAGCTCCACAAGTATAATTATAACGTAACAGACTACATCGACATAAACAATATTGTCACATCTCATATAAAAAGATATCGATATATTTAAAAACTCGATGCACCGCCCAGTCCTAACCACAACCATAACAGTGGTCGAGCCATGGGTAGGGTTTACGCTCCAGGAAGAGCCAGAGCCAAGCGGGAGAGAGTCCAAGTGCAGAGACGTTTTAAGATGAAACAAAGTACTTTATGGTGAATGTTAAAACTTCTCGTGTTTCCTCTCTCTACATCCTCCCCCTCTCCTCCCCTCAGTATCTAGGTCATTGCTGAGTCCAGTGAGTTAAGAGCTTTTCCTATGCAGTTAAAACCTCCATAGAAAAACTAAAAGAGAAACATTTGAGACCAGAACACAAACATGTGCTAAAGCCACTGCAATAGTGCCATTTTTGCACTGCATTCACCAAAACGTGCAGTCGTTCATCAGCTCCCCTCTGAAATGCTTCCTGAGCGAGTGTTTCCGACACATGTTCTCCACATACGTGTTGTTCACTACACATTTGTGTTGGTGCTTTATTCTCTGAAAAGGCAAATTCTAGCTGTGTGGATTGTGCTCCTTCGCTGAAACGATTAAAGTAAAGAAGACTCGACGTACTCCGGGGCTGAGAAAGACAAAATGGAACAAAATGTGTGTGAAGCTTTGAAAGGATTTCTGCACAGATTGGTCACAACATGCAGTTTTCTTCCTTTTAAACCACTTCGTTGTACATTCACCTGTGTGCTTCAGCACCGTCTTCTTGCATCACCCGACCTCTCTTAAGCTTTAGTCATGCCTAAAGCTTAAGAGAGGGGTGAGTCACTTATTTACCCAGAAGAGCAGACTGTGCCAGTATACGTCTTTATGGGAAAATCTACAACCCACTAATTTTATCTCTGTGACTGAAACATCGTCAAGTAACTTTTGGACATCTCCATTTTGCAGCCAGCATCGGTGATACTCAGTATATCCAGTAACGAGGGCAGAAATACTGTTTGTATGTAGTTCTGTCATTGTGAGCCACATGAATCAGGAGTCCGTCTGCAAGTATAAAAAGCAATTTGACACTGACAAAGAAGGAGGGCGTTTCCTTTTTGTTTAACAGAGTCGTGGAGAACTGTAAATACTACTGAACCTACCAGCAGGTCTGTTTTCATGAGTGAGGCTCCTGCTTCCACCAGATAATGACAGATAGTCCTGTGACACAGCGACGCAGCCTGATGAAGAACCGTTTCCCCACTGGTGGTCCACGATGCAGCACCAGAGAGAAAAGAAGAGAGCGAGCTGTATTTCATGTATGCTGGGAGTGAAACACAGCTGATGAAGAGGCACCCAGCTGATTCTGTTTGGCTTTTATGTTTATTTTCTACACTTGTTGGAATGCCAGGCAACAGAAAGAGACCAGAGCTAATTGGCATCATCATCAAAGCTTGAATACAGTCAGTTTATTGCAGATAGAGAACACACAAACCTCGTTATTATTCTAAGATTAGTGTTAACATGCAGCCCAAAACAAATCGCCTCAAGTTATTTGTTCCTACTGTAACATCTAAATGTTTCACATACTCACTGTAGCTTTTCAGTGACATCAATCAGCTCACTTGGTGCTGGAAAACAGAGAAGGAGGAGTGACTGTAGAGACACGGGGTTCATCCAACTATGCAAACTGGTTTTTTAACCTTCAGTTTGCAGTATCATCTCATTATTAGCAACAGTGGTGGCAGTATTTTCACAGTCATAGCGCTGTGAGCTGATCCCACCGACTTGACAAATAGAAAAAGACGGACGGACGGACGGACGGATGGATGGAGCTCTGCCACAGCCTGACAGAACTGCACCAGCATGTTTTTCATTACTGTAAATACTAGATCTTCATCTCCACTCGATGCTTTTCTGTTACCATTGTCAAGGATGTAGCGCACCATGTCCTTGCTTCCTGTACTAACAGCATGGTGTAGCAAGCTCCACCCTGACTGGTCCAGGACCGTGAGGTCTGCTCCCCTCAGGTGCAGCTCCTGCAGCTGCAGGTGATATACAGGCGAGATAAACGTTAACAGAAAGGCTTTTTTAACACGATGACAAACTAAATTTGTAATTAAAGTCTAAATGCATCACAGTGAGATGTTAATCCTACTGTTAGCTGTTAACACATGGAAAGGATGCGAAAGGTGTGAGAGAGGTGTCTCAGAGGAACGTGTTTCCATGCAACTTCCTTAAGTTAGCTAGGAACTAATAAATAAATCTGCAAGCACTTATCAGTACTTACCTTCTTCAAGTCCTTGTTCTTCACACAATCCATTAACATTTCTATGAGACAGAGAGAGAACGCAAACACAAAATCACAGCTTCATTGTCACGCTACAGAAAGCATCTGCATAAACAACCAAACATCGTATCATCGTGTCCGTACAAAAAACATGTACGGGCAGTAAATTACATCCACGAGGGTCAGAATATTAGAAACACCTGAGCAGCATCACAAACAACAGCTTCAGTGCTGTGACACAATAATTATTTTATTACATGGATAATTGGTATATTTACTGAGTCATGTTTGTAGTGATAGCTGGCATTTTCTGTTCTAATGGAAATTATGAAGCAAACAGGGATCAGCCACTCTGTGGCTACAGTGCAGTAGCTGAGTGATTAGATAACGCCACAAAGGATCATCATTATATTGAACATCCCCATGAAAACTGTTCAGAGTTGTTACTGGGTGAAACAGTTGGTTGGTGTGTGTCTGTCTAAGCCGAGATATGAGATGAATGTTTATTAGGTTGACCTCAATACTTGCTTTCACTCCCTCTCTCTTTAGTAGCTGAGTCTTAATCCAGTTATGTTAGGCTTAGTGTGTGTGTGTGTGTGTGTGTGTGTGTGTGTGTGTGTGTGTGTGTGTGTGTGTGTGTGTGTGTGTGTGTGTGAGAGAGAGAGTGAGACAGAAAGAGAGAGAGGGGTGCAAAGAGTGAGTGAAAGGAGGGGGAGAGAAAGCGAGCAGACTTCAAAAACCTCTAAGAGCGTTTGTAGCTGTAAGACAAATCAAAAACAACACACACACAGTCGCACACACACAACAAAACCAAACACACACTGTGAATTAAATGAATTTAGCCGAGGGAAAGAATTAAGTAAACCAGAGAAAATAAGATTCAGTCTTACGACACAAGAGAGGAGAAAAGGTAGAAAGAGGACACACAAACACACAAACACTCGCACACGTCACTTGGTCCATTGAACTCTTCAGTTTGATGCAGTCAGCCTGTCTGACCCTTATGGGAGCTGCGTGTGTGCGTGTGGATGAAAGCAGATGTATGCATGTACGCAAGAAAGAAAGCCTGGAGTCACATTTCATTAAAACAAACGGAACGACAACAGGACAAAGCCGAGCCTCACATGTTGAACATCCACTCGCAATCACGCACACAGTGCTGCACCTGAAACTGAGGCTAGTGTTTTACAGTCTGCAGCAGCCATAGAGTCACATTCACTGATGGTTACTGTTTTGCATCACATTAAACTAAATGTGTTCATTTCAGAGTAAAACGCTGGGACATGTTTGCAGAGTGCTGGATTCCTCTTAATCACAGAGGAGTTGTGACAAATTTGGAATCGTCAGACTGCAGAGCAGAGTCACACTCTTCCTGGTGAAGATGCTGGGATTTCCTGCCTTTGTTTACAGTAAATGGATTTTTGTCTTCCTGGCTGAACTATGAACAGCGACAGAGGGTTGGATGTGGAAGCGTTGCTAACCCCACAACATCATTCCTTTTAATCACATGGTTCGCTGTGGCTCATGAAAGAGAACTTATTTGTAGAATAACTGTTGGGATGCATTATTTTTTCATTACTGAACGTGAGTAATCCCTCCCTATTTTTATTTGTTGTCCAGTCTTTTTACAGGAAATCCTCTTCCTGACCTTTTGTCAGTGTGACATTCTTCTTCAGGTGTTTTTGGAACTACACAATTTGTACAGACTTTTGTTGCCTCTGTTTTTTCTGAAGCAGATGCTGAGCATATGGTTGATGTAAAAATACCACAAACAATGGGATACATGATATCCAAATTTCTGGCAATTCAGTAGGTGTAGCGGCGTAGCTGTAGGTCAGGAGGTCGATTAGAAGGTTGGTGGTTCGATCCCTGGCTCCCTCAGTCTGCATGAGCACGACCCCCCTCTGTGATGCGTCCATCCACAGTGTGTGAATGTTAGCTAGAAGCACTTAAAGCGTAGAAGACGGTGCTTGTGTGGCTGAATGTGGCGTGTTGTATAAAGCTCTGAGTGCAGAATAAGAATCAGTCCATTTTAAAACACGTGACCAGTGGAAATATGAATGTGTCCCTATGCAGCAGCTCACTCTCAACTGGCATTTTTCATGAATAACACTCCTGTATTAGCAGTTATTATTGTTATTAATGATGGGACTAATAAAGGTTATCTTATCTTATCTTTAATAACTGACAGCAACAACTGGGTCGTATTCATCTAACACACAAACCTGCTGCCAAGTGAAAACATGCAACATCCCAAAGAAACACAAGCACAGAGGTGCTGACAGAAGAGGAAGCCACGGCCACGACTCCCAGCATGCTAGAACGAGTGCAGGCAGAGCGAGTCGGAGGAAATGTGTCAGAGAAGAAAAGAGTCTTTTTGAGTCTCTTATCTGTCTTTCACACAGACTTGTCAGGTACACGTTCAGCTCTGTGTGGAGCGAAATGTTTGAGTGAAGGAATCAGACATCATTCAGTCAGGTCCTACAAGTTAAGCCCTCGATACTGTGTGTGTGCATTACCTTTTTCTCTCTCCTTTTCTGTTTCGCTCATCTTTTGGCTCTTTTCCCATCTGGAGAAACAATGACAGCAAACACGATGATCACCTGTTCAAAATAACTACTGTGTTCTTTCATGGTTCAGTCACACTGTAGTAAAAACAGCACAGCAACCTGCTTTCAGCCAGGAAACATCAGTGGCTGCACTGAATCTTTTTGGATTCGGTGATTCAAGTAGTTATGGCAACAATTTCATTACCAAGAGTCTGAGCATGCAACCATCACAAGATGACTGCACAAGTCGCCTGGTCAGAGGCAAAAGTGTCTCCAAACAATCACGGCCTGACTCGGACTGCCTACAAATACACAGACTGCAGCCAGACTAGCAGCAGCGTTCTGGTTTCTGCCTCCAGTCTGAATGTTACTGCTCAGTCAGGTATGAATAGGCTGCATGCCAATAATCATCTGTCAGAGAGCAGGGGATGGGTTATATCTGCTTTAATGCAACCTTGAAACCTTTGTCTGAAAACAGTTCAGTTGCTTTGTTAGCTCTTTGTGGAGAGCGATCAGCTGGCCTGGATATTCCATCGTAATTTCATTGTTTTCAGTGAAATCAAAATCGAGGTTTTGGCAGAAAGTGAAGGAATCTTGTTGCTGCCGTTTGGTGTTTAACACTTTCAGTACATATGAATATGAAAAAATAAGGATAAATTATAACAAAGAACAGATTGGGTGGGTCAGTTCAAGCCGGCAGTGTTTCCAGAGTAAACGTTCAGTCTGCAGAAGGTCAGTCTCTGTGAAGTTTGAGCAGACTCTACATGCCATCCCTCCGTCTCCTCACCTGCTCTGTGCAGCTTCATGTATCTTTAATTCAAAAATAACCCCATGTTATTTCTGGGACACTTTTGAAACCCTCTACTTCCACTTCTGCTGGAACTGTCGTATGATGCAAGCAGTGCTTTGTGTGGGATCAGCTCCAGAGGCAGCATCAAAGCAGGAATGTGATATAACCGCGCCCATTGTCTTCGCAGGGTGAAGCATCCTTCAGTATGTTACAGGGCCTTTGGCAGGTGACACAGCTGGATGGCGCTGGAGACTGCGCTCAGGGTAGAACCAGCCAGCGTCGTGTCAGTGATGACGCCTGATTCCCAAACCTGACTTAACAAGAAATGTCTAAAAATGGAGTCCAATAACAAACTCATTCACACTATTGAGATCCTGTTTCTCTTTCTTCTACCTTATTCTAGCTGCTCGGACCTTTGCTGGTTAACTCCTCCCTCAGTTTTCAGCCGATTTTCACCATTCAAACTTTAAACTGTTCTTCTCCTTCCGCTAATTCCTGCTATATCTTTTGGTGCTCATAACTGTTATACTTTTTGTGCCATTTTCTGGCCCATTTTGCTGAATAGGACCATATTATCAGTGTGATCACTAGTTTGGCTTGCCGGGCTGAGCCGTGTTTTAGCTCAGTGAGATGAGCAGCCGTTCTCAGAGCGGGAGGCCCGGGTTCGAATCCCGCTTATGGCAACAATTTCTTCAACTTTTTTTTAAACTGTTTTCAGCAGAATTTTCAGTTTCTTCACCTGTTATCAGTTACCTGAGAACCAGTTTGGCTCAGTGAGATGAGTAGCTGTGACACCAGGAGGCCCGGGTTCGAATCCCGCTCATGGCAACATTTCCTTCCAGCAGACAGTTTAACTTTTTCACCTCTTTTCAGTACAAATTTCTGCTTCTTCACCTGCAGAATTTTCAGTTTCTTCACCTCCTCTCAGCACATAGTTTTACTTCTGCTGTTTCCAGCAGATTCCACTACGAGGCATTCACACTGCATTTTCGCAGGAAATGCAACTTTTTCTAGTTGAATTTATGTTTTTCAACTGATGCCACACATGTTACACCAGTCTGTTAGGAAAGACTTTTTATACTTCCTCATCCAGAAATAAACTGCTCTACTGCAAATTTGTGCGTGTACAAAAATGTTTTTTTTCCCAGACTGAGAGCCAGTGTGCTGTGTAAACAGAGACTATAGCCTAAGATCACAAGTACAGCAAGTGATCTCTCACACAGCTGTTTAGGGTGCAAAACCACTTGTACTCATTACTCAGTGCAAAAACGTTTTAATGAGCACGTTACTTTGTCGCTTTAATGAGTACTATTATGTTTTAATGAGCAGAGATATGTGACTTGACTCAAACTGACTGGTTTCATCATTAATGGATGAAAACTATTAGCAAAACATTAACTCACATCACACCGTCAAGAACAGTCTTCCTCAAATCACATCACACTCCTGAGTGCCCATCATGTCTCCTAGTGCAGCTTAAGTAGAGTTACATGAGGGTTAGAGGAGGACAGCCATTTGTGACCGAGCTACCAAATCAGAAACCTGCCTCATACATATACATGAGAAACTGTAAATGCATCGCTCACAGTTTCTAACGTATATAAAGATAAAGGAGGCAGGCTTCAGAGACACAGAGATATCCTGTATATGATCGACAGGGTTTGTCTGTATTATTGATCTCAGAGTTGTTCTGATTTGGCGCTATACAAATAAAAGTGACCTGAACTGAATAAAGTGTATTTGTGGACAGCATCACACACACACACACTCGGGAGGCTTGGTTTCAACATCAATTATATAAAATCATTTAATACCAAGCTAATCTGGTCCTAACCAAGGAGTCAGTGTGCTATGAGGCGTTCACAGCCTGATGAAAGGTAGAAAAAACTGTTTGTGTAGAGGTATTGTGTACTGATGAAGTGGTTTAAAAGTGTTTTTAAGCATACTTACTTTTGCCTTTGGTTGGTATCCGCAGCTGTTGTGTTGGAACGATGGATACAGCCCGCTCTGCAGAATACATTTAAAAGGTTTCACTGATGCTAAATAGTAAAATCAATACTCTTTGCTGTAAATAGATGAACACTGTTAAAGCTATATGGCCGGCTTCGATGTGTGTGCATTTTATGTTTTATATTTGGAGTAATGGTGTTTGCTGATCGCGTTCCTTCATTTCAAGCATCTTGTTAGTAGTTTGAATTTTTATTACATATTTATTTTTTACATGGGTATATGTGTTTATTCTTTTATTATTGACAAAAGCTTAGAAGAAAATTACATTTTCAAGACTTCGAGATGATGAACTGAACATAATACATGCAGAAATCCAAACATGTGGAAGTTATAATAAATCATTTAAAAAAATATAGATGTTCGTATTCTTTGCACAAACATCATCACACAGACAAAGTTTGGTTAAGCTGAGGAGACGATACAGACATTTATACATCCATATACTCTGATCATCATCGCTGTTATCTTCAAGATCAGTGTTTATCTCGGCATCGTTGGCTGGATGCACCAACAGGGCTTCACAACGTCTGAGGGTTGACGTCAGCATCAGTGATAAACCCAACCTGCTGCTAGCAGAATAGATCAGTTGTTCTTTCATGTCTTGGCAGTCGGTGGACGAGGAAAATATTCACCGACACGAACCAGAAAGATTTATTTATTTTCCAAGTCAAAACTTAGGGTTAGGATTTGTTTGGGGTTATCACTGATGATGACTTAGACCTCCAACGGTTAGCTTCAACAGTTACATTACCATCCACGCTGTTCTGCTGTGCAGTAACACAACACATGGCCAGATTGATAGAAAAACAACTTTAAGAGGATAAAAAGAGCCACAGAGCTGAAGGGTCTTAGACTGCTTAGACCCTCCTCCTCTTTCTCACTGATTCCTCTGTGGTCATTAACCTGACTATCCCTCATCTCTAGTTCTGGAGAGAGACACTGTTAAAAATATAACCCAGCAAGCTGCAGGCTGGAAGCCAAACAGACGAGAGCTGCGACACCAAACACGTAAAAAACACGGTGCATATTTAAGAGTCACTAACCGGCTGAGTTTGCTGGTCACAGGTTCTTTGTTGTGCATCAAAACTTCTGCTTCTGTGCTGTCACTGTTCATGTGCTGCCTTGGGGAAGAACTACAGCAGAACACAAAGGAAACAAAGGTAGAGTGAGCATGCAGCCAGGACTTCGTGTTGCCTGGACAGAAGAAAGAGGCACAGTTCACAGATCCACTGAGCTCTGAAGCTTCACGTATGCATGAAAACACCTGCATGTGAGATCTCAACAACATCCCTGTGAATATTTGACACAGAGAGAGAAATGATGAACCAGTCATGACTTTACAGAGAGACGTGTTTCAGACAGATCTGAGATTCACAGGGACGTTATGAGGAACAAAACATCTTCAGCCTGTCTGCAGCGTCTTGGTCGGTGTGGTTAAAGAAGTAAACGGTGTGATAATGAGCATGATTGAGGTAAAGGCATGGGTAGAGAACAGAGGAAGGAAGTATAAAGCATTTTAAGGGCTGTGAAAGTAGGACAAGCTTAGGGCAAAGCAAGAAGAAACAGCCGCTATGTGAAATTCTCTGAATTTTCAAAACATATGAAACTGGTAGCAGCCGAGGGAGTCTCACAAAGTCCCAAATCTATGGCACCAAGAGAAAATAGAGAGCACACATAGTGCTTTATCCCAGCACTGATGTGGTTGCTCTACCATTGTTCCCATTTTCCTGAAAAGCAAACCTTTGTGGTCATCTGTGTAATACCAGTTCTCTGAGGTGGGAGCAGCATCATGTTGCTGTATCTGCACAAACTCTCAGCCTGCCTTAAAAACACATTGTTGTGATGTGTTAACATTGTTTTTACTCTACCTCACTGTTAACACCAGTATGATGGCACGGTATCCATCAGTGGCATCCAAGCAGGAATCAGTTTAAGCACAGAAGTGTGAGTAAGAGGACTTAACTGACTGTTCATTGATGCAGCAGATTCCTGATGGTTTGCTTCTTCATCAGGTTACATTTGGATATGTTGAGTTGTTGTGTTATTTTTAGTTATCATCAAGCTCCCTTTAGTTTTGAGTCTTTGTCTGTGCAGTCTGTCTTGTCCTCTATGGACTGTTCTCATGTGTCTCTTGTGTTTCATGTCTCCCCAGTCTGTCACATGTTTCATGTCTGTGTGTTCCATGTTGTCAAGCGTGTGTTGTCATGTCATGTCCCATTATGTTGCCTGTGGTCCATGTTCAGTGTGTTTAGTTTTGCTCCCCCTGTGGCGTCATGTTCATGTGTGTCAGCTGTGTTTCCACTTCCCTCATTACCCTTCAGTGTATTTAAGTCCTCTGTCTGTTTTACGTTTGTATGCAGAGTTTTCCACGTCTTCGTTTTCGCCATTGTGTTTCTGTTTTTCTAACAGAATAAAAGGCTGACTCATCTCACCAGGATAAAGAAGCTTTAGGTTTGTCTGAGGTTAACCAGCTGGTTACTACACTGTGTACCCTGCTTGAACCTACCAAACACAATAACATCTGATCATGGATGATACTGCAAAGTAAAAATCTATGTCAGCAGAATCTTCTGTATGTGTGATCAACAGCTGCATATATAAGTTTTGGTCATTTAGGTGAAATGTCTTGTGTAGCAGCCACAGCTCCAAAGCTGCTGCTCCCAGCACAAAACAGAGACTAAAGTCAAGGATTTGTACTGCTCAGCTGTCTTTGTTTATGTTGTTAAGCTCAGCATCATCTTTGTGTCTGTGTCAGTCTACACAAAATAGAAACTTTCTTACAACGGTTTTAAGTTTTTCCCACAAAACAGACTCCAATTTTCCAAAGATTTCCAATTCTTGAGCTCCTGATTATGTCAGTCTTGATGCCAAACTGACAGTAAGTGAAGCTTTCAGGTCAAAATTCATTTAAAAAACTAAATGTTTTGTGTGTAGGTGTCCTTCAGTGTGTTTGCCAGAGAGACAGGAACGGAGAGAAATAGAACAGAGAAAAGTAATTGTAGTGGGAGGAATAACGCTCACCTCTGGCCCTGCGTGGGCAAACCGCTGTGCTGCGTGTGTGTGTGTGTGTGTGTGCTGCGTGTGTGTGTGTGTGTGTGCTGCGTGTGTGTGCTGCGTGTGTGTGCTGCGTGTGTGTGCTGCGTGTGTGTGTGTGTGTGCTGCGTGTGTGTGCGTGTGTGTGTGTGTTGCGTGTGTGTGTTGCGTGTGTGTGTGTGTGTGTCTAAATACAGTAGATTGGTGCGACTCTGGAGTGCTCTGACATGCATTACGTTTCTCTCTCCATCCACTGTTTTCCTGACTATCTTCCTCCTGAACCTCTCTCTCCCTCACTCTGCCCCTCGATCTCATCTCTCCTCCTCATCCTCCCACTCGGTGCACTCAGCATTGCAAATCAACCCGCCAACACTCACACACGCACACACAGCCAAAGGGATTTACTGTCAGGATCAGCAGGTTGTGTTGCTATGCTTATACTCATGTTGTACCTGTTACTTTATTTACTGCCTCTTTCTGTTCCACATGCAAATGTGTGTTCACAGTTTGTAGCTCACATGGCCACAGCCGCTCAGCTGCCAGGAGAAACAGTAAACAGGTTTTTTGTAACATTTTTTGTAACATTTGTTACTTGATGGTCATAGTTTGTGACTGGGACACATCAGATCACACAAAAGACAAGAAATAGAATTCAGGCTCTAAGCTGCCTTCTAACAGTTTGTTAAAACTAACATTAGTAATGAAATCAGTTCTTTATTAACTAACTAATTATGAGAATCTTCATGGGAGCTCATGCTGCTTTAGCTGCATTTTTGTGGCATTTATGATACTGTACGGACGAGAATGTCAATCCAGGATAAAAATGAGTGAAAACCTAAAGTGCTTAGAGTGCATACCACAAGAACTAAATGAATCCCCGGGCGAATCCCTTGCCAGGCCGCCCCTGCTAACCCTCCCCACATTTCTTGGCTGTTTCTATACCGCTGGGGTAAAATGCCAAAAAAGCTTTTTTGATACATCATGGCCATCAGAGGAACTGGTAACAGGAAGTAATAGGCCACAAATCCCAGGCCTACTTAGACAAATGGCAAAAGTCATTTTACAGGCATTTTCCTTCCTTTCATCCAGTACAGAGTCGCAGCAGAGCTGAAGCCAGTCACAGCTGTCACAGGGTCCCAGGGAGGAAGCTGAACTACCCGGGAAGAACATGCAAACTCCACACAGAGGAGAAGCAGCCTGGCGTCAAACCCAGGACCACCTTGTGTGAAGTGACGACCCACTGTACCAGTTTGCACACTGTGCTACACAAAACTGATGTAATCTGTGCAAAGACTGTAAAAACATACAGTGGGTGTGAAACTAGTGAAAAGATGATGAAAGAAACATTGCAATACATGCTTGTATAATAATAATAATAATTAGTGTTCTAAACATACTGATGTGTATTTGTGCAACACTTGATGAGCAGAAAAACATGACAAGTGCACTGCTCTGTAGAGAATGGATAATAGTCTGAGAGTGAGCATCATATTATATTTGATGGCTAGACATTTATAAAATTAGTTATTTGGATTTTGGAGTGATAGCAAATGCAATTACGCCCACAGTGCTCTACAAAACATTGTGTTGTTTGTGGCAATTGTTAGGAGTCTAAGTGTTTTAAAGCCCTAGATATGGATTCATCTACTGTCAGCTGGCTTTAACTGGTTATAGTTGCTGTAACTGAAATAATAAATATCTGAGATACTAACCACAGATGTGGCTGTCACAGATGCCTCAAATGAATCTGCATGCAAGGACATCTCAGACATCTCTGTTGTTTAGCCAGTGAAGCTTAGTTCAGACCAGTGAAACAGGCAGCACGAAAGGGTTAAAGCATTCCAGTATTCAGTAAACTGGTTAATTATTTATTATTCATTAGCAGTTTGTTTCTTTGTTAAGTGACTCCAGTAATTATATTTATACATTTTAATTTGAGATATAAATTAAGTTTCATTTGAAATAATCTTTTCCTTTAAAGAGCAACCAATCCTTCAGAGTCAACCCAACACGGTTCCAACACTCTTCTGTTGTCTAAAAACATTAGAAACACTTCATAAAGCCACAGTCTTGCACTGGGTGTCAAGTTACTTCATGATGATGACCATTTATAAGCACTGTATTTCAGCACAATCTGATGAATTTCATGGTTAGAGGGCTTCCTCATACACAACAACCACAGCCAGGTTTGGAGAGGCATCCTCAAGAACTTCAAAGGCCATGGCTCCAACAGTAGCCTCACACTAGCAGAGGAGCTCAACAACTTCTTTGCTCAGTTTGAGACCAAAGAAGTTGATTATCATATAAATGGCGGTAAAAAACGGCACGATCGTAGACTCATGTTTTCAACCCAGCTGCGACAGTCGCGGCACAGCTCGCCATCTTAAAAAAAGTACAGAGCTGCACGACCACCCGATGTGCCACAAAGATTGTGTCTTGTGAAACAGGATGTGATGTGAAAATTATCACCAGATACCCGCAACACAAGCGACGCGGCAAGAACAAAAATGGCTGGAGAGAGTTCAACCCCAGGAGAGCTGCTGACCTTGACGGCATCCCAGCGACTGTGGACAAAGCCTGTGCGGATCAACTGGCAGGTATCCTTACCAGGCTGTTCAGCCTCTGACTCATGCCACTGTTCCCACCTGTCTGAAGGCCTCCACCATCATTCCCATTCAAAAGACTGAAATATACACCGTCAATGACTACAGACCTACAGCCCTCACATCAAGTCATCAAGTGTTTTGAGTGGATGGTGTCAACCGGTTTGCTTACTGAGCAAAAACGGTCCATGGAAGATGCCATCACCACTAAACTGCCCCGATCAGTCAGACTCGGCCACCACCTCGCCACTCTACTGTGACTCAGCACCGGATCTCTACAGGGCTGCCTTCTAAGCCTCCTACTGTACAGCCTGTCCACACATGACTGTACACCACCCACCCAACGTCATCAAACGTATGTCGACAACACCTCCGTGGTTACACTCATGTCTGACGGAGATTAGACAGCCTACAGGGCGGAGGTAGAGAACTTGTCCCACTGCTGCTCAGAAAATAACCTGAAACTGAACGAGCTTAAAGCAAAAGAACTCAACATGAAGTTCAGGAGGCACAGACAGGTCCACTACCCTCCCATTAGAGGGAGAACGAGTGGAATCGGGCTCCACCTTCAGGTTCTGGACACCTAAATCTCCGCTCATCTCATTTGGAGCCACAACACCATAAACTCTGGTAAAGAAGACCCAGCAGTTGCAGCACTTCCTCTGTGTCATGAGGAAGAGTAACTGGGACCAGAGGCTGCTACTGGGTTTCTACCACTCCTCAGTGTTTGGTATGCAGGGGTCACAATTGAGAACAAGAAGGCTGCGCAGCCACCAATCGGAGACTGGGTAACCTTCATCACTCAGGCCACTCACACCGACTCTACTCAGACCGAGTCCTTTACACTACTCCCCAGCACTTTGCAACCTGCTCTCTATTTGTGCTTCTCTCTTATTTTGTATATTTTTTCTACTCTTTCTATTTGTATATAATTTTCTTGATGTCCTACTATTCATATTTTATTACTGCACAGTTGGTGTGGAGCACCCATAATTTTACTGTACATGTACAATGACAATAAAGAGCTATTCTATTCTGTTCTATTCTAAGTGCAAAAAAACACATTTAAGGAAGACCAATAGGAAGACCAGAACTGCTTAAATTCCATTAAAAGGGATGGAAGTTAGACCATTAGAAACTTCGACTTTGTTCTGATGAACACTAATTTGAAATGGTGTAAAACATGGAGCTGGAGGTAGGATGGATTTGGGAGTCTTTCTCACTGACATATTCAGAATTCAAGACAGCACTTAACCAACATCTTAAAGAGACATAACATGCCATGTGGTTTCTGCTTTGTACCTCAACAGGAAAACGAGCAATAATCCCACCTCTGCCTCTGTAAGACCTGCGTGACCAAGAAGTACCATCAACCAAGCAACTACTTTCAGCTTTCCTACCCTTACAAGCTCTGGGTAGTGTGTGTCTGGGTAGAAATGAGCTTCCTCCAAAAAGTGTCTGGGCTCTTAGTGGTAGGATGGAGAGTAGAGCTGCTACTCCTCTACACTGAAAGGAGAAGGTTGTGATGGTTTGAGGATCTGATTAGGATGCCTTGTGTATGCTGACCATGTCCTACAAGGAAGAGGCCTCTTGCAGGTCCCAGACACACTGGGGAGATTACCTTTGTTACCTTGCTTGGGAACACTTTGTTGCCCCCCCGGGCTGGCAGGGTGATCTGAACTCAGGTGAGTGACAGATGGATGAGTGAACTACAAAGTTTGAGGATTTTCATGTTTTAGAAAATTCAAATGTGTTATTCAATTATTTTGATCTTTTTACTCTATAATGCAAAACATGAGTAAAAAACAGTGGAAAGTCTTATAATAAATAGATGTGCTGAAACCTTTCACTGGTGCTGTATTTGAGGAATGTTTTTCAAGATTTTCATCCTTAGATCAAACCAATGAAGCCGAGTGCCACAGGCAAACACAGAGATGTCAGGAAGATGAAAACACATCTTTGGCTTGGTTCTTTTCATGGGATTTCTTTACTGTAAGAAAATATTGAATAAAACCAGTTTTCTCCCCAGAAATTCTTGATCCTCTCACTCATAATCTGCTTACCCTCTTCTCATTTTGCCTCACGAGAATTGTTTATGGAGCATCAACAGACAGCTGTAGGTAAGGAATTAACCTTCACGAGTCTATGGTACATGGTTAATAATATGAAAATACGAGTAGAATACAAACGTGTTGTCTACAGATCTCAAGACCCACAGACACAAACATATGCAAACACAAGCTAACATAATGATGACAGATTTTCTCAGTAGGAAAAGAAACTGAACTCATCCATTTATGCACGATTAGATTTTATAGGCACTAAAACACAAAGTGCCACACTGAACTAGGAACTTCCAATCCCCCAAATCTACATTTTTATATATTTAACTAAAATTATGAAATAAAATAATAATTAAAACTTTAAAAAGGACCCAGGTTTTTGACATCAATCTATACTTTTTCCCCAGGTCTGGCCTGGCCCACTGCTTTAGTCTTTGAAACAACAGACTGACTTTCATTACTGGACCACAACACAACATTGGCTTCCTTGTTTTGTTTCATTTTTTAGAACCAGAAACATAGAAGCAGGGTGAGAGCAACAGACACACATTAAGGACGCATTTGTGTTTAATGTGCGTCTTTACCTGGGAACAGAGCATGAAGGTGAGTCGGAGGAGGAAGCAGCAGTGTAGACTAAAGCATCAGTGGAGCTCTGACTAGAAGTGTTGTCCCTGGAGAAGCTTTTAGGTCATGAAATAGGCCCTACAGAGTATTTCGTTTGACAGCAATACGAGATGACTCTTGGAATCAGCTTATTTTGTGTATAATAATAGAGGGTTTCTTGTTGGTTATTTAACTTTTACAGAGAGTGAGTGGGGGAGACTCACAGCCAGAGCACGTAGGTCGGACTCGAGCCCAGGTGGCTGCATTTCAGCCGCATGGTATCATTGTAAACATCTATATTTATGGACTGTCGTGGTTGTTGTCCAACTACAGAATTCGCCACAGAATTATTTAAAAGGCTGTAATAAGAAAATTATCAAAGGAAGAATAATTAATACTTTTCTCATGTAAATTTTGGTTGTAAGTAACTGTAATTGGCAGACTATTTCTATTGATTTATTGATTACTTCAAGGAGTCAAAGTAAGGCCACGCTTTTCCTTCTCCTCCTCCAGCGTTATGCACTGCAATGTATGGAACAAAGAAAAAATGTTTAATGAAAATTCAGCTTAGTCACAACTGATTTACCTGCTGTTTACTGGGCTAGGGGCGGGGTTAACCAGGTCGGCCATGGCTGAGGGGGAGGTGCCTACAGTTGTCATGACAACAAGTTCAGGGTCCAGGATGAAGATCTCTTCCTGGGAGATTTCTGATACGTAGTTGAGATGTTCCTGAAGGTTTTAGCAAAGAATCAAACGAGAAGGCATCATTAAGGTCACGGAGTGAAAATGACTAAAAACTAGAACACAGGTGGTGAAACCTTACCTGTGCTCGGTCGATCCTGTAGAAACGATCGGCTGTCGTGGCTGAGGAGACACAAAAGACGGTTTTAGCCAAATAAAGACAACGTGGGAAAATTACTATTCCTGTAAGCATGTCTCAAACTCAGCTCATTTAAAGCAGATTGCTGCAGGCGGTCATTAAGGTTCAGGTCAGCAAATAACTTTGAACATTGTTAATCTGTACATATGCTAGCTCCCACCTCCTGTGCCAATTACTGTGGGAAACCAATAGCCTGCAGAGTAACAAGATGAGACGCTGCCCCCACAGGGTGAGAAACTGCTGTTTCTTACACCATAAAATAATTGTATTTTATTTCAGTGTAATAGGGAACTCGCATTCATTTTGTGAAGACCAAATCAATGACTACTGTGATGCAACAATGACTTTCTAACCAGACTGCATTTTTGTCCCATTGCACCGAGTTCACCTTTGTTCTGCATCATTATAATGAACATGGACCAGTTTAATTCATGGTCCAGCACAGCCCAGCAGCTGGTAACACAACTCCTTTCACACCATTCTAGGAATGTTATTCTAAAGCCAGATTCTGTGCAGTTTGTCCATCTGAGCAGCTGGTGGAGGAAATATAGTCTAATATAGGAAGAACTGATGAAATTCTTTGATGTCATGAATACAGTCATACAGTGAAATAACTTAATAACAAACAAATGTGAAAAGTACAAACAAACAATGTAGTTTTTCAAAAGCACTTAAACATATCAGCCATGTGTGTAAATCCTCTGTTGGGTTAGAGCAGAAGTAGCACTGATCACATGCGCCCTCCTCAAACACATCCTCCTTATCTCTCTGTCAGGTAGATGCTGCATCTTTTTAAATCCAGTTTTCTGCTCAATGCCAACAGGACACAACCCAGGCAGAGGTGTGTGTGTGTGTGGGGGGGTTGTGTTAATGTGCATGCACATTTAGCATTGTGTAGGAAGCCTGGTCTTTCTCTATGATATTTTTGGCAAGTTGCTCTGAGAGATAAATATTCATGACATTCTCCAAAACCCAGGATCTGATGGGACTATGTTTTATGTTATTTTGAGGAAGTGCTAACACAGAAACCTGTTTACATTAGAGAACTGTGTCAGCATTTGTCCTGCTCACACTGCCTGTGATAATGCTGCATGGACCTACGATACGATTTTCTAACAATTTGAACATTTGAAATCTACACAAAACAAAAGCAGAGTACAGATCTTGATTGTAGGTCACTGACTGCGTTCTTACAATCAGATACACATTTCACAGCAACATGTGGTGCGAGAGATCTGGTATTGCTTGCACAAGATTGAAAAGGGGCACTCAAAATGTAACAAGTTGTGTGTTTGTCCATTTCTCCCAGTGGAACACAAAAAAACACCAGTAATGTGACTTCATCACTGCCTTAGAACAGAAGACAGTAAACTTAATCTGCAACATTTGTAAATGACTATAAACATGATTCCTCTGCCATTATGCTTATGAATGCATGCATTCATTATATGACACATCCATAGCAGCAAAAACATGCATGACTGATCTGAGCTTCATTAAGTTAATTAAAGACCAACAGGCAGCTGATCAAAACTGAACTGGTAACTGCCATTTCAAACAGGCAAGATGAGTGTTGATAAGAGTATTTATGTATAAGTCATACTCATGAAACAGGATGTCACCATAATATCATCATACTGGGTAAAGATTAGCATAAAGGTAAAAACTACCATTATTAAGTAATACTTACAGTCGAGGAAACACCACTTTGGAGACAATCTCTGTGAGCAAAGATTCTTCGGCTTGGCTGCCTCCTCCTGAATGACAAACAGACACCTGATTACAGGTCAGTGGACGAGAGAGTAAACAGAAGCTGAGCCGACGCGAGGACGAGATCCTCTGGTAATACTGAGTCTTGTTTTTCAAGCAGTCATGGCTTCTTGTTCAGCTCAAAAGTAGTCGTTGCAAATAATCTCCTCCAAATTTACTGCATGATGAATATCTGTTTCGGGCCACATATAAAGCCATGAAAATATAACACGATTACCAGACATCACAACATTGTTGGGATTTGGTTTTAAAATGAATAAATAGAGTCATTTTTACACATTCTCCTACTGTTGAATCTGGAGAAACACCTGCGAGACCTAACAAGCTGCATTCACATTTAAAGTAGATTAAAGTAGATTACTGACCCTCATCAGGTCTGACTGTTAGCTATTTAGATTTAATAAAGACTAACACAATATACATGAACAGAAACATGCACCAACAAAACACTCAGGGACTATCACACCTGACCATCAATACATCATTCAATTCAGTTTTATTTATACAGCGCCAAATCACAACAACAGTCGCCTCGAGGTGCTTTATACTGTAAGGTCGACCCTACAATAACACACAGAGAGAAAAACCCAACAATCATATGACCCCTATGAGCAAGCACTATGGCAACAGTGGGAAGGAAAAACTCCCTTTTAACAGGAAGAAACCTCCGGCAGAACCAGGCTCAGGGAGGGGCGGGGCCATCTGCTGTGATTGGTTGGCGTGAGAGAAGGAAGACAGGATAAAGACATGCTGTGGAAGAGAGACAGAGGTTAATAACAAGTATTATTCACTGCAGAGAGGTCTGTTAAGACATAGTGAGTGAAGTAGAAACTCCCATAGCATCATGGGAATCCCCAGCAGCCTACACCTATTGCAGCATAACTAAGGGAGGATTCAGGGTCACCTGGTCCAGCCCTAACTATATGCTTTAGCAAAAAGGAAAGTTTGAAGCCTAATCTTGAAAGTAGAGATAGTGTCTGTCTCCCCAATCCAAACTGGAAGCTGGTTCCACAGAAGAGGGGCCTGAAAACTGAAGGCTCTGCCTCCCATTCTACTTTTAAATACTCTAGGAACAACAAGTAGGCCTGCAGAGCGAGAGCGAAGTGCTCTAATAGGGTGATATGGTACTACAAGGTCATTAAGATAAGATGAATGATGTCATCGCACATTAGGGCCAAGTCCCATGGATGGACATGCATTCAAGAAGTTGTAGCTTACTTTTCACTTCACATCCAGCTTTAGTTGTAAGGGGTCTCTGCAACAGCAGGTTGTCTTTTTAATGAGCCTTTACTGAGTGGGCACATCCTGCCTACTGAAGACCTTTAAATTGTCTTTGGCAATTTAAAAAATAAAGAGCTGTGACAGGTTTAATCCTCACATCCTACAGCAAACAACGTACAATAAAAATACAAAATCGTCTACAAAGCAAACCAGTTTAGTTTTAGTCATAAAAATAGATTTCAGTTTGCAAACAACAAACGTCGCATCAGGATAAAGCAGACGTAATCGCTGTTCCCTGTGAGCAGGTGCGATACAGCAGGCCCTGGATGTGTCCTGTACACATCCACTCACATTATCTTCTCGAGTCATAATGTCAAAAACTTGTGACAAGAAGAAAGTTGCACTTCTTTATACAGCCTCATTACTGCAACTTTTTGTATGTTGATATGGCGCAGCCTTTTTTACATCCAGTCTCCAATTAGTTTAGAATGCAGCAGCAGGACTTTTTAACTAGATCAAAACACAGACAGCACATTACTGAGATTCCTGCCTCCCTGCTCAGTTTCCCTGTTAGCTGTAGACTGAAGTTTGAACGCTTGTTCTCTGTTTACAGAGAAGCAAATGGTCTGAGCCTGGTATCTGTGAACTCCTGCCCCCGTACAACACAGTCAGACACCTAAGATCTCCAGACCAAAGCCTGCGTCTGTCCCACAGATACACCGGATTATGAGTGAAACAGCAGAATCAATCATTATTTTTCACTGACTAAAAACACACCATCAGTTCTGGCTGACTTTGTCTGACTTCTCAAACAAACGACTCAACCCCACAGGAAATCCTTTGCTGTGTTTTCAATCCACACCACCTTTGAAAGTATTTGAGGGTCAGGAATATTTGTATATTATAGGTTTATCTTCATTTATGGCAAATGAACATAATCTAATTACAATCTGTGCAGAAGTTTATTATAGAGCTCGTGACCTCCCATCAGTATTTCATTGGAAACTTGTCAAAATATAGATATATACTGAGTGACCACCTGTAGGTTTACAGATGTGCTGCTTATAAGGTTGGAAATCTGCAGTCAGCTGGATGAGGGACGAAACATTTCTCTCACAACGCTGCGTCCAGATGAACTTCCTGGGATTTCCTTACCCGCAGGATTTAAAGTCACTTGTTGCATGCTCCGTTTGTTTATAGATGTATTTAAAGTACTTCTAAGTTTCTGATTCCAGGTTTCTACGTGTAACAAGAAGATATGAGAGATGGGGTGGACGCGAGCTTCAGGGCCATTATGTTGTCCCCCTGTAACATTTCCAGAGTCGTTTGAAGTATAAGGAATCCTACAATCAGAAGAAAGCAAATAAAACTGCTGTTACTTTATGGGGTTTTTTTGAATATCACTCAATAAACTCAGTTTGTTTGTTTGTTGTTTATGTTTCAAGCTTTAATGTGTTTGAGAGCATTTCTCTGTACAACTATGGGAGTGTGCGCCAGATTTCAGCCCCTAGCTTTGAAAAATGTATTTTTAAATGCCAAAGATGGTGGTGCCAAACTATTGATTTTTTAAGTGTAGCTGAAGTTAAGCTTGACTTTTGAAATCCCATCTTTCTGAGGTCATATTTGACCTAAAACTATCTGCCTGACATGGATTAAATAGTCCTCTGGCTCCACTGAAAATTGTACTTTGAAAATATTTGTATGTGCACATTACAAAGAGCTCAAATTTATAAAGAAATGTATCATCATCCTACATGTTTTTCAGGGAGATCAGAGAGGACCTGGTATGGAGTGGCCCAGCTGAATGTAGACTGTGACTTGTGTGGCTCCTAGTAAATGAAACCATTTAATGATTTGCCAGGTAACCCATTTGAGTTCAGCACTGCAGAAAGAAAAAGTCACCTTCCAGTAGAAGTGGCAGGAAGAGGACAGCTAAAGAAAGTTGTGGTTTTCTCCTCTCAAACGGTAACAGAAAGGTTCGCTGGAGTAAACACTCCTGCTCTCCGCTGTTTGTCTTTACTTGCCTAATCCTGCTGTCATGTTCGGTACCAGTCTCAGGCTGAGTAAAATGCCTGCAGGCTTTGAAAGAAAACCTACAAACGCTTCTAAAAAGTTTGACTTATCTGAGTGACTGCGTCTTCTTTGCTTTCTCCGTCTTCACTGTCCTACTTAACCCTTATTCTGCAGCAAGTTCAAAGAAAGCAGACAAAGAATGAGTGAAGTAAAATGCCGACAGTACTGTAGGAACAGATACCGGAGTGAATAATAAGCAGACTTCGCTCAAGTGAAATGCTGGTTTTAATTGTCACTGCTTCAAGATGCCTCGTCTCTCATTTTCTCCTGAGATGAGACAGGATCAGCCAATCGCTGCAAACGATGTAACACATGGCAGCAGCTTTACCGGCACACAGCAACAATAAACTGCCTTACTGTAACACAGTCCTTTTCTAGTCAAATTAGATGACAGGTTGCCAAGAAAGGTTCGCCGAGATACACAGAGAGATGCGACTGCCAACCAGAACAGCTCCTCAATATGTTTTCATTTTGTGGACACTGAATGAATGCAGAGGGCATTACTAATATATTTTGTGAGGTTTTTAGCTGTGGTATCAGCTGTAGCAGCAACAGCCTAACCAAGGTGATCCTTCTCCAATAATATGTTCCAGCTCTTCCTCGGTGGATCCTGAGGTACTCCCACAGTTCAGACTGGATATATAACCCCTTCAACGTGTACTAGGTGTACTCAGCAGGTGAGAGCCTGCAAAAGCTCCACTTAAAGAACAGATTGGATGGACTGGCAGAAGCCAAGCTCTGTTTTACAGCTGTTATGTGGGCGTATGCATATTATAGAGCTCTGCTTTGCAAAGAAAAACATTCAAAATACTGAATATCCTGCAACACACAAAAAGTTTACTCGGTAGGTGGTTGTAGAAGCTATTTTTTCTCCCGCTCCATCACAAACTGCACCAGTGAGCATCAACAGTCACCAGAGAGCAGGAGATCAAACTGCGAAACAGGCGTTCATTATTCTGGTTGCTACGCAACACAAAGTCTGACAGCAACTCCCAAATTCTCTCCTATTAATGATCTCGCCTATTTAAAATTAGGATGTTGTTAAAAATAACATTTACAGTTAGTGCTGCTCTGATTTCACCTAATGAGGAAGATGAAGAGCTTGTGATGTGGATACATGGTGTCCGACAGGCTGAGTTCATCCAGTGTTTGTCTAAATACAGCATTCACTAGATTCACACTCAAGTAATGGACTTTATCTGCTTTTCAGCAGAGCACAGAAAACTGTTTTTCTTTATCAAGTGAATGAGCTCTCTGCACGCTCTGTGAAACCTGCCTGAAAACTGGGTTTCACCTTTGATCAACAACTGCACAGCTTCTAAATGGCGAATGATGCCGTTTATATTGAGTAGGAAATGACTTCTTCTTCTTTGCTTCATAAATTTTGGACTTTATACTCAGAGTCAGACAGACAGACTCATTTACCAAAGCACTAATTATTGTGATGCCGTCTGTCTCTAAAGTCTGTTAATATAAACCACAGGAAAAGAGAAGCCGCACGCTTATGAACACAACTCAGATTGCACTGGCTAGCGTTCAATAAAAGCGCAGCAGCTACATCCCATACAACACACATATCAGGGTGACAGAACATGACAGTGTGGCATCTCATCAGCAAATCCCCCTCGGCTAGCACAAGCACAGGAAGAGCAGAGAGGGAGGAAGAACAGAGGATCCTTGATACAGACTCGCTGGAGCGCTGAGCAGGTGAGCTCGCCGAGTCCTGAGACTTGTCATTAAGCTTTGTGATTCAGACTAACCTGTTACAGTCGTAAAAAAATGTGTTGAAATGCTCGTGCATCTTCAAAAATGCTGAATATAAAAAAGTTCACATTGTTCTTAATTCAATTTTAAAAGTTTCATATATTCTATATATTTATTACAAGCATAGTCATTTTCATTTGATGGCTGTGGTTTATACCCCCTGAATATCAAAATCCTGTAATACTAATGAAAACAATCAATTACTCGTTTTTAATGAAGGCTGGCTCCATCGCTCTGGATGAGAGATGTGGTCAGAGGTTGACTCATGGTGGGCATGAACGTCGCGGTAATGTCTGGCTTTCTTTGAACTGTTTCCAGCCTGGTATGATTGTACAGCATCTTTAACGACTTTAAAAAACAATAATTGGGTGCAGTTTGAATTTATTTTGGATTTTCTCTAATATGCACAAGGTGAACAGCACTTATACAGTACAGGCTCAAATATATATATATATATATACACACCGCTGCTAATATTTGGTTAAATATTCACCCCAACCAATCACAGCAGATGGCCCCGCCCCTCCCTGAGCCTGGTTCTGTTGGAGGTTTCTTCCTGTAAAAAGGGAGTTTTTCCTTCCCACTGTCGCCAAAGTGCTGCTCATAGGGGGTCATATGATTGTTGGGTTTTCCTCTGTATGTATTATTGTAGGGTCGACCTTACAGTATAAAGCACCTTGAGGCGACTTGTTTGGCGCTGTATAAATAACATTGAATTGAATTGAAATGTCCCTTTAACTACACTTTCGGTGGCCATCAACAAGCTTCGGGCATAATTAACGTTGGATATTCAGCAATTCTTCCGAAGAGTTGACAGGTTAATTTAACCAAGTTTCCTGGCACAAATTTGCAACAGTTTTGAGATCAGCGCTTTGGGACCATCGTCCCAGGAACTTAATGTTAGCCTACTTTAGTCCAAAATGGCAGTTTCACAATGTGAAACTAGCTTCACTGTGCAGAGTCACACTGGAGTTAAAACAGTTCATTACGGGTTCAGGTGTTGCTGATGCACACTGTAACCATTTCCCTCTGATTTCAAGGTGACGATACGGATCTTCTTCCAGACTTCCAGGCAAAACTGTGACATATCTGAGTGTAACACATGTGTAGTGTACATTTGTTTGAAATGATGAATTTAGAAATGTCTCCAAGAAACATTCCCAACTTGTGTAAATCTACACTTGACAAGGAGAATTGTCCATGAGGTGTAGTCAAACTTCTGACTACAACTAGAGTTTTTGTGTAGATTTCTTAAGTAATGGGTAAAGCTGGAATTGCAGTAGCCCAGCAACCTCACTAGTTGTTCAAACTACTCTAACTTCAGTTTCATTGATTACCTAAGATGCCCATTGGAAACCTAGTTCAGAGTGATTCACTCCTAGAACCTGAGCAATTACCTGTTGGCTTTGCTTTGTGACTAGTCCTTCTGGAGCTTCAGGTAGTTTAAAGGTTTTCTAAAGCACAAGTAACTAGAATTAGCTGTGCAGATTTAATGGTTTTAATCTTTGCTCAACAACCCTTGATATCTGAATACAGCTATAAATAGACCTCTCAAATCAGAACTGTACTGTGTAACTGTTTGATTGAGTCAGAAGAACAAAATCATCGACTTGAAGAGACCGTGAGCAGGCAGTGCAGTTTAGTACACGAATGAACGAAAAACATCTACCATTCCAGGTAACTGAGTATTCATGCTAACTTTTTTAATAATTTGGGGATTATATGACAAACCCAACATACTTTGCACACCAGGTCAAACTCAACTATTAACTTTGCTGCACACAAACGACACCACAGATACCACACGGAAATACACAAGTAATCAGAATACTTCAAGGTTACCAACACATGAAGAAACTCAAACCGAGTCAGATACAGCACAGCATGCATCATGCAGTCACACTGAGACACATGGGGAAAGTCTCCTTGAAAACAAAACGCTATCAGGAATCAAAGATTACATTATGTCACCTCACGGTGCGTTTTAGTTCCCCATCTCTCAGATTCTGTTTGTTTTGAGAGTACTTTTATTCATGTAGGTGCAGCCAGTGTATAAACACAGAGACGTGTGGTAATTCATTCTCTGACAGTGTTAGGGGTTACATGGAGAATAAAGTGTAGTGAAGACGTGTCCGGATGGTATGAATGGAAATAGCGCTCAGCAATTTGCAGCCATGCTGACGTAAACTGTCATTTGAGGAGAGACTGGAAAGTTGGTTTTGTTTTCTATGTATAATGTTGCCTTGTTTTGTTTTGCTAAACAGCCATTTTTATAAAAGCCACTTTCCTGAATCGGTTGCTGGCAACAATACTGCTCAGAAAGCAGCGGTGGATGACAGAAAAGCTAACAAGAATTAGCTCTGCAGAGTGTTATTAGCGGTTGTCACCGAGCTTAGAAGCGTCTGTGAGGCACCGGAAGAGACCTGGTTGTGTTGACATCACACATGAGTTGGGGAATATATAGTACGGGATATAATCTGGGAGCTAACGGCTGCACTCATTTCTGAAACAAGATGAATGCTGCAGTTTCTTGAAAAGGGGGATTTTCGCTGGATGTCCCAATTGAGTCAATCTTATTTAAGTAGAACTGGAGTGATAAGGCCAACACTGACTATGACAACAACATTAACACAGATAGCTCTACCAGAGTTGTTAACAAAATGCTGCATTAGGTCTGAATGAGTGAAGAAAGTCACAGCTTTCAACACCTGGTGTAAAGAAGATTACCGATCGTGGCTAAAAGAGACATTTGGTTGGTTGATGGTGGTAGACGGGGAGGCCAGATTATTCTAGTTTTATGTTTTGCGTGAGAGAACGGCCTCTGGAAGTAAGAGAGCTATATACAGACAGCCTGTCAACCACAGATGGAACTAGGTTGGTTTCAAGGCTGGTGGTTGATCTGCTAAAACTGGAACACCTGTGTAAGACTCTCACACCTAAAATGCTGATAAGAATCTGCAGTCATAGTTTTGCAGACTCGGTGCAAGACCTCGTTTTTTCCCACAGTAACACCTGACTTGATGCTGACTCATTAAAAATCCATTTCATCTATTGTGCTCATCCAACATCTGTAAAAGTGTCACGTCTGACTTTTTAAAGCAAGAAAACAACATCTAACATCTCAGCCTGGCTTTCATATACTGTGTGGCAGTATATGTTGTTTGTTTGAATCATTAAGCCTTTCATTAACAAGATGGATTCAGGATGTAGTAAACAGATCCCAGAGTTTGGCAGACTAAAAGCTGGTCAGACAGGAAATCTGTAAGGTCACTGGCTTCATTTCTTTGGTAGCATAACTCCTTTTCTCTTTCACACATACAGTACAGCAGGTTTCCATAGAAACTATGTGCACATTACGCAACCATAATGGACACTGCTCGTGCTCATGTGATATTTAGCATCTGACACAAAGAGGAAGGTCTACAGACATTTTTTCCATCCTGGCCGAACTGAAAACTGAGCTGGAAACGTGGTGAGAAGAATATCATGAAAGAAGATGCTGCAGCACATAATGAAACTTCTCTGCAGTTTCCAGGAGAGTCTGTACTTAAACATGTATGTGTGTATGTTTCAATGTTGGCTTCCTTTATCGTGTAAACTCATGTGCTCGTCTCCTTGTACTGATTGATTGATTATACTAATATATCGTTAGCTTCATAGCATAATTGCCTAAGTCATTTGACTAAGTCAATGACTTAGGCACTTATGCTATGAAGCTAACGATATGACTCACAAATATTCTCCAGTTAATTAGTTTCAATCTAAAGTTGTGCTTCTCATTTACGAAATGAAATCTTGAAAGCAAAAAAGTAGAGCAGCTGAGTGTAACTGACTTTAACAGAACGTATTTAGCTCATCTTCTGTTATAGATGGGAGGATATAATACAACACTCGCTTTAATAACTGTGTCCACGTGCCTTCGAATAAACAGCAAGAATGAGCAGCAAATATCGATCAGACTTTATGTGGAAGAGAAACTAAGTCCACGTGAAATGTCTGAAGCTCATTGTTAAGACACACCACGTGGAAGTGACTGTGTCACGGAGCCCATACTGTCTTCTTATTCTTATATCTGTGTGCTGTGTCTGGTGCTTGTGTGATGGAGTAAATATTCCATCAGGGACGGAGGACGACTGATGCCTTCAGCAACCCTGCTGTCAGACGTTACCGCTGCTCTGGCTCTGCTCTGCGGAAACCTAAAAATGAATGTTGTTGTATTAACTGATATTTCCTAAGGTCAGACTTTGCATAGAAATGTTTCTACTGAAGGCTGAACCCACACTCGTTCACATTTTTACCACAGTTGTCTAGTGTAGAGCAAAACCTACATATGGTACAAACAGATTTTTTATTTTGAGATAACAAATCTTCATCAGCTAGAATGATGCGATTTGCTCGATTATGTTATTTGTCTAACCTTCCATCTTTTTCTAACACGTTTACCTTTTACCAAGTAGGCCTGCAATGTGAGAGCGAAGCGCTCTAATAGGGTGATATGGTACTACAAGGTCATTAAGATAAGATGGGGCCTGATTATTTAAGACCTTGTATGTGAGGAGCAGGATTTTGAATTCTGGATTTAACAGGAAGCCAAAACAGGAGAAATCTGCTCTCTCTTTCTAGTCCCTGTCAGGACTCTTGCTGCAGCATTTTGGATTAGCTGAAGGCTTTCAGTGAGTTTTTAGGACTTCCTGATAATAATGAATTACAGTCGTCCAGCCTGGAAGTAATAAATGCATGAACTAGTTTTTCAGCGTCACTCTGAGACAGGATATTTCTAACTTTAGAGATGTTGCACAAATGGAAGAAGCAGTCTTACATATTTGTTTAATATGTGCATTGAAGGACATGTCCTGGTCAAAAATGACTCCAAGGTTCCTCACAGTGTTACTGGAGGCCAAGGTAATGCCATCCAGAGTAAGAATCTGCTTAGATACCATATTTCTAAGATTTTCAGGGCCGAGTACAATAACCTCAGTTTGATCTGAATTAAGAAGCAGAAAGTTAGCGGCCATCCAGGTCTTTATGTCTTTAAGACATTCCTGCAGTTTAACTCATTGGTGTGTGCTATCTGGCTTCATGGACAGATAGAGCTGGGTGTCATCTGCATAGCAGTGTAAATGTATGCTATGTCTTCTAATGATGCTGCCTAAGGGAAGCATGTATAATGTAAACAGAATTGGTCCTAGCACTGAACCCTGTGGAACTCCATAATTAACCTCAGTGTGTGAAGAGGACTCTCCATTTACATGCACAAACTGGAGTCTGTTAGATAGATATGATACAAACCACTGCAGCACAGTACCTGTAATACCTACAGCATGTTCTAATCGCTCTAATAGGATATTATGGTCGACAGTATCGAACGCTGCACTGAGGTCTAGCAGGACAAGCACAGAGATGAGTCCACTGTCAGAGGCCATAAGAAGATCATTTGTAACCTTCACTAAAGCTGTTTCTGTGCTGTGATGAGCTCTGAAACCTGACTGAAACTCTTCAAATAAACCTCTGCAGATGATCTGTTAGCTGTTTGACAACTACTCTTTCAAGGATGTTTGATATAAAGGAAGGTTGGAGATTGGCCTATAATTAGCTAAGACTGCTGGGTCTAGAGATGCTTTTTGAGTAAAGGTTTAACTACAGCCAGCTTGAAGGCCTGTGGTACATAGCCGATCATTAGAGATAGGTTGATCATATTTAAGATCGAAGCATTAATTAATGGCAGGACTTCTTTGAGCAGTTTTGTAGGAATGGGGTCTAAAAGACGTTGAGGATTATTCTGGATGCTTCTATCAGTAGTAGTCAATAACCCAACTATGGTATTCTAGTTTTTCTATAAAGTTAAATAAAACTGCACTCAAAGATAATAGAACAACAGAACAAGTCAGTAATATTTTGGCCAATAGTCACACTTTTTACTGCAGATGTCTTTGTAGACACACTCACTCTGGATGCTCTCATATTCAGGCTATGCACACCATAGAAATCAATATTACCAAGATGAACCTCTCAGGGGGATTCTTAACCAACCAAAACGTTCAAGCTAATAAAAAAATAATCAGTTTCATTAACAACAAAAGGAAAAACTAAATTTTTAAATGTTCTTGATTACTGTGAACATTCGGCTTTCGTTGCTACAGGAGTCCGTTTTCCGATTAAAACTAGAATACAAAAGTGTTGAGCAAGCTTTTATTTCCCATGTGTCTCTGAGCCAAACAAGTGTAGAACATAAAGCCCGACATTTTACTACCAACCTGCAGTCCCACAGGTATAGGATGAAGAGAGCAGAAGTCCTAAAGGTAAAGATAAGAGCAGGAATGTAGAAGGAAACGCACTCACACACAGACACGGAGCTTAATTAGCTTTACTCCAACTTTTAAAAAGAGTTTTCGTGCTTCTTCACGATTTTGTGTCACTGCACTTTTCTATTTAATAACACAGAACAATGACCCTTTCATCTCAACGTATCTCCTCTGCCACTCTTGTTCTCTCTTCTTCTTCTTACCTCTTGTAATCGCTGGATGTGTTCTCTGCAGGTCTCTAAGTCACTGTCACCAGGAACCACGATCAGTCCCAGAGGAATGGCTGGAGATACAGAGGAACAGGACAATTATCCACCAGCACTTTGATATCTACTTATACACTCTGCAGTCCTCAGGACCCTGAGAGTCTAATTCTGGTCATGTAGCAGCGTGACTCAGAGCTGGGATCGCACTTAAATGGTACAAAGTATACATGTGAGCGGTCGGCAGTACTGTGGTTCCTATGGGCCAAACTGGGAACTGCAAACTGTTTCCCCCACTGTAAGTAAACACCTTCATTCAGTTAACGTAAGAATTTAATTTCCCTGTGACAAAACGAGCAGCACAAGCAGGAGCAGAAGACGTTTTCTTTAAAATGAGTCATTGAGTCCGTAAAATGACAACATATTGGACAACTGCACATCAGATGGTTTTCATCCAGGGCCAGAATTTAGTATTTAGTGCCAAATTGATAATGGCACCAGTAACTTTTATTTTAATAAATAAGCCTGACCAAGCTGGCTTCCCATCAGTAAGCCGATGTGGATGCTGAAAGAAAAAAAAGTGCCCCACGAGGCAGCCCAGGCCAGCAGCCTGCACCAGCACAGCACTGCTGGCTGAACATCACACAGCTCATTGTGCTGGAAAAGCTGTCAGACTGCGTGAAGACTTGAACACACACACACACACACACACACACACACACACACACACACACACACACACACACACACACACACACACACACACACACACACACACCTCAGCGAGGGAGACAAAGTCGACGGTTGCTTCACTAACAGCAGCCCAGTGAAAGCTTGACAGGTTCAAGAAAAGTGTGGCTTGTTTACTTTTTTGCTAATTGACTTCTCTCACAATATTTCTTGAAAGCAGGCGCGGACAGCGGTCTATTAGCCAGACACACCTTCAAACAGTCACCACAGCGCTGCTTTCAAAGGCAGCTGCTGCATTTGTAGCCGCACACACTGACCTTTTCAAGTAACAGACAAGGCAAAAACATGTAGAACCAGTAAAACAGGCAGATTGTTTTCCAGGGAAACTGTGAACCTTCAGACAAAGAGAAGAACGCCTTCGTTCTCAGACTGCAGTGTTTACCTCCAGTTAGCCATAATTCCAACACTTCTAAAGATCCCTGCTAGTGTTTGGAAGTGTTAGTGCAAACAGTACTACAGCACTGCTAACTTTACGTTTCTATTCTCTTTCTATTGTGCTGTTTTCAGTGGTTTCGATTCAGCAGCTTGCACATTCGCAATTTCTCTTCTCTTTTATTTCCTATTGACTCGGCGCCTGACTGGAAACACAGTCACAGCTTACAGATAATAAGCTACAACTAAAAGTGAGCTGCTGTTTTCACATTTCACAGATGGTAGTAACAATAAATGTAATGAAACCGTATAGTTATTAAACATCCTTCAACCTTTATTAAGAGTCTCTATTCTGTGCTTAGCATGCACACAGAGCCACAGGAGTGGCATTGAGATGATACACTGAGCCTCTGGCTATGAAATGTTTTTCTTTTTTGAATCGTCTCCCTGAGTGTGACACATCTACAAGCTGAGAGCAGTGATGGACTTACATAATGAAAACTTCTGCAAGCGAGAACAGAGAACGAGGCATAAAATATGACGCTAATTATCTGAAACCAAAACATGCTGGAAATATATTGAAAACAAAGCAATGAGGTAATGCCACTATGAATTCTTAATAAGCAATGAAAAACATTAATATCGATGTTTCCACTTTGGGCAAAGACCTGCAATCATATGTTGTCTTTGCAAATGAAACACATAAAATTTACCATTATTACCAGTTTACAGTGTTATGAAACGTGCTGTTTGTAACAACAAAGGTAACAGCGCCACCATGTGGTCTGACATAGCACTGCATGTGCACGCCTGCAAAGCCCACTGACTGTAATTGTCTCTAATGAGGAAGATCATAGAGCCGTCCCTTTCTATATTCCTGAAACATCGGAGACGTGCGCTGTTCTCTGCTGTCTGTGCAGCATGAACTGAAACGAGGAGGTCTGACGCGAGCACAGCGATGAGGAACGACTGAGATGGCTGAAAATGAGCATGTTGACCTTCACGCCTCTTCTCCACCTTTCAATCATCGAGCAGTTTTTATTTCCTTGTCAGCCTGAAGATGCTGCTGTCATTCAGCTACGCTACATAAGCCGACGGTTTATTGAATCTCCAAGCCAACTTTTCATTTAATTACATATTTTTAAAAAGTTGGTGTGTGGCAGGTTCATCACTATGTACTCCTGTCTCTACTTCTTTGAGCTGATGTTATCAAATTCAGTTACTTGCATCCCAGCCAGCAGGAAATTCAGCCAAATTCCAGGTGTTTGAGTGTTGTGTTGGCCAATCAGCAACACTTTACTTGATAAGTGACAATACAGCCACGAGACCAGAACCCATACATGAGATCCAACAGTACTCTTGGTACAGTGTCCTCAGCTGAGTCCCTGGATGTTGACTGAGACGGATGAAAATATTTGTTTGGCAAACAGCTACAGAAAGCATGTGGCAGGCTGGGCTGTCCCGCATGTTAAACTGAAGGGATCCTCAGTTATCTGGCAGCCTCATAATAGTGATATAAATATTATTGTCCTAATAACTTAGACATACATGTCTGTGCGGATCAACCCAAACTGAGTAACTTCATCATGTTATAAACTTCCAGTAAGGAAGCCACGGCATATTCTTGCTAAGTACAGGTCATATGATTAAAAACATAGGAATATTTGTGACATTATGAGTGAAGCGTGCATATGAAGACAGAAGCAGAATGCGTTCACAGCGTCAGCAATGTGACCGAGTGGACACACAGATGTTAGTGAGGGTGTCTCTCCTTACATGCTTGCCGTAGTTTGTCCTTGTCGTAGTGCAGAGCCTCGTAGTCACTCATGCTGATCCGGCTGACTCTGATCCTCAGCCTCTCCGGGACCGGCTGCTGACTGAGACACAAACACGGCCCAAAGACTTTTAGCAAATGCTCAGTGAAACCCGCACGTGTCATATAACGCACGCTGCTCACAGGGTTGGATTTGGCTGCTGCTGCAGTGAGTGACTAAAAAGAACGTACTCGTTGAGGTGTGGTATAGAGGTTCGCCGTTTGGTTTTCTGAACCATATTGGCCTGGTTTCTGAGGCTGATATGGATGACTGATGGAGCAAGTCTGCAAGGTTCACCGTCCACCTAAAAGCAATACAAAAGCAATAGCCTCAATCAAAAATGCAATCAGCTAAGCAGCCCACAGATTGATACCCAAATGTACTTAGACATCAGCAGAAGACCGAGGTGTTACTTGAGAGCCAGTCAGTGGGAACGATGGGTACAAGTGTAAACAGGAAGCAGGTTCAGTGACAGTGCTGGATGTTACCTCAGCCCAAAGGTGTACATTCAATATTAAAAAGCACATGGCTACAGAACGAGGCTCATGTGCACCATTTACCTGCACCGGGAGAGGTTTAGTAGTGGTGAGGATCACTTCTCTGCACTGGTTCAACCTCTCACCATGACCTCCAACCTGAAGAGTAGCCTACACACACACACACACACACACACACACACACACACACACACACACACACACACACACACACCAACTTGAGTTCAGACTGCTTGGAATACAGTGCTTTTACACAACACTCCCACTTATGGGGGAAGTTTCAAATCACTAAGTCCAATTAAAGCTCCTATTAAAGAGCTCTGCATCAAAGGACTTCAGCTGTACAACATAATAATAATAATAATTATGTAATAATTAGGACAGATCCTTGCTTCTATCAGAAAACGTAAACAGAAAAAGCTAAATGTAGACCTGTCCCATCGAAGTGAAACTCTAAGTTCAACCAGGAGGTTCCACCTGAAACATCTGCAGCCCACAACAAACATTACCAGCTGGTTAACTAGTGAGTTTAAATTGGCCATAGAGCTGAATTCAAGCGTGAATAGCAGCCTCTGATAATAAAATAACCTGACGTTGACGTATCAGGTCAGGAGAATGTGCTTCGAGCTGATTGGTAAATGACCACATGTTACAACCAAGGATACAGAAGAGCATCTCTGAATGCACAACACACTGAACCTCGAAGCAGCCGGGCTATAGTAGCAGAACACAGCTTTTGCCCCTCTATCAACCAAGAACAGGAAGTTGAGTGTACAGTTTGCAAAGGCTCACACTGGACAGCCAGACTGGAAGACGATGCCCGGCGTGATGATTGATGACACAGTGTGGTGTAAAGAACAAAGAGCACAGTTCCATCCTGCCTGGTTTAAACCGTTCGAGCTGCTGCTGGTACATATCCCCTCGCCACCCTTTGGGTCCCAAGTTCCAAACGAGCATTGTTTAAACTCCACAGCCTGCCAGAGTATTGTTGCTGACCACGGGGTCCTCAAACATGAAGGTGGGTTCACTGTACTCATCAGCCCCACAGCACCTTTGTGATGTACTGAATGGGGTTTGGGATCAAGAACAGGCAGCTGACAGATCTGCAGCAGCCATGTGATGCTATCATGTGAATATGATGATGTTTCCATCTCTTTGCTGTATCTATGTGGTAGTAGCAAGGTGTACCTAATAATCTGTCATAATTCTGTAATTATGACAGATTATTAGATGCGTTCTAAATCAAAAACAAAACTGAACACAAGACAAAGGCTCTCAGGTGGGAGCTGGTCATCCTCCTTTGTAACCATGGTTACCAGGACACAGAGAGAACGCCATACCAGTGAAGTCATCGTGAATCCGATAACTTCGATGTATCCGTCGTCATGGCGTTGAGGTTCAAAGTCATGATGCTCACTGGGGTTACCCCACGGTGTGGTGCCTGCACAATACCTGGGAACACAACAAGTACCATCACGAACACAGAAACACCTGCTTCAACGTGAGTGTCCAACGCTCTGTATTTGTTTGAATGAACGTTGCTCAAACACCACAGCTGCAGTTCTCTTATGATATTTACAGCTGCTCTGCTTCTCTTTAATCTGAGTAGGAAATGTGCCTTTGGACTCTCGCCATTAATGTAACAACACATGACAAACACAACATGCTTTTGTAACCAAAGCTCTCCTGATAGGGCTGACTTAGGATCTAGCACCCTTTACATTTGTTAATGCTGCACACCCGGCAGCCTGACTGGCATGTATGTCTTTGTGTTACTAGTCACAGCTTACATAGATGGTAATGTGTACAACTAGCAGTTTTCTGTCAGTACACTGACTGACCTGGGGATGTTGAGGAAGACCAGGCACTGTAGCTTCAAGTCCTGAACCTTTGATGTTAAATCTGTCCCATCACACTGCAGAGGGAGACAAAGAGAGGAAGAGAGATACAGATGGACTTAAACTCATCACTTTGGCATCATCGTGGAAAAAGTCCTAAAATGCCAAAGAGAAGCACAAAGACTAACCGCCTCACTCAGCTGATCCTTACTCACACTTCTCCACATAGCAAAACTGGTATGGCCCGGATCCAGCCCACACAATGTGCTTACACATGGCCCACATACTGCAAAGAATGACGGCCCTTTGGTGGCCCAGATCAGGTTTGCCAGAGGTGGCCCACACATAGGCCAGCACAAGGCCAGTTGCAGACACACTGGTGGTCCTGAGCTGGCCCATGTGTGGATTACCTCTGGCAAACCTGATCTGGGCCACCAAAGGCAGTATGTGGGCCATCTGTAGGTGGTGTGCAGCCACGGGCCAGTTGCAGACTCACTGCTGGCCCAGATGGCAGCCTAATCTGTGCCTTAATCAAGCCCTGTAATAACAACATGCGCCAGAACATGCATAACAGTGCAAACGTAACATGACGAAACTCTGTTCAGACAGTGAATGGACTGATTCTTATATAGAGCTTTTTTACTCTCCCAATTACTCAAAGTGCTCTATACAACATGCCACACTCACCCAATCACACACTTCCTCTTATCTGAGTGCTCCATAAACCTCTGACTGGGTGTGTGCACACACTGCAGTTACCAATGATAAGTACTCTCTTGCTTGGGCCATACTCTACTGTATCTGAATACGGTGTATAAGATCTGAATCGGACAGACAGAGGTTTGGCTGACAGCTACTCACCACCACCTTGATGTGCTTTGACAGGTCTTTGGAGCTTCCCATCAGGAAATCTGAGAATGCCGTCTGTGTGAGACAAGCAGGAGTGCATCATGAAATCAAAGCAGGCCCTTATTCTTTGCTTATTGGTTGCACCAGTCACACAGACATGATTGACTTATTGGAACAGAGTTTGAAAAACGAGCAGTGGTCCTTTAAGTTGGATCATTATTAAAGACACATGCTTCCAACATGATTTTAAACTTGAGGGTAAACTCACCCCAGCGTAGAACATCTTATTCCTGAAACGACTGTTAAACTTCTCTGGGTTGGCCTCTGAAACAGTCACAGACAGTAAATGAAGCACATGCAGAGCCACCAAACAACAAGTCAGAATGTGAATCTTTGTGTCACAGTGGTGTTTGTACCTCTCGACTCGTGAAATTCAAGAGTCACATGGGCATCAAATCCAAGGCTGAAGTAATTGTTGAAAACATCCAAAGGAAGCTGAGACCATGCAGACACACACACACAGGTTAGCTGAGGTCACATTGGTAAAGCCATTGCTTGAGAGTGTGTGTGTGTGTGTGTGTGTGTGTGTGTGTGTGTGTGTGTGTGTGTGTGTGTGTGTGTGTGTGTGTGTGTGTGTGTTGTAAGGAGCTTGGAAAGAAAGCATCTGGAGTTCTTTACATTTCTTGAAGATGTTTCACTTGTCATCTGAGAAGCTACTTCAGTTCCAAAACCAAATGGTAGAGAGTCCCAGGTTTGTGTGCGTGTCCATGTGCGTGCGTATGCACTGACCTTATCAGTTTGCTGTTCATCTGGCTCAGCCCCTGCACTGTGGTTTGGTTCAACCAGGAGGTTCCACCTGTCTAGCTGGACAACTGTTCCCTCCTCCACATGAGACAGGATCTTAGACAGAGGTTCATCTGTGTAGCCCTGAATGCATTCACATACAGAAATGCACGCACAAATATACAGATATGTGACACATTTAAGGAAAGTTCTGAGGGTTCACCTTCATCATAGCATGCTTTCCAGCGTGCAAACATCCGCAGAGCACAAAATTAAAATACATCAAAATAAATAAAAAGCTATGGCCCCTCCTGTGGCTGATTATGTGCCTATGTTTAAGGCACCACCACAAACCAAAATAAATTTGGGGAGAATGTTGTTCCATCCATCCAGCACTTTGCAGACACTTGTAGAATTCATGCCAAGTCAAAGGCTCACTAAAACACTTTGCATTTTTACTTCATTCTTTACTTTTAAAAAAACTGTCACTTCCAAAATCAAACGCTACAGGAGGTGAAACTCAGGGTTAATCCAAACCTATAAACAGACTGGAGGTAAATCTAAACGTAAAAACATGGCACACACACAAGAGTTAGAAGACATGATAAATGTTGATACAAAGGAGTTTGACTTCCAGCAGCCAGCGACTGGAGTCTGGATTTATTCATGTTAGATGTGTGTGTGTGTTTCTTAGTTTGTACCCACCCCTCCCCAGTTAAGGGTCCTAGCGAGGTCATTTCCTGTCCCAAGTGGTAACACAGCAACCGGAGGCTGGGGGGTTAATGCCAGTTCATCAAGACAGGATAGGATCCAACCCACCTGGTTCAATGCACACACACACACACACACACACACACACACACACACACACAAAATGACTTTAACACCACAACCGCATTAATATGGCAAATCTCCGTTAGCGAGTTAACGCAGTCTGTCCTGTGCGTGGGCTGTACAGCGCTAACACGTTAACGAGCTAACCACGCTAACGGTTGTTTAGCCGCTTGTTTAGCCGCTTGTTTAGCTTGTCAACATGAGGGGGGAGACAAAGAGTGATTCAAAAGACCACTATGAGTAGAACATTGAGGAAACAGTTCACACTGCACGGGATAGGGTTACCGGGGCCCCACCCTGGAGCCAGTCCTCGGGAGGATCCTCGAGACAAGCGTCTGGTGGTCGGGCCTTAGTCCATGGGGCAGGTGCAGCTCGACAAAGGACATGGGCCCATCCTCCTGTAGGCCCACTACCCGCACGAGGCACTGTTGGAGTCGGGTGCAATGTGTGTCGGGTGGCAGCCAGGAGCAGGCCCTGGCAGACCGATCCCTGACTACCAAAACTAGTGACTGGGACATGAAATGTCACCTCCCTGGTGGGGAAGGTATAGTCGGGCTCACCTCAATGCACATCTTGGGCTCTGGAACCAGTCTCCTGGAGAGGGGTTGGACTCTGTCTTAGTCTGGAGTTGCCCCTGGTGAAAGGCAGCTTGTATCCCCTTGGCTTGCTGCCTCTACGTTGGGGTTTCTCCCGGTGGACGAGAGAGTTTGCTCCCTGCGCCTACGGGTCGGGGAATGGGTCCTGACTGTGGTCTGCACTTATGGGCCAAACAACGGTTCAGAAACGCAGCCTTCTTGGAATCCCTGGGTGAAGTGCTTGAGGGTGCTCCACCTGGAGACTCTGTTGTCCTACGCGGAGGACGTCCAAAAGTGCACGTGGCACCAAGACACCCTAGGCCGCAGGTCGATGATTGATTTTAGAATCGTATCACCAGACCTGCGGGATATCTTCTGGTCAGTCGGGTGAAGAGAGGGGCAGAGTTGTCAACTGATCACCACCTGGTGGTGAGTTGGATCAGGTGGCGGGGGAGGATACTGGACAGACCTGGTGTAGCAGAGGCCCTGGACCACAAGATCTTCAACTCACACCTCCGGCAGAGCTTCAATAAGTCTGAATGGGCCATGTTCAGCACCTCCATTGCCCAAGCTGCTGCACTGAGCTGCAGACACAAGGCAGTTGGTGCATAGTACGGGTGGAGTACTGATGACTGCAACTGAGAACATTGTTGGGCGGTAGAAGGAATACTTCTACCGCCCGACGAGGGGGACGAGTCGTTTATCTCTGGGGGTGATGTCACTGAGGCAGTGAAACTGCTCCTTGGTGGCAGGGCGATGTGGTGGATGAGGTTCGCCCTGAGTTCCTGAAGGCTCTGGATCTTGTAGGGCTGTCCTGGTTGACACGCCTCTACAATGTTGCATGGAGGTCAGGGGCAGTACCTCTAGATTGGCAGACTGGGGTGGTTGTTCCAACTATAGGGGGATCACACTCCTCAGCCTGGGAATGTCTATGCCAGGGTGCTGGAAAGTAGAGTCATTCCGTTAGTTGAATCTCGGATACAGGAGGAACAAGGTAATGTTCCTGGTCATGGAACACTGGACCAGCTCTTTATCGGCTCAAGGATACTTGAGGGTGAATGGGAGTTTGCCCAACCAGTCTACATGTGCTTTGAGGACTTGGAGAAGGCATGTGACCATGTCCCTCGGGCCATGCAATCCTTATACAACCGTTGCAGCTCCGCAATAAGCTGGACTTGTTTCCGGTTGGTGATGTACTCTGCCAGAGCCACCCTCTGCTCTGCATCTCTAGGTGTAGCCAAGTGGCACAAGGCTTTCACTTTGGAGGTCTCAGAATCTCATCTCCGCTTTTCGCGGATGATGTGGTTCTGTTGCCCTCATCAGGCGAATGGAACAGTTCGCAGCAGAGTGTGTTATAGGATATGAATGACATATTTATTGTTTGATTGTTTAGTCCTGTTGGATTATAAATAAAGACACTGCTCAGAAACGGACTGTTCTGTACTACCTGTCTAAACCAATCAAATGGAAGCTAATTAGTGGCTTTGAACATTTTAACTCCTTAGTACAAAAAGTAAGGTTTTCTTGAAGCAGTGCTCAGATGACACTCATGCATTTATTCTGCCAGTCAGAGGTTCATTCAACTAAATCAACCTGCAGCTAGTGTAGCCTGCAGGGACAGCCCTCTAAAGCGCTCTGCAGAAAGTTGGGCTCTTTATGCTCAAAATCTCTAGTGATCAAGTCTCCAGTCAGCAAAGGTCTGAGACTTTGTGATGTCAGAGGAAGAACAGCATCACTAAACCAGATCTCATGAGGGGAAGCCGAGCCAAAAGCTTGAAACTGGAAATCTATCCATCCATCTATCAACTTCTAAATAATATGCAAATTAAATACACATTATAATTCATTTGATTTGTAGTTTTACACCCTGATTAAAAGCAAGAACGGTATAAGCAGGGCTCTGTACTACTATTACAGTACTGTTTTGTCCAAGCATGAGCTCAGACAAGAAGCAAATGTGCACATTTAAAAAGCTTGGTCCAGCAGGTCCTGGGAGTGCAAAAACACTCGTAGCTAATGATCAGCAATTTACCATATTTTCTTATATCTGAGACTATTTTCAAATAGAGGTAAGAGAAATCATTCCACCTAGTAAATAATTTATTCCCAGGCGGCAGCTGAATGCAAATGCACATGACTTTTGCAAAGTGAACATATTAATGGTACATGTCTGTGTGCATGTGGTCATTCTTACAGTGCCGTCTCCTCCACAGGCCAGTATCCTTAGGTTATGGACTTTACGATACAGTTCCAAACTACAAGACAAAGGTCGATGGTTAATTCAGTTCATTCTAACACAGCAGATATACAGTGGTGTGAAAAAGTGTCCGATTTCCTGAGTTTTTTGGTATGTTTGTCACACTTAAATGTTTCAGATCATCAAACAAATTCAAATATTAGACAAGGACAACACAAGTATCATCTTTGTAGAATTGTTGTAATTCAACCTCATTTGAGGGTTTTTGAGGATGAACAGCCTTTTAGATCGGATGCAGGTCAGGACTCCAAAGTCTTCATTTTGTTTTTCTTAAGCCACTCAGAGGTGGACTCGCTGGTGTGTTTTCGATCATTATCCTGCTGCAGAACAGAAGCGTCTTCGAGGTCACAAACAGATGGCCGGACATTCTGCTTCAGAAAGCTTCAGCAGAACTGATGCTTCCATTTGCTGCAGCCAGGCTCCCAGGTCCTGCCCCAGACCATCACACAACCACCACCAGCCAATTTTACTGTTGGTATGATGTTCCTTTTTCTGAAATGCTGTGCTAGTTTTACGCCAGATGTGATGAGGCACACTGAAAAAATTAAACTTCTGTCTCTTCAGTCCACAGAACACTTTTCAAACTGGGGGTCATCAAGATGTTTTTTTGGCAACACTGAGACGAACCTTTATGTTCCTTTTTGCTCAGCAGTGGGTTTCATCTCAGAACTCTTGCAGGCCAGTTGTGCCCTGCGTCTGTCTTATGGTGGAGTCAAAGTGAGGCCTGCAGTTCTTTGGATGCTTCTCTCTTAGATAAATCGTTACTGTGCTCTTGGGGTAATTTTGGCCAGCTGGCCACTTCTGGGAAGGTTCGCCGCCGTTCCTTGTCTTTGCCTTCTGTGGATAATGGCTCTCATTCTGGTCTCGGTCTACTTCCCTTTGTCAGGCTGGTCATAGTTAAGTGACTTCTTGACTAAGAACAGGTGGTGGCAGTAATCAGGCCTGGGTTTAAGCTTCACCACAGTAAACCACATATACCACAGTTAATTTACGTTAAACGAGGGTGGGGTGGAATTTTTTCCCTTTAATAATAAACAATGATAAACAGCTTCATTTAGTAACTGTATTTAGTGTTTACTCATATTATCTTCTGTTTATCTAATATTTAACTTTGTTTGATGATCTGAAACATTAAGGGTGACTAACCTTGAACAACAAATAGGAAATCAGGAAGGTGGAAAACATTATTTCACACAACTGTACATGTGTATGTGCATGTATATGTGCATGTATATGTGCATGTATATGTGCATGTATATGTATATGTGCATGTATATGTATATGTGTATGTGCATGTACATGTGCATGTATATGTGCATGTATATGTGTATGTATATGTGCATGTATATGTGCATGTATATGTATATGTGCATGTACAGTACATGTGCATGTATATGTGTATGTGTGTGAGACACTAACCCCTCCTTTGGTCCTCCTTGGCTCAGGTCAAACACCTGTCTGGGGTTCAGATACCACATGAAGGACTGCAAAATCTTAGTGCCCTGACCAACAGAGAAGCAGTCAGTCAGACACACTTCGTCACAGTTTTTGTTCCTGTGAGTCCACAGATATGTTCATGTTTGTTTCATTGTGGCCTCAAACATCAACAGTGACACAATTGATCACTAATGTTCTCTCTTTGGTAATGAGTTAGTTAACTACACCAAGTTATTATTTTACTTTTGTTTAGAATTGACTTTGTTTTAGTTTATATTTTAGTTATTTTTCCAGCTTTTGTCCTGTGGTTTACTGTTTTTATTTAAAATGTAAAACTTTCTGTTGCCAAAAACACTAGATCTAAATCATTTTGGACAAAAAGAGGACTACTACGAGGCCACTGACTGCATGCCTGCACTGGTGTGGATCTGTTTCAAATCTGAGTACCTGGTTTCCTCCACTCTTGGGATTGACAAACACAAGCAGGGGTTTCATAAGTGGTGATGGGATGGGTCGGATTATGAATGGCTTCCACTGCCGCCCGTCCTGTCAGAGAAAAAACAGGATCTGCTCAGATGGTCAAAAGCACAGCAGCTGTTGTTCACTGCAGTATTTAAAAAATAGAATTAAGGACCGAAAACTAAAAGCTATTTTAGCTTCTCATTAGAAGACATCTGAAGGTTTCCTGTGCCAAACTAAAAGCAAGTCATGTCCTAAAAAACAGGCTTTATTAACCAGTCATCATCACAGAAACAATATTTAATGTGTGACTGTAGAACAGTGCAGACTGTTCCCGATTTGCTGCCTCCTCATAAACGTCCTGTTACACATGAAGTGAACATGGAAGAAGCTCTGCTTTGACTTTATGAGAATTCAATAAACTGAGTGCATCTTACGCACACTCACATCAACCTTTTACTAAAACAAAAAACTAAAATAAAAATAGAAGAAAATAGAACTAGAGTTAGAAAACAGACTGATTGTGGTATTACAATCAATTACAATCATCTATAGCTATTCGTAAAAACATCCATCCATTCATCCTCTTATCATTTTCAGGGTCACGGGGGGGCTGGAGCCTCTCCCAGCTGTGGCTGTGAAGGTCCTCAGCCTCCAGGTCATCGAAGTTTGAAGGAGGAGTGAAAGAAGCATCTATGTCCGCTGTGACGGAACGACCATCTTTGAACAGAGGGCGGGGCTTATCACACCAACTGTCTGCCATCTATGATACAGCTTTGAGATCCTTCCCAGACGCCTTAACGCCCACTCACATCCTGGGCCACTTGACCTCAGGAGATCACATGATAGGGTGGGGCCAGGTTTCACAATGGGCCTTGGGGACACGCATAGGGCTTAAATCTGGGACTCTCCACCAATTGTCTCTTAGAACTGAGAAGTTTCTTCGGCTCTAAGAAACGTCTTCAAGAAACTCGAACGTCCAGACGCTTTTCTTTCCAAGCTCCTCAGACTACGATGGCCTGGATGACCGAGAAGCTTCACAGACGCTGGCTGTGTCTGTCCCAGCTGGGATAGGCTCCTCCCTATATCAGCTGTCTTAGGGGGAGGGGCAGGGTACACCCTGGACAGGTCGCCAGTCTGTCGCAGAGCTAACACGTAGAGACAAACAACAACTCACACTCACATTCACACCAGTGGGCAATTTAGAATGACCAATTAACCTGACCCCACTAACGTCATGGAGAGTGGACGGAGGAACCCACGCAAACCTGGCCAGGTGGTGGAACTGAACTCAGGACCTTCTTGCTGTGAGGCAACAGTGCTCACCACCGCACCACTGTACTGCCTTTAATGGCGTCATATAGCATCTTTACAACGTGTATAAATGTAGGTAAGGCACTAACGTTGATGCATGGACTGTACAAAGATGTCAGCATGTGAACCGGGGCTGAGCTTGCCCTCCGTGTTTGGATGATATCATCGGAAACGTGCTGTTCAAAGGTTCTTTTTCCAAAAATAAAATATATAAAGTGTTCGTGTGTTGATTTAAGATGACAAAGACTCACAAACACTAGACAGGCTTCGCTGTTTGCTTAAGACGCCAGAGTTCAAGCTTCCTCTGCAGTGTGCCTTAGCCCACCCTGTAGCACAAGACTAACCTCTTTTTTGCTGCTTTTCCTCTTGAACGATGTTCTCTTTTTCTTTTTGCTGGACTTCATCGATGACTGTGAGATGGAGAAAAAGCAGCTGATTTCACATCATTTCATCATTTGTACTGCCATCACTACTCCCCACAGTTCCTTTTATTCTATCCACACACCACTTAAAGGACCTGCAGTAACATGAAACCACTGATCTGACTGATGGCTGCCTGAATGACAGCAGACAACAAAATGACCTCATAATTGAAGCAGGATGGAAGCACTAAGAACAGCGTTACCTGATGGCGTTTGACCCGAATTATCCATGTTGGTGGAACTATGAGGGCAGCATGAGCACCCATTGGACAAGCTTCCTCAATTTGCTGCAGCATGAAGCAAGAAACCTTGTTGTGGTACTAATGGAAGAGATGCATGGTTATAATATGTGCATTTATTGAGCTCTGGAGACATGAACGGCATCAGTTTGATACCCACAGCCTGTTTGCACCACGAGCAGCTGATGGCAACAATCTCTTTACTGTGGAACGCAAACTTCTGCTGGAAGCCCTGAAAGCACAGAAGGAGAAACTGCTATAACAATTAAACTTGTTTCCACTCCTGTTCAGTTAAAGATGCAAAGCAGATGTTTAGGACAACAGCGCTACTGCTCGTCAGTAAGACAATCATTTCCACACCTTCCCACACTGTCTGCATTTGCCTTCTTGTCGTCTCCGATGCACCCAGTGATGGCGAACCACAATGGGCTGAGCACACACAAAAAACACAGCAGAAATTTACAACACTCAGAATTCAACGAACATGAGTGATTATAGCTGTGACTGTACGATGATCCAGCTGCAGCAGCAGGTTTGAACCCCAGAGAAAGAAAGAAACCAGAACTCACCTCTCGAATATTTCTGGATCCTGATTCTCTGAATGATGGTTTACACCTGAAATTAATCTGGAGCAGAGAAGAAGAAGAGGGTTACCGGGGTCTAACGGCACAGCTGAACACTGGGCCTCTGACTGGCACACTTCCTGGGTAAGCAGCACTGACACGCCTGTGGGACCAGGCCAATTAGGTGTCATGTGTCTTACAGTTAAGGGTCATGACTTCCTCAACAGGACTCGCTGACAGAAAGGAACAAGCAGACGGGACCCCCCAAGCAAGAATTACGTCACACAGGTGTGACGACACACATCTTTAGTTAGCACTGTGTAGCGCTACCTCCATCCTGGCATTGTGTCTGCAACCAATCGTGGCCCTTTTTGATAGTTTCCTACACCAGAACACTTTCAGAAAGCAGCTTCAGATCAATGACCTCCTTGTGTTTTCAGATCAAAGCACCCAAACCGTCAAGATTATCAGATTGTCACACCACAAGAAAAACGAGAGGACCAAATTTGAAGGATTTCAGAAAAAAGGACCCTGACAGAAGAAGAATTTTCAGAGGACGAGTCTGCCCTGGATTAGCTTCCACGTTGATTCACTCAGTGTCTAAATACCTACACCTGTTCCCAGTGGAAATGACATCTCCATCAACAATAATTATTTTTGAGTGGCATATGCCACCCCTCATCCCATGCTGCTGTGCAGTGATTCATTATAATAGACTGATGTAAGGTTCAGAGCACCCACGATCAACCTGTGCATCAGGCCGAGGATCAGAGAGGAGGACAGAGGACAGAGAAAGAAGACAAGGACGAGTTCTGTGTATCTCACTCTAAAGCTGGGGTCACTGACGGGTAGCGTGGCATCCATAAGAATAGCTTTAGAGCCGGGAAACTGCAAATCAGACAGGACGCTCAGTCAAACACAACCTGTTGTCCTCTGCTTACAAATGATGAATTCGACTGCACTGACATACAGAATCATCACCAGCTGCAATCAACACTGGATCCATGTTAGACTTCCAGGTGTGTCCAACTCCAGTCCTGGAGAGCTGCGCTCCTGCAGCTTTTAGATGCATCCTTGTTCCGACACACCTGAATCTAATGAATGGTTTGTTATCAGGCCAAACGTGATGGCTGCTGAAGAGGGAATCCAACCATCGGATTCAGCTGTGTTGGAGTAGGGATGCATCTAAAAACTGCAGGACTGGAGCTGCACACCCCTGCTCTAGGGAGCGTTCAGTTTGCTTCACACTTCTCTGCGATAATAAAGGCACAGAGTCTCTGGGACAGAGACTCACCTTACTGGTAGTCATAAGGACTAATATACACCTCTGTGTCTTCATGTATCCTCACAGGCAGCGTTATACCTTCTCCAGTTGTTCTATGCAGACGGTGTGAGCGACGATCTTACAGGCAGCACACTTCCTTCGACTGACAGACTTTTGCTACAAAGAAAAAAGGGAAAAGGTGATCAGCTCTGAATAGAAACATTGATTAACAATTAAATCACATGAACAGGAGAAAAAAAAACAGGGTTCTTGTGTTGTAGTCGTTCATTTGCTTTATGAGCCTCAAAGAACAGCAGTCACTATGAAGCCTTAATTCCATCTATGACCACTGGGAGACAGTCCTGCACCACGTGAGTGAAACCACCACAGATACACAACATAGCAATGATATGACTTGACAGTATCTAAAAATATGACGGCTTTGTGCGTGTGATACAGCCAGCATGTGTCTGACAGTGATATGAGCTGACACGGTGCTGCAGGAGAGCAGCTTCAGTGTGCATGTTATTATTATAGAAACACAGCGTTTATTATCCCAGATGAATCAAAGCACTCAGGGGTTCAGGCCTCATACAGCTGGCAAATGGAAATAATAACTTTTCAGTCCAGTGGCTCAGGAGGTGGGCAGGTCTCACTCATATGCACACATTACAAGAACTATATTATCTATTGATTTACTTGTCGCTATGTCACTGAATGATAAGACAGAATACAGGAGAACCTGGGACGAGTTCATGGTTCAAACACAGAACGGCTATTTTCAACAGAACCCTGTTATTTCCTTGTGATCGGACACTGAAGGCAGCCTGTAACCAGCACAGCTCTCCCCCACAGCCTGTGGCACTGACTCGGCTGCATCTTTTTACAAACCTTTGGACTTTTCACATATTTACAGATGTTTACAAAAGCAGCACTGCACTGATTTTTTTAAAACACAGTAGTGAAAATGCTCTCCCATCACCAACTGAAAAGGTCAAAGGTCATTTGCATCTGATTAGTCAACATTTTTATGAGTGAGGTCGACGGGAATTAGGATACAGACAGAAACAAATATACGTCATGCAGGTTTCTCCAGCCACCAAACATGAATGAGTGCATGAGTTTACAGATGTACTGTAAATGTGGTGGAACAGCCTGTGGGAGATATTGGTTTGCTATCCCTGAACGCTAACGGCTCACATTAAAAAGAGAGACTGATGCAGAATGTAAAGTTTTTAATAAGAGCTGCACTTAAGTGTTTATGTGGTAGTGTCAGAGGTGGAGCTGTGTGCTTAGTTTGTGGAGAGCACGCTGCTGTGTTTAAACTACCATTACAAGACTGAACATGCAGAGAAACACAAGAACTCCACTGATCCAGAGCAGAACGAGCCAAGCAGACAATGTGGACGGTTTCTCCTGGAGACAAAAGCTGGCATGCTTGGATAGGCTAGGTGTGCTAGCTTGTTCTAGTCTGAAGGAGGATCTTGTTGTCACTAATGCAAATGTCCTTCACATCTGCATCTCAGAACTTGGATGCACGTGTTCGAGCCCAAACACCCTAGATATCGCTCGCCAATCAAGAAAAACAACTGAAAAACTTCAGATGAAGTCATTAAACTACAGGCAACATAACAATCTCACTCTATAGAAAGTTAAACCCTGAAATAAATGGGAATTCTGTCAAAGGCTTTTTGGGAATGTTGACTAAACCGTGATAAAATGTTGGAGCTCTTACTGTGCAAGTCTCACATGTGAAGATTGTAACGTCTCTTCTTACCAGCAGCACTTTATAAAGACACCGAGTGCAGCTCATTGCTCATTCAGGGTGTCCCATTAGGACTAGGGATGGGTACCGATATCCGGTGCCATTATGGCATGAACGGTAGTAACCTGAGCTGTGATACACTTTGGATTCCAGCCAATCATTTTACCTTTCCAAGGATAGTAGGCGGGCCCAGGTTCTTTTAGAGCAGAGCTACAGATTAAAAATGCCCAAGGCGAAGCGGTCAAAGTCTGGCTGTACTTCACAACAAAAGGTGCAAACTCAGCAGCAACAAGTGCTTTAAGCTGATACTCTGCAAAAGAGGTAAGACCTCGAATCTGACGAAACACCTGGCGACGCATAGCGTTGTTTTAAAAGCCGAGAAATGCGCCGTATTTGATAGCTTGCTGCGAGACCTCACACCGAGCGCATCTACTGCGGGTGTGGTAAATCTCCATTAGTGAGTTAGCGCGGATCGCCCGGTGCGTGGGGCTGGACGGTGGTTATCATTTTGCAGAAAAAAAGAGACTGCTAAAAATAAAAACATGAGAGGTTTGTGTTCTCCATTCTTTAAGCACCGGTTCGAGCACCGTTTAAGCACCGGCACCGTTTCAAAAGTACCGATTTGGCACCGGTATCGGATAAAACCTAAACGATACCCATCCCTAATTGGGACTGGGAGTGTGATGCACACCTGCTAACTGGTGGTGCTAGCTGGTGGTGCTCATAGCTGTTTCACTGCGTCCACAGAAGCTGGAGGGGTTGACCAGTCTAAATTCTGCTTCTTGTTGCTTCCAGTAACTTGTCATTTGTTTAAAGCTGTTGCCAAGAAAACTTAACAGTATGTTTGCTGAGCAGCCAGTACACACTGTGCAAGGAGATGCTTTCACACTGATCTCCTCCAGATTGTTATGCGTGTTCTCCGTAAGTCGGTTGCTTATTTGTTGATGTTAATGCAAGGACTTGTAGAAAGCAGCAGACATTGAGCAGGTGCACGTGGAAGCATGCGACTGTATAAACATTCAGTGTAACACAGTAAAGAAAACCTGGAGCCATGTATAAATCACACTCTACCCCAAACAGAACAAAGCGCAGTGTGAGTGCAGGCGGCTGCACAGAACTCGGCCGGGCTGGAAACACACAGGCAGATACTAACCAGTAATCTGGCAATACAGTGCTGTTCTCCCACATAGCAGTAGTCTCCAGACACGTTTGTTTCAAACCAGATATGATCTCCATACACAGCTACCTCCTACAGAGACAAACATGGAGAGAGACAAAGAAGAGCTAAGAAAAGGACAGAAGCTGAAAGAAGAGCTGCGGTTCCTACGGACCGTCAATGAAAGATCTGAAGTATCAGCTCACTGATGAAATGTGCACAGTGTTTGACAGAAGACATTTCAAATCACTGTGAAAATTCCTGTGCGTGAACCACGATCAGCTAGCAAGAAAAAAACCCCATACCCAAGTGTTAATATTTCATACAGTATGATTCAGTCTAATGTGCTTCTCATTGGCAGACACAAGATGGACTGAAGACCCACTGAAATGCATGATTGATTCCTAAGCCTATGAAAGCCGTAGCTTTCCCTCTCCTGATAATCCAGCAGTTCTGCTGAGCAGTCTGACATGGCATAAAGAGCCGACCCTGTACGTCTCCGTCACACTCACAGTCCAGTCCACAGTGCTGGAGATGTTTGCTTCTGGGTCGGTCCTGGTCACAGAGGATGTGCTGGGCTGACAGGGGAGATGGTGCAGACCGGACTTGGCTATGGCTTTTCTGGAAACACAAAGACCAGGAAAACTGTCAGCGTCCGAGAAAACAGAGAAAACGCAAAGTCGTCAAGGTAACAAAAGGTGACAGGAACATATGTGGAGGTCTATGCACACACGCACACACACATGTGCAAGCAGTCGTGTGAATGCTGAGGCATTTACACTATTGTCAATGGAAAATTGTACTTAGCAGTCAGTATAAGCTTTTAGTGATATAAGTTTGCATGTGGTAGAATACTGCATGTTGACCTTTTGATGACTTAGGCTGTTGTGTGCATTCCAGAGCGCTCTGGCATGCACACCCTGGGGGCGTGGGAGAGGTCGGAGCTTCTCTTATTGTTTTGTGGCAGGATAAACGTAACTATGTCTGTTTTAGTCTAAGTGCCTTTTGTTTAGATGAACTGCTGGACGTCCAGACCAGCAGGTTTAGGGGAGTCTTTATGGGGTCACATTGACCACACACACACACACACACACACACACACCAATGTAAGGAACAAACACCTGCTGATGTATAAAGACCAGGGCAGAGTCCCGGAGCCCTCACTCCGTGCGAGCGCTCTGTGGCTGCTCTTGCTGCAAGTAAAACTGTGTTTCTCCTCTCTGACTCTCAGCTGAAGAAGTGTCTTAGAATACATCTCTGGACATCTCTTGAGTTCCTAATCTTCAAGTCACTCCTGTTTTCTGCTGTTAAACCACTTCCACAGTTTCTGTGCTACTTTCATGGTTCAATTTTAAAATATTCTGCTATTTCTGCTTATGAAGGCTATATCTGTTGGTATTTATTACTTTTACACATTTTAAATTATTAAGCTTTTTATGAGTTTTTTCTCCTATTGAAATGAATGGCAAACATCCCAAATTGCACTCAAACTTGCTTCTTTTCAAGCTCAACTCCTTCCTCACACTTTCACGTACAAACACCACTCCAACGTTAAAATGCACTCAAATTATTGGGCTACTACCAAATAATTCAGCTGTTTCGTGTCTCTTACCGTTTTCGTAAAATCCCTGTTGAAGTTTTCAGTGACACCGTGAAGATTTTTCAGAAAATACATGCGTCGCTATGGTTGCTATGCAGCTCAGCTACAGCGCACCACTCTAGTTTTCTGAATCTGTTCTTCACGTCTGACCAAATTCTTCTTCCTCGCTCAATTTTCACCCTACCCTACACAAATCATACATCGAAACGTAGGTATTTTTGTTAGGATTCAGAAAATGTGACTTATTATTGTGGGAATTACAGATTTCTGCCAAATGGCCTCAAAGCAACACAGTCTTCAGACTCCGCATTCACAGTCTCAAAGTCTCTGACGGGACGCGTTTTCAAATGGTCATAAATGATGTCATGTACAGACGGAGCCCAACATATCTCCAGACAGCCCTGCTCACGATTCAGTCATGTTTTTGATACCTTTTACCATTAACTGTGTTTGTTTCAGGGTACCAATCTGTTTGTGGAAAACACCAGACACACTAACACAAAGAAGGTCGATGAAGGTTGCACAGCAGCGTGGGGAGTTTGGGCCTTTCTCATTTTTCCCTTTTCATTTTCAATAAATATGAAGACACTGACTATTCAAAGTCATTCACATTTGGAAAAGAAATGTTTATTATTTATTTGCATAAAGCACGAGCTACGTGTGAGTCAGAAGCTGCTCTGCATATTTCATACTGCTGTGATTCTGGCTGACACGGTGGTGCGTGGGTGTAACACAGCGCACGTACAGCAAGTGTGTGGGCAGTTACGGCTGTGCTGGTGACTGCATGTTATGTATTACTGGTAACAAGAAGTCACGTAAGCGTCCCAGTTTGGGCAGATGTACAGCACCACACATCAGAGCATAACTGGAGTAGACTGAGTATTAAAATACGATGCACCGTTTTAGACATTTATCACAGGCTAATAAAAAGAGGTTGTATTAAAGCATCATTGATCACCAACACCCATCCAAACAGGGTGCCCTCCACGCCAATACTTAGCATTTCTAAGATCTGATTGGTGCCTGCAGCTCACTGCACACATCCTGAACATGCCACAGACACACAAACATACTGCTGTGACGTCCCAACTGTTTGACCACGTCTGACATGTAGTGACGGATCATCATGAAGGGTCGGTTGGTAGAAATGGACGTTACTTCTGCTAAAACCATCAGACATTTTCCCTAATTTGCATCTTTTTTGACTGCAGGGCTCTGAACACGCTGCTGTGTGTGATACAAACATTCCCACAGCTCTATGTTATGGTGTCATTTCAACATTTCCACAGACTTCTTTAATATTCAATATGCAGCTCAGTTTTATTTAGTGCTTTATGAAGCACGGCAGCCTGAAAGAAAGCTCTTTTTCTTAGATTATATTTGTACGTGAAGCAGAAGGCGCGACGGTTAGTGAAGAAGCTGCAGTTTGTTTCAGGGAACACAAACTTTACTGTGAGGGTTTGAGAGAATTAGCCTGTGTGTGTGATAACTGTGCAGATGTTGTTCCCACAGCTGCCACAAGAAGACTGAAGCAGGTATTTGTAACTATAGTGAAGTCAAGTGGTTTCTCGTTCTTATTTCTGTCGGGTATCTCAGAAAGGAAACGCCAGCATTGTTCAGGGTCTCGAACCAGCTACTCGCGCTTTGCTAGTCAGCTGCTCTAACCTCCAGTCTTCATCTCACCAAGGAGCTCAAAGTTTGATTTGAGTTGCCAGTGAAAAACACAGCAGCATAGATCAGCCCTCAGATCCTGCAACGGTAACGCCAGTGTCATGTGATCACTGACATTCAAATATTCATTAGTGTAGAGCATAGGTGTCAAACTCTGGCCCGCGGGCCAAATTTGGCCCGCAGCCTAATTATATTTGGCCCGCAAGGCCATACCAAATTACTATTAGAGCTGGCCCGCCGGTCTTATACAGCGCATGTACTGCTAATACTACAACTCCCAGAATGCTCTGTTGGCGTTTTGGCGCGTCAGTCAGGACAGGACCCATTAACGCCCTCTCCTCTGTTGACTGTAGTCATAGCAACCGCGCGAATACTGCCGCGCTACCTCTCCCAAAATGGCGAAAAGAAAGAACGAAAACAGGAGCTCTCTGGACAGGTGGGAGACAGAATATCTGTTTACCTATGTAAAAGACAGACCTGTTTGTCTTGTATGTGGAGCTCATGTGGCTTTAACCAAGGAGTACAACATTAGACGACACTATGAAACGAAACACCAAGAGAAGTACAAGGACCTGGACATGACTCAAAGGCGCCGGAAAGCAGAAGAGATGAAAAGAAGTTTTGTTTCACAACAGACTATGTTCAAAAAAGCCATATCACAAAGTGAGGCTGCTGTAAAGGCTAGTTTTGTTGTGGCAGCAGAGATTGCAAAATCAGCCCAGCCCTTCAGTGAGGGAGAGTTTGTGAAAAGTTGTATGATGAAAGTTTGCGACGTTGTGTGCCCAGAGAAAAAGCAAGCATTTTTAAATGTTAGCCTGAGCAGAAACAGTAGCTGATCACACGTGAACTTGCCAACAATCTAAATAACCAGCTGATGGAGAAGGGAAACAGTTTCGTTGCATTCTCCCTCGCTGTGGATGAGAGCAGCGACGCCTCTGATACTGCCCAGCTTTCAGTCTTCATCTGTGGTGTGGACTCAACTCTCTGTGTTACGGAAGAACTTTTAGGATTAAAATCAATGCATGGAACAACCACAGGGAAGGAAATATTTGAAGAGGTTTCCAAATGTCTAACTTAAATGAAGTTGCCATGGGAAAAACTTGTGGGGTTAACGACAGATGGTGCACCAGCGATGTGTGGTCAAAGGAGCGGACTGGTGGGCAGGGTACGGGAGAAGATGCGAGCGGAGAACTGTGCAGGTGAGCTGACTGTTTATCACTGCATCATACATCAAGAATCACTTTGTGGCAAAGCCCTAAAGATGGAACATGTTATGACCGCAGTAACACGAGTAGTTAACTTTATAAGAGCCAAAGGCCTGAATCACCGCCAATTCAAATCTTTTCTTGAGGATAGAGCTGGGCGATGTAAGATTTTTTCATATCACGATATGTTTTTTTCATTTCAGGCGATAACGATATCTATCACGATATAAGCCAAATAACTATATTTGTAAGATTTAAATGTGCCGTTGCTCACAAGTAAAATGTGAAATAATCAGCAGCTTGTTTTTATTTAAATATTTATTTCCCATAATAAGTTCAACAGGGTAGATGTACTTAAGGAACATGAGACTTTTTCAGATAAATAAAGGCAAATATTGCAAACTACACAAAAGGCAGCCGCTAAAGCGTTTAAGTTTCAAAATAGAACAAACGAAACAGACTAAACTGTCAATTCCACTTAGAAACAAAATATTAATTCTAAAAATAAATCTTAGTTTGTTTTACAGAAGAACAGACAAAACTGACTAACTTTTGTCAATATCAAATAAACTGAGAACTAAAAGGAAATTCTCAATCTCTCCTTGTTGTATAGCTTAGCTTTTCAAACAGTTTTAACAGTTACTTTAGTCTGACAAAAGCCGAATGACGAATTAGCGCTTCCAGTCAGAGACTGAGGCTACGTCCACACGTACACGGGTATTTTTGAAAACGGAGATTTTCCGTTTTCGTTTTAAAAAATAATCCCGTCCACACATAAAGGCAGAAATGAAGGAAAACGCTGCTATGAACATGCCAAAGCAGCAGGTGGCGCTAGATTCCTAACCGTGCAGAAATATTGGCCAATCAGAAGTCTAGAAGCCTCGGTGGGAAAAAGTAAACAAAGCTGCGGCATAGAAGCAGAACCGAGTCGTATGTGTGGACGGACAGTAACTGTGTGTATATGTAAGCATTTAAACACTGCAGAGAGTACAATTAACAATTAACAGTAACAGTATTGTAGAAATTCATTTCACTGAAACAATAACGTGGCGCACACCTTTGACGCTGCGTTTTCTCCGTTTTTCTGGTCCACACGTAAATGCAAAAACGGAGTTTTCAAAAATCTTCGTTTTCAGTGACCAAAAACGCCGTTTACGTGTGGATGAAAGGTGCAAAAGCATAGAAAAATCTGCGTTTTCAAAAATACCCGGGTACGTGTGGACGTAGCGCATGCACCAGTTTATTGTATTTCCAGACTTGCTTTCGACACAATTTACAGTGCACGCTACTCTGTTTTTTGTCAGACTTGAAATAGCCGAAATACCTTCACACTACGGAACTTCTATGGCTCTTCCGTTCGACAATCTCTCCGGCGTTGGAACCATCATCTGTTTTCTCTTCGGTCACGCTCGGTTGATTTTTCTAGTCGGCACACTCATTTCCTCCATTACCCGCTGGCTGCTTCCCAAACAAATACACATGTGCGGCTTGGCACTTGTGCTGTATGTAACAAGTCACGTGACGTGACGCTGCGGCTGTGATTGGTTCGGCTCTGCGCTACTTAATTTGGATTGGCTGTTTTTTGTTTTTTTAAGAGGACAAGAGCGGCGAGGTCTATCGCGATAGTTTAATTTTTCTATCGAGAAAAAGTTATATCGCGATAGATATCGTTATATCGCCCAGCTCTACTTGAGGAGTGTGGTTCGGAATACGGAGACGTGCCGTATCACACGGAGGTGAGGTGGTTAAGCCGAGGGAAAGTACTGAACAGATGTTTCGAGCTACGCGAGGAAATATTTCAGTTTCTGGAAAGCAAAGGGCAAGACACAGCTGAGCTCAGGGAGCAAGAGTTTCTGTGTGAACTGGCCTTTATGTGTGATATCACGAGCCATCTCGATGCGCTGAACCTGCAGCTTCAGGGACGGGGGCGTATCATCACAGATATGTACGCTGCAGTGAGAGCTTTTAAAACGAAATTGTGCCTGTGGCAGAATCAGATGCTACAAGGAAACCTGGGCCATTTTCCCTGCTGCCAAACGATGAACATGCAAATCTCTACTGCTGTGTTCCCATGCGTACAGTTTGCTGAAAAACTCTGTGTACTCAGTACTGAGTTTACCCGGCGGTTTGCCGACTTTGACGCCCAGAAATGTCGATTTGAACTGCTCAGTAATCCTTTTGCAGTTGACGTGGCAAAAGCTCCAACAAACCTCCAAATGGAGCTGATTGAACTCCAGTGTAGTGACACGCTGAAATCAAAGTATGATGCTGTGGGCGCTTCACAATTTCCACATTTCATCCCTGACACAATGCCTGGGCTCCGCACCCACGCTGCTCAGATGCTCTCCATGTTCGGCAGCACTTACCTATGTGAGCAACTATTCTCCTCAATGAAGATGGCCAAAACATCTCACAGGAGACGTCTGACCGATGAACACCTTCACTCGATCCTGAGGATTTCCTCAGCTCAGAGCCTGAGCCCAGACATTGAGGAACTAGCATCCAAGAAGAGATGCCAGGTATCTGGCTTGGACGCATCAGAGTAGATCAGTGTGTAGCAAACTGAGCTATAATTACCATTTTCCTTGTGCAATTTGTCTTGCTACTCCCAGACATGGGCTTGAATGGTTTCACGTTTAATGATATTTTTATTAGTTAAGTGGTTTATTATTGTTATTTTATTTTTACATTTATTATTAGCCTGGGGAAAAAGTTTACTGCTAAAATTTAAATCAGAAGGCTGCAAATACAATTTTTATTTAAGAAATGCATTCCAGTGATATGTTATTTAATTGGAATTTCAATTTTGCATGTGTGCAATATTAAGTTATATATGTTTATATAAGTTATATAAGTTATATATCGTTCAGTTTTAAGCGTTGCTTATTCCATATTCAGTTTTTCAGCAAAACTTATTTGAGTCTGTAAGAAAAGGTTCCTTGTTATATCTGGAGGAAGATTTTTTTCAATAAATATTAATGTTAGCCCGCGACTTTGTTCCAGTTTTGAATTTTGGCCCACTGTGTATTTGAGTTTGACACCCCTGGTGTAGAGCTAAAGGTCATAGCTCTCTCTGTTGCATTATGAGGTGTCTTTAAGCTGATGGGTCTGCTCAGCTATCTTCAAAGAAACACTGTCTCGCATTAAGCAGAAAAATGATCTACAGTGGCTTTGAAAAGTATTCGGCCCCCTTGAACTTTCCCACATTTTGTCACATTACAGCCACAAACATGAATCAATGTTATTGGAATTCCACGTGAAAGACCAACACAAAGTGGTGCACAAGTGGGAAGTGGAACGAAAATCATACATGATTCCAAACATTTTTTACAAATCAATAACTGCAAAGTGGGGTGTGCGTAATTATTCAGCCCCCTTTGGTCTGAGTGCAGTCAGTTGCACATAGACGTTGCCTGATGAGTGCTAATGACTAAACAGAGAGCACCTGTGTGTAATCTAATGTCAGTACAGATACAGCTGCTCTGTGACGGCCTCAGAGGTTGTCTAAGAGAATATTGGGAGCAACAACACCATGAAGTCCAAAGAACACACCAGACAGGTCAGGGATAAAGTTATTGAGAAATTTAAAGCAGGCTTAGGCTACAAAAAGATTTCCCAAGCCTTGAACATCCCACGGAGCACTGTTCAAGCCATCATTCAGAAATGGAAGGAGTATGGCACAACTGTAAACCTACCAAGACAAGGTCGTCCTCCTAAACTCACAGGCCGAACAAGGAGAGCGCTGATCAGAAATGCAGCCAAGAGGCCCATGGTGACTCTGGACGAGCTGCAGAGATCTACAGCTCAGGTGGGGGAATCTGTCCATAGGACAACTATTAGTCGTGCACTGCACAAAGTTGGCCTTTATGGAAGAGTGGCAAGAAGAAAGCCATTGTTAACAGAAAACCAGAAGAAGTCCCGTTTGCAGTTTGCCACAAGCCATGTGGGGACACAGCAAACATGTGGAAGAAGCTGCTCTGGTCAGATGAGACCAAAATGCAAAACGCTATGTGTGGAAAACTAACACTGCACATCACTCTGAACACACCATCCCCACTGTCAGATATGGTGGTGGCAGCATCGTGCTCTGGGGGGGCTTCTCTTCAGCAGGGACAGGGAAGCTGGTCAGAGTTGATGGGAAGATGGATGGAGCCAAATACAGGGCAGTCTTGGAAGAAAACCTCTTGGAGTCTGCAAAAGACTTGAGAGCGGGGCGGAGCTTCACCTTCCAGCAGGACAACGACCCTGAACATAAAGCCAGGGCAACAATGGGATGGTTTAAAACAAAACATATCCATGTGTTAGACTGGCCCAGTCAAAGTCCAGATCTAAATCCAATCAAGAGTCTGTGGCAAGATCTGAAAACTGCTGTTCACAAACGCTGTCCATCTAATCTGCCTGAGCTGGAGCTGTTTTGCAAAGAAGAATGAGCAAAGATTTCAGTCTGTAGATGTGCAAAGCTGGTAGAGACAGACCCTAAAAGACTGGCAGCTGGAACTGCAGCAAAAGCTGGTTCTACAAAGTATTGACTCAGGGGGCTGAATAATTACACACACCCCACTTTGCAGTTATTTATTTGTAACAAATGTTTGGAATTAGGGCTGGGCCATATTATACCGTTCACGGTAATACCGGTATAATGTTAGGCAACGATAGGAAAATGAAATATCGCGATAGAATATGAGTAAAACGCGCATGCGCAGTGCCTTTGCTTTCATACGCACATGGCCGATTGTTGAGTGAAACAGATGAACCAGAATTGGTTTGTAAAAATGGTGCAACTTCAGTGATGTGGAACTGGTTTGGTGTTTGTCCGGCAGATACACAACAAAGCACATTTTTTTGCAGAACATGCAAGCGGCCGTCGTTATTGTCGTATTTGTCGGACTAAGATGCTCTTAAATCTGGGAGTAATCTGGGTCCTAAACTCCGTATGCTTCAGGTCAAACAACACTGCAGCATCACTGAGAGTTAAAAACTGTCTAAATTCTTTCATCTTTAATAAAATGATCAGCATTGCTGCTTTACCAGGTGTAACTATAAAGTTTAACTTCCAGGCATCCATGAAAACAAAAGTTATTACATTTAACGGAGTTAGAAGTTAGCAGGAAGCTAGCGGAAGTTAGCTCGCTAGTTTCGCTAGTTGCCTAAGCATGATATAGCATGTTCTGACTGAGAGATTTCTGAAAAAATTCAAACGTACAGCTCTGCTATCACTTCCAACATAAATGAAGACAGGAAACTAAACAGCAGTGACGTTTGTAGGGTTACTGAAGTTGGGCTAGCTGGTATATAATGATGTGCTACGTGATCGCTAGCGACACAGCTATGTTAGCATAAACAGTGAAGCTGGAGGACGAACACTAACACTTTTCCACTTATAAAAGTTAATGTGAAGGTTCCTGATGGTTAGAGACAAATACAGTCGCATGGCAGGATGCTGTAAACGGACCAAACTTCAGTCAGGAGAACAACTGAGATAATCCATCCACAATACGAGGTTAGTCATTAATATACTGCAACAACATGGGAATAGAGCAGCTGCCAGAGAATTCAACATTAATGAATCAATGGTACAGAAGTGGAGGAAGCAAGAAGAATGAGTTTAATAAAGTTTGATTTATCTGACTGCTTTGTTTCACTTAATGTGCCTTATAATCCCGTGCACCTTATGGTCCGAAAAATACGTACTGCACACTGCAGTTTAATGTTGCAAAGCACCTCTTTTTAACTTCAGTGGATATTATACATGGTTATGCTCAGGATATGTCAGCCCATTTCTACTGGAAATGCCTTTTGGTTAAACTTTCAGCAAGGAATTTGCATTTGCACTGTTAAATTTTTATAAAGCTTTAATGTACATAAAAACCAGCTTCTTGTTTAAGTGAAAATAAATGGAAGGTTGTCTTTTTGCGCTAGTAATGTTGTGGAGTTGTATTTTGTCTCGCATCAATTATATCGTCAGTTATATCGTTATCGCAAATTTTCAAATATATATCGTGATAAATATTTTTGGCCATATCGCCCTGCTCTATTTGGAATCATGTCTGATGTTCGTTCCACTTCTCACGTGTGCACCACTTTGTGTTGGTCTTTCATGTGGAATTCCAATAAAACTGATTCATGTTTGTGGCTGTAATGTGACAACATGTGGAAAAGTTCAAGGGGCCGAATACTTTTGCAAACCACTGTATGCTGCCAGTAAATTAGTCTGACTATAGAATCAAACTGAACCAGCACAATAATACACTGCTGCTTAGTTATTATTTAGTTACATGTCACTGTATATTTTTAACATCTGAAGAAAAAAAATGTATGTCTGCAAAACATAAAACACCAGTTCTGTCAGGTCTATGTTAGGTGTGTGTGTGTGTGTGTGTGTGTGTGTGTGTGTGTGTGTGTGTGTGACAGAGAGAGAGAGACATACGAGAGGAAGTTGTCCCATGTATCCTGGTAAGGATTGTAATAAATGCTTTGCTGGGGTCCATCTAGTGGAGAGGAACAGCCTTTATGGAGCATGGAGCCACATGAGGTAGCATCTGCTGCAGCCGCCCCAACATCAAAGCTCAGGCCTGCTGGAGCCGGCTGGCCAAGGCTGGGACTGGTCACGGAAGTCGACATTGCGTTCGTCAACTTCGCTGTACTGAGACTCGACTCTAATGGATTATATCGGCCGAAGACGCCAAACCCTGCTTCGTTGTCCTGAAACACGGAGTCTGCCGGAAGCAAGTGTGAGGAATTTCGTCTCAGACAGCGAGGAGGCCAGAGCAAGGGCCGGGCTTTGATGTTCTCCGTAACCACAGCCTGCGTTAGGTGCCTGTGAGCTGCCAGGGTGAAGCTTTCTTCATCAGCTTCATCATCGCTTTCTTCTTCTTCACCCGACTCAGAACAGGAGCACGGGGAGACATCCATGCCCTCTTCATCCTCTTCTTCCTTTTGCAGTCCTGTGCCCATATGCACTACACTTGCCAGTAACATAGAGGATCCCAGTAAATGAGGTTCGATAGATTTCACTTTCGAACGACGTGCACAGGAGACTGAGCAGCAGGGACGATGTCTTCCTCTTCCTGTTCCTTCACTTGCATTTGTTAGCCCAAGCTCGATGATAGACTGTCGCTTCTGTCCACTAGCCACTAGTAGGCCAACACTCGGGCGCCTGCGCTGGTCAGTGCAAACCAGAGGCAAACCGACAGAGGAGCGTCTGGACTGTACTAATGCTACAGAGGGCAGACCGACGCTGGAGCGCCTCCTGGCTTTACTGGCCTGAACAGAGGGACATTTGTGACGCACTGCAGCAAAATGCTTTTGTCTTTTTTGGCGTCGACCAAAGTGTCGCTGGAAAAACAAATCCATCTCGTGTTGGAGAGCGATATAGTACACTGCTACTCAAAATGCATCTGATGAGATACGGTTGGGTAAAGAACACACAGTGCCCTTTCCTTGTCTTCATTGACTGCGGGTTAGCAGTCAGATATCAGATATCCATGCGACCGAAGATTGGTTTCCTCCACTCGAAGCTGGTACAGCTACTGCTGGACATCTCTGACTCTCCAGCCCTCCTTTGGAAATGCTGCAGAGGCAAACAGGCCGTTACAGAAATCTGTCATTTCTCATTAACAGAGAAAAATGTTCCCACCAAGGAGTTTACTGAGGTTAACGACTAAAAGAATCTCCAAACAAATCAGACTCAATCAGCTGTTCTCAGGTTGGATGATCTAACTTGCTGTTTCATGATGCAGTGCTGCTTTCTTCAAAGTCAATCAAATTATGACCAAAACTTTATTGATACCAAAACATCTGACACCCCACACACACACACACACGGGTATGTATTCATGTCCTTGTGGGAACTTCTCATTGACATAATGCTTTCCCTGGCCGCTCACCCTAACCTTAAAAAATGAATGTCTAACCATAACCCTGATACTAAAACCACATTTTGAGTCTCAAACTTGTGAGGACGGGGATTTTGGTCCCCACAAAGACATCTAAACAGGTACACACACACACACACACACACACACACAGACCTACTAAGACCTACTGTATCATAAATATAAACTAAAGCTCATACAGGGTCACATCATTATTGTAGGATCGTTACAATATAAAGTGAAAAGTTTAACTGATAAGTTGCTTTACTAGCAGCTACACTGTTCACTGCAGCTGTGAAGCTGCTTCCAATGAAAAGGCTCATGTGTGAGCACAGGGACCGTAGTGTGTCGCAGCACAGCAGGGTGGACTGTAGTGTCACGTATCTTAATAAAACACGCAGCTTCACTTTCCAGTCAGAAGAATCACTCAAATTAGAGTTAGAGTTACTAAATAAAGGTAACATTCGATCAGTCAATCTAATCTTTGTGGTTCTTCAGAAGAAGTCAAATGTAAATATAAAAGTGCTAAAATAAATTTCAGTTCCTGATTCTGAGAAGTATCAATTTATGCCCTCAGAGATGACAAAGCATGAAACCAAAGCTCAGCTCTGAAATCTGACCATAGCCACATACTTAGCAACTGAAAAATGTTGCATCAATTTGACCTCCAACCACTGACTGAAGTGTGCGAGTGGTTAAAATTAGATTGCTGTGGATGTGTGGCACATAGGCCAGCTATTCAGTATTTGTATAAACTTCATCTTCTGTGGTCTTTGAAATATGAATTTGGGCCCTGCGGCTGCCGACGCTGTCTAAACAATACGATCCTCGAGAGTCAGCAAGACCAGAAAAGTCCTCAGTAGACGAAGCTGTGACCAAACGCAGCGTTTTCTTTGCTTTTTAACTAGAAAAATCAATTCTACGTGGAGCTTCCCGCGGCGTGAACAGGCAGATTGTTTAAAAGGCTCTTCATCCTTAAATAAGTGAAGTGAGGAAGCATGCTTCGTAGCGTTGGCTTGGTGGGTAGCAAACAGGAAATGAGTGTAGATATTTAATCAGGAGATTATGAGACTCAGCATATAGACAGTTTGTACGAGTCACACGTCTGAACAACACGGTTAAGCGGTGAACGACCAGCTCATTTTACCATCCGTGGCTTTGTTCTGTGTTCGCCCATCAGCAACCCAACAGTTTGTTAATGCTCACACTATTATACTCAGCAATAAGCTCCAGCTTCAGCCGCTCGCTCGGCTGCTGGCAAACCAGTTAACCTGAGATGAACACCAACACGTCACATTTTTAAATATTCTCTAAGATCACTGCTGATGTCTTTCCTCCTCCTCCTCCTCCTCAACACCTGAATGCTCCAGACCAGCAAACTACGGATCTATGAAACCTTAAAGCTGTGCTTTAATTCACCATGACTGTACAAAGATATTTGTTTGTGTTTCTCGTCTTAATAAATAACAGAAAACATTTTCTATAAATGAAAGTCAGCCAAGATGACTGGATGGAACTTAAGACGGTTTTGAACCGTTTCTGTTCTAGTTCCGTTTTTCTAACACTGAATTTACAAGAAACAGAGCGAAGCACACACCACCACAAACGAACCTCGATACGACAGATGAGATGATAACAGTGGGGCAGAACATTTGACATGTGGTGTGACTAACTGAACGTATAAGAGCAAACTGAAGATCACGCAGCGCATCGGATGAGGACAGTAAAGCGAGAAAAAGGCGTTTTAGAACCGTGAAGCTGAAACCTCGGGTATCACAGGAAGTCCCATCACAGACTCATTAGCCCACCGAAACCTCCTCTGTTCGCTTACAGTAATCAGCTTGACATTCAGCAGCAAACGGCTCTGCCACTCACTACGTTCAGAGATCATCACACTGACATACATTTCTTCTATTCTGAATCTTGAATGTGGGCACATTTGATCCTTACGGTTACGTAACCACAATCAGAACCAGAGTGACTTACTGCAGGCTGATGTGACGCGGATGATTAATCTACAACTTCTTAGTTTCCAACACAACAGTTGTTTTTTAACTGGGATAAGCTCAAAAGAGTCACACACAAGTTATATGACAGTAACAGGCTGGATATGTCTACAGTTCCTTCTAATCGAGTTCTAATATTTTCCTCCGCGATGTGTTTTCTGTTACATAACGGCTTCTTTCTCCGGCTCTAATCCCACAATGGGCCAAAGTGAGGCAGCGATGGGATGAAAGTACTCAGTAATAACCCATCAGACATCCCCGCAGTCGAACTGTCAACAAATACTTTTGTTATATATTATGTAAACGTGCATTTTTCAAGCAGCCAAACCAGTTGCTGTCGCTCTACAAAGCCAAGCTTCCCACAGAGCAGTTGCAGTTTCCCAGCACTAACTGGGTGCTTAGCAGAACACCGTGCAACCACACCACACAGCTGGAACAGTTGTGTGTCACAGGTGCGGTCTCACTGCAGTGCATGTTCCTTCAGTTATTAGCACCGTTACCATTTTTCTGCTTTATTTCAAACCTTAAGGCTCTTTTCATACTTAGAAGAAAAATCGAATTGTTGTGTTTCTGGTAAAACTCTCGCGGCGTGCTTGCCAAACTTTAACTGTGCTGAATGAATAATCAGCAGGGCTGTGGAAAAGCAGACTGATGGATGCATCAGGGGCCAACCACAGTCCACCATCTTTAATGTAAAACACACTAAAACAGACAGTTGGACTCTTTGGAAAACGCTCAAAGAACTTTGAAGTTGGGCGCGAGTACGCGCAGCCACACCGCCGCACGTACTCACGCATCAACACGTTGCTGCTCGGAGCTGGGCTCAAGTGATGCCCTGCAACACAACTTTGCATGCTGGGATAATTTACTAGTATGTGCAGCTTTAGTACAAACTTGTGAACACCAGCAGGGTTTTTGACTGCTTACATACAGATGTTCCAAATGTTCAGACCAATGCACACTCCCAGTAACTTTCACTGGTCAAGTGAGGGACTCTGGGATGCAGAGAGATCACACAATATGTGCTCTAAATGTTTTCCAACACTTTACTTCTTCAAGTTAAATGACACAGCTCAGTGACAGTTATCCTGCAGCAGGTCACAGAGTGCTCAGCTGGATGTTAAGTCTTCTCCCTCGAGTGTCATTCAACATACATACAATGCTGACATCGTGGTGCTCCGAGGCATCCACTGTGGACGAGCTCTGCACTCATTTCCATTAACAACAGTCATTTCAAATTCTCTCACTGACACTGTGGGATGAAATTACCAAAGTGTGCCAGAAAAATGTTGTGAAATTAATCACAAGAACAACAAGTCTGCTTTAAAGTGTGCTTGGGGTTGATTTAGACTATTCTCAATAACCGACCAAGTATTCACATGATTATCATCATGGGACGATAACAGTCATTGCAAACAGGAAACAAACGTGGTCTCCGTCCAAGAATTTGATACAGCACGTCATCGTTTGACTGGCTAAGTGCATGCAGCTAAAAATACTTCTTATTGGCTGGTGGAACCCACAATGAGACATTAATAAGGCTCCACCATCCCATCTTGGTAAGCTAGCCTTGACATTTCAAGATGTGCCGCTCTCACTAAGCAGTGCAATAAATAATATGTGCAGCGTTCAGTCTGTGGCATGGTCTGGTGGTATAAATGCCTGAGGTACAAGGGAAGAGGACACTAAGAACAGGTCTGCCTTGAAAGCATCTTTACAATGAGCAGCTACTTTAGGAAACTATTTTTACACTTCACCAAAAATTAAAGATTTTTAGTCCGTAAGTGTGCCAAAGGGTGTGAGGCGTTGCAGAGCTCTGATCTGTTGGCTTAAATATTTACATGAAAAGCAGTGGTCTGCAACGCAAGCACACAAAGAGTGCTCTAGATAAATGTGGTTTTCCTCTATTGGAGTGAAACAACGCCTCAGAGCTATGTGGCAATCACCTCTATACACCAACACTTCATTATTAGAGGGGCTTTGCAGCTATCACACACAGCAATCAGATTATTTTACATCCTGATGGCAGATTTTTGGGGTCTTTTCTGGCTTTATTTGATAGAAACAGTGAAGACTGACGGGGAGGGCCGCAGGTCGGATTCGAACCCGGGCCGGCCGCTCTCAGCCATACTGTATAGCATGTGGTCGCCTGCTGCCCCAGTGAGCTATGATGGTAGATTTACCTCAGCCTGTTTCTTCTACCTCCACTGCAGGCAGCGTCTGAATCAACATCCTGGTGATTAATCCACCAATAGGACTCTGTCATGTGTTACTGTTTAAACTGGTTTCATCTTTGAAGGCGTGCAGTGACGGGAAACAATAACTTGCTTTCTCACCAAAAGTAACAAGAACGTTCTCAAAATGTTGTTTGTTTGTAACATTTGTTACAAACAAACAGAAATGCAGCAATAACTGAGACTAACGTTTGTCAGATCAATGGCTGAATTTTACAATATGTAATATTGACCTTAATAAATGCCTTCCAGACTTTATGTGAAGAAAAAGCATAAAGTGCAATGAGTGCGCTTATGCCTGCGACAAAGTAAAGGTAACTTTAGAACGCCGTCATGCTCTGCACGCCACCTGAGCCATCAGATGAACCACAGGTGGGACTTTCAGTCATTTCTGCCGCTTCAGGCTTGTTTGCTTTGCACCACAATCTGCGTTTTTCCATCACTGAAGAGCTATTTCTGATTTCAAGAGACGGTCAAACGCAAGACTACAAGAACTGTAATTTAACTATAGCTCATGTTCTTAATAAGATGCTTGCAAAAACAATCCGTTTATAAAACTGCATCAATGTACACGTGCAGCAGGAAGGTGAAACAGGTGGAACACATGTGGATCTGCCTCACATCCATATACAACCACAGATACTGAATGCAAGGCAGCTCACAAAGTTCTTCAGCCATCCAGCTGCATCCAGCTGCATCCAGCTGCATCCAGCAAGAACAGTGCCACATCCTGCCGTCACTGCAACGCTCACCGTGTGTTACACAGCCGAACAGCAGCGCAGTCTGGCACTGAGGAAACACTGACTGGAATGTGATGTGGTTGATTAAGTGGTTATATGTAAAGTGCATGTAAAGGGCTCCTTACATTTCATTTTTAGCCCCCAGCCCCCCTCATGTTCTGATGCATAGATCAGACTTTTCCCACAGAAGCACAGACAGGTTCGTCTTTATTGATCCCAAAGTTTTGGTCTGCAGTGGTGCAAAACAACACCTACACACCGAGTTACTGGGAAAACGTTTCCTGGAAACAGAGTCAAAATTAATAATAGCAATAATAATAATGGCAACAACAACAAAGTGAGACAGCTAGCAAAGAGGTTTTTTCTTAAATGAATGCAAATAACCTCTGCCTCTCTGCCCCCACCCTCACATGCACCCAAAGCCTGGTGGGGGGGGGCGGGACTAAGCCAACCACAGGAAACCTTCACAGCGCACTGGGAGACATTCAGGATCCAGAGCAGCAAAACAGTCAGGCTGAGATGTTTACGTTGGACTGATGATGTTGGCGTCGAGGGACGTCTAATAATACAGGAACAACGGCCCACAGAGCTGATACACGGACTCTCTGACATTGTCCCTCTGTCTGGTAGCTGCGCCCTGCTCTTATTACCACTCTGCACCATTGTCAGGCTAAACAGTGACACGCTTCCATTCTAAACCACAGCGAGGCAAAGTCACTAAAATCACACTAACAAACACACGTAGACGTGCGTAAGTAATGGTGCTAACATACCTCTAATCACAAGCATTTGAACAGCAGGGCAGTCAGAGGACGTGTCACAGTGTCATCTGAAAGCAGACTACAGACACTCCGTCAACCTTTCAGTTCTAGTCTCTCTTCTGGTTCCATCTGACATCACCGATGCTTTCATTGTCATGACGATACAAGAGTCACGATCCAAAGGGAGCAGCTAATTTCCACAGCATGCTGGCCTTTGGCTCTCTGAACAGCACTCTGACACATTTCAGTTTCAGGGTGTGCCCCTGACCTGGGTACCACCCACTCTGTGTGGAGCTGGTGCAGCTGCACACAGCCGACAGGATATTTATGTGTCAAGGAAGGTGGCTTTGATCCACTTGACGAGTGACAAGTTTGTCGTTTTACTTTCAATTGCTGAATAAAATCTTCTTTTGGTTCCGAGTGCACTTCCCCCACAACACTCGGACAGCTACACCCCTTCGTCGCTTGGACTCTGTGGGGCACAGAAAGTCTATGTGCTGCTTGCCTCTGGACAGATGTTCTAGCTGTGTGATACTGAGATGGAGGCAAAGCACTGAAGCTGAAGAAGCTAAAACACAGAGTGCTGCACAGTCTGCAATAAACTCGTCACTCCACTGTGGACAGTCGTATATAATAGTAATCAGAACTGTCACCTCACAGCAAGACGGTTCTGGGTCTGTCAGCGTTTGTACGTATTAATATTAATCGAATGCGGACCAAAATTACTTGAAACAGACATCCAAAAAGAAGAAAGCTTTTCAGAGTTTCTGACTGCTCTAAAGTAAACGACGGAGTTCCTGTCAGAGCTACGCTGCCTGTCGTCCACTGTGTGTAGCCTCCTACTGTCGTACATGCACCGCAGCACTGGATGTTCCTGCACATTCTTCAACTCGGAGAAAATGTCACAGATTTTCCAAAATGAGCGCATGAGCAACACAGGATGAACAAATGAATGTAGCCATTACATGTTTAGGATTACCAGATGAACTACTGGGTTTCTCACACACACACACACACACACACACACACACACACACACACACACACACACACACACACACACACACACACACACACACACACACACACACGTACGTTACAGGACAGCGACTGTGGCCTCCTGCTACACTGGAGTCTAAACTCTTTATATGAACAAAACCTACAGCTGTGCAAAGATGTCAGCTCATCTTGCAAGTGCCCCTGTATGCCTGCTAGACTCATCATTACTGTTCTGCTCTCTGCTTGAAGTCACAAGAACAAGGAAGAACACAGCACTGCATCAGCCTGCAAGAACACAGACTCAGTGTGAGTGGATTCAGCCTCATGTTCAACACTTTCTTTCACTATCAAACCCTCCAGCTGAGACATTATTATTATTGTTAAGACTGTGTGGAAATAATGTTCACTCAACTCAACACTGACTTCATCTTAAGTTAGCATGTAGCAAACTTTTTAACCTAACAAATATTCAAAAATCAAAAGGAGAAATTAAAAGCCAACCTGTCAAAGAAAGCAGAAAACTATCCATCCGTGAGTCCACGCCTCTTATTTGTCGAGCTTAGACTAAACCCTGGTGTACGGTGACGGCTATTAGGAACAGAGGGGAGGGAAGTGTGTGTGTGTGTGTGTGTGTGTGTGCACATAGGGGGGTTAGGGGCGTGTGCTAAGAGGAAGAGAGAGTGGGCGTGGCCCTGAGACACGGAGAGCCTGAGAGAGGACTAAAATAACTACTGTATTTCCTTGACAAGCCGAGTGCAGAGCTGTTTGATAAATGCTCACACACTGACACACACACAGACACACACATACAACCAGCCTCTGTGAGAAAGAGGAAACTGAAGTAACACACAGCGAGTGATTATGACACCGCAGTCTTTCAAAGGCACACCGAGCTATTCAGAGTAGGTGTACAGTGAGGATAGACGAAACACAAAGCACCCACTCAAACACAAAGTCTATGACTCAGAGCTGCAAAGGACGTCTTTACAACAGCGCAGGAGGGAACAATGAAGAGCACTGAACAGCGAACAGATGACCATCAGACCTAAAAATACATCCCCAATTCCAGCCGGGACGCCGCGTTAAATACTAATAAAAGTCAGAAAGTCCTAAACTTTGATTTGATTCACAACAGAAAACATGTTCAATGTTTAACTTAAAACCAACCATGTGACAGTGAGGTCATTATGAATGTGATGACAGCAACAAAGGTGGACGGGGCCACGCTTCTCGCTGTGCAGCATCCTGCCTTCTTTTAACTACAGGCTGTGAACTGGACGTTTGAGAGGGGACTGGTCCCGACGGGTCAGACTATTTAACATCAGCTAAACGTGAAAAGGTTCCAACCTGAGCCTGGCTTTTTTGGTTTGTTTTTCCACAATAACTCCAGCACATTGGATAAAGCTTGCTGTGGTTTTACCTTGAAAGTGGGAATATTTCGGGCCCACGCGGTACTTCAGGTACTCGTCACCATGTAGCACAGGTGGCTGCTCAAAACAAGCTACAACCTAACATCTACACGTTGATGCCAGGTTCATCTTCATAATCAGTGTCATCATTTAACATGTAGATTATTTAGTCTATTCACACACACAGCAACCCAGATTATCCACTAGTTGCACACCACGCTCAGCGACTCACTGACACTTTCTAACCAAGCTGGAAGCACAGCTGTCATCTTTATTTCTGTTGACCTGACAACTACAGCCCCCGTTGCCGTGGGAATTGTGTTCCCAGTCCACAGGATCACTAGTAAACCACTGGCAAGGTTATACACACAGACACATATGCACATTTGCACACAAACAATCCTGCTGTGAGTGCCAGCGTGAGCAGGAAATAACAGTGCAGAGACTTACAGCCTGTGTGTGTGTTGCCTCTGAGCATGTTTCAGGCATATCTGCCCTGCCAAGGTCTCTGAAGCACAGAAGGCAATAGCTCCACCTACTGGTCATTAACAGATGTTACACCAACAAAGTGCAACTCTCTCTTAAGGTCTTGTCGCTCTTTCAGCCTTACCTCCTGGTGAACAGCTTGAATCCAGTGAAGGACTTGGAGCAGCCACTGTGGATCTCCTCTTCCTCCACACAGAAAAGAGGCAACAAGGCTGGACCGGGGGCAAAGGAAGAAGGCAAAGAGGAACTGGATGAGGATGCAGAGTTGCAGTCTCCATCATCTACGTTAACATTTTGTAAGCACGTTCCTTCCCCTTCTGCGTTTGTGTCCACACTGGTTTCTTCAAGCTCACCACTGCAGGCCTCCGGGTCAGTGTCGTGCTCCAGATCTGTACCTGCTCCCGGTTCCGAATCCATGAGAGAGTCTGTTCAGGTCCTGTGATCTCACATTGTGTTAGAACGACCTGCAACGCTCCTGGATTTCTGGGTAGTCTTTGAAAAGCATGACGTTAAAGACGAGTCCACTTATGACGTCAGTCCAGCTCCTGTGTTACAAAGGAACTCCCACAGGACCACTTTAATTATTCCTCCTGCCTGCAAGTCCTTTACACTCTACCTCTCAATGACACCAGCTTCACTCAACTTATACAGATGTGAGATATGACCTGAAATCACGAGACAGAGAGTGAGTGTACATTGTGTCCACAGAGATATCATTAAAGGACCACACCAGCAATCACAACATGTCAGTAACTGAAGTGTGTCCTTACACAAGACACTACATGGTTCTCCTGCAGTTACTTAAGAACACTACTCTAAGTACTAAAGCACAGCTCAACTAAACGTATTGTGCCTCAGTTACAGTGACCCATACACTAAAAGAGTTCTAGCAGTAATGACAAAAGTTACCTGTTACTAGAGTGTCTAAAGAATTGTGATGTAACAAACACAACTCTAGTAAAGCCTTAAAGTGCAGTTCAACTACTGTTAGCCTGAATAATAATCAACACTTACGAGCTGGTCAAGGACTTCAAACATGGCTACCCAGCAGAAGCTACAAAGTCAATAATCCACAAGCCAAAGGTCGTTCACAAGAGAGACAAGGTGTGTGTGTGAGTCTACAGACGGATTAGTGCGTCTTGAGGGAGAGTTAATCCTTCCCAGCCGTCCACATGTACGCCTGCAGTAAGCAGCAGCAGCTCACAGCCACTCACTCTGCATCTCACCCTCCACACTTCTTCCTCTGACAAAGTTTACACTCAGTCTTCTTCGCCTCCTCCTTTTGGATTCGTGTTGAGTTTAATGACACTTCATGTAACGTGGATACTGACGCGCGTGCGCAAACACTATAACTACTGTAGCGAACTGCTGCACGCGCAGTTTGGTAAATACACACTGATCCTGTGTAGTACTACTCGGCCGGCTAAACCCAGGAAGTGGATAATGAAAACAATCAGGGCCTCGGCGCGAGTTGCCTTGTCACGTGCCTGACTGAATGTCTGCAAATGAATTAATGCTGCTGTTCACTATACAAACGTTTTATACACACAAGAAAGAAAGAAAGAAAGAAAGAAAGAAAGAAAGAAAGAAAGAAAGAAAGAAAGAAAGAGTAAAAAGTTTGCTGGTGAGAGATTTTTCAAATTGACTGTTCTCTGCTGCACTTCGCTCTCTCTGCAGGTCATTACTATAAACCAGGTTGCGCACGCAGCCTGCTGTGAGTCTACCTTGAACATTTGCGTTGGCTCTATACTTCAGCGTCACTGAAACACATTCACGCACAGACTTTGGCGACACTGATCAGCCGTTGTCTCTGCCCTGCTGTAAATGCCCACATGAGGGTGCTGTGTAACGGACAGCCACTCGGTCCGTGACAGGATTTTACTTTCTGCTATATTTGTTTTAGATTAGTTTCTTTAACCCGGGATTACCAGACAGTCGTTAGTGTGGTTTCAGCAGTGCTCGGATGTTGCAACACTAATACAAGCTACACCATCACCGAAGAGGCCGTGACTCCTGCTTCCGTTTTGTAGGGTTACACTTTCTAACATCAGCTCATTGACAGGTTTAATACGCGGGAAAAATCTCAATTTTTCAGATTTCACTGTCTCGTCGGGGCGTTTTCACGCCGGTAGTGGGTTTACTGTGGTCTGAATCCGTTCTTGATTTTGTAAACTTGTACCGTTTTCCGTGGTTTTCGTTTCTTTTCACAGACAACATTTCAAGCAAACAAAAAGGCGTGTCTACAAACCACGTGAGAATATTCAGTCCGCTCATTGGCCAGAAGTATCTGGGGCGGGAGCCACAAAGGTAAATACAGGAAGAAGGTGCTGTGTTCTGGTTCTGGACGCGGGCAGTTAACGTTCATTTCACGGTGTGTTGCTAGCTTGTACAGAGCTTTGCACCTTCCCACATCGAGACGGAAGACCGCACGTCACTACGGGCCGTTTAGCTCTCACGTGGTGGTTGGTTAGGATCACGTGCACACCATAAACTCACCGCTCGATCGATGTGGAAACGAACACAGCTTTAAGGCATCCGATCAGAAATGCCGTTCACATTTTTTAATAAGCAAATATTAATACCTCACTTATCACATGTCCACTGCCTCTTACACAGCACGTGCACCTTGATGTCTGCCTCAAACAAAGTGAGACAGAGTCAGAATTAGTGAGTGAGCGCAGAATTAAATGTGGAGAAGAATTACTGTGAAAAGCAGACATATTCGCAGCTTTTGCCCAACCCTGAACTCTGAGGAAACTCGGAGTTTTGAGAACAGCTGATCATTTAGAGCAGCGGTCCCCAACCCCCGGGCCTCGGACCGGTACCGGTGCGTGAGTCGTTTGGTACCGGGCCGCGAGAGTTGAGGCTCAGGTGTGAAATGTCTGGTTTTCAGCGTTATTTTGTTATCATTTTTATCGTTTACTCGGTTTTCCTGGGTCTTTTCACGTGTGTTATGAATAAATTTTCTTTTTTCGGTACCGGTACTAGTTTTATTTTGTTGTATTTATCCGCGACACCTTAAAGGCCGGTCCGTGAAAATATTGTCGGGCATAAACCGGTCCGTGGTGCAAAAAAGGTTGGAGACCGCTGATTTAGAGTCCACACCAGACCAGGATTGTTCTGTGCAAACATTTTGCAATGAATCTTAAATTTCATTTTGTGATACTTTTTACAAGAACTGGTCTGCATGCAACAAGCGGAGGACGTGTGAATTAGCATCCAGGCAGCATTCACACTGCTTGTGTATACACACACATATTGATATATTATATATATAGATACACACACACCTGCTCTTCTCCTTTCTATTTCACTGTTCTCTCGTCCTTCGCCCACTCCATATTTCCATGACAAATAAAAAGCCACTCAGCAGCATGACACACAATTCAGAGAAATCCTTTTAACTTCCAAACACCCACAGCTGACCCATTTTCTGTGTTTCTATGTAAAGAAGGGCTCAGGTTCTGAATCGTAACCATAACCCTATACAGCCCGATCATCTCATTTCTTCTCTACAGATGATATTTACGGAGTCAGAGGGACACTGACAACTGATAACACAGTGGAAAAGTGGAAGTGTTGTGTTCACAGTTCATTTGTTCCGTTTGTTCATAAACACACACAGTCCAGAGTAATCGATCACTGGGACATGCTCAGTCCTGACTCTTCTGCTTATACTATTATAAGCAAATGTTTCACTTATGTGTCAACGTATGTTTCAGTTACAGTAATACGTGTGCAGCAACATGGGTTTTCAATTAGGACAACATGGTGCAGTGGTTAGCACTGTGCCCTCACAGGAAGAAGGTTCCTGGTTTAACTCTCCTCAAGCACAGGTTTCCTCTGGGTACTCCAGCTTCTTTCCACAGACCAAATACATTAGGTGCATAGAATACGGTGCTATATGAAAATGAAGACTGTCTATGTAAGATCAGAGAAGCACTCTGTAAATGCCGCTTTGCTGCAGCAGTGAAGGCAGAGCCAGCTGATCCTGGTTCTGTTTACAGATTTGAAAATTCTGCACTGGTCTGAAGACTTCGACCACCAGTGTGTGGATGTGTGTGTGGATGTGTGTGTGGATGTGTGTGTGGATGTGTGTGTGAATGTGTGGATGACCGAATGTAGTAAAGCGCTTTGGGGTCCTTAGGGACTGAGTAAAGCGCTATACAAATGCAGGCCATTTACCATTTCGACAACAGTGAATGTTGTCACTAGTTGTTATTATTGCCATTAAAATGAGTGTCTAATATTGTAGGCTATTTATCTTACAGTGTGAAGCTCCGTGAGTGGCAGCTGTTGTGAACTGGAGCATGTATTTGGTCTGTGGAAGGAAGCTGTGAGTGTTTGGAAGCAGCATGTCTTTATCCTGTCTTCCTTCTCTCTCCCTGACCAATCACAGCATATGGCCCCGCCCCTCCCTGAGCCTGGTTCTGTCTTCCTGTTAAAAGGGAGTTTTTCCTTCCCACTGTCACCAAAGTGCTTGCTCATAGGGGATTGTTGGGTTTTTCTCTCTGTGTATTATTGTAGGGTCGACCTTACAGTATAAAGCACACTGAGGAGACTGTTTTTCTGATTTGTCGCTGTATAAATAACATTGAATTGAAAACTGCTGCTGCATGCAGAGTGGACTGTGGACCCATCCCATTTAAAGGTCACACCCAGGACACTGGACCAGTCAAATGCCACAACTTTGATTCTCTTTAAGCCAACATGGTCACCATAACTACATATTTAAGGAAAAGCATTTCATTGTGAAGCTTGTTTGTTTTAACAAATTATATGCTGGGACATATTGCACTGGAGCAGGTAACTGATTACACAGTTAGAGGTTTGATCTGCAATAAAACTGTAAAGCTCTTTATACAAGACTGAGATATTTTCATTTTGCATGTAGCCACACTTCACTACACCTATGCACACCTTGCATACAGCTGTATTGTAATAACACGTGAGTTCCCAGAATTAGAGTTACACTAAGTATTCAGCGTGATGTGAGACGCTGACGAGTCACGAGTATAGATCTGCACCATCGTCCTGCTGACTGTCAGCTCCATGTCTTACTGTTGGTGTTGTCACAGAGCGACAGTGCTGAACAGACTTCATGGGGCCTGATCCACTGCTGATTATTCATCACAAAACAATCACATCATTGTTTGTCATACTTTTCTTACTTTCAGTCAGATGATAGAGTTTAGTTTTAAGTGATCTTCTGTCCATTGTGGGGGACAGTACTGATCAGAGACATTGATTGACCTACTTTCTGAATGAGGGCGTGCAGACTGATAGCTAATGCTAACTAGTCCTCTCCTTGTTGAATGTAGCAAAGTAATCATGACAGAAATGAGGAGGAATGGTAACAAAACTGTGATGAGTTATTGCTCTCTGCAAAAACATCCCATTCCAGTATAATGCAGCTGACCCATGACAGCATTTATTGTTGTCAGTCATCACAGCGTGTCCCAACAGCACAGACCTGTCAGATCAGCCCATGGCATGTATATCCATGGAATGAAAACCATCTGCTTCCTGGCTAATGCAGATAAAATATTTGAATGCATGCTTGCCAAGTGTTTGGCTCCGATGTCAGCTTGTTTGTATCACGTGTCCACAAAGTTTTAATAAATGCATGTGTCCTTACACATGAGCAAACTGATGTTAACTAGGCTTAATTTCAGTTGATAAGAGGCACATAAAACTATTTCCTTCACCGTAGAAAGAGAACTTCAGTCTGATAGGCCGCTTTTCACTTCCCAGTGTGTTCATCAGTGTGTAATTTATGACAGATACATGAAGAGCAACATTAGTGAAATCAGAGAAAGATATGATAACTACAGCACAACATTTTATGTGTTTATGTACATAAAAAAACACTTATGGATTATTCGCTCCCAGCAATCTTCAGCCAGGAGTGAAAGTCATGCTTGTGTTTTTCCTCCTTCATCTGCAAAGTTCTCACACAGTTTATCAAGCTTACAGATACTTGAGCCTCTGGCTACTGAGCAGGATTAGATCATATCTGCTACTCATGTGTGTTAGGGGACATACAGACTGAACAGAAAGGATATTTCAAAATGGGAAATGGTTATATCCTCTTTCTTGTTAAAGGCACATCCTTCATGTATGGACTGGAATGATTCTTATATAGTGCTTTTCTACTCTGAGCAAATTCATTCACACAAGCACGTTTTCTAGGTAAATGGTAAATGGCCTGCATTTGTATAGCGCTTTTCTAGTCCATAGGACCCCAAAGCGCTTCACACTACATTCAGTCATCCACCCATTCACACACACATTCACACACTGGTGACGGCAGCTACATTGTAGCCACAGCTGCCCTGGGGCGCACTGACAGAGGCGAGGCTGCCGGACACAGGCGCCACCGGGCCCTCTGACCACCACCAGTAGGCAAACACGGGGTTAGTATCTTGCCCAAGGATATTTGGCATGCAGCCAGGATGCAGCCTGGGATCGAACCACCGACCTTCTGATTAGTGGCTGACCACTAGGTTGTTAAGTGCTCAGTATCTAACATTTACACACATTCACACTTCGATGGATGCATCAGAGAGCAACATGGGGTTAGTATCTTACCCAAGGATATTTGGCATGCCAGGAATCAAACCACCAACCTTCCAGTTAGTAGCTGACCTGCTCTACCTCCTGAGCTGCAGCCATCCTGTAGCTGCTGTTTAGACTTTGGCAGTTCTAAGTTTTATTGGCTTTAATCCATCAAGTTCTGTTCTGTTTGTTTAAAAAACATGATGCCACTTAACTCAGGATGGACGCTCAGTCCTTACAGCTGCTGAATTCAAACTACAGGCTGGATCCGATGACACGCAGAGCTACAAATCAATAGAAAACAGCCAAGCATGAGCTGTGAGGTGTTCGGTGTTTGAAAGCCAAGTGCATCGTGCTGTTTATAGCATCAGCTGCACCTCTTCCCTGCCTGTAGGCAAACCGTAGTGGATTTAATCTGCAGTTTCAGTACCCATGAAACCAAAGCATCACAACAGTTGTATGTGATACTGGTCATTAAAATCAGCTGGATGAGCCTTCTTTGGAGCAGGAATGATAACAAACATCAGGAACAGTGTGAGTATCTACGGACTGCTGAAATACAGACACCAAGCTGCTGCCGGCTGCTCCGTCTTTAGAAGAAAAGCTGAAATTCTGTCAGAAGAATTCTTAGAGCTGACGTGTTGAGACAGAGACGGATGGATCAGGTGACAGGCCGTCATAATCTCCACTCAGTGATAAGGACTCCAGCTGGTGAAACCACCAGCCAAAGCCTAACCCACACTTTTGGAGTTATAGAAGTGTTCCTCTAAAATATCCATCTGTGGCTTCCTAGCTACACTCGAAAGCTGATTCGCTTCTCCTTGCACAGATCGAAGTGCTACACGATCAGGATTTAGGGAAATTTCCTTCCTGTCGATGCATGATTTTCAGCACTGATTTTCAGTCTGTGCAGAAATGAATGATCTGTTATTGGTTTTACAGCCTCATTTATGTCAGAACGATGAAAAATATTCAGTCAGTACCACAAAACCAGCTCTCTGTGGGGCAGCGCTGTGCTTGTCCACAGTTACTGTTTTGGTCTTTCATTTGCAGGTAGCACTTGCAGCACTCGCCTATCCCGTGTTGAACATCCGAATCAGGCAGTGACAGGTGCAGCTTACAGTGGATAAAATCACCAAGAACAAAAACGGTGCTATCAGAGTAGCTGGTGTTGACTACAGTGATGTGTCGGTCGCGAACGAAACGGCTCTTAGAGCCGACTCTTTCAAGTGAACGACGCGAGCCGACTCCTTATTGGGATCCGTGGGCGTTTTTTTCTCTCTCTCTCTCTCTCTCTCTCTCTCTCTCGCACTTTTTCCCGCTTCACTCCGCACGCCAGCCTTGTGCTTTGCGCTGGGCAGAGGGGGGAGGGGCGGTAGTTACACTCAGTAGCACAGGAACAGAGCGGGAGAGAGAGAGCAGGGACAACAACGTCACATTAGAAAGGTATAGTAATCACCCACAACTATTTTCAGTTGCAGATGATAAAGGATTCAGAAAGTTTATTCATGCAGGTCCATATGACAGAGAATATGCATGTTCTTTTAGTTTTCATATTTTCATTTATATTTAATTGTGTTGTGGTTTGTAGTGTTTTGTGTTGTTTCACTTTAAATTTGTTTAAAAGGAAAAAGCTGAAAATTTAATTAGTTAAAAGTTGAAATGTGTATAGTTGGTTTTTGTATTATATGATTTATTTATTACATTTTATGTGGAGTGAATAAATAAAAGTATATTTACAGTGGCGCCTAGAGACAAAGCACATACAAACTTCAAAACACGTACAACACACAACAGAAGTGCTCCAGGATGCTAGGGGGCAGTGTTGAGTTTTTGTTAACTCGTGGCTACACAAGCCAGCAAGTACCAACGACCGGATTTGGTGTGTGGTAGTAACAGGTAAATGAACTTTATTTAAATTATTTGAATATATATATGAGTGCCTGTGTATAAATACACAAACAATACACACATGCTTTCAATTGTGTAATTTAAGTGATCTTGTAGCTCTGTTTGGAAGTTCAGTTCATGCTAGAAATGTGTTTTGGAGTAGGGCTGGGTATCGTCACTGATTTCTAGAATCACGTCTCTAGAATCGATCCACGATTCGATTCGATTCGATTCAATTGAATTTGAATCTGGGAAATCATCAGTACATTTACATATTTTTGTATCTATAAAAAGGAAGCTGACACACGCAAGGCTTTATCAAAGGTGTGAGCATCACAGCAGAGGCCTTTGTGTCAAAGTAGCTGAAGATAAAACACAGAAAAACATGAAGGTTTTCCTGGCCTGGATTTTATAAAAATATTCTGCAGTACATCAAAAACGAAAGAAAACATTTAATCAAGTTATTAACATCACCTCTGAAGTTACAGCGGTTTTATTAGAGACACAGCGTTTTGCATTTTGCATAATTTTAAAAAGTTTCAATTTGTTCAGAAGCCTGTTGAACTGCAGAAATTAGGTTTTCTTTTCAGAAGTAAAAGGAAAAAAAAACATCGGCAACAGCCTGTAAATAACGGTAGTCTTGTGCGTAACAAACAAGCGAATAATGCAGAAAACAGATTTCAGGGATAGACGGGAAACTGTTCTTGAAGTACACAGAGAGAGAGAGAGCTGTGCATGAAGTGTGATTTCATCCTGGTGGAAGCAAAACAGCAAAAGTCAGAGAAAGTCCATGACGATGTTTATGTGAAGCGTAGTTTGGATCTTCTTTTGCTGCTGGTTCGGTCAATACTGTTTGAAGGTAGATCAAACTAACAGCTTTAGAATCAGCGCAAAAAGGGCGTGAACACAAAGCGCGGACCTGCCGAAACATCAGAATCAGCGAGCTGTCGGCTTTCAGCCCCGACCGTGTCCGTGCCGTCGGTGAGAAAGTCACATCTCAGTGATTCTGATCTGCAGGTCGCGCTGTGTGTTTACGTCTTTGTACAGAAGCCTGTACTTGCTCTCATTTACTGTTTTAAATGTTTGGTGGTTGTCAAAATTTTGTGACGTTTCACCTGAGATTCTGGCAAAATACATTTATATTAAACATCGATTCAGGCCCTACTTTGGAGTTTGTACGTGCTTTGTCTCTAGGGGCCACCGCATATATTTATATATAAACATATATAAATAAAACCACTTTTTTTACATTAGTAATTCCTTTTGTGTATAATTTTATATTGTTGTTAATAATAAATTAATTAAAGCAACAAAACAACCTGAAGAGCCGGTTCTCTAAAAAGAGCCAGAAATCCTATCACTACTGCAACGAGTTATTTGGTTTGCAGCTGTTGCTTCATTACCAAACGGAGGGACACAAACTGCATAAAACAACATCTGCTTTTGCTTTGTGAACACAAAGCACATAAAACAGGAAACACGACACTGAGACAGACAAAAAGCTAAACTAAAGAGACAGGACTGACTGGGGAGACACAACTAAACAGAAGAACCAGCCAACCACAGGCAGACACAGGGAACAGACAGGGATTACAAAAGGGAACTAACAAACCTATAATGAACCAAAGCTATGCAAGGGCATTAAACTCAAAGGCACAAAGGAACAAATGACCAAAGCACTATGAGCTCACTATACAGCTAGTCATAAAGCCTCTCTAAAAACTAAAGCAAATCATGAATTGCCAAAAGACCCCGGGGCCAAGGCCGAGGGAAATCCTGACGTTAGCACGGGACAGAAAGCTCACTCTTCAAACACAAACATGAGCTCCTCTCGCACGTTGACAGGAGAGAGTTTTACATTGATCGTGCCAATTTAATCAATTGTGTCAAAGGTCACCAACCAGGAAGCTCTTCTGTCGCCACAGTTACCCGCTGACCATCTATGGCTCACATCACCTGTATATGCTGCTGGTTTGGTGTTTTGAAGCGTTTTTAGCCACTTGGCCCCATGTTAGCACATCGCACGTCATTTGCTTACAGTTAGAATTAAGCACCTTGAGGTGACTCTTGTTGTGAGTTGGTGCTATATACAGAAAATTGAACTGAAATTGATTGCAACACAAATATAACACAGCTTTGACGTGAGGTAAGATGAACCACTGGCTGAGTTTTCCCCCAAGCTTCCACCTGCCTTTGCCCTTCAGTCTCCGTTTAACAGCATATCCTTTATGTAGCTGCCAGTTCTCAAAACACCTGATCTAACTTAATCTGAACTAAGATTACTTACTCTGCCACTCTTCTCTGCTTATAGGTAGTGCCAGAGCTATAATAAATAAGGAGGCCACAGATCTCTAGTCACCATGCTAGAGCTGGTGCCTTATGGATTATTATTGCACGCTTACAAAGAAGAGTTTTTGTTTTATGCAGCCAATGACGCGAGACGAGAGAGGAGTGGCTGTTTTCTGCAACTGCTTCAGCAGGTTCAGCTGATGCACCAATGCGTGCCGCTCACAAACATCAGCGTGAACATCAGTATGCTGCCACACCGTTGTATGCCAGTGATGACGAGAAGATTTACGAACTAAAGGCGTAGCTGCAGCTACTGGCTGGAACAATAAAAACTGACCAGACTAAGGCAAAAAAATAGTCCCAGAGCAACGTTCCCTCTAAGCTGCGCTGTGCACAATTGTGCACTGCTGGCACGTCTCTGCGCACAGAAAATCTGCGTTGCGCACAAAACAAATCTAACCTGAATTGAAATTAAAATTAAAACTTCAACAATCCTGTTCTGCAGTGTGAGTCAGTGACTGGCTGCTCCCGTATGAGATTAGAACGATGCCACCTTATCCCACAGTCCAGCCAATGATGCGATTCACATTCGTATATACGCAGCTGATCAACGTCGCTGACAGGCTATGACAGCGTCCTTATGTGCGACACCGGTGTTTTAGCAAAGCGGCTGATGTGGAGTGAAGCCACGTTAATGACAACGTGTACAACCATTGGAGACGTGAGCAGGACAGACAAACAACTGACGGACAAAGTGTGGACTTTATACCAGTTTTTAAATTGTGTTGATCGGCCACGTAAAACCAGAGTTATGATAAAATATCTGCAATGTTTGGTTTTCTTCCTGAATACTGTCGTTGTTTATATTTACTGCAGGAAGAAACGGTAAAAACGGCGTTTTATAAGGAAAACGCTCGAAAGCCTGTGAGCAAAAACAAAACTCCCAGCCTTTCCTATTGGTGGAAAAATGTACCATGTGGACCAATCAAAGAATGATATGGCAACATGGCCTTTAGTTGTTTAGGACGGGGGAAGTTTTAGGAGTGACGGCGTGTTTGAGATGTGAGAGATTTGAGACGTTTAGCGCAAATCTTGTGTAGTTAGTGTGTAGTTAGCGTGTAGTGAGCGTGTAGTTAGTGTGTAGTTAGCGTGTAGTGAGCGTGTAGTTAGCGTGTAGTGAGCGTGTAGTGAGCGTGTAGTGAGCGTGTAGTTAGCGTGTAGTTAGCGTGTAGTTAGCGTGTAGTTAGCGTGTAGTGAGCGTGTAGTGAGCGTGTAGTTAGCGTGTAGTTAGCGTGTAGTTAGTGTGTAGTGAGCGTGTAGTGAGCGTGTAGTTAGCGTGTAGTTAGTGTGTAGTGAGCGTGTAGTGAGCGTGTAGTTAGCGTGTAGTTAGCGTGTAGTTAGTGTGTAGTGAGCGTGTAGTGAGCGTGTAGTGAGCGTGTAGTTAGTGTGTAGTGAGCGTGTAGTGAGCGTGTAGTTAGCGTGTAGTTAGTGTGTAGTGAGCGTGTAGTGAGCGTGTAGTGAGCGTGTAGTTAGCGTGTAGTGAGTGTGTAGTTAGTGTGTAGTTAGCGTGTAGTTAGCGTGTAGTGAGCGTGTAGTGAGCGTGTAGTTAGTGTGTAGTTAGCGTGTAGTTAGCGTGTAGTGAGCGTGTAGTTAGTGTGTAGTTAGCGTGTAGTTAGCGTGTAGTGAGCGTGTAGTGAGCGTGTAGTTAGTGTGTAGTTAGCGTGTAGTTAGCGTGTAGTGAGCGTGTAGTTAGTGTGTAGTTAGCGTGTAGTTAGCGTGTAGTTAGTGTGTGTAGTCAGTGTGTAGTTAATGCGTAGTGAGTGTGTAGTGTAGTCAGTAGTGTTGTTGTGTGTCAGAACAATGAGGCGCCTGCTGAGTGTTACAGGTGTTACAGCAGTGATACATCTGCTGCTGTCAGGCCTGCAGGTATCAGGCTGTTGTTCTCCTTCATCTCATAGTGGACACAAATTATTTTTGGAGCGACACAAATAATTTGTGTGGCATCAGATTTGATGCAGAACAGCTGATTGTTCTGTAAATAGTTTGAAATGTTTGTTTAAAAAACACCTTGGCTGAATTTTTAGGTAAACAGTTGCAAAAAACTTTGTTGTTTGCAAAACTCAGTTACTTTTTTGAAGAAGTAACTAAATAATTAATTACCCAACATTGGTCATTATTTACTGTATTTGCAGACAGAGTTACAGACTCTCTCCCAGACCACAGACTCATCATACAGTCAGAGCTTTATTAAAAAATAAAGAAAGTTGTGTTTTCAAAATTGGAGTTGAAGTTATTTTTACTTCCAATAGTGTTAACATGCTGCAGGTCAGGAACAAGATTTTTTAAATATTCATTGTAAGTGGGCTAAAGCAGTTAATTAAAAGTCGTCTAACATAAATGTAAATGCTGTAATTGGATTATTTTAATAAACATGTGACTTGGATGGATTTGATGCTGGCGTGACCACAGTGCACACGCCTGCTGCTGCTCACAGTGGTCCAAACTCAGGGAGTTTGTGTGTTCGCTCAGACACATGAAACATTAGAGGGAACATTGTCCCAGAGTACACTCTGCTCATTCAGTCAGTCCCATTTCCTGAACTTTAACTATTTTCTCCGTCTGTTTTTAACAACTTTTTTTTGTTGTTCTGACTTGGACGAACCAACCAGATTTCCTTCATCAGCTCAGTATTCTTCTCCACCTGCCTGGAATAGCCTCCGCTCCATGTTTGTAGCTAACAGAGTGAGCCACAGCTCAGTTTGTCTTCTCTGTCTCTGAAATCTTCTGTTGGATCGTCCCTTCTCCTCCAGGCTCGCACACCCACCAGCTTCTGTTCAGATTGTAAACAGAGCTCTACAGCATATCAAAGATAACAACTGTGCTATATTAGGCCACTGATACACACATTCAAAAATAACTTACAGGGAACGGGAATTTGCATTCACGTTCCCTGTTCTGTGGAAATGCTGCTCCAGCTTTAGCATGAGCCCTTCTGTTCCCCCTTCAGTAAACACTGGGCTGAATTTCACTGGAAGGAATCACGATGCTGGTCTTCTTTTGTCGTTTGTCCACGCACGGCTGTTTGTCCTTTATGAACACAGCCCCAGGTTATTAGCTTGTGTAAGAAGAAAGCATTTCGCATAATGGTGCTACAAAAGAGCTACAGCACCGACAAAAAAGGGGGGGTGGCAGGAGCATGAGTGTCCTAATTAAAATCCATAATTATATTTACTTTCTTGTGTACAGAAAAGCAATATTTCCTCCTGAAGGTTTCACAAGATAAGGACATAAAACACGTGTGACTAGCTAGTCAGACGCACAGCACGAGTGAGCTGTCAAGCTGGACGCCGTCAGCAGAGCTGTGGAGGTGGCACCAATCTGCCCGTCTTTGTCTGTTTCACCATCGAGCCTTTAAACAGAATAAGTTCATCTAATTACAGAACAGACGCAGTTTATTCCAGTTACTATTACTATCATCATCACAAGGGAAGCAGCGTCTAATGTCTGATTGTTATCAGCCTCTGCTCCATATGTGCAGGCCTTTCCTTCCAGCTGCTTCTGTATGTTTGCAGCTGCGTGGAGTGCACGGGCCTGTTGTCACTGACTGCCATTGTCAGCGTGTGGTTAGAAATACAAACACGACAGCAAGCCTGTTTTATGCAAACACAGACACACACATCTGACATGTTCCTGACTGTTGTAACAGTTTTTGTCATCATGCAAAACACAGCGCCAAGGTTTTGTTCTTCTCTGCAATTTTTACACCCTGCAAAACCATTTGATTATAAGAAATGCAAATAATTAAAATGTCTACATGTAACATAATTGCATCAGGCTATTCAACATGAAGCTACAGGCTACGTGCTCGGCTGAGGCTTCGTATGATGCAGCAGCACTACTGTAATAGCTGTGAGGCACCGAGCATGAACAGTGTCTCTGCTGCCACACAGACACTAAAAACAACAACATAACAACAGACGCTTTGGACAAACACATTTTAATCAATAGCACCAAAAATGAAACGCGCTGCCTCGAGCTCGAATCGCTGAAGCCTTTCAGGAGCTGCAGCTGCAAACTGTATCCGATCGTTCTTGCTTCATGTGGACTTCATTCATGTCACACACTTGTGTTGATGCTAATGGAATTCCGGCTGACCTCGAATCTTATGTAGATTATCTCACAGCATGAAATATACACGCAGCAACACACACTTTTGTAGGCAACAGCTACAGATGATCCTTACATAACTCGTCTGAGTCAGGAGAGCTGAAAGCCAGGCAGCCCGCCCCACACACACAATCCCATGTGGATTACAGACCATACTAAATTATGCTGAGATTATGCCTCATGGTGGCAGTGACATAAGAAACTAGTTGATGAACAGTTCCACTGAGAACGTCAGTGCAGGGATGGAGAACATCAAAGCTTTTCTCTGAAGTGTTCCACCTGAACACTTCAGAGAAAGTGCTGAGGACCTCAGGCAGATTCAACAGGGAACACAAGGAAATCTGAAGGAAGACAGGTGGGTGTTTGTCATGATTTAGTTCAGTTTATCAATCGCCTCTAACATGAGAGACCAGCACAGCTGGAGGAAATGTTTCAGGCGTAATACTGCCTGCAGATGATGTTTGTGCAGTACAGCTAACACATCTGGTAAAGGTTTCACATCCCATGTGAGCTAACAATGCTCTACCATCTATTAATAGCAGGAGTAAAGTGCAGCACAGCATCATACATCCAACCACACATGCAGGTGAAGCCAGAACAGAAGCTACATCCACAGCCACAGCTTCAGTCAGCACACGCAGCTGCAGCTGCGCTCAAAGCCACTCCATATGCATGTCCCACTTCTTTCTTTTGAAAAGAGTAAGAAGCACATCACTCATCGGGTACATCTCGAGTCCCACAAGACAAACAAAAACCTTCGTACTAAACAGACAATCAGTGTAAGTAAGAAGAGAGGGGAGAAAAAAGAATCAGGAGAAACAGGCTAAAAACTGTCCAATAAAGTCCCTGCAAGTACTTTAATCATTGCTATTTGCAGTCCTGCTCAAAATACATCAACAGCAAGTCCGTCAGTAGCTGAAGGAAGTTGGAGAGCATTCATATCTGACAGCAGAGCTCGTGAGGAAAACAGACGCCTGCCCACCGCCTCAGATCGTCGCTCCGTATTAGCTTTGGTTCACCGGCAACAGGCCGAGAATCATATCAGGAAAATTAGGTCAGACATGTCTGCAGTCACCTTTTCACGCGTGTAGCTCACAGCATGCCCCGCTATTTATTATCAGGCTGTAGTGATGCAGAGAGCATGAAGGAGGCAGCACACGTGACTTCACTGTGCTTTATCATGACACTGATGTAAAAGTACTTTCACTTCCTGTATCTGAAGATCTGACTTTGTTCTCCTCACCCAGACCTGCTCAGTGCATCTCGGGCACGTGGAGCGCTTGCTGTTTATCCTCCCTGAGTACAAGCGGCATGTGTCGGCGAGGCCTGATCGGGAGGTGGAAAAACTAAAACACAACCTGACACCAGTGAAACACTGGACACCAGCGCAGCGTTTAATAGAAGTGCACGTTTTTAGCTGCAGTAGTGACAGGAGAGCTGGAGACGAGGACCAATAATCAGATTAAAGACAAACAGATCGTAACTGCAGTTTCTAAGGCAACAGACTCATTTCTTTCTTTCATTGATGAGAAAACAAAAAGGACAATCCAGTTTACAGTGCCAGCCCAGTGTGGTGCCGTTTCTGTAAACACAGAAGGATCAGATGGTAAAATGGATTTTAGATTACAAGCTTCACTTATTACTTTGCTCCTGTTGCTCCTTTTCAGGAGACCAATCACATTAGCTGTGTTAGAGGGCGTCACCCTGGTAACCCAGGAAATGGATTCGAACATTGATCCTAAACACAGCGAGTTAAACTAATGGAGCCCTTACGGTCACCTTTCTCTGGCTGTGAACAGGCTGAGTGACTGAATGAGGCACACATACATGCACAGCAGTCACCTGCAGCAGCGCTCTCCAGACCAATCAACTCGTCAGTTTCACTGCTTCTCTTTCTGATTCCTCCAATTTTTCAAGCCAGTTTGTAAACACGCCTGTTATGTCTGTACATCGTCTTCTTTCAGCCTCCATAGTGTCCTCTTCTGTCACACCAGTCGGTGCATGCGCCAGTTTCGTATGCAGCAAAGTCGTGCACATGCTTTTATTGTCTTAATAGTTTCAGTTGGGAAATCTGTTGGAGGTGGTTGTAGCTCCGAGGCACAACAGGTCATCTGTTAATTGGAAGGTTGGTGGTTTCGTCTCGTTCAGCCATTCAGAGTGTGAATGTTGGAAAGCACAGAAAAGAGTGCGTCTATGAATGAGAACCAGTCCATGTACCTGATGATGGCTGCCATCACGTCTATACTGAGAACACACCAGGTCACATTCATGGTCATAATCATCAGGATTTGTGGTGAAAGTGCAAGGAAGAGAATCACTAAGCTCACCTCAGCCTCTTACTCAGTGTGCACTACCACTGATTACCTCGCACCTTACAGCATATATAACCTCATCTTAAGCTGGAACAGTGTGCGTGTCAGTGTCAGGTGACCACTTCACTGTGGGTAACAATTCACCTCCTGTTAAAGTGTAACTGTGCCTTTCCACAGCAAGTCCCAGCACGCAGACAACGTGGGGACTATCAGTGTTTCGTTGCCACGTTCACTCCTCCGGTCTGTTTGGAGACTTCCTACCTGTAAGACACCTGCTTCCTGAAGGTCAGCTGCACGAACTCTGCCTCCATCTGGGATACCGCCAGCTGCTGCTCAGCCCCCTTCAGCTCTTTCTGTTTGGGTACCTGAAATCAAAACACATCTGTTGTTTCCGATGAAAGCTTGCTGCCTCACACGGGCGCCGGCAGCCTGCAGCAGCGGCTCCTGTACGCGGTAAGCATGGAAGGAGAGCAGCACACACCTGAGAGACACCGGACTCCTGTGCGCTCCTGGAGTGTTCCAGCCCAGCAAGCACGTCCTCCTCCTCGGCCACGTCTTCCAGCTCGGGCCGCTCCGAGTCTCTCATCATCGCTGCGATCAGCGCGGCCTGCGTGCTTTTACCCGGATTAATGCTCCTGTCCTCGGCACGGTGTCGCTGATCCCGGTGCTGCTGCTGTGTTTATTTTGGTGCGCGTTTCCACGAAACTACAGTCCCATCCTCCACGCTGCGTGACACTCTAACCCGGCGCGGACCGTAACTGTCCTTGAGACGCACACGATAAAAGTTGCGTGCGGCAGGTGAGAGCTGTCCTCCTGTCCCCTCCCGCACCGTCCACTCACGCAACGTGTTGCCGGAAATCAGCTGTGAGCGCTCGCGTCCTCCCCCCACCCCTCCCACTCTCTCTCTCGCTCTCTATTGAATGACTTGTGTTGAGGGTAAGAAATAAAACACGTCTCGTGTTTTATTATATCATTGACGGTGGTCCTTGGTTTTACGCAGTTCTGGCATTTAGAACAGCGAGTGTGTGTGAAGAGTTTGCTTGGAGCTTAGAGGGAGGCTGCGAGTGTTTGATCGGAGCGCTGCCTGTTTCTGCGCAGCTTCTAATGTTAGTAAACGACTGGCCTTTCAGAGAGCACACACATGTTCACAAACTCAGGGGTTTCTGCGCACACGTCAGGTCTGGTCTGGAAAATGTCGGTATTTTATTGGTTCGGGACGTGGAAGTTTAAATGGCTCTAGAGCGCCACCTATACAGGCAGTACTGCAAGTGCATAATTTGACCTACATGAATTACACGCGTGTAACGACCAGTGTGTCCCAAACTTCACGTCCTTGACAGGAGTCCGACCTGGGAGACATGTATGCGCCAATATTACGTCACACATATGGCGCCAAGTAGGTTCTAATCGTCATCCAACCTCGTGGAATTTGACTTGTTGCAGAAAACAATAGAAAGTATTTTAAATACATTTCATTGAGTCAACACTGTCACTGATTTTTGATCATTTTTGAAATAATAAGATAAAATTGTGTTGCTCTTGAGTCTGTGTCTTAACTATGTGTTAGCTCTACAAATGACTATTCTTGGTGTTACAGTGTTTCTCACACTGAAGCATTTTTCTCACGCATCAACTGTGATGCTTATTACCGTGAAACATGCTCATTTTAAAAGTGAGACTGAGCAATAATATGAGACAGTTTGGTATCAACCGCAGAAACTAAAGGTAGCTTAACATTCTCGGTCCTATCTGTTGGAAGACTTGAGCAAGCATGTGAAATAGCACAGATGTAAAGTTAGGGTTAAATGTCCCCAGGTTAGACATAATTTTGTCTAAAATACAGGAATGTTTATATATATATAGTTACATAGTTATTTATACTTATTAGAACTATATTGTTATATTTTGTAACTTTGAGATACATTGTGTTATTTCATTTAGTTTAGTGACAGGAAGATGGCGACACGTCCGTCTGCTAGCTTTGCTTTGGCTTGGCTGGTCTTATCCTTTTCTATTTTATCCCAAAATGCCCTCGCTCTGCGAGTGTACAATCACCAGTTACTCTTAGAAATCAAAGCATCGTATGACCTGGCTCTTAAACAAACAGAGACAGGAGATGATTATGGGCCTCCTCCACCACTTTTTTATGTATAACCCTGTATTCAGATTTATCTGTGCCAACACTCCTACACCACTTCCTGGAAGAAGCGCCGAGGAAAGCGGGCTGGTACACTCATCAAAGTCCGAGCTCTTCTCCGTGCTTCTCGTGGAGCTACTGGACCAGCAGAGTGCATCTTTAGATGGATCCTGCCTGTTGTCCCTGGAGCTCCCACGACACTTGATCCGCGCTCTCAGCATTCTATTTCCCTAAGCGGCCTCGGACCCGTGGATGCGGCGTGGACCACGGAAATCTTCACACACTTAACCAAGCTGGACCATCTGATGCTAGGATCTACACACTCCAAATGGCTCTGCTAAATGTAAGATCATTAGCAAACAAGACGTTTGTATTAAACGACTTCCTAAAGTCACAACAGCTGGACTTTCTGTTTCTGACAGAAACATGGCTTCAACCTGGTGAGTCTGAACTGGTTCTTCAGCCTCCCTCGGTCCTCTGGCGGGGGGGAGGCTTAGCCACCGCGTTCAACGCTCGATTTCATTGCCATCAAACATTACAGCACGACTCATTTTCTAGTTTTGAACTCCAGCTGTTTGAGTTACACCTGAACTCTGCTGTGCCTTTGCTGTGTGTCCTCATATACCGTCCTCCAGAGTTTAATAAGGATTTTATCAAAGAGTGTTCCGGTTTTATGGCTGGAATTGTTCTTACAGTTTTTCTCAAATGCTAAAACACAAAAGACAATCCTCTAAACCAAATGACCAGTTGTCTAAACACATCTAAATCTAGCCATCATTTACCAATATCATAAACACATGTCACATGAAGACACGAGTCACAGAACACAATCCTCCGTTGTCATAAATCTAAACACATCTTTCCTAAAACACAAGTTGCAAAAGAACTCTGCTCATATTCTCAAATGAAAGCTCATGTGATGCAACATGCTTGCCACAGTCAGCAAGATTTGAACACAATGAACACACCTGGCGTCATTCATTACACACAATGACTCAAAATTGAAGACACCTGTTGCTAATGCTGTGACCACATGTATAAAAGCAAGTTCAGAGTGCACAGTATGCTGAAGATGCCTGAACACCATGGATGAAGGCAGAGTCAGGGGAGGAGGAAGTCGATGCAGAGGAGGGAGAAGAGCTGGCCCTGGAAGAAGAGGAGCAGGCCAACATGAGAGAGGAGAAGGTCCAGGAGGGAGAGCAAGACAACCTCGCACCATCATTACGGACGAGATGCGAGCAGCAGTCATTGACCGTGTCATGACAAAGGCTGAAGCAGGACTGAGTCCGTCCAAACCTGAGTAGGGTCACTGTGGCCACTATCAGAGCATTCAGACAACACAACAGGTACTCGATCGCTTTCTTTGTCACAATACAGTTTTACAAACCTGTGAAAGTAGGCTATTGGTTTCAAATCAGACTGTATTGTAACACATGTGACAACACATGTTTCTTTAGAGCTGAAAGAAAGCCACAGAGGTGGGAGGGTTGCCATATTCACAGCGGCACAAGAAACCCTCATTGTGGATATGGTTCGTGGGAACAACCTCATCAGACTCCAGCAGATCAGAGACAAAGTCATTGCTGATAATGTCAACTTTGAGAACACTGACGATGTCAGCTTGGCCACAATAGACCGAGTTCTCCGGCGCCAAAAGACGCGGATGAAACAGGTTTATGGGGTTCCCTTTGAGCGCCACTCTGCGCGACACAAAGACCTGCGTTACAAGTAAGTATACATGTTCACAGTACAGTCAGTGGACATACTGTGTTGCTCAGTGGCCTACATTACTTCTGGACAATCCTGCGCTACCTGATTGACTGTTCTTCTGAACACCTGTGCACTTTCACATTGTCACAGAGGATATTACAGTTGGACGCGATGGCCAGACCTCATGAGTTCCTCTTCCTGGATGAGGCTGGCTTCAACCTGCAGAAACGAAGGCAAAGAGGCCGTAACGTCATTGGCCAAAGAGCCATCACTGAGGTCCCTGGCAAACAGGGAGGGGGGTAATATTACCCTTTGTGTGGCCATGGGTTCAGAGGGGCTTGTCCACCGGCATGCTGTCCTTGGGTCTTACAACACTCACAGTCTCCTCACCTTCCTAGAGGAGCTAAGACATCCTCCTGGACCGCCAACAACACCATCCTGGGCCCGCACATCACATTTATGTGATCATCTGGGACAATGTTGGCTTCCACAGAACAAGCCAAATCAGAGAGCGGTTCACCGCCAACAGTGACCACTTTTTAAACGTCTGTCTGACACTCTACTCCCCTTTCCTGAACCCTATAGAGGAGTTCTTCTCATCGTGGAGATGGAAGGTTTATGACAGACACAAGAGAGAACCTCCTCAGGGCAATGGAGCTGGCCTGTGCTGACATCCCAGCGGAGGCCTTCCAAGGATGGATTCGCCATTCCAGGGCGTTTTCCCGCGGTGCCTGGCAAGAGACAATATATCCTGCGATGTGGATGAGGTGATGTGGCCCGATGCAGCTCAGCGACATGATGCCGCACAGTGGTGTGAATGACGTAAATAAAAAAAACTTCACACCCTGATGTTTTCAGGAGTACTGCTGTGTGCAATAGATTCCTTTTTTGCATTGAGTTGTGTTACAGCAGTGTACGTACATGCAGGATTTTCTATAGATTTATACTCTTCATATGAAACTCACAAATCTAAACGCCTCTGCAGAGATCTATGGCGATCCGTTACTGTGTGGTTTCTAAAATATGCACTGGCAGTTATGAAACAAAGAACCGTCTCACAAACTGAGCATTGTGTTTTCAGTTGTTTTGCTGTAGTGTGTAATGATGTGTTCACATTTTTGAAAGCTGCTCTTTTGGTGTGAAAGTTTGATTTTAGCAGTGGGACGGTGTGGTTGTGTTTAGACACTGGGGAACATGTTTGTGAAATGTGTTTTAGCATTTGAGAAAAACTGATTTTAACATCCATGTCTGCTGTGACTCTAAACTTCTGGTCAAGGACTTTTTAAATATTGTTGACTCTTTTAACTTGACCCAGTGGGTTACTGGTCCCACGCATGAAAAAGGTCACACACTGGACTTGGTGCTCTCCCACGGGCTGGATGTGTGCATCACGGAAATATCAGAGTTGCGCATCTCCGATCATCTTCCTGTGTTGTTCACTCTAATGCTGCTCGGTAGATAAGCCGTACGTCCCAGGGCGCAAATCCAGCACCCTTCATTTATACCGTTAAGAAGAGAAACTTAGTAACCCAAGATCATCACACTGCCCCTCTGACTGTCTCCCCCCGAGCTTGCTTAAAAGCACTTTTAATACTGTTGGGCCTTTCATCCTGAGATTAATTAATACGTCCCTGCGTCCCATCATGCTTTAAACAAGCTGTAGTTCAGCCTCTTCTTAAAAAAACAAAACCTGGACCCACCTGTTCTGTCCAACTACAGGCCTATCTCAAAGCTTCCTTTTCTATCTGAAGTCTTGGAGAAAGTGGTCTACCTACAGTTGCAGGCCCACCTTGATTTTAATATGATCTCTGAAAAACTTCAATCTGGTTTTAAATCACTACATAGCACTGAGACGGCACTTTTAAGGGTTTTTAACGATATTCTTTTAACTCTGGCAGCACTGCTGCCCTTTTATTGTTGGACTTGTCAGCAGCTTTTGACACGGTCAACCGTGACATCCTGTTATCACGGCTAGAATTTCATGCTGGCCTAAAAGGATCTGCCCTACAGTGGTTTCGGTCCTATTTGTCAGAAAGGTTTTTTTGTCAATATGGGCCCCCACAACTCCAAAATAGCCCCTCTTAAATACGGTGTACCTCAAGGCTCTATTTTGGGTCCTGCCCTGTTCGCACTCTATTTGTTGCCATTGGGCTCCATCTTCTCGCGGTACAGCATTTCATTTCACTGTTTTGCTGATGATTTGCAGATTTATCTACCTTTAAAAGCAGGGTCAGACCATCCGCAGCTCTTATTACGCTGCCTTGATGATGTCAAACAGTGGTGGTCATTTAATTTTTTAAAGCTAAATGAAAATAAAACTGAGGTTGTCATTTTTGGCAACGTTAATCATATCGACAGCACTCTGGGCGCCTTTTCCTCGTATTGTAAACGCATGTAAAAAACCTCGGTGTCTACATTGATGGTTCTTTTAAATTGAATAAGCAGGTGAGTGCAGTAGTTCAGTCCTGCTTCTTTCAGTTAACGCAGCTAGCCAAGGTAAAGCCATCCCTCCCGGCTAACATCTTTGAGCGTGTTATTCACCTTTTCCTTACTTGCAGGTTGGACTACTGCAATTTGTTGTGTTATGGTCTAGATCATGCCACCATCCACCGTCTTCAGCTGGTTCAAAATGCAGCTGCTCGCCTGCTAACTGGTACCAAACGGAGAGAGCATATAACCCCAGTTTTAGCTTCTTTACACTGGCTTCCTGTCTCCTACAGGATCCAATTTAAACTTTTACTTTTTGTTTTTAAGTCACTTAACGCCCGAGCCCCTCCTTACCTGTCTGAGCTCCTCTCTGCCTATGCTCCAGGAAAAACCACGAGGTCTAGCTCAAAACTAATGCTGTCCATCCCACGGACTAACCTCAAATCCCGTGGTGATAGATCCTTCTCTGTGGCAGGTCCCAGACTTTGGAATAGTCTCCCCTTAAATATTAGATCTGCACAAACACTTGAGCAATTTAAATCTTTACTAAAGACACATTTCTATGCCCTGGCTTTTAACACACTATGACCCAGGCATTCTGGTCTTATTTGAATTAGTTTTAGTTATTGTTTTAATTCTTTTATTGTCCTATTATTGTTTTTATTGTTATTATTGTTTTACATTGTTGCTTTTTAATGCCACTTTCATATTGTTAAGCACTTTGTGCAGCCTCGGCTGTTTGAAAAGTGCTATATAAATAAATTTGACCATGACTTACTGTTTAGGAGCAACTGTGACCACATAATTTCCTCTGGGAACAACAAATTATTCAGATTCTGATTCAAGCCTAAAAAGGCTCCTAACACAAGGAACGAACCAGTATTCCCTGACTAATAGTGAGTGGCTGTTGGAGGATGATGGCAGTCACCAGGAAATGGTTTGCAACAATATTTTTTAGTCTTTAATTTGAAAAACAAACAAACAAACAAACCAGAAACTAAACAGTTTTCGTCCAAAAAAATCCTCATTCACAGTTATTGGTGTTTCTTGTCATTTTATGTTAGACGTGTTAATTCTGCTTTGGTAATTGTGTTGATATCTATTTAAAATAATAGGAAAATTCTGTGAAAGGGAAAAAAAGTATTAAAATGTGTAGCTAATAATAATAATAATAATAATAATAGATACCTATTCGTATATTAAAGTAATACTTTCTGACAGTATATAAGTAAGAAAATATTCTGAAAGTCCAGTAGGGGGCAGCAGAGCACACGGTGTTGTTGAAGAACCTTACCCTTACAATATAACTGTTGTAATGTGGTACTGTACGGATTAGATGAAATACTTGTGACACAGTGAGAGTGAGAAAAAATGTTCTCAGGTTGAAACATGGAAAATGTTAAAGACAAGAAGTTAATGTGCACTGTGTGTGTTTAAAGGTTTAATTTCGTTTTTAAAGACCTGTCATCAAATCATTTTATTTGCTGTAAATGTTTTTATGTCTGGGAAGAGAGTATGTAACTTAAATATCTATTAATCTAATTTTTAATATTTCTAATAATCCTTTCACCCACTCGACGGCGTACAAAGATCCTGCGTGATGAACCGTAGGTTTCAGATTTTGATTCATCAGTCCATAAAACCTTCTTGCAGTCTTCAGTAGTCCAGTGTCGGTGTTTCATGGCCCAGACGAGCCTCTTTGTCTTATTCTGGCTTTCTTGCTGCCACTCGTCCTGTCAAACCTGCAGCTTGAAGTTTTCTCTTCACAGCTGAAACTGAGACTTTCTCACTACGACCACTATGAAGCTGCTTGAAGCTGCTGTCCTGTGAGCTGCTGATCACACAGCTGTTAACTCTCAGAAACTTGTCCTCTGATTCAGTCGTGTCTTTGGGTCTGCAGACCTCCTGCTGTCACAGTTTCTGAGCCTTTGATGCTGAAGGAAACTGGACTCACTGACACCTTGACTTTCTTTGCAGTTTCTCTGTAGGACAGACCGACATTTATAAGTGTTATGATGGTCTGTGTCTCTTCCACTGTTAATTGCCTCTTTCTCACCATGTTTGTAGCAACACATTACTTTCTGCAGGACAATATTGTTCAGCTGATGCTCACGAGGGTACATCAGTGTGTCCCAGCACTGCTTTTATGCAGACAGAGGGGGAAGTAATCCAGAAAGGTTGGAACAGCTGTAAGAATTAGTAGCAGCAGCTTTCAAGGCTTGATCAACCTCCATTGCTGCAGAACAGATTTAAACTGTTAACCCATGTTGTCCCTGAAAAAGGCCTTTTTGTATAATTCTGAAATGCACATTATTCTTCAGTTTTGGCCAACCTTACCTTTCATAACCTTTGGCAGTTCAGCACTTACCTTTGTACCTTAAACTGTTCATTGGACTTGAATGACTTGAAGAGCTGGAAAGATTGGGGCATTCTGAAACTCTTGACCAGTATATATTGTAGTGTATATGGCAGGTTGACTTTGGGATGCTTTTAACTAAATGTAAACATTTATGTTACCATTAGTGTTTGCCCTGATCAACCTACTTTATTTTCTTATGAAAAACTCTTGAATATGGGCATGAGTCGCCAGTTTGTGGACCAAAACAGCTTTTCAGAGCTGTGAAAACATGGAGAACACGGGCATTATCTGAACCATTGAAAAAACCCTCAGAATGCTGACTTTGCTGAAATGCAGCCAGTGCAAGTACATCTGCATCCGGTAGCAACCCTGAACCCTAACAAGCTGCCTAAACTGCCCCCAAAACATCCCAACCCAGCTACCCAGCCCAGTTGCTCTTGGCCTGTGGGTGCATGGAGCGGCTAAGCCCCCGTGTTCGCTGGCCAAAGCCCTGTGGGATTAGACCCATTCAGGCAGCGGGAAGCCACTGGTGGAGAAACAACAGACATGGGAAGTGACCCTTAGCTATAAATTAGAATTCTGAAGCTATGCCTTACTGTGATAAAATGTATATTTCTGTGTAAAGGCTTCTGTCACATCACAACTTTATCTATTACAGTAGAACAACTGAAAGTGTGTGAGGACATTGGGACCAGACCCCTTTATGTTTTTAAGTCATTTGTGTCTCTGTTTGTGTGAGTCTCACTTTCTTTCACCGTCGCTCTGCCAAAACTGATCTTATGCTGCACAAGACCAGGCCTCTTGTTTATGAGCGCTGTGCTTGATCCTTGAATATCACCTCGTGCAGAATAGACCCAGTATGAGGAACTTCATCTGCCATTTATATATAAGGCTCTGCAACATCGCAACAACACCACAAATGGTTTATTTGTATGAAACTACTTTATTTGTTATGTACGGAGACATGGTCCAAAAAATCAATAAATCGTGCCCACAAAATACTGCTTCGTGCCCACAGATAAGCATTTTGTGCGCACGTTATACATATTTCATGCCCACGAAGTAGTATTTTGTGGGCACAATGTTTTGATTTTTGGGACCATGTCATCAGAGGGGCTCCGAGTTATGCGCCGTACAAAACAGAAAGAAATTAAATCAAATAGCAAAAAAGAAAACTTACTGACCAGCCCTTTGAAAGTTAACCATCACTCATGGTGCTGCATCATAATGACGTTGGTCTAGGACTGACCAATCCCTGGTCTGGTCATTCAGTTAGCATTAGCCAAGAAGTCGGCTAATGCTAATCAACATGAGTAACCCAAATATGGCTGACAAAAAACCGAACTTGGTCATATAGTTGTTCTACTGCATAATTTAAACAGTTTCTCCGTCTTCAACACCAACACTGAGACATCAGACAGACCCGCTGTCCTTTGGTCATTGCTGTCCACGCTTTAGTTGTTGGACAGGTTGTGTGGCTGCAAACATTCACCACGCTGACAGGTGCTTGTGTTGGTGCATCGCAGCCAAACATCTACACTTGCACAGACCAAACACACCATATTTCCCCAGTCTTGGCTCATTTAAACTGGCTTCCAGTACGTTGTTGAATTGATTTTAATGCTTGTTTTTAAATCTCTAACTGGATTATCTCCATCATACCTCTCTGATCTGATAACTAATAATACTCCAAAGAGAACTCTCAGGCCAGCTGACAGGAAACAGGAAACACAGATCGGGCCTCTGCTGCACCCAAACGTCTCTCCAACACTTTTTAAAACCCGTTTGAAAACACATTTTTACTCTCTAGCTTTTGATTGTGACTGAGTTTTGTTTTGTTCTTTGTGCGTGTTCGAGCTACTTTTTTACTATCTACAGCACTTTGGTCAACCTGTTGTTTTTAAATGTGCTTATCAATAAATGGATTGATTGTTCCTCAGGATTTTGCTGTGCTGCCATGCTCTTTATAGAAAGAAGAGGCTTTCTCCTAGAAGCCCTTCAAGCCATACTTGTTCAGTCCTACTCTTGTGAACTTTAACCTGCTAATTGAGGACTGTAGAGTATGACATGCAGCTTCTCTCAGTACTGATGGTCCGACCTTGGGAAGAATTTGCGAGGCCTGCTGAGGTCCAGACCGGTTTTATTTCCCCCTCATTGTAAAATGCTGGAATTGAAGGGCACACTTCCTTTCTCACATTTCTCTGTCAGCTGTTGTTCCATTGACTCTGGACTGCATTGTTACTAAATCTGCCCGTCATCCAAACACACAGGCAGAACAATACCACAGCATTATGTCACCGACTGACTGACAGAACAGATCTACGTGTATGTGTGTGATGCTTTGTCACACAGGTGAAATCCCTGTGTGTCTTTAGTTGGCTTCCTGAGCTCATTGTCTCTCCCCTCCTCCTCTCCGTCTAGCACAGTTTGTTTTGGCAGCCCCGGGTGTCTGATGTGACTACCGCTGCGTCCCAGCAGGGACTGGACCTAGTGGTGCCCCCCCATCCTCAACCCTGATTCTGCTGACAGGGCCCAACCCACCATGCTGAGATAATGCCATTCCAGAGGGATCGTGGCTAAAGCCTCTCTTTCTGGCTCTCAGGTATATAAAGAGGAGGCAGCTGTAGAGAGGGGAGCAAAGCACTCTGAAAGCCTTCTTCAGCCACTGCTTTACTGCCACCGTTCTCCCATTCTTACCTCATCTCCATTTTTCCTCTGCTGGATTCCCCACCAAGCCAAAGTAGACCAGACTGTCTTCAGTTGCCATGGATATTGCCATCCAGCACCCCTGGTTCAGACGTGCCCTGGGCTCTGTCTACCCTGCCAGACTCTTTGACCAGTTTTTTGGAGAGGGCATGTTTGATTACGACCTCTTCCCTTACGCCGCCTCCACCATCAGCCCCTATTACAGACAGTCACTCTTCCGCAACGTTTTGGATTTTTCCAACTCTGGGATCTCAGAGGTAAAAAATATGGATTTAGTCTCATATTCTGTGGTTATTAGAGGATAGACGGCGTACATCTTTTGTTTAATACATACTTGTATTTTGTCTTGAGTTTAGTTAGACTGAAAGCTAACATCTACTGTGCTCCATACAACGTAGAGTCAAGAAATGAAGTTGTTGACCTAAAGTTTCAGAAGTTAAGGTCGAGATGTTCTCTGTGTCTGTCTCCCTCAGGTGAGATCTGACAGGGATAAGTTCACAGTCTACTTGGACGTCAAGCACTTCTCTCCCGATGAGCTCAGTGTGAAGGTCGCTGACGACTATGTGGAGATCCAGGGCAAGCATGGAGAAAGACAGGTAGTCCTCCTCTCTGATGCACACACCACGAGTGAGTGAGTTAGACTCATAGGACGTAAAGGCTTCCTGAGGGATTTTCCAACACGAGTCAGATCACTGATCAGAGATGTAGCAACAAACCACACGTACGTACGTAACCACGGTGCTTAGACATACAAACCTGTTTATGTTAGACTGTGAGAAAGTTCCCTGTAATATGTAGGAAAGGTAAAAGGATGTATTTGATCACATGAAGATGCCTTCTGTGTTGTTATGGGGTGTAATAGGTGTGTAGCTAGGTGTCCTCTAGCCTGGACATTATCATTTTATTTTGTGTTATTAGTGGAAATGAAAAGAGGAAAAACAGGTCATGTTGGACTGAAAAGACTAAATATACATTTAACACACAATACTAACGTATCCTGGCTCACAACAACTCCACTCAGTTTGTCACCCGTCTTAATAGACCTGGGTTGGTCTCTTACTTTGAAGGCTGAAACCCTCAGCAGTTAGCAGGAAGCAGTGTGTGCTCGCTCTCTCGTGAGAGTGAGCTGAGTGACGCTTTCCCTGGACTGACAACGGCTTCATGGCATCAATACTGCTGTTTTTCAGGACGACCACGGTTACATCTCCCGTGAGTTTCATCGCCGTTACCGCCTCCCCTCTAGCGTTGAGCAATCATCCATCAACTGCACCTTGTCAGCTGACGGTCTGCTGACTCTGACCGGACCAAAGGTCAGCGGGGGGAGCGAGTCTGGCCGCAGCGAGCGCAGCATCCCCGTGACTCGTGACGATAAGCCCAACGCTGCCGCCTCCTCCTAGAGGCCAAGTGCTGGTGGGTGACCCGGGGCACTGAAGGAGCTCAGCCCCGTGAATAACCAGCATCAACTGGGATGGACGACTCCAGAATTCTTCTTTCCCCCTTTCCTTAGAGGATATCTGTGTCTTCCCTGCTTCTCTTTCTATAGTTACTTCTTAACTCATTAGTATCACTGTTTAAAGTATAACAAAAATCGGCCCGCCAAGGCAGTCGAGTAAGAGGCGCTGGAGTTTTTAAAGAGAGAAGTCATCTGGAGACACTCACATGGCCCAGCATGTTTCAGAGCAGTCCTCTGACAGGCTTTGAGCTTGAAACAAACATGTTCTGTACCAGCCCTGGTTTCTCCCATTCATGTTCTTCCTCTGAAGCCTTTGTCTCACATATATCCTGTACTGAAGTCTAAGCTTTGTTCAGTGGATATCTGCTCACTATTCAAGTCCATACTAAAGAAGCAATAAAGCTGTACAATTAACAAAATGCAACCCCTGTGTGGTCTTACTCCTTTTGCCCTTCTTCTTATCAGCTCAGACTTTGTTTTGATGAATCAGGAAGAACAGAGAGAGTTTCTATAAGATAACAATGATTTCAGTGAAGCGATTTTAGCAGAGTATACAGAGGGTGAGTGACGTCTGCTCGTGCCTTTAGTCCATGGATACAGCTCAGTGTGTGCAGCGTGGGGGTGACTGCACAGAGAACAGATCAGTGCAGAAGACCTTCAGAGCAGTTCAGTCCTGTGCTTCTGCTGTACTGACACGACACAGACACACTGCAAACATCTTTACTAGGACAGGTTTAACAATGCAGATCTACATGCACTTTAAGCACTAACAATGCACAGCAGTGTGAACATACATAGAAGCTGAACGGTGAACAATGCAGTGAGAAAGGCTCTTCTTTCACTTCAAGTCCTCCCTCGTCACACACGGCTCTGTTTGCAGGCCCGGCCCTGGAAACACACCATGTCACAGTCTGTGCTCAGAAAGGTCAGGGATGGATCTCACGGTGATGTGAGGAAGGGACAAGTGTCTACATTTGCATGCAGTGCACAATCACACCAGCTTTAGACTTTAGATCTGCCCGTGTGAGACATCAGTGCAGTTGCTTCTCTATTCAGCAAAACAGAGACTAACAGCCGAACCTAAAACACACTAACTAGTGCTTTCACTAACTGTTATGTGATAAATTACCAGGTGTGAAGAAAAGTAGCAGTGAAAGACTCAGATGCTAACAAAAGAAGCAAAACAGGTGAAGTTAACCTGAACACATACCAAGTCCTCATTTCTGTCCTGACAGAGTTAGTGTGGTAAACACAATGACTGCAAGAGCAGGGAAGCAGGGTTCATCATACTGCGGTACCTGTTGGAGGGCCTGGAGGTCCTCCAAGGTCTGCAGAGCAGTCAGTCTCAGGCTTGGCTGCGTGCTGGCAGCGAGCCTGCTGACGCGAGCACACAGGTCTGGATCCAGGAGCGAGGAGCCCAACAGGAGCAACACATCGTCCTCTAACAACATGGACTGCAGGAGACGCAGGGAGTGGAGACACACCTCCCAGTGTCCGTCTACAGACACACAAATTAGATCCTGGAATACACAGTCTGTGACACTGACAGTTTATTCAATTAACTATATCAGTGTCATTGAAGGTTAGACTTGAGACGGGTTGTAGGCCAGAGCTAGAGCACAGTGTCTGCACAGTGTCTGTGAGTGATGGGCAGACACTGTTGTTGTTGGAGCATGCAGCAGCTTACCATCAAGCAGGCTCCAGATGAGAGGGAGGATTCCTTGGTTCTCACTCAGGTACTTCAGTCCTTTGAGACTGATGCTCACGTTATAGAGCGCCATCAGCATCAACCTGCAGCAAAGCATCACCGTAGTGAACAGCAGTCCACACTGCAGAGAAACACTGACATCTAGTGGCCACAACATATCAACACATTCAGATCCCTTTTAAGAGCTTTTAAAAAAGAAGTTTAATAAAATTCCAGTGAGTGAGTGGTGGTTGGTCAGCACTGTGAAACTATGATGTTCGTCAAGTTTGTGGGTTTCATTGTGGTCGTATGAGCTCTGCACACTGTTGCAATTACAGGTATTTACTTTAGTAGGTCCCTTTTTACTAACACATACCACACACAAACATTACAAACTCTTGGTCGCTATAATAATAATAATAATAATAATAATAATAATAACTCTATTTATAAAGTGCTTTCAAACAAAGTGCTGTGCAGCAATTTGAAACTAAAAAGATGAATAAATAAAAGCGATGAATAGCAGTACAAGTAAAACACAATACAAGTTAAAAACAGTAAGAATTTAAAAACTAAAAGCCACAGAATTAAGACCTGTACACAAATGTGTGTTCAACACATGGAGCACGGGGTGGAACATAAAGGTGTAAAAGGTCGGAGAGGTATGAAGGTGCCAGTCCGTTTAAAGCCTTGTAGGTGAGCAGCAGGACCTTAAAATCTGCTCGAACCTGACGAGGTAGCCAGAGATCTCAGAACAGGGGTAATGTGCTCAAATTTCCCAGTTCTTGTTAAAATGCGAGCAGCTGCATTTTGCACCATCTGTAGACCTCTGAAACTTTTCTTTGGAAGCCCAGAAAGAAGAGCGTTACAATAATCAATACATGAAGACACAAATACATGGACAAGAACCTCTGCAGTGTCGCTTGACATAACCTGTCTGATTCTGGCTATGATCACTTTAACTTTCTACTAATATGTCAATGAAAACAGAATCTGCATCTTTCTATCCATGTGCTGCTGATGATCAGGGTGCAGCCAGCATGGGCAACAGTGTGAGCAGACATGCCCAAACCTCCATCTCCCACTGAACATCCTTCAGCTCTTATCATAGGACACCGAGGCATTCCCAATTGAGAGACATCCCAGCTGGACATCTCTGAAATATCTCACATATGAAGGGTACCAGTGAGGTGGCTGCACCGTATCAAATGGCTCCAATCCTCGTGGAGAAGCAGCAGCTTTAATCCGTGTTGGAACTACTTATGTTGTTTGTCTTAATAAAATGTTAGAACTTCAATGCTAGAAGGAAGCTCAGGAAACAAGGAGAGACATCAGAACACAGATCAAGTTTTTAGACACGCCTTTGTATCAGTTTGAAAAGCTTATGTTACGTCAAAGTGTCCATGTTGCCCAGCAGGGCGACAACAATACTCAGCCTTTTATAGCTGAGGGATAAGAATGATGACAAAGGAGGCACAAAACCTGCAGCCCAAACTCTTCTACAAACTGTTACATGGATTTTATATTGTACAGAATGAGAAGCCAATAGTCACTCACAATTACAGCAGCTGGAACTGCATGGAAACCTGGACCTACAACCCTCTGGAAACCAGATTCCAGCTGTTATCAGCTTTTTAATAAACATTGTTGACCTTACTGGTTATAAATGGGATCATTCATCTTGGCAGACTTAGACTGATGAACTGATGAGTATATAATTATACTATACTGATGTTTATACCAGAGAAGATCTTAAAATGGAGCGAGTACGTTTAGCTCATAGCATTACCGTTAACTGTCACACTACAAAATCTAACTCAAATAAAGTCCAAACCTCTGTGAACACTCTTTAAATGGAGAGTCCTCTTCACACACTGAGGTTAATTATGGAGTTCCACAGGGTTCAGTGCTAGGACCAATTCTGTTTACATTATACATGCTTCCCTTAGGCAGCATCATTAGAAGACATAGCATACATTTACACTGCTATGCAGATGACACCCAGCTCTATCTCAAATTCAAATTCAAATTTTATTTGTCACACACACACAACCATACACAGTATGACATGGGGGTGAAATGCTTGTAGCTGTACAATGCCCGACCATTAAATGACAGAAGAAATGTTTTACAATATTTACAATTTACTACAAAAATTTACAAATTAACTTAGGAATTTACAGTAACGAATGTGCAAATAGCAGAAGAGATTATAAAGATAAGGATTATAAATTATAGGAATTATAATTTATAATCGATCGCAAAGGTAGTATTGGTAGATCGCATGGCATTAAAAAAATAGATGCCAGCCTATCATCCATCCCGTCACTTGATTGATACAGGGAAGCCAGTCAGATGACATCAGATTTTTTCTGACGCTTAGGTCGCTGCGCATGCGCAAACAGCGGCGCGAAGTGTAGTAAAACTGACAAGCTAGTCAGCGAGTTAACTCCAATTTTTAGCTCTCGGTTTTTTCTCTTAAACCTAGCCGTCAGCAGCTACTGTCCGGACTATGCATCCCTGGCTGATTCAATTCAGTGCAAGTCATCAGAGTAAACTCAGGTAATGACAAAAAATTTACATAGTTAATTGTGTTGTGAAATATTGGATATTGCGGTTATGCATGTATATACATTGTAGATATAAAGAATCCTCAATATATTTATAAATAAGTATATGTTTTGGATTTTTGTAGTGGGTAGATTATTTTGACTTGGTCATTTTATAAGTAGCTCACATGCGGAAAAAGTGTGAGCACCCCTGGTGTAGATGGACAGCAGGTCAGGGAGCTCTGATTGAATGATGCGTTCTGCCGAGCGCACCACCCTTTGCAGATCTCGTCTGTCCTGCTTGGTGCTGTTCCCAAACCAGGTGCAGATGTTTGACGTCAGGACGCTCTCGATGGTGCAGGAGTAGAAGTTCTTGAGCACCTTCAGTGGCAGATGGAAGTCTCTAAGTCTTCTGAGGAAGAAGAGACGCTGACGGGCTTTCTTAACCAGGGTGTTGATGTGACAGGACCATGACAGGTCCTGAGTGATGTGGACACCCAGGTATCGGAAACTGTCCACTCTCTCCACTGGCGTGCCACTGATGATGAGGGGTTTGTAATTCCTCGCCTGCTTTGTAGTGAAGTCCACGATCAGCTCCTTAGTCTTGCTGACGTTTAGGAGGAGGTTATTCTCCTGGCACCAGGTCTCCAGGTTCCTAATCTCCTCCAGGTAGGCCGTCTCGATGTTGTCGGAGATCAGGCCCACAACAGCAGTGTCGTCAGCAAACTTGACAATGGAGGTGGTGTCGGATGTGGCAACACAGTCATAAGTGTACAGTGAGTACAGCAGGGGGCTTAAAACACAGCCCTGAGGCACTCCAGTGCTGAGTGAGATGGAGGGGGAGACTTCCTCACCCTCACTGATTGGGGTCTGTCTGTGAGGAAGTTGAGGATCCACTGACACAGTGATGAGCTGAGTCCTAGATCCGTCAACTTGGTGAAAAGCTTAGAGGGAATTATTGTGTTGAATGCTGAACTGTAGTCCACGAACAGCATCCTAACATAATTCCCTCTGCCAGTGTCCAGGTGACTCAGGGATGTGTGGAGCAGGTGAGATATGGCATCGTCTGTGGAACGATTAGTCCGGTAAGCAAACTGAAGTGAGTCGATGGTGGGAGGAAGTGAAGAAGTGATGTGATCTCTCATCAGTCTTTCAAAACACTTCATCACAATTGAAGTCAGTGCTACTGGACGGTAGTCATTGTGGCAAGCGGGCTGTTGTTTCTTTGGAACAGGGACAATAATGGACCGTTTGAAGCACGTGGGAACCACAGCTTGGGCCAGGGAGAGGTTGAAGATCTCCGTGAACACCGGTGCTAGTTGATCAGCGCAGGCTCTAAGGACCCGGCCAGGGATTGCATCTGGTCCTGCTGCCTTCCTGGTGTTCACCCTCCTGAAGGTGTTCCTCACGGCATGCTCTGTGATGACGAATGCATTTTCTTCACTGGTGCACTCCGAGCGCGCGCAGCCGTTTGTTGTTTTAATTGCTGCGGCGTCGAAGCGAGCATAAAACGTGTTCAGCTCATCAGCCAGTGAAGCATCTGCATTCATCATTGAAGAAGCTGGTCGTTTATAGTCCGTTATAGTCCGCAGTCCTTTCCACAGGCTCCTAGAGTCGCACTGTCGTAGCTGTGACTCTAGTTTTTCCCCGTAGCTCCGCTTTGCCTTTCGGACCGCGCTGCGCACGTTGTAGGACGCAGCCTTGTATAGGTCCATATTACCGGAGACGAGCCCTTCATTGTAGGCAGCGGTGCGTGATCTCAGAGCGTCGCGGATGTTTTTATCCACCCACGGCTTCTGGTTGGGAAACGTTCGGATGATAGTTCTTTCTGCTGTGTCGTCCGCTAGTTTCCCGATAAATCCCACAACCGCTTCCGTAAACATGTTGATGTCATCAGAGCTGCGCCGAAACATGTCCCAGTCTGCGTCATCCATGAAGCCAGATAACACGCACCAATGAGTTAAACTGCAGGAATGTCTTAAAGACATAAAGACCTGGATGGCCGCTAACTTTCTGCTTCTTAATTCAGATCAAACTGAGGTTATTGTACTCGGCCCTGAAAATCTTAGAAATATGGTATCTAAGCAGATTCTTACTCTGGATGGCATTACCTTGGCCTCCAGTAACACTGTGAGGAACCTTGGAGTCATTTTTGACCAGGACATGTCCTTCAATGCACATATTAAACAAATATGTAGGACTGCTTTCTTCCATTTGTGCAACATCTCTAAAGTTAGAAATATCCTGTCTCAGAGTGACGCTGAAAAACTAGTTCATGCATTTATTACTTCCAGGCTGGACTACTGTAATTCATTATTATCAGGATGTCCAAAAAACTCGCTGAAAAGCCTTCAGCTGATCCAAAATGCTGCAGCAAGAGTCCTGACAGGGACTAGAAAGATGGTAAATGGACTGATTCTTATATAGTGCTTTTCTACTCTCCCGGAGTGCTCAAAGTGCTGTATACAACATGCCTCATTCACTCAATCTCCCAACTGCCCACACTGACTCTAAACTGAGCGCTTTTATAACAAAACTCACACTCCGATGGATGCATCGGAGAGCAACTTGGGGTTAGTATCTTGCCCAAGGATACTTGGCATGCAGACTGGAGGAGCCAGGGATCGAACCACCAACGTTCCAATCAGTAGGTGACCTGTTCTACCTCCTGAGCTACAGCCACCCCGAGAGAAAGAGAGAGCATATTTCTCCTGTTTTGGCTTCCCTTCATTGGCTTCCTGTTAAATCCAGAATTGAATTCAAAATCCTGCTCCTCACATACAAGGTCTTCAATAATCAGGCCCCATCTTATCTTAATGACCTTGTAGTACCATATCACCCTATTAGAGCACTTCGCTCTCGCTCTGCAGGCCTACTTGTTGTTCCTAGAGTATTTAAAAGTAGAATGGGAGGCAGAGCCTTCAGTTTTCAGGCCCCTCTTCTGTGGAACCAGTTTCCAGTTTGGATTCAGGCTCAATCAGGTGACACTGAATCCCTGAGGCTGGTGGGGATTCCCATGATGCACTGGGTGTTTCTTCTTCACTCACTATGTGTTAACAGACCTCTCTGAATTGAATCATGCTTGTTATTAACCTCTGTCTCTCTTCCACAGCATGTCTTTATCTTGTTTTCCTTCTCTCACCCCAACCAATCACAGCAGATGGCCCCGCCCCTCCCTGAGCCTGGTTCTGCCGGACGTTTCTTCCTGTTAAAAGGGAGTTTTTCCTTCCCACTGTCGCCAACGTGCTGCTCATTGGGGTTTTCTCTGCATGTATTATAGTAGGGTATAATATATAATAATATTAGATTATATAATATAAATATATAAAGCACCTTGAGGCAGCCGTTGTTGTTATTTAGCACTGTATAAACAAAACTGAATTGAAAATTTAATTCAATTTAACCTGAACCGCTGAAGTGCTCCCAGTGATGCTTACAAAGGAGTGCAGCATAGTGGAAACACACCCTGTCACAGGCTAACTAAAAATGTGTGGCTGCCATCAAAGTCTGCACAAGCCTATTCTTAAAAAGACCCGGATGTTCTCCTGTTACTGTTTCATTCTAATAAAGTGTTTCAATGGTGTGGACCTGACTCTGATCCGTTTTCACTTACATTTCACACAGTGTGCAGACTTTTTGAAAACTATGTTGTGAATAAAGTCAGTACAGCTGACCAACACTGAGGCTCACTGATGGTTTCAAATTAAAATCTATATTACTGAATGAAAAATGTAGGAATTTTACTTTGCAAATGACTGCTTTAGAGGAAAGTAAAAGTAGGTTTGATCCTGTTATGATTCATGGATCAAACATTGTGTCACGTTCTTGTTAACTCTATTCAATCCTGATACATATTAATGACAAAGAGGTTGATCCACATACACTTTCAGTCTGGGGAAGACACCAGGCTTCATCAACTTGAGAAGTTTCATCAAAGTGTCCAGCAAGACATGCGCTGAGCTTGACAGGAAGTCCCGCCCCTGCGTTACTGCTGCTACATCTGATTGATAAGAAACAAAGAAAAGTCAGCTGACAATCGAGCAGTTATTCGTGTTGATGGAGGTTCTAAGAAAATGTGCTTCGACACATCCTTTCTGACTGCTAGAAGCTTCAGACTCACTAGTAATGGTCCCAGCCACTGCCAGCACAAACTGGTGCTCGTGGGAGTTGTAGTCCTCAGTTTGACTTTTCTCCTCTTCATCCAAAGACGTGACAAAGCTCTCGAGAGTCTGAGCAGCTACAGCAAGGAAGGCCTGCAGCTTCCCCTGAAGTGTGCGCACGCACACGCAACACACACACACACACACACACACAATCCAGCAGCATTAACATCTGCTGTTACAAATACTGTTAGATCATGTCTCAGTGACCGACAAAACATGGAGCCAATTTAATTTGGAGAGAGAAGAGAAGGAGCAGAGAGGATGCTCTTTTGTTTGCACTGCATAAAATTATTATGTGGAACGACCAAAATATATGGAGCCATGTTTCTTTTGCATCAAACACTTTAAACAACATATTTTATTGTTTCAGCTAAAGATGTACAACACAGTGGTCAGAAGGTCATTTTGTAATTATACTGTGTTGGTTTGATCAAGCAAGTCAAACTAATTATTGTGCATGCTGGGACAAGTTTGTTACTGTGGAAATGATTTTTGATTTTTTAAAGGCAGATATTTGTTCCGGCTGCAGCCCATTCCCAAAACACTTGTGTCTCCTCCTACTGGGATTAAACTGGGATCTGATGTTCATGTATTGAATACTGTTTCACTTTCAGCTGTGGCTGCACTTTATACAAACGCTACTGACCACTAACATGTATCCCTGTAGCCATATTTGGGGTTTTTGTTACAGGGAAACAAGTCCAAGTCCACACACAGAGACAGAAAAGACTGAACATGACTCACATCAGCCAGCCAAAGTGAGACGGTGTCCTCCTTGGCAGAGCAGCTCCACAGCAGACTGCAGGCAGCAGATCCCAGACCAGAGCAGAAGTCTGCCTGCTGCTGCAGCTCCACTCTGCTCTGCCACAGTTGCTCACGTAACAGCAGCTTTTCCTGAACATCCATTCACGTGGATTCAGTGCAGTGTCACATACAACAAGTAATAAATGACAGCATGGCTTAAAGCAAGACAAGCCCAAATTCATCAAGCAAGTCCAGTTTCCTCAGTGGGATACCAGAAATATTTTCATGTTATTGTTATGAGTCCATTTTCAGGTCTGACTGTCGCTCTCACCTCTTTCTCTTTTTGACTCTCAGTTTGCACAGCATCCAGTCGAGACTGCAGGTGCAGACACTCCTGCCTCATCTGCTCCTTCACAATCTGCTCCTTCACTAAACACACACACAGTTTGAGAGCAGATATTCTTATGTAATGTTTCTAACACTAGTTTTCCACAACATGAAACTTTGTCAGCTTTAAGGTAGAGTTTTGGTCCCATTTTGATTATGTCATAATCTCCCAGTCCTGTAAGAGGCCGGCAACCTCTCCGGAGTATAACCGCCTCTAATTCCAACCCCTGAGACCCTAAACTGAATAAGTGGCTGAGAATCGTGATTTATGACACGGTCTCCATGGTGGCGGTGAGTGTTTACCATGAGAAAGCAGAGACAGGGTTTCACTGCGGTGGTCCTGGGTTTCTGGACCTTCTATGGGTTTGTAATTCTTTTCATTTTCACAGGGACAAAACAACCAGTTAATAGTTAACAAACTTTCTTTAGTGGGGGACACTGAGGCCTGAGCCCTTCATGGAGTGTAGCACACAGGTGAACCAGGGGGAGGACATGATATTAGGGGCCATGGAGTCTAAGCAGTGAATGGCAGTATGCAACTTAAAAGTCCGCGTCTTACACACAGCACACTGTGTGGTCTGTGTGTGCATCTCCCACAGATGTGAACTAGGTTTCATGTAGTAACAGACTTGATGTTCCTGTAAAGGAAGAGGAAAAAGGATAGCATAGTGCTCAGAGATGGACAGGTCAATACAGGGCACATCTCAGGTCCAGTGTGGGACCTCTTAGATGATATGCTGCGTGCTGCTGGAGCAGTCTAACAGTGGCATACATTCTGCAGTAAAGGGGCAGCTGTGAGAGTCAGTATGGGTAAGGAGGCGTGTGGAGGAGGACAAGCTGGGGCTTCTGGGGGTGGTAAACAGGGTCGAGTGGGCAGAAGAATCCGAAATGCTGTCGTGCCAAAAAGTGATTTCTGATTTTTCCCTGCGTTTTTTTATGTCTCTTTGCTTAGACAAAGATATTAAAGGAAATTTAAAGAAGTTCAGGCGCCTTCTTCCAGGCTCCTTAGACCACCATGAGCTGGATGACTGAGCACCTACACAGATAATCAGACCAGTCCTTTGGGTCACTTCAAATACCTTTATAGAGCTGTCACGTTATATTTGGCGCAGTGCTAGAGCCCTCCTGAAAAGGACATTTTTAATGTCAATGACGGTTTTTACCCAGATAAATGGGTGAAAAACCTTAAGTGCAGCGTCTATCATGCAGGCAGGTCAGTGAGAAAAATAAATGACATCTCGGGGGTTTTCAGCCTCAGCACAACCTTTATCATCCCCGTGATGCATTCACGGTGGTGCTGATATTTCAGCATCTCTGCAGCGCTATCGAGGAGGAGCGACGGGAAAAAAACGCGTGTGACAGATGGAGGAAGATGTCACAAAGAGAGGAAACGGAAAAACCTTACATGTGATGACTGATTCGTTTTAGACTTTTAAATCACACGTGATGTTTTGCTGAGCTGGCTTTTTGTTCGTGTTTTTCAAAGGTTGCATGGAAACAGCAGGCGGCTGGTTAGAGTACGGCGGGGTTCGTAAAGAGCGCTTCTCAGCTTTGTCGCGATGACGTCTGCGCCTGTCAGAGGACATCAAGGAGCATGCTCAGTGTCACGAGAGATTTGATGACATCATCATCCAGGAGCGAGGTGACGGCATAGATCCAGCAGAGCCGACGGGACATATTTCATGGTCGCCATGTCGGAGCACAAGCAGCTAGTTAGCAAGTTAGCCTCTGTGCCAGAGCCAGAGAGACGGGGAGCACCACCCTAAAGCCAGGCCGTGGCAGGCGGAGGCCAGGATGCTGGCAGATCGGGCTGCTCTCAGAAGAATGGTCCAGTGGAAAGCAGCGGGGGTGACAAACAGCCGGACACAGCAGCAGGTGAGGACACCAGGCACCTAACAGCACCCAAGATACTGTCTCCATGTCTTTAGGAGAATTTGTGGAAATACCACATATTCACTAGTTTGACAGGCAGGAAATACTATTTTTGTACCCCCACCCCAAACTGCTGAAAGCTGGGAACCTGGCATAGCTCGGCGTGGTGTGCAATGTCTTCCAAAAAAAGACACGACCCAATTCTTCTTATATTACCACAACATACTGTGATGAGACAACATCCTTCGTGAATAGCAGTGCTAAATGCCTGTGCAGGTCATGGTAACCTAAGGAGCTTGGAAAGAAAAGCAACTGGACTTCTTTAAGGTTCTTGAAGATGTTTGAAGAAACTGGTGGAGAGTCCCAGGTGGCTCACAATACCAGTTGTCTGCCACCTACAATCCAGTTTGGAGATCCCTTCCCAGGCACCTTAACAACCACTCACATCTTGCCAGTTGACCTCAACAGGTCAGGTGAATTGGTGAAGCAAGGTCTCACGATGGTCTCACCCGAAACCTCTGCTGATAATGACCCACACCCTTTTTCACACCTTGACTCATGTGGTGAGACACATGATCAGCAGTGGGTCAACTCCCACTAGGGTCCCACCGGGGACTCTCTTAGAACCGAAGAAGCTTCTCGGATGAGAGGTGAAATGTCTTCAAGAAACTTAAAGTCCAGATGCTTTTCTTTCCAAGCTTCTTAGATCAACAGTGCTGTATATTTACTGGGTCAGGCCCAGGTCAGAGTAGAAGATAAAATGAGGCTAATGAGAAAGCAGGTGCACCTGGCTTTCCTTATCACCTGTGAGGGCTGTTAAACAGACCTGGCTCCACTGACATTAGACAACTCTGTCTCTCTGTAGCTGGATGTCTTCAACAAGCCTTCAGGTTTATACATTAACTGTATATGTTCTGCTCTGTGATACACACAACACCCTCGTGTTTACAGCAGGATCAGAGTGGAGTTCAGCATACTTGTCTGAGCTGCTTGGGCTTTATGCAGCATCTCCATCAGATCCCCATTCACAACTCTGGGCAGGAACTCTCTAAGCTGCATGACTTCTGTGGTCAACTTCTCTAAATCTCTCTTCCTCACTCGGATAAAGCCACCCTGGAAGAAAAAAAGATAGAAAAAGACTGCATCCTTCTTTGCCACAGATGCGCTCATTTAATTGTGCTTTTTTAGATTCTAAGTAATCCATAGACAGACAAGGAAACTATTAAATATGCACTCGAGACCAGGCAGAGTGTGATAAGGGCTCAGTGTAAACTGCTATCACAATGAAGCATGTCTGTAGGATGGCCTAGAAATAAGCAATGGGGACAAATGAATAGAAAACACAGAAGGAAAGTCTTAGGTATGTGTTGGCCGACCATGTTCTGCAATATCAGCTTCAGTGCACTGATTCTCTGAGTTTTAAATCATCACCATCATTTAAGAGGTCTCTGCTGAGTTACTGGTTTAACTTAATTAAGTTCAGACAGACTTTACAGTGTCTCCAGAACAGAGACACTTCCTGTAGTTTCTTCATTGAAATTATGCACAGCCCACATTTTTAGTTTTATAATGTAATGTAAGTCTACAGTGTCATCTCAGGGTTTGAGCACACTGCCTAAAGATGGCTCTGTCACTCAGATAGTTGTATTTGAATTATAACAAGGTTAAAGGTTTAGCTGCTGGCTTGAAAAAGTCCCACTTTTATTAGCCAGGTACGCGTTTTAACTCTGTACTTGTAGTAACCACTATCACAGATTCATCGAACACTGAGAGGCCCAGTCTTTGGACTCCAGCCGGTCTGACGAGGACAAAGCTAAAGATGCCGTCTTTGTTCTCCTGATTAGCAGGAACAGCAGGCAGGTTCGTCCGGGGCTGGCTGGGTGTCTTACCTTTGCCTTTTGGCTCGTCTTTTTCCCGCCTGATAAGGCTGCCATGTTACTGCTGGTTGGTGAGTCTGCTTCTGGGGTCACAGAGACCAGCACTCAGTTTATTACACAGCTAGCAAAGCTAGCACGTTAGCTAAGAAATGTTTCTGAATCCACAGACAGAGGTTTGAGTTGTTTAGTGCCACATCACCAATGTTTTTGAATATATTGGACACATAAAGATGCTCACCAGTGGTGTGAGTCAAAGGACTGAGGACCTGTTCCTGGCCGCTTTTTAGCGCAGACCGCCCCAAACACACGGGACGTAGCTGTGAGGCGGGCTCCAGTCCGGGTTTTACGGCCTGCGAGAGAGCTGGGCTCTTCCTTTGTGTTTGAACTTCTTCAGTGTGCTCCGTGGGACCGGTGCGGTGGAGACAAGCGCTTCCGTTTGCCCTCTCTCAGCTCACTCATGTCTGGGGGACTAGAAGCCCGCTTCTCCGGGGATGACGTGTTTGTGAGCCGCTTCCCAGTGCACCGTGCCTGCCGGGATGGAGATGTTGGGGCTCTGGTCCTTCTGTTACAGCAGCTGTCAAACCACATCCATCTAACTGCCGAGGACTCCTTCTATGGATGGACTCCCATTCACTGGGCTGCTCACTATGGACAGGTTAGCATGCAATCACTGGGTATTCAATAGTGGTGTCCATGAAACACGAAAGAGGGTTAAAATAGGTGTGCACTTTTGCCTGCTGCTGTGAACTGTAACCACACTGTGTGTATTATATGTTTAAACTCCAACATGGCGGCGGACAGCGCTCATAATCAAGCTAAAAGATTTTTTCCTCTTTAATATTTCGCCGCGCTCCTTTACTGTGTTTGATTGGCCCAAACAGTTATGTCTGAGTACCGGCGTACAACAAAGGTTTTTTAAAGACAAAAAAAAAAAAACTTGACGTGTTTGGAGGTTTTCATTGGTTCAGTAGGAGCCAATCGCTTTTTAGGCGCCAAAATCGGCTCAAAACAAACACGAAGCCTGCGACGCCGCAACAGCCTCTGTTCTCTAGAAATATAAAAACTTGCTCTCTGTTTTTTTTATTTTATTTTATTAGATGATTAATTACTTCTCGTACGATTCTGATCTTCTTCATTTTATATCACTGTCTTTACCAAAGCTCTGCTAGAAGCGTCTCTTCAGCCACCTTGAAATATCTCCAAACACTTACTGGGCACATGTTTTAAGCAGTGTCTGGATGTACTTAAACTTTTTGCTTATACGTCCCTGTAAGCGGACCTTAAGTGGGATTTTTAAATATGTCTAACAACCAAAGTCAGCTGAAGCCTGCTTTGAGAACAGCACGCTGTACAATACTCAGGTGATATACAAGGAGAACTGTTGGAGATTTCTTACAATGAAAGTGCGTCAGTGCAGAGGTCTCCTCTGAGATCTGCAGCAGTGACATACATGAGCAGTGTGTCACTGTGATTCTTGTATTTGTTACTGGCATGTGGCACAGCTGGAGTGCGTGATGCACCTGGTGGAGATGGGCTGCGAGGTGAACAGGGTGACCAGCCGATTCAATCAGACTCCAACACACACTGCAGCATTCGGAGGACATCCTCACTGCGTGGTGTGGCTCACTCAGGCTGGGGCTGACGTCAACAAGCAGGTCAGTGTGTGGAAACTCACCTATTGTGTAGTATTTAATGCTTAATGTGGTGCTGTTTGCATCTATGAGTGTTATCACTGAATATTTGAATCTAGGGACCTCTGGTTTATGCATCTGCTGTACATAAGTTAGATGAAGTTCATTTTATTGACAGTGTCTCCAGCGTTGTTCACACTAAATATGTACTTGTAGTCATGGTAAGGTTTTGGGACTGAACTTGTACTTGCAGCAAAGCTGAAAAGATAATTAGAAATGGATGCAGAGTTCACAGTGCCAGCAGTACTCATGAACCCGAGCTCTTCCATTAGTGGCCCAGGCGTGGGCCGGCAGGGCAGGAGCTTTCACTGCTGCTGGTCACCTTTTATTTCAAAAGAGCAGTGCACAATAATCTGAGCAGTGTCACCACAGCTGCAGTCCTGTGACTGTGAACATTTTCATATTATGATATTGTCTCCTAGAGTTCGATTGGTCAGTAATATTAGTGTCATTTTTGCATGTCTATAACACAGTTGGCTTGTGCTATTCTAACAGCTTCATTCATATCTCAAACCTTACAGTTTACGTTGTGTTTTCAGGACTTTGTTGGTGAGGCTCCCATTCATAAGGCAGCTCGGTCAGGTAGCTTGGAGTGTATCCAGGTCCTTTTGATAGCAGGCGCTAAACCGCAGTAAGTATCCTCCAGTCTTCGGTTTAGTAGTAATATCCAGTGTAAAGCACCACAGAAGCTCTGGCACACAGAGTGTGAACCACAGCAGCTGCTACACGTCTTAGATTTGAGTCATGTAGGCCACACATGCTCAGCAGGTCTGGTCAGAATAACTACAGCTTTTATTTTTACTGTGAAATTTACTTTAGTGGGAAATCCTGCAGCTCAGTGCTGTGCTTCAGATATCCCGCCTGAGGTAAACCCAGAGGAGGAGGAGGATGTGGCATCAGCCAGCATAATTTCTGCTGACTTGTTTTTGTTTTCCTGATTAACAGGCTGCGTTTGGCGTTCTTTAGTGCTGCGTGTTTCCTCATGCTAACAAAGATCAGCTGCTGTGGTTCTGCCGTGTTTTCTGTGGTTCTGCCGTGTTTTCTGTTGTCCTGAAATCTTATTCTTAGTGTCTCATCAGCTGTTGGGAGGGAACAAGCCACAGTGGTCTACTGTTAACATCCTCGCAATCATTTTCCATCTGTCATCACCAAGATGAAGATGTAGTGAAGTTCTGGTACAAACAGGTGACATGAAATAGTCTCAAGATCCTTGATTCAAAAAAAAAAAAAAAGTAATTGTCCTTAACTGTCCATAGGGCTGGGCGATATGACCCAAAATTCATATCTCGATATTTTTTAGCTGGATGGAGATATAAGATATATATCTCGATATATATATTTTTAAGCCATAAAGTAAGAACAAAAAGAGAGTTCTTAGTCAAAGCTGTGTCCCAGATGTCACACAGGCACTTTTATTAACATACAGCACAGATGTACATGAAAAATTACTCAAAATTAAATTATGAGCATTCATTAAATAATCATGCTCCATAAATAAAAGAAAACAAGGTTGTTTTTGTGCTAAACAAAGAGCTCACAATTGTGCAGTCAAAATGTAAACTAAAAGACGCTGAGCGTAATAACAAAGACAGACAGATTTCACAGCTGCTCTGTTCCCAACTTGTACTGCGTGACTGACAGCCTGGAGTTTGAAATCCGCTTCATAACCACGTCTCTTACAGGTGCCATTTATGGTCCTTATACACACACAATACGGTAATATTACGTTGATGCACAGTACGTATCACTCCGCGAAGCTCTTCGGTAGCCGTAATGCGCCGACAATCTATCAAGCGGTGCAGCTCCGTAGCTTACCAAAGTCGTACTCAAACATTTTTGACAGATTGCTGAGCGCCGTGTACCACATAAAATCGGTTCGCGGCCATCAAGCACAACCAGAATTCATACATAAGGCGCGCTGTCAACTTTTGAGAGAATGAAAGGATTTTAGGGTTAGCGCTGTTAGCTCGTTAGCGCGGTTAGCTCGTTAGCACGTTGACGCCGTCTAGCCCCACGCATGGGGCGATGCGCAGTAACTCGTTAACGGAGATTTGCCGTGTCCGTCTTGTCGCTGCCTGCACGTGAAGCGATGGGGGAGGAGGGGGAGTTGTCTTCAGTGAAGGCGAGGCGGAGTAACGTTGCGTAGAGACAAAAGTGGACGAAAGAGAGGCAAACTTGCGGCTCCACAACTATAATTATAACGTAACATAGACTATATCGATATAAAGGATATTGTCACATCTTATATCTCGTATAAAAATATATCGATATGTTTTAAAAACTCGATATATCGCCCAGCTCTAACTGTCCATAAGGAAGTTACAGCAGAAAATCCATTCTGTGGCGGTGTAGTAAATAATGGCCTCAGGTTCTATTAATACTTAACTTAGTGAGAACATAATGATAAAGACCAGTTAAAATCTGTGCCAAAGCTTGCTTTATTGGACAAATCCAACTCATAATGCCATATGTTTTACAAATCTTTGAACTGAGATAATCTATCATTTTAAGAAAAATACGAGCTGATTTTGGGTGTGACGGCAGCAACACTTCACAAAGAGTTGGGATGTTGGATTGGAGCGATCAGAGGTTCAAAGCAGAAACAGCTGGAGGAAGAATTTACAGTTAATCAGCTGGTAACAGAGAGGGACACGTTCAAAGAGGCGAGTTCCTCAGAAGTAAAGGTGGACAGAGTCCATCAGTCTGCAGAAAACTGCAGGTTCAGAATAATGTTCCTCACTGTGAACATGTCATCACGGACAGTAATGATGGAGCTGATTCACAGCTCTGCGTGTCATCCACACATGCAGGATAAAGCTCCATTATGCAGAGAAGAAGCCAGATGTGGAGTGGGGTTGCATCAGTGCCTGTGGACAGCCTTTCCAGATATGCAGCTGGCACATCTGGAAAGGCTCCATCAGTGTGTGAAAGTACATACAGGTTTTAGAGCTGTAGAGGTGTTCCATCCACGTGTTTCAGGGAAGCAGACGGCATCTACTCCAGCATCATGGCTCATTGTAGAGGAGTCCGTCTGCAGAGCTGGCCTGCCTGCAGCCCAAACTGTTCACCAACTGAGAACATCTAGTGTGTCATGAAAGCAGAGCCAGGACTGACCAGAGCGGGACACCGGTCCTCTCCCAAACGTGCAGCAGCCGCTCTCCTCAGCTCACACGTGTTTACAGACTATAGTTAAAAGAAGGCAGGAGGCTGCACAGTGATGAACGTGGCCCTGTCCACCTTTGTTGCTGCCAGCACATTCATAATGACCTTACTGTTTTTCAGACGGTTCATTTTAGTTTAAAAAATGTTTTCTGTGAATCAGAGTTTACGACGTTCTGCGTCGTACAAAGTGTCCCACTATTAAAACGTGTTTCAGTGGCCGTTCCCTCCAGTCAGCTCATTTGAGTGCCATTTGCTTTAAAGAGTGATAGTAATGTTGTGTGTGTTGTGTTTTGTTCAGCAGCGGCTCAGGTAAAAATCCTCTGGCATGTTTGTCATGATGCACAGCGGAGAAAAGTAGTGAGTGTAAAAGCAGAAAAGCTCATGTTTTTATGCCTGCATGTGGCACAGCAACAGCAGTTGAACATGTAAATATGCTGTGCTGTAATATAAATGGAGACAGTTACACCACCTGAGACTCCATAATAAGAGGAAAACACAAGAACAGTGATCAGACTGTGGCCTTTGTCTTTGCTTTCTCCTGAAAACTACACTCATTTATCATTTAGGCTTTTACCTTAACCTACTGTTGTAATGAAAGCAGAAAGTTCTCAAGAGACCGTTAATAAAATTATAAAATATTTAATAAAAATGATAAAGTAGCTGGGGCAGTAAAGCAAGGAAACATGGCTCTCCATTTACTGAGCAAAAATATTGAGAGACTGTTTAGTCCATCGGTGTCAATACCTGTAGACCATTTTTTAAATTATTTTTATTAAATATTTAGTCTCAGAAATGTTCTGCTTTTATTGAGTTTTTCCTTTTGATCTCTTTTCTGATGACCCACTGATGGGACGTGATTCTTGACCAACACAGAGCGCCTACAGGGGGCGCTGTAGCGTTCTGTGTTGAAGTCTGGCTGCTGTGAATGTTTTAAATGGAGAGAGGAGCTGTACCTGTCAGTACCAGCAGAGTTTCTGATCTCACTCACTGAGCTCTGCAGTGCGTGATCCTGTCAGCTCGGCTGCTTTTCCTTCTCAGCTCCCACTAGATGACACTGAGCTTCCAGGCTGGACGACTGTATTCCAGGAAGTCCTACAAACTCACTGAAAAGCCTTCAGCTGATCCAAAATGCTGCAGCAAGAGTCCTGACAGGGACTAGAAGGAGAGAGCAGATTTCTCCTGTATTGGCTTCCTGTTAAACCCAGAATTCAAAATCCTGCTCCTCTAAATAAAACTGAAAATGAGAGCAACAGCAACCTCTGCACTCACGTTATGGTGGTTACAACCTGACGCAGCTGCTCTCTGTGTGTTACTCTCACTTTCTGGATTTGGTCTAACGTCGTAGCGTGCTTGACCCCACTTCCTCAACCTCTTCTCTATATCTGCCTTACCAGCCGGTGAGAGAGATGGAGCGCGGCTGAGGACGACTGACGAGTAGTGACTGATTTCATTCTCATGCAAAGAGTTTTTTTGATGGTTTAAATGAATTTTATTAGGCCAGTTTCCAGGGAAACCATTAACTGTCTAATGACTTGAATGTCCTGTAGAAATAATACGACTACTTTACAGAATCCTTGACAAAACTGATACAGATTGAAATGTTTCTGCTGTTATTAGCAACTGTAAACTGATTCATGCGTCCACTAACCTACCAAATAACCACTGAACACAGTATTATTAATGTATTTAATACTCACTTGAATGTCTTTGTAACTTTTCCCAAGAGAAATCAGAGCTTTGAGACTCAAACGTGAGTACTCACATGAGCTTTTCTGCTCAAGGCATTTGTACACTCGTTGAAGGACATTTTAACTGTTTTGAAATCAATATAAAGATGTGTTTTTGCAAAATGTTATATATTATGTTAAAAAACAAACAGCTGTGATCTTGATTGTCAAATTGTGCTGGCAGAAACAAACACCCTGCACGTTGTGATGTTTTTCAGCCTTTGAGTTTGAACTTGATTTTCTGAAGTTGTCCCAGAAAGATGGAGCAATCCAAATAGGCACTGCAGAATCTGCCACACGTGCATCTGCGAGCAGCTTGCAGTTGTGCCACTGAGTGCTCACTATCGCTTCCCACAGTTTCTGCAGCTGGCAAACTGGCGAGGTATTTCCTGCAGTGATTGGTTTCAATGCTAACAAAGCACTCACGATGACTGTCATGTTTAGGCATGCATGCTTAGCTCTCACCTCACTGTTTACATACTGTGTGCTAATGGGACACGCCTCAGCCTCACTAATGATTGGAAGCTTAGTCTCAGGAGTACGTCAGAGTGCAGTGCTGTGCAGCGCTGTGCTGTGCAGCGCTGTGCTGTGCAGCGCTGTGCTGTGCAGCGCTGTGCTGTGCAGCGCTGTGCTGTGCAGCGCTGTGCTGTGCAGCGCTGTGCTGTGCAGCGCTGTGCTGTGCAGCGCTGCGCTGTGCAGCGCTGTGCTGTGCAGCGCTGCACAGCACAGCGCTGTGCTGTATGTTACAAAGACAACGGAGCAAATTGGACAGAAAAAAATAGATTTGTGTCAGAATTTGCAGCAGGTAAACATACCTGTAAAATGAAATGTCTATTTTTGTAGGTTTTTAACCAAATTACATCTGCACTCACTGGCCACTTTATTAGGTACTCCAGAGGAAAGAAAAGCTTAGACTTGATCTCAGCATGTTTGAGAGGTTATGTGGAAACATCTGTGGATAATCAGAACTTGATCTGTGGTTTTCTACAAAGCACAGCTCATTTCCTAACGATGACTCACTTCTCCTTCTGTTCAGGGCTTTCAAACCCAAACCACCCCAGCATTACAGAACAAAAGCTTCAGCGCTGTGAGCTTACTTTAGAACATAATCGAAGCTTAGAAATCACAAAAGCATGATCGTTTTCATGACAGCACAGATGTACTGTGTAGGATATCGGAGCAAAATGTTGGCGATTCCTGTGTCCTGATTGGTCCTCCAGTTTCAACCTGATGTTGTTCTTTTTCATTTAGGACCATGCATAGACCACATCTCAGACGGTTAGAATATTAGGGGAAACCGCCTCTGTTCTTCATCATTTCATTCAAAAACCTAAACTTTCATATCTTCTACACTCCTTGTATCCATTCTCAGCCGAGCCGAATGTTCACAGCGGTGCAGACGCTGCTCAGCATCACCCATCAAAGTGAAAAAGTGCAGCGGAAGATCAGTCAGAAAAGTCCAGCTTCACGAGTGTGGAGGGGAGGTGTTACTGCTCTCCAGGTTGCTCTGATGGCCTTTCTGGGTTTTTGGGTCGGCTGGTTCTTGTTTTCCTCTTCACATAATCTCTATAGCTCAGGTCAGGTGAGTCGGCTGCACATCACTCGCTGGGCCCACGTCCTCATTTTAGGTTTGACAGCATTTTAGCAGGTAAAGGTGATGCTTGGACATGAACTGAGCTGCGGTTTGGGGAAGGCCTCGAAGGGGACTGGTGACGGCTCCCGGGCCTGGCAGATCCCCGTGTACTAAATAGAAGTGAAGAAGTTAAGGAATTGAGAACAAGGAAGGAGGGAGGGAGGGCACGTAAAGGAGAATGAGCAGTTTGCAGAACTGGGGGAACCTCTGTAGATGACAACTAGAACGAGCGTGTTTGGAGGCGTGGTCCCACTCCTGAAATACCGAAACATGATGTCGATAAATGAGTGTCTTCACAAAGCTAATGAGAGAAGCATGAAGAGCTCCAACGTCTGCTGGTAGATGTCTGTGTTGACTTTGGAGCAGCACCAGGAGGTGACATGTGAGCAGGGATCTCAAACTATTGACGTGAAGAAATATAATGCAACTTGGCATTGGAAATGTTTGTTGTTGTTGTTCTGTGCTACTTGAACACTAGCGTGAGATGGCAGTGGCCCACAGCTCATTTCAGTTTGAAAAGAAGACTCTGGACCTTCTCCTCCTCCTCCTGAGATGCGCTGCTCTGTTATCTCTGGTTCAGGCTTGATCTGACCTCAGCCCACTCCTGTCAGGCTCTCCCAGGTTCTTGAGATGACTTTTCTTGACACTGATTTCGAGGCTGAGGTCATGTCTGCTGCACCTTTTCCTGCCGTGCTTTTCCCTTCCGGTCCACTTCCATGGAGATGCTCCAGTACGGCTGTGAGCAGCCTTCTGTGGCTGCTCATGGATCCTTCTCAAACGTGACGTCAGCAGTCAGACGGTGTACGTCCTCGAGACTGTCTGAACCGTAACTTCCTCAAACTCGACATGAAATATTCTAATAATCTGAGATGCTGGAGTGCAAATTTTATGATCCAGCATCAGAATGAAAACAAACAGGTTGAAATGTTTCATTTTGCATGAAATGAATGTAGAATATTAACAATACAAAAAGAACATTATTGATAATATCCAGATTGTATTATATCCAGTTTTGGGAGGCATGCACACGGCTTTCACATCTGTGTGATAGACAGGAAAATAAACAGTTTGAAACACGGCCTGTCGTCTTTAGCTGAAACGTGGCGGTGATCGCGGTCCTGCTGTGTGTGAGTGGGCAGGTTAGTCACAGCACGTGTTGCAGGGTGAGACCATCAAGACTCGGACTGGTTTTCTTCGATCGTGATGGTTTCTTCTTGCAACATTAGAGCTCTGATGGTTTGAGGTGCTGTTACCCAGGATGCACTTTGTCTGACTTCATTCTTATTGTTTAGTTTAGAGAATGCAAGCGGGCAGACGGCAGCAGATCTGGCCCACGCTCAAGGCTTCCACGACTGTTTCTGCTTCATCTCCAACGCCCAGAAGCACCTGCAGCAGCGTAACGAGGGGAACATAGTGCAGAATGGAGGCGGCGCCCCCTGTGGTCTGGGCGCGCTCAGCAGAAAGAGGCAGCTAGCCGCCCTGGACGCGGGCCACCTGAAAAAAGCCAAAAGGGCTGATGGTAAGAAATGTTTACGTGTCAGGCGTGTGCGCGGTGCTTGCTTGTTTGCTCTTCTCATCGTGCTGTGCTGCAGGTATGCTGGTGCAGAGCAGCGCGCTCGAGGAGCTGGAAGCCATGAGCCTGGAGCTCAGCGCAGGTGGGTTTGCTCTGCGTGGCAAAGCAGCAAATGGCTACAACAATATCACATGATCTACCTCTGATCCCATTTTCTCTGCTGCTGTGTTTAAAAGCAGATTTCAACAACGGGCATCTCCACGCTGCGCCTCCTCCTCCGCTCTCTCCAAACTCTCACTCTCCGCCACGTTGTCGGCGGGCTTCAGCCGAGATGTGCGGCTCGCTGCACCTGAGCAGCAGCCCGGGTGGCTGCGTCTCTAACTGGCCCGCGTGCCTGGGGCCAACCGGGGTGGACTGTGGGGATTTCTTGCATTATGGACACTACCATGGCTTTGGCGACACGGCCGAGGAGCTGAGTGACAGCAGCTGCATCCGGGCGGAGCATCCATCCAAGCAGGCTGTGGATGGCAGCATCCACCTATACCACGGCTCATAAACCGGAGGCTTCGTCTGCAGGCAGATGTGCTTCCACTAAACTTTAAAGGATTACCCTGGCGATCAGAAGTAATCCTCCTGTGCCTACAGCCCACAGCCAGGACGAGTCAGGCTCACACTGACTCAGCTGGGTGGTGAAAAAGCTGCTTCCAAAAATAATCTTCAGGGATGGATTTCTGTGACATCACACTGTAGGGCAACACTATTCTCATAACTCGAGTTAACTTGGTTCTCTTGGTTTAATCAGCAGCGTCTCTGCAGCCCTGTCCTCACAGTGGCCTTTCAACCACGGACAGCTGGTGGGAATACTTCACTCGTCTTTGTGCTAAGCTGGTTCAGAGCACGGTGCTGTGTGGGTGTGGAACTCGTCCCGTCTGCTGGGGCCTTCATTAACCCAGGTGTTTACTGCTCTGGGCTCAGGAGTGACCTCCTGCTCACCGTGTTACGTCAGGAGTGTCGCTGAACTGCACGGAGGCTGAAAACTGTTTTAGATCTCACTGTAATTTCATGAGGCTTAAACCATTTGTTTTGTACGACGGTTGTAGAGGCGCCGATTTTCCACTGTGTGTGACACACGACCTTACACTGACCTGCATTTGTACTCAATAAAACCTGTTTTACATATAAGACAGTATTTGTGCATGTTTTGATTTTTATCACACAAATACATTAACGTAGTTTAAACATGTTTGAGTTAAATGTCAGACGGTTTTCTACAAGGTGCCATCAGGCCACCTGAAGAGAAACCCAAAGACTGCCTGGACTCAGAGATGACATCACTACGTGGGACAGAGCGCCGCTGTGTATAAAGAGCTGTGCTCCACATTCGTGGACGACACAGTGCACTCAAACTTGTGGCTGCTGGATTTATTTTGCCCGTCTACATTTATATTGACCCCAGAGATAATGCACCTGCACTGCCTCTGGGATCATCTCAATAGTGATGGGACGTTCTGTATCGAGGCTTCGGAGCGTGTGTCGAGTAATGGAGGGGGCGTTTCCGCGAAGCGCGTATCGAGGCTTGCTTCATTTATGGGAGGAGCTGAAAATGATGACGTCCGAAGCCTCGCTGCCCGGCTGTACCACGTGACTGGTTCATGAAGTGGTTCGAACTTTGCCGCGAGCTATGACAGCGATATAAACCCCTCAGACTTCATTCAAAAATGTGGGTGTTTGATGGAGAGTTGCGGTTAGTGAGAGTTTGGAGACCGTTTGGAGGTTTATGAGAGTGAGGAGAGAAAGTCAGGAGAGAATGGAGCCAGCTAAGAAGAGGAGGATGTCCTCCCCTGTGTGGGAACATTTTGATCTTATTCCTCCCAACAAGGTATGTAAATTTCTACAGAAGATGTATTTCCATGATACTGATGGTGCAATACAATTTATGTTGAGCTGTCTTGACTTTTGTACAAGGTGAAGTGTTTTCTATGTGCCAGGGAGCTGGGATATAACAACAACACCTCATCCATGCTTAGGCACTACAGAGCTTTGCATGAGAATAAGGGGGACACCGATTGTGGAGCAAGACCAGGTGAGCCATCAAATGCAATGATAATATAGCATGCAGTAATGTTACTAAATGATATAACAATATTATACAACTGTTATAAGTTACGTATGTGATATTTATATTTGTGCTTTGTCTTTATTGTCTTTCCTCAGGAGAACAATCTCAAATAGATGAAGACCTGGTCAGCATGGTGATTGAGGACTCCCAGCCATTTAGCATTGTGGAGGACAAAGGATTCAAAAGATTTGTTAAATCATTAAATCCCAGCTATGTTCTCCCCACTAAAGGTTATAGAAGCAGTGAAAATTTAGTTTTTACAGAATAAAATGTGAACAGGCAGTGTGTAGCTGTCCATACCTCAACGTTACAAAAGCACAACTACTGTCCACACCCCAACCACACCTCACCTCACAGTAAATGATCATTTCCATTTCAAGCATTTCCAAATAATCATTTTCCATACTGCCACTATAAATATACACAGTATACTGCCATCACTACAATATACATGTTTTACACACTCCTTTTGTTGTTGACATTTACAGGCTGTGTGCAAAATGCCACACTCTTCAAATTCATGCCAGCTATTATTTTTACATCCAGTAGGTGTCCTGCTAGAGCAAATGAAGCTTCATGAAGCTTCGCGTTGGGGTGAACCAATTGGATGAAAAGCTTCAGTGCTTCATGGGGCTTCATCTGCCCATCACTACATCTCAATACTTTCCCTGCAGTCCAGGTTTCTTCTCTCAGACGGCACTTTGGGTTCATGCTGATCATTTTCTGCTTTCTTGTGCAAATTCACTAACCTGAGGAGTTTGAGTGTCCCGGCCGCCAGAATGAAGGATCATTTTTGGTGTATGTTCTGTCTGTATGTTATGACTTGTTAGAAAGTTGTAAACCTCCACGAGCAGCAGAACAAAGCAGTGTCTGTCCATGAAGACATTCATAAAAACAGCTTTATTCCCAATCTTAAACAACACTTTACAGAACAGTTCATCAGCACGGCCCAAACATGGATGAATACAAAGACCAGCACGGTCACTGCCTCAGGTCCAGCTTAATAGTCTTCTGCAGACTGGCTATGCTAGCGTCCAAAGCTGCCAGGCCGTCTCTGAACGCTGCTTCGTCTCTGGTGTCAAAGGTCAAATCAGACCACACAGACTCCGTTTCACTCTGGGACAGCGTGGAGTTAAACAGCTGCCTGCGAGCGTCCTCTGGCCGCAGGGCTTCACCTGGACCAGCGGACCGCTCACGATCAGACTCGGGCCGAGTCCCTGCACGATCTTCTCTCCTCTGAGCTGTGACGTCTAGATGTGCCGAGTCTGAATCTCTCTCTGCATCCACACACTGCACAGGCGCTATCTGGCTAAGAGACTTCAGGTATTGGGCGATGTGGTCAGTAGGGGGCGCTGGCATCCGTCTGTGCTGGTGTTGGCTCGTCTCTGACACAGAGCTGTCAACAGCATGATCTGCTGAGAGGAGACTGAAGCAGAAGACGACATGAGTGAGGAACAGTTCTGAATCGTGTCACACTTTCAGCTGTAGGGCTCATTGTGGGGGGTGACGCCCACCCACACAGGCCCACCTGTGGAGGTGCTCCATCTCCTTCAGCCTTTGTTGTGCCAGCGAGGCCAGCTTACTCCTCTCCCGCTCACTGTCCAGTAACCTACTCTTACTGGCCTCCAGCTCTGCGCGCGCACACACACACACACACACACACACACACACACGATGTTGTTCATGGCAGTGTCTTTCACTTTGATAATGGAGGTGATTTCATCACAAAGAGCCCACAGCTCAGATCATCAGCAGGACTCACTGCGAGTGCGTACCCATCTTAACGAGTGCAGTTTCAGCCTCTCGGTCTCTCAGCTGGCTCTGTGTGTCCTGCAGGGTTTGCCGTAGGTCCGTCAGGTCATCTTGGAGTTCCTGCAGCCTGGACTGAGCAGCAGTGAGCTCTTCCTGAAGTCTCTGCCCTGTGGAGACCTTTTCAATTACTCCCCAGTCAGTTAAAGCTTTTTACCCTGACTGACCAAACTGAACCCAACAGTAAAATCACAGTGTGTCTGTTGTTGGGTTTACCTTAGTGTGACGCAGCTCGAGCTGACTGTGTTATTTTAATACAAATGAAATAAATACACAACTATTTATGACTGTCACACAATTTACAGTTACAGAGCATCGCCTGGTTCTGATGTCTCTCCATCTCTGGCTGCTGGTCCAGGTTCCTCACACACCTAGGACACACACACACACACACACACACACACACACACACACACACACACACACACACACACACACACGTACGTTATACCAAAAACGTCAGAGTCCAGTGAAGTGAAGGACGTCGTGTGTCTCACCTGTGCAGGTCTGACACACTCTGGATGTTTGAAGCACTATTATTCATCTGTGCTGTGGACACCATCTGCTCCAGATGACTGAGTAGGCTCTCTGCTACACTGCCTGACACACACACACACACACACACACACACACACACACACACACACACACACACACACACACACACACACACAGTGTGACATCTCTAACATCGTCAGCACGTGTGACACAGAGGCTCACGTCCTGTGTGTGACTACAGCAGAAGTCCACGTCAGCAGAACTTTGCTGAGCTCCCACATCAGTGACATGTAGCTTAGTGTTCGATGCATTCAGGTATCACAGAGGTTGTGTTTGTGTGAGTGATGTCTGGCAGGGTCCAGGGGTGAGATGCACACAGTCACTTTACCTTGTCCAGCAATCAGAGGCTTGAGTTGTGCGAACAGATGCTGAAGCTTGTGAGCTTTTGTTTGTGCCTCAGTGTTGCTCCCCTCAGCCTGTCCAGGCTCCAGCTGGAAGTGTGCCATCTTCATACTGCAGCTGTCTCCGTGTGCATGTGTGAGAGTGTGTGTGCTGGGGCTCTGGGTGTGCGTGTCTCTCACAGGAACAAACTCTGGTGCTTCATCACACGCAGTGCGAGGCGTCTCAGAGTCAGGCCGGCAGGCAGTCCGATGGCTCGAGAGAGAGGAGGACTGACGCACAGACAGAAGGACGGACGCCTCGTGCCGGGGCGGACTGACGGTGCGAGGAAGAAGCCGAGGTGAAAGTAAGTGAGACTGCAGCTGGGTGGGACATGGTTTCTGAGGTGGATGTAGCTTCACTCCTGAATGTGGTGCAGGACGGGCAGACGGGTGTCCTCGTGGAGTTCTGCTGTCCGATCCATGCCGGCCTGACGCGCTCTTCTGGCCTGGAAGGTGGAGGAATGATTAACATTAGACTTTCTACACGTGTTTTCTCACATATTTATAAAGCTGCATCTGCAATCCTGCCTGATGTGTGCATCAGCCAATCAGTTTGTTGGTGCTCATGTCCTGATTGATTGTTAGTGATTGATTAAAAGAATGAGCTTCCTCCAAAGGGTGGCCGGGCTCTCCTCTAGTGTGAGAGTAGAATTTCAGTCGTTCAGGAGGGACTCGCAGTGGAACTGCTGCAGTTCCACATCAAAGGGAGGAACCTGAGGTGGCTCATTATGATGCCTCCTGGGTGTTTGGGCATGTCCCACGAGAAGGCGGCCCTGGCACATCACACACTGGAAAGACGATATCTCTAAGCTGGCCTGGAAATGTCTTAGTGTTCCCCCAGATGAGCTGCAGGAGGTGGCTGGGGAGGGACGTCGGGGGTCCGTTCTTAGTCTCTGCCCCATGTGACCAACAGGACATGGATGGTTCAGCTCTACTTTTGAGGGGCTCCTAGAGGCGGCTCTAAGCAACTGTTGCTAAGTTATAAGCCTTGAATCCATTTTCCAGAACAAATGAACGAAAATCCTAAAAGCTTTTGGACACCATCAATGTAATCCTGTCCTCTGCAGTTTATAGTCCCACAGTGGAATTAACACGAGACCTTTATGTCATTTAGTTCTCAGCGACTGTCTTGTAAGAGTGTGCAGTAAAGCAAACCTCGAACACGCCCACCTGCCTTTGGAGGCCCTTTCTTCAAGCTCTTTTTCCCCGTTGATGTGGAAAGCCTTGGTTTGGCTGCTGCACTGCTTACTGTTCTGTGAAGCCTCGGAGACACTTACACACACACAGAGTACTATTATGTTGCATTCAACCAGTAAGTGTTGGACAGATCTAACTTATACAGAAAATCCTCAGTGTAACCACACAGGAACAGGTTGATACTTTAAGCTTTTGTACTGTGACTTGTAACAAACTGAGCTGATCTACAGCATTAGGAAGCTCCTCTGACCTGCCTTATCAGCCTGAAGGATCCCACTGAGCAGGGCAGCACAGCGGTCCAGGCCCTTGTGCAGACTGATGACCTGGGGGCAGACACGTCCGGTTTATTGACATGTGTTCAGACACCGAGCCGATGATGCGGTAGTGTGGGTTAGTGGTTTGTCTGTCAAGCCTTCTGACTTTGTGGAAGTGCTAGATTTCCTCTGTTCACCTCCCCATGTTTACTACCCTGAGGTGTGTGTTGTGGCAAAGACTCGGTCATGCCTGGATGTGATACCCGTCCTAGATGACACTGTTAATATTTAGTACTGCTACACAACCAGGTGAATAAATCCTGAGAACTCATAATAAAAGTGTTAGCTTCACATGTCGCCACCCGTGGTCTGCGTATACATAATGTGGGCGGGGCGTGAACGGTCTCATCACCTGGCCCTCGGAGTCGGTGGAGTACAGGGAGTAGGCGGGCTCAGGGCAGGCAGCTGTTCCTGGATTTAAGCTGGCTCTGAAAACAACAGTGAGGAGAGCGCTAACAGGCACACGTACACATGCAGACACAGAAAACGCTACATGAAGGCGGGTGTACTCACAGACCCCCTCTGGCTGCTCCCGTCAGCCTTCCTGACGTCACCACCTGCCGGTCACAGAAACCACGCGTGAAGCCTCACACCTGTCTCTGACAGTGGAAGCTCTGACTGCGTGTTCATTCAGTCCTACCTTGCGCTGAGCTCTTCCTCTCATGGTCTCCGCCAGCCTGAGCGCTGCCGCCGTTACTCGGATTCAAGCACTGCGCGCTGCAAGTTCTCGGCTCGTTTAGAGCTTCCGGTTCAGAGCGCGTTTGAAAGGGAAAACATTAAAACCGTCCAATCAAATTGCTCCCTTCACAAACGACAGGCTCAACTGCCCCGCCCCGTAGGTCCCGGATGAAGGCGGCTGCGGGGCTGCCGTTTTTTGTTTTAACAAAAACTTGGCGCAGCAAATCCTTCAGACTCAGCAGCGCTACAAACAGACACGAGCAGAAAGGAAAGGACCAGCAGTACATGGTGACAAGAATCAAATTACATATATTGAAATAATAATTCAAAAAAGTAAATTACAAAACAAAATTAGATGAAATGTGCGGTTGGCTTAACATTTTTGGACATTTTATGAATTTCAAGGGCGAGTTTTTAAATAACGGCATTTGTGTATAAAAAATTGACCACAGATTATTCTAACATTTAATTTAAAGGTCGATATTCTGGTTTTGCTGTGAAACAACCAATCAATACAGTGTCTTTAGATGAAGCCAAACAACAGTGTAGCTGCATCTTCGTTACAGAAAAAGCAGCCAGCAGGGTCTTGATGGTTAAACACTATCAATCAGTTCATTCACAACTTGTCTAGATTGGAGGTGAGGAGCTGATCTGTTAGCTAAGAATGAACGCAGCTCTCGGATAAATAATGTTCTTATTGGACAACTTTCTATCATTAACAGAAAGTCCATTAAGCAGAAGTTCAGGAAACCTTGGACTCCTATAGTTATGATGCAGATTTTAAGAGGTGGACACAACAGGTTCTGGATTTGCTTTAATAACTTTGATATTGTTCCTTGATATCTAAATTAAATTTGGAGCTGAAGGGTTCATAAGGCATCAGATTACCAGAATAACCAAATGTTATTGCAGCTTACGAGACATTTACTGTTTTCCAAGTGTGAGTGGTGAGTGCTGCATCATCATCAGCCATTGTTGTTTCACTTACAAAACACAGAAGCTCATTTGCACATGTGTGCGCAATGGGCAGATGTTTGCTTTCATCATGAATGAATGTTATTTTAGGAGCTGCTTGAAAACCTATGGCTGCAACTTTGCTGCTCCTAGTAGCAAAAGCCTTCACAAATGCCTCTTCATCCTTTCTCCAAGTGTCTGTCAGCTCCTTATCTCAAATCAAAGGAAAACCACCGTTAACCTGGTGGCTCAAAAATAGAGCTATATGACGACTAATGTATTTATAAAAACACAGAGGTTCTGTCTGTGCTTTGCTCGTCAGTTGTAAGCTTTCATACATCTGTGTGTCACGTAGTCCTGGATTGACTCACGGACATGTGAGTTTCTGCTTACTTTCCACACACTGGAGAAATTTACAACCATCATTTCCTCCATAACTCTTCATTCATGAAATAAAAGTATAATCATCTTTGTTCATGAAACATTGTTTTGGTGAAATATTATTAAAACGTGTTGTCATCCAGAATGTGCTGTAGGGCAAAAGCTTCAGCCTAGAAATGTTCAGTTATTCGTGTTCTTCCCTTTTTCTGTTCCCAGCACTCGTTTCATGGCGATGTCTTGGTAAGAAAATGGACTGAAATCAAAATCACCATAATGATCTTTAAATTCCACTCAAATAAAGTAGTGAAAGTTGGGCACATGTCCCCGCTTGGCTGTGATGATCTGTAAACATTAAAATCAGACACATTAATGATGTCCTTGTGAATCAAACAAACACCACAGGAATTCTGTTCATACTCACTGCAGTCACAAAATCAAACTGGTCATCGAGCTTACAGTTTCAATACGTTTCCATTCAGCATGTTCACCGCTTCCATTTTTCAGATGTACCTTGTATGAATCAGAAAGTAAATATCTCTGCACTGCAATATCAGATGTTTTCCTGTGCAGCTTTCTGAAGATTGTTGTGCTTCAGACCAGTGAGATCTTCCCAATAAGGCATCTTGTGCTGGTTTTGCTCTTAAATCTCCTCTCGGTATGCGTAACGTTGATGCTGAAGACAAGGGCGAGCACACAACATCTTTTGTATTGTGTTTGCAGGTCTTGTTTTTCCTACACAAAACATGAGTGTGGAGCACGAGCTTGAGGAACTGATGGAAGAGGAACCTGAAATGCAAACACAGATACATCCCTAAGGCTTCTGTTACCCTTTCATGGAACGTGTAGACTCAGACTATGATACTATGGTCTACCCATTACACAGAGCACTGAACCATTTTTATCGTGTAGATTAGCACTTCACTCATGTGTGTCAAATCAAAATGTTGATGTCTTAAATACTGATAATTAAAGGAGACATTACACCACAAAACGTGTGGCGTGGCTAGAGCGGGTTTGTCTACTAAGTTGGCGATTTGATCTGCGGGTGCTCTACAGCTCCCAGTGGGTTTATCTGACTGTGACTGTGTGTGAATGTTGGACAGAAAAAGCACTAATGTGTTTGCTGTGAATGTGTAACTGAGATGTGTCGTACAAAGTGCTCTGAGCACTCAGAGTAGAAAAGGCCTGCAGCTAGGTCCGTGTATATTTGGACACTGACGAGTTTCGTTTACTGAAACATATTCCGCTTATAGTTATATCATGGACATGATGTGCAGACTCAGCTTTGATTATCCATGTTGGAATTGGATGAAGCATTTAGGAGTTTCTTCGTCTTACCCTCTTTTTGAAGGCAACAAAGGTAATTGGACAAGGGACTCGAAGGCTCATAGGCAGGTATGGACAATTCCTTCGTTATGTTGTTATCAATTAAGCGGATAAATGGCCTGGAGATGATTTAAGGTGTAGTGTTCGCATTTGGAAATTTTACTGTGAACAGGCAACATGTGGTCCAACAGAACTGAACAGAACAACCAATCAGAGAAATTGCTACATGAATCATTTCCATGGTGAAGAGAAACCCCATGACAACAGTGAACCAAGTGAACAACACTCTCCAGCAGGCAGGCGTATCAATTTCAAAGTCTACCATAAAGAGAAGACTATATGAAGGTAAATACAGAGGGTTCGCTGCAGCCTCACGAATAGGAAGGCTAGATTGGACTTCGTTAAAAAAAAAACATGTAAAAAAGCCGGCACAGTTTTGGACAAACGTGCTTTGGACACATGAAACCTCTACCAGAATGATGGAAAAGAAAAAAAAATTGGAGGTGTGGAACAACTCACATCATCTGTAAAACACTGCGGAGGCAGTGTGATGGTTTGGGCGGGCTCAGCTGCCACTGGGACACTAGTGTTTATTGATGACGTGACACAGGACAGAAGCAGCTGGATGAACTGAGGTGTTTAGAGACAGTCAGCCCACATCCAGCTAAATGTAGTCACAGTGATTGGGCAGCGTTTGAATAAAGTAATAGAAATGAACATTCCACTTAAAGTTCATTTGTCCAAATACTAATGAGTCTCTGAAATGAAGGGATTCTGTTGAAAAGGAGCTTTAGTTCCTCACATCTTTATGCAGTCTTTTTGTCCAACCCACTGAATTAAAGATGAAAGTCTGCCCTTCACCTTCATTCGAGTCTTTTCATTTTTAATTTGTTCTAGTAATGTACAGAACAGCTGCTGAAGGGCACTGCTGCTGAACCAAAACGGCTCTGCCCATGTTTTCAGCTAAATTGCTGGACATCCTGGTGAGAAGTGACCATCAAGGCAGAGCAGTCACAACCTGACCACTACAGCTACTTTAGAGCAGGGCTTTTATTTCAGTATTTCCATTGACCAGTAGAATAAATGTGCTAAATATTTAGCTTCCTGTAACAAATGTAAATGTTGGAAAAAGTGACTAAAAAAAAAAAACAAACAAAACCCAAACATGTTTTTTTATAAGGTTTTGTCAGTGGTGTGTGACATTTTTAAATACGATGAAGGAATACAAGACAGTCATAAGGAGTTTCATAGAGCTACGTGCACGGGTGAGTGATCGAGTGATACTCACACCCGAGGCATTGCAGTCAGATTTATTTATACCAAGAGACAGTTGCATAGCATTTCCTGTTTTTCAAGCTTACTTATTAGCGTGTGTGTGTGTGTGTGTGTGTGTGTGTGTGTGTGTGTGTGTGACAGGATGTAATGGCATGTGATACAAAAATATATGAACATTTTAATACATTTGAAAGCTTTATAACGGAGGTATCTTTTAATAATAGACATCTGCAGTTTAAACTTAAAAGTTACTTCTATCATTCCCTGCTGTTGTTCAAATATTTTGCATCTTATCAACTTCTAGTCACTTGCGGGTACATTTTCAACTAGAGTGTCATTTAGCAAAGTTAAATGTTCAACATTATAAATTATTTTTCCTTATTTATATGTCGTCCTCTTCTTCCTCAGAGTCTGTGTCACTTTCATTGTTTTCAAGGAGCATCATAGTCTCTGGTGGGGATGTGACATGGGGAGTTATGGCTGTTGCGATAAGTCTGTTTATCAGTGCTCTGATACAAGGTATGCAACAGCATCCGCACAAGGTGAGTATGGCTGCGAATACTGCTACGGATACCAGGATTGATGACACCAAACTCCGATATTTCCCAAACATGTCCATCCAGTTGTCCCACGTAGAAGTGTCAACTCCAGAATGCTCCTTCATTTTCTCGTTCAGAGTCTTCAGGCCTTCTAGGGCTCTGGTCAGACTTCCATCAGCTGCGGTGTTGTTAGGGATGAAGGTACAACATTGCTCTCCGAACATCGAACACACCCCATTCTTCTCGCTCAGTAGCATGTCCAATGCAATTCTGTTCTGGAAAGACATCAGTGATGTAGCTCTCAGTTGCTCAGCTACTGCATGGAGGCCCGATTGTGTCAGGTTTCCTAGGCGTTGCACATTGTAATGGACGTAGTTTATGCGGTCCACGTTCTTGTTGATTGTGCACCACCAACATATTGAAGATTCAAAACCGGCAGCCACTTGGTCCACCAGTTTGTATTCATCTGGTACTCCTACGGGAATTCCTATGGCGTCGACGTAAGTTGGATCTGGTCCAGGTTGTACTGGTGCCGATCTCTTCTTTCGGCCCTCCAGTTTCAGTTGTCCTGCTGTTATGGTGATGTCAGTGGCTGAGAGTTTGATGACTTGGACGGGCAGCAACAGTGACACCAGTCCAGTTTCTGGGCAGGCGGTCGTACAGTTGTGGGTCCCCGCACCACCACCAGACATCGGCTCTGCTCTCTGGTTTGAATGAGGGGTCCACTTCTGTAATGGTTAGACAGCTTGATGCATTAAGGCTTCCCAGCCTCTCTCCTGGACCTGTCATATTTATGCAGGTGTGGTTTGTTGCTGTCACGTCTCGTGAGAAGATGGGTTTTCTCTTTTCTTGTTTGGTGATGGGGAAAATTCTGTCCCATTTTGTGCAGTTTGAGTTTCCAATGTTGGTACAGTTCATGACAGCTGTCAGGCAATCTTCTCCTATAGGTGCAGGTACCACTCTCAGTATTGGTCTTGGTCCTAGGCAGACCATGCAGTCATCACTAGCATCTTGAGCTGCTTGTTCTGCCAGCAACAGCCAGTTGTTTGTGTGTCCTGTGATACCTGTGGTTATTCGGAACCAGTCGTCTGATTTCAGTTTTGGTCCTACTATCATCACTGCTGTCATGGTTGTTGATAGTGGGCCTTTGGTCAAAACAGGAGTTATGTCTGTAGAAGAGGGGCTCGTTGAGGTGTTTACTTCCTTCGTTATGTTGTTACATATTGACAGGAAATGATGTGGGTCTTTTCCACTCTTGTATATGAACAGGGTTAGATGATAGCAACTTGAGTCTCCTGCCAGCGTTCCACTGAGCGTGCTGGATTTTTTAGTTGTTGGAACCAGGTGGGTTCTTTTCTGTGAACTTGGTGGTTTCTCCAGCAGTGGGTTGCTTTCTGTGTTGAAGTTCAGTATCAAATGATCATTTGCTTGAGTCAAGTCCAGTTGTTTTGAAAGATTTTTTGCAGACCCTTGTAGTTTATCTTCTTTGCATGGTATCCAATCGTTTCCAGTATAAGTGAAAACGGTGTCCCAGCCTGGGTTATTGCCATCCGAACTGGATAGGTACCAGTTGTAGCCTTTCCAGTCACTGGCTTTGTATCCTCCAATGTAAAATGAGTTCAGGGGTATCCATACTGTGGAGGTGAAGCTTGTTTTGTTGTAACATAGGTAGAGGTCTGTTATTGTCTTCGCTTTGGTTGCTGCGGTTTCATTGCAGGGGTTGAATCCTTGTGTGTGGTGGATAGCCAACAGGCCCAAAAGTATGGGCAGCATCATGTCGGTCGTCCTAGGTTTCTAGAGTTACAATGGTTGACGTGAGCATTCCTCTTCTCGACCCCTGGCCACCCCTAAAATCTCCAATGAGTAGACCTTGGCCAGAGAGGTGGGTTCTCAAGTATTGCTACCTGATCGCCCTACCCCCCACCAAGCGAACACCAGAGATCTAGTGGAGGCTGGAGTCTATGCTTATGCTCACTGGTCTTGGGTAGGTGCCTTTAGATGGGCTCCACCCTCTTTGTGTGGCTTTGATGGATCCACGAAGGTCGTTCAGCAATCTTGCATGCCGTGGGCGTGGTGAGTAGGACCTGGTAGGGGCCTTCCCACCTGGGAGAACTCCAGTTTTTCCTTTGGAGTACTTTGATCAGGATCCAATCACCTGGCTTCAAACTGGAAGAGACTGGAGAAGAATCACTCGGCAGTTGATTGTTCAGTATTATTTCTTTATTCTCTAACAGCTTTGTCATCCACTCTGCTAATGTTGTTTCTCTTATAGATTTGTCTATTGGTTCACTAGTAATAGGAAGGGGAAAGGGTCGCCCATGCACTATTTCAAAGGGTGTTAGTTTGTTTGAGCCCTGTGTTAGTCTCATCCACATTTTAACCAACCCTATGCATTCGGGCCATGGGCGGCCGGTTTCCTCCATACATTTTCTCAATCTTTGTTTTATAGTGCCATTTGTCCTTTCCACCAATCCTGCGCTCTGTGGGTGGTAGGAACAGTGGTGTTTTATGCTGAAACCTAACGCTTCAGATACCTTTGATATGACTTCATTCACAAAGTGTGTGCCATTATCAGATCTTATTAGACTTGGTATTCCGTATGTTGGAATATAGTGATTGCACAGACATTTTGCTACTGTTATTGCATCAGCCTTTTTCACTGAATAGATCTCAGGCCATTTTGAAAATACATCTATTATTACTAGTGCGTACTCTAGTTGCTGGTGTTTGTTTAGTTGGATGAAATCCATATGTATGGTATGAAATGGGTGAGGTGGAGTGGGGAAATGACCTCTTTTAGGCCTGCGGTTTCCCTGTGCATTATGTTTCTGGCAAATCATGCATGTTCTGATAAACTCTTGTGCTGAAGCTTCAAAATTTTGAGTATAGAAGTGTTTGGGGAGGATACTCATCATTCCACCCCTTGACAAATGCTTTAAGCTATGTGTCACTAATGCTGCTGTCTTGTGTAGCAATTTTGTAGCCGTGCTCCACACTTTAACCATTTCTTTTGCTCCGGTATAGGAGCGGCTTCCTATTCATTTTGAAGTACATCAAGTGGTATTAGCTGTAAAGTTTCAGACATTAAAGTTCATATTGGTTGCTGTGCGGCCTTCTTTGCGGCTTGGCCTGCGAAGTTATTGCCTTCAGTAATTTCTGAATTATCGTTTTTGGTGTGCAACGCATATTGACTGTCAGTGTGAATATATATATATCTTGACCTTTGCGCAGCATGCACGTATGATAGCCGCTAGTTCTGCACTCTGTGCTGAAAAAGAGGAAGCTAAAGGTTTCGCTTCTAAAACAGTAGGCTGCAGTGTACTAAAAATGTCTGGTTGGGGTTTCATTTTTTTTCAGTTAGCTTCAGCATACAGCTGTGTTCGGCACCATCTACTTCTGCAGGAAGGAGAGTGCTTGTCACAGTCAGGCAAAGCTAAAACTGTGCTTGTTTGCAGGGCAAGTTTTAAGTCAATAAATGCTTTGTCTGCCTCTGGTGTCCATTCTATTTCATCTTTCAGAGCTAAGTGTTCGCCATAGATCAAGTTTTGCAAAGGTTGGGCAGTGCATATTCAGGTATCCAACATCTGCAAAAGTTGCAAAGACCTAAATAACTCATCATTTGTTGTTTGGCGACAGGCTTAGAAGCGTATTGTTCAGCTACTTTTCTGCTGTCTAACAGCTGTCTGCCTTGTCCTGTCAGTCTGTGGCCAAGGTACGTGACCTCTTTGCTCTAAGGTCATGTACTAGCCGATATTTCCCCGTGTTTGCTTTTTTTTTTTTTTTTTTTTTACTGGGAAAATCGGAGTATTACATGTTGCTTCAGTTGTTTTTATTAAAAGGCCTATTGTTAAAATACTGCACGCTTTTTCTTCTCTATAGATGCAACATTACATTTTCACTTAAAGCATGTTTAAATAATTTCTTGTTTCTCAAAGAATTCACACATTTCACTCATCTTACATATTTCAACTTTGAAGTTAAAGTTTTCTTATTTCATCTCTCTCTCTCTATATATATATATATATAAGATAAGATAAGATAACCTTTATTAGTCCCACACGTGGGAAATTTGTTTTGTCACAGCAGGAAGTGGACAGTGCAAAAGTTATGAGGCAAAAATTAGAATACAATAAGAATAAATACAGTACACAGCTGTACAGAATAGAATAAAATACTATATACAGTAGAATAAAATAAAATAAATATACAATAAGATAAAAATAGAATACAAATACTATATACAACTGAGTAAAAATACAACGATGACAGAAAGGATTATTGCACTTAGTATTATTGCATATGTATGGATGTGTGTGCTTGATCAGTTAAAGTCTTTATTATGGAGTCTGACAGCAGTGGGGAGGAAAGACCTGCGAAATCTCTCCGTCCCACACCGTGGGTGCCGCAGTCTCCCACTGAAGGAGCTGCTCAGTGCTGTCACAGTCTGCTGCATGGGGTGGGAGACGTTGTCCATCAGGGATGACAGCTTAGCCGCCGTTCTCCTGTCACTCACCACCTCCACTGGGTCCAGAGGGCATCCTAGAACAGAGCTGGCCCTTCGGATCACCCTGTTCAGTCTCTTCCTGTCCCCAGCAGAGATGCTGCCGCCCCAGCAGACCACGCCATAAAAGATAGCAGAAGCCACAACAGAGTCATAGAAGGTCTTCAGGAGTGGGCCCTCCACTCCAAACGACCTGAGTCTCCGCAGCAGGTATATATATATATTTAAACTTTGAATTGCTCACAGTTTACAGCTCTAAAACTGGGCAAATCATATGCCTAATCACTATGTGTCACTGTGATCCACAAGTATTGCCACAAATTTGTTTCCAAACCAACAAAATAAAATAATCAAATAAAACAAAAAACAAACAAAAAAAACATACATGAGTCAGGACACAAAAAGAAAAATGCTGCTACTGAAACAGAGCAGAAGTGCGAGGGAAAACTGAGCTCACATTCTATCACTCATACAAATAGCAAGCTGTTCTTCATTGCCTCTGCATGTTATAATCAGGTGTAATTCATGCATCTTTTCACTGATTTCTTAATTCAAAACCATCCCACTTCTGATTCTTTCCAAAAATAATCTCACATGTAACACTTTGTGTATGTGTGTTTTCTATTCATTGATAGACTGCTCCCTGTGCAGCTTCCGCTCGGAAACAAATAAATAAAAATGTTTAACTCGCTCATTAGCTTAGTAGTGTCCACATATTTAAATCAGCTTCTCAATCTTGTAGCTTTAGCTGTTATCTACAGGGTTTGGCTTATTAGTTGTCATTATAAATGTGCTCTACATCTCAGTAATATTTATCTAGGATAAATGACAAGTTTTCAAGCAGGTTAAGTGCCTCTATGCACCTAATTGGTTTAGATATTGCCTTTATTTTCTTCATCTCATATGCCATTATACTGAGTTCGAGCAAATCTTAAACTTGATGCAGACTACATCATAACAATTGTCCATCTCACATCATAGTGACTAGGATACTTCTTGTCATTAATATTATATTTTTATTAATATTATCATCTTTTTCTTTCTATATAATGACAACAGTATATTACAACATTTTATCAGTGTAAATCACTATACTACTACTGAGCCAATTTAATAGTTTAGGATCATCTTACTCAGCAAACAGATAATTTAGAATTCATCCAATCTGTACAAATTTGCTTTTTCTCTGAACAGGTTTGTGCCTACTTTTTAGACTGGTCTTCTGTTTGCCTCATCTCAGATCCAACCTTCAGTCACATTCATTCTCTCTGTTGCCTGTCGAACCAAGTAATTTATTATTATTTTTATTTCTATATTTTATTTTGTATCCATCAAGGGCTCTGGGTGGGCTGCAGTCCCACCCGTCATCCAGGCTGGAGACATTTACCTTTTCACACACTTTCCTTGGCTGAACAATGAGACAGCCTTAATCTACCTTATGCATCTCTCTTTTTATAGAAAAGGTTTTCATGTGAATGATTTCCTTTTATTTATTTTATACAATCTGGGCATGATCGTCATGCCAACTATATTTCATTGTTTAGTTCTGTTTGTAAGGTTCCTCTTAAAACAGTTACTGCAGAGGGACTGCAAACCATTTGGTTTCAGCGGGTGGCTTCTTAGCCTGTTTGTTCTGCTTTTCTTTTCTTTTTTTTTTATTTCTATATTTTATTTTATTTTATTAATACTGCCACACACACTGTGGGGCTTGGTGGTACTAGGGTTGGAGGAGGTTATTGAGGCAGCTTTCTACCCTGAGCTAAACTCAGGGCGGCCTCAATTTTATGCGATGAAGCGCAACCTTTCCTCTTTCCCACCACTCAATACCTCACAGGAAAACAGAAGAGTAGTACAGAGACCTGGAGTCTCTATTCAAATATGTACTTACTCTTTACACACACATACATTGCGCGTTTAAACGAAAACCTGCTTTTAATCGACACTCTTTTTTGTAGTCAAGTTTTTAGCGGGGGCGGGTCCACACAGGACATGCAATCCCGTCTTATAGGTTACTTTCTAACCTTCGGTCCACACAGGACCTCTCTTAGTATCCACACAGGATTCTCTTATTATCCACACAGGATTCTACGGTCATGAGTGTCGTTCTAAAGTCGATTTATTCTATACGCATGATGTTCATGACTGTGTTATATTCACCTTCAAAGTAGCGCTGTGTTCTTTCCCGGTGTAATCGAGTCCTGCCGCTGTGAAGCCTGTGTAAAACACTGGCCAGTAGACGAATTTACGACTCTGGGCTTTCCTCGTCTTCCTGGAAGCGAGCGTTTGCAGTGCAGGCGATCACGACGTCAGGATCCGATGACTCCGTCTGTGGACAGTTAGATGATATAATAATATCAGTCAACTATCCGGCTCGGAGGACCAATTAAATGTCAGTGGTGTGTGACATTTTTAAATACGATGAAGGAATACAAGACAGTCATAAGGAGTTTCATAGAGCTACGTGCACGGGTGAGTGATCGAGTGATACTCACACCCGAGGCATTGCAGTCAGATTTATTTATACCGAGACAGTTGCATAGCATTTCCTGTTTTTCAAGCTTACTTATTAGTGTGTGTGTGTGTGTGTGTGTGTGTGTGTGTGACAGGATGTAATGGCATGTGATACAAAAATATATGAACATTTTAATACATTTGAAAGCTTTATAACGGAGGTATCTTTTAATAATAGACATCTGCAGTTTAAACTTAAAAGTTACTTCTATCAGGTTTGGAGCTAAATGTAGAAAAATGTTGCCATTAATTTCAGCATGTTTCAGTTTACAAACAGCGCCCTCTATGGCTGCGTTAAGAAAAATAAAGAGCAGTACTTGATCAATTTTGTTGCAGGTAGTTGTACACCTTGGTGCTCTTGATGTTGACCTAGAGAACACTGGGCCATAGTTTTACATCATCAGTCCGTGGGAGGTGATGGGTGAGGCACTGCTAATGTATTGTCCTCGCCACTTATTAAAACATACCTAGTGTATCCACAACGTGTTGCTATTTCAGCCAAGTGAAAGAAACTGCAGTGAGAGAAACTTATGAACACTGAAGGTGTAACCCTGCAAGCATCAACAGTGCAAGCAGGAAAAAAAAAAATTAATCTTCCGCTTTCAATCAGGTGTAATTGCACGAACTCAGGAATACTGTGGATATTAAAGGCCTTCAGCCCAGCAACCTCCATGGAAACGCCCCTTCTGGGTCCCAGTGCTCAGTGATTGAATACATCGTGAGAGGTGCTGGGTCCTCCTGATCCACATCAACCATCTCTGGGACTGGAAGCAGACCACTGCGCACTGAGACTCGGCACCTGTCTGGAAATGGATTGAATGTGAATGAATGAATTTAATCGATTTCCAGGCAGCAGCTGGGTTTTCCAGGTGTGTTTGAATCATTCCTGAAGGACCTACTGAGCTGGCTGTAATAAATGAAAGTGTTGCTTTAAACATTTATTCAGATAAGAAACAGAACTACAATGAGATTGGCTTTGAGTAAGACACGCTGTTTACACAAAAACTGTTTAACTCCAAAAAAGTAATAATACTAAAAAAAAAAAACTATAAAAAAAAAAAACTAAGAAAACCCCAAAACAAACAGACTTTACAACATATTGATGACAGTACTTTATCTGTACTAACATTTTAACTCTCTGGCCTGTGACAAACTATTCTTCCAACAAAACTAAAAACACCAACAAGCTCAACAATTTAGAAAATTGGGATCATTGCTTTGCGACTGCGCCGCTCTCACTCCCATTCTTCATCGTCAGCAGCCGTCTGTGCTGCCAGCTGGCTCGTTACACTGCTGTCCTGGAAAAGGCCTCCCTGTGGACCCTGAAGAAGGACCACAATGTGAAACACTACAACATCTCAGAGAATTCAGTGCAAAACAACTTGAACCAGTTACCTTCCTCAAGTCTGTGGAGGCAAAATGTTTCCTGGGTGGGTTAAAGCCAGAGGGGCCATGGCCGCTGAACGCAGCCGCCTCTAACCACGAGGGAACCTCCTGCTGGGCCTGCCAATCCCAAACATCTCGCTTAAAGCACTCAGGTCTCACCTTACGCACTTGTGGTGATGCACATTGTGTAGTTGTAGTGCAGCGTTCTCACCTTGGACAGGATTGTGACCAGTGATTGAGCCAACTCACTGTTAGCTTCTGGATCATAGAAGGACACTGCCCTCCCGGTGTTGCCACAGCGGCCGGTTCTACCGATACGATGGACATACTCGTCGATATTGTTTGGTAGGTCAAAGTTCACCACGAGCTGCACATCTGGAATATCGAGTCCACGGGCACCTACAGAGGTTGCCACCAGGACAGGACATTTGCCAGAGCGGAAGTCTCCAAGGGCCTGCTCTCGCTGCCACTGCTCACGGTCACTGGCAGCCAGCACAGCACATAGAATAGAATAGATGTACAGTGAGATCTAGAGCATCTCCAGACATGTGGGGGAAGAAAGGTGAGGTGCACAGTTTCTGCAGCACTATATACATATGAACAGTATTTAGAACAAAGAAAACTATGTATATACATATATACACACAATTTATTTACAGTTTGGGTTATTGCACAAAATTAAGTATAGCACAGTGGTAGTTTACAGAGGCAAGTGTGGGGGTGGAACTGTGTTATCAGTGCATGTGTGAGTACGTCACACAAAGGACAACCATCTCCATGAAAGCCACAGTAAACACACAAACACCACTTACCCGTGAATGCTGGTAGTTGGAAACTTCTCCTGACACAAGATTACGGCAATAAAATCAGCCTGTCTCTTGGTCTCTACAAACACCATGGTGCGCGCCGATCCTGCAGCACAAACCCACAACACACAGTTCGGTTACACTGAGCTATCGTTTGTTTTGACCTTTAGTTCTTCTCAACACTGGAAACCCAGAAGCTTGAAATACCTGTTGATTTCAGGAGGTCTAAAAGCTGATCCCTCTTAGCGAACTTGGTGACCTGCACAAATGTCTGCTCCACATCACTGCAGGCTCCACCCACAATTCCCACGGCCAAGAACAAATAGTCAGTCTTTAGAAAGTCAGCTGCCAGCCTATATCACACACACACACACACACACACACACACACACACTGAGATGAGCTGGCAGGCATTCAGACCTGGTTGTATGTCAGGAGTACAAACTGGCAGCAGACCTCTGGATGTCCTCGGGGAAAGTAGCACTGAACATCAGAGTCTGACGGTTCTCTTTCGATGGCATCCCAGGAGAGCCCACCAGGCGGCGCATGTCAGGCTCAAAGCCCATATCCAACATGCGGTCAGCCTCATCCAGCACCAAGTAACGCACTTTGGTCAAGCCAACCTGGAACACACATTTATTAGCATCTGAAAGCGCTGCACAATTTTGTCATCCAATCGATGGTACCTTTAAACGGCCTTACCTTTCCTCTTCCAATCATGTCCAGCAGTCGTCCTGGTGTTCCACACAACACATTGCAGCCCCTGGAGAGGTCTCTTATTTGGTGTCCAGTGCTGACCCCACCATACACTACAACAGGTCGCACACATGTGCTGCAGAGTGGAGACAAACATCTTGAATTTACCTTCTATCTGCATGTTGGTGGAGTTCACTTATTCTTTGGCTTTGACAAAGAAACACACCCATAGGCAAACTTCCTGGCCTCCAGGTAAATCTGGTTGATGAGCTCCCTAGTTGGCGCCACAATGATGGCTTCAGGCTCCTGCGTCTCACTGAAGCAACTGGCCGCCGCGCCATCTGCCATCAGCTGTTGAAGGATTGGTAGCAGGAAGGCAGCCTGGTGGAGGGAGACCACATTTAACCTCTGTCCACAAGCAGGTCTACACCCAGGTTCAACTCTCCCAAACCGTACCGTTTTACCAGAGCCAGTCTGGGCGCAGGCCATGAGATCCCTGCCAGCAGAAACGATGGGGATGCCGTGCTTCTGCACAGGGGTGGGCTTCACATAACCAGACTTGCTGACGTTTCTCTTTAGGGACTCGCACAGCGCTGCTTCATCAAATGTCTGAGAGAAAGCAGAAGAAATGTACACCAGCATGGAGGGCAAGTCAATATTGCTGTGACACCATGCTTTAAATTACTTCAGGTTTCACGCAGCTGTTTGAACTCAGCCTTAGAGCTGCTTCCAAACAGCTCCAACTATAACAGAGACGGCTCCTTCAACCAGTGCGGGAAGTCACCAGAAATCTGACCAGAATGGTGTCCGTCTGCACGGTTATACTAGAAACTAGGGCTGTTCACTATAACCACATATATCAGATGACGATATAAAACCGTCTGTCGTTTCCTATTATGCTGTCGTTTGTTTCGTGGTGTCGTAAAATAAACTGTTTACAGCAATATTTTTTCATGGTTTTGATGGTCACTGTAGTGGCTGTATTAATTTCTTACAGTTCTCTCTTTCTCTTATATTTAATGTAACCACACTACAGACGAATAGCGCCTGTTTTTATATGTTTTTGTTAGCAACGGTAAAATCATCGCGTGGCTCTGCTGTCCGCTTGTTTGTTTTCCACATAAACCTTTCACAATAAAGCTCAAGATCCTGTTGAGACTTTTCAAAATAAACTGAATCACATCAAAGAGTATGCAGAGTTTACGGATGAGAAGCAAAAAAAAGAGCCGTCAGGTGCTAAAAAATAAAGCTTAGACTCAAAGTTTGAGAGAAAACGGCGGCCGTTACAGCTTATGTCTAAAAATGTATCGTTTCATGCATCGGTTAAAATACTTGAATTCAGGTAAAGGACGCGCAGCTGGAAACACTAAACGCAAGTCGAGCTGCCCGAGATTCACAGAATTTACAGAAAATGTTACATTTTTGTGATTTATATCGTTGTCAGGACGATAAATGTCTTCTATCTGATATGAGATTTTTGTCATATCGCACAGCCCTACTAGAAACTAACGCAAGTGTTGCAAGTCTTGTGTATTAACTTGCTCCTGTGTGCCGTCCTACAAGTTAACAGCCATCTTACAGGCTGCAGAAAGTCTCGCCTTTCTGTCAACTCAACGTTTGCATCGTTAAATGGCTCACAGCTGTCCCTGAAATGCATACAAACATCAACTTCAAATAATAAAACTCAATTCTACAAGACAGTCTCACCACTTGGCAGCCATCTTGGTTTAACATGAAAAATAATACGTTATTTTTCTTGAGTAAATGTAGGCTCTAACATGCCACAGCAGGCAATTACATTCACACAAACATAACGTCTTTGATAAGCTGCTTACTTTCAAAGCGGAGCCAAGGAGAAATAAGTGATGGAATCGCAATCACAACGTGTGCTCCTTTGGCTTTAAAAATAAGATCTTAACAGGTTTTTTCCAGTAGACTGAACTAGTTACACAAAATCTTTCATGAACAGCTGATCTGACCACTTGAAAAGAAATTACACGCCAGCTCCATTTCCTTATGGTATACAGCGATCCCTCGTTTATCGCGGTAGTTACGTCCTAAAAATAACCTGCGATAGGTGAAATCCGAAGTACCCAACTTTATTTCTTTTACAATTATTATAGATGTTTTAATGCTGTAAAACCCCTCACTACACACTTTCCTCAGACAGGCATGAAAATGTTCACTTTGCATACATCAGTGTCACACACTGATGTATGCATGCAGTACAGGTGCATGCATACATCAGTGTCACACACTGATGTATGCATGCACCTGTACTGCATGCATACATCGGTGTGTGACACTGATGTAACCAGTTTTGTACCAAGCCAGCAAAGAACTGCTGATAACAGATTTGTGTACCTACTGGATTGCCCCCTAACATTTCTTACCATTATAGCTGGTGGTGGGTTGGTTCCACTGACATCCACCAAGATCTCATCGTACTTGTCAAAGTTGACACCGGACTCATAATGGGAAAAAATGGACTCCTCATCTTCAGAGGGTGGTGGGGGAACGTAGGTAACCCTGGGTCCTGCAGTGAGAAACAGAAATGCTGCACATAATGGAAGATAAAGCTGGCATGCTGCAGATCTGTGAACAGGAAGTTTAACTTACTATCACTCTCATCTTTCTTCTCTGCAGGTGTATCCTGGTTCCCTGTGTTACACACAGATTCCAGCCACATCAGTAAATCTTTCAAACCTATGTGCACTGAATCATTGAGGTCAATAATGAAAAACAACCTTGAGCAAAGACCTCTTCATCTTTCCCACGGTAGCCTGCAGCACAACACAAATTACACTTCTGACACCTCTGACAGATTTGCACATGATCAGAACTGCTCGTTCACTCACCTCCTCCAAACCCGCCTCTGCCACCCTGCTCACCACCTTTAAAACACAAGTCAATTAACTGCTATTCTTACTCAAAATCCACACTGACTGCAATCAAATTTATCAGGAGGTCTGCAGAGCCACAGCAGTCTACTAATCGACCCTCAGCTTTTCCAACCCAGGTGAAGCCCGACGTGCACCCACTGGAGTGCGAGTGTGTGAACATTTAGTTTACACAGTGCTTAGGCCATAGGAAAAACAATACATGTATGAATGCATGTGAATGTGTGATTAAGGCTTGTAGTAAAAAAGCACTAACAAGTACGAGTCAATGTGGCATTTGCATGCAGTGGAAAAAACCCACCACGAGTGGAATCAGACTCGTACCTTGCCTATAGCTTCCTCCTCTGCCCCCTCTTCTTCCTCTCGACACTGAAAAGCAGAAAATGCTCACACTGTAAACAAGCATTTCTTTCAGTCTACTTTTGTGTCTTAATGGGAATATTAACACTACCATTTGTATGGTCACCATTCTCTTCATTGGCTGTAAAAATAAGAACATCAAGTCAGATGCGTTCCAGCTCAAAGCCAAACAGACGTACACGTCAATATTCCAGTTATTACCGTCAAAATCACCGTGATCCGTTCTGCCGAATCCTCTGCCACGCCCTGATAACACAACTTATATTACATCCATCAACAGCTCTATTCACTACAGCATAAACATGCATACTGGCACAGCATTACCACTGCTTTACTGACTGAACGAGCTTGTTAATCCTCTTTCACACTGCTAGTTGAGGGTTTTTCTTTCAGCATTTGTAATTTGAAGAGTTTTCATAATCTGTGAAACTGTATTACAAATGCCTAACATTCCACTGAGATGACCAACAGTATATATCCCCCCCACACACACACACCCCCACCACGGCCTCCTCTTCGGCTGAAGCTACTCCTTTCTGCTGTATTATTCTGGCTGTCACCATCTGAAAGGAAGAAACGCAACGCTCAGGAAACACAATGAGGAAAACTACAACAGCTCATGTAATACTCTTCATGCTTACCGTTTGCACTGTCCTCAGCACCTTAAAAAAAAAAAATCAAAAAAAAAATCAGATAACTAAAATTAGATACCTTCGACAATCGTCTAAATGCACCTACTACAACGTGATAACCATTTCTCCCACCACCTGCATGCTCCTCCATTGGCACCTCCGCGATAAGTACTGTGTGTGACAGTATCAAGCAAACCTTGTGGTGTGAAAACTAGAGCCAAGTGCCATAACGCAACATTCTTTAAACGAGCAGCGGGGGGCAACTGTTCTAGCTGCAAACATTGTCATTTTGAAATAAGAGCTGGGTCTGACTGAAAGCACACACTGATGGAGTAATGTCTTGAGCACAGTGCATAAATCTGACACAGAATGATCAAAATGAACAAGAACGGACACGTTTTATTCAGTAGTGAGCCAAATTGAGACATTAGGGCCATGAAGTCATCAGGAAAACCTCCAAAAGTTCATCAGGAAAAGTATTTTCTGAGCTCAGGACTGTCTGTGCAACAACAGCTTTAACCCCATGGAGGCTGATAAACAGGTTTAATGCACTATTACACTGCCTCCACTTTTCATCTTTTACACTGTATGGGCCGGTGTCCTGCAGGTCTTAGATGTGTCCATGATCCAGCACAGCTGATTTGAATGGATAAATTACATCCTGAACATGTCCTCCAGAAGCCTGCTAAGGAACTAATCATTTGATTCAGGTGTGTTGACCCAAGGTGAGATCTAAAACCTGCAGGGCACAGGCACTAGAGGCCTGAAATTGGACACCCCTGCTGTATGCAATCCCAAAAAGCATTCTTCCACATCAAATCTACTCTAATTTGTCATCCAGAAATGAGGATTATCCAGGACAATTTCACCACTAAAATGCCAAACAGTGTCAGTTTCAGTGTTTAGATGCAGCCCTTGCATGTCATATCCAGTTTCCCTTGCTCACATGGGTCTTCACCAGTCACCAAAAAAAGAAACTTAATTGCTGCAGGTGAAACTCCAGAGGTTGGTGGATATTTTTTATTTAAAGCTATGATTGCTTGCCAAATGACGGGCATACACACACACACACACGCGCCTACTGGCTTTTCACCTCACAGCTCATACATAATGCTAATTTTCATACGTTTACTTGCTCAAAGGACAATTATACTACTTCTTAAACAGAGTGTTAAATGCGCACCTGAGAAGGATGAGTTTTTAAATCCTCCTCTTCCTCTGCCCCGTCCACCACGACCTGGAAGAACACATTTAAATCACTCCTCAGTGTCACGCAAGACGCTTCCTGTAAGGGCTCCATCGTCTTTCTACACTCACCTCTTTGAAATTCACCACAATCAGAGCTCCAGAAATCTCCTTGTGTACCTAAAAACATGTTTTAAAATACAGAATAAAACCAAAATAAATCTTAACCTGCCTCCAATCTTTATTTTAACCCTTGGAAGAAAGAATTAAAGCAGACAATCTGAAGTGGAACATACCTGCATTTGAGGTGTGGCTGGTGAGTGCACAAGTACCAGAGGTAGCGGTTTCCTGTAAACATGGGCAATTTCAGTCGGACGCTGCCTGACTGGCTCAGCGAAGTGCGTACGCGTGGCCTTCGGATATTACACTAGCTTACCTGTTCTTCCCACTCGTCCATTCTTGCACACCTGAGGAAAAAAGTACCACAAGAAATTTTGTAAATCACGTACGATAACAAAGACACCCCCCCCCCCTTTTTTTTTTTTTGTCGCTTTCATTCCGACATTAAAAGCTAAACTTTTCCTGAGAATCTGGCACGTGACGACTACCACGCGAGAAGTGAAATGCACTTAAAACAATACAATTGTTTTAACAAACACTTACAATGCGCAAGTGTCTTTAATCAAAACGTCGACTGTTGCAAAGCAAATGTGGCTCTAAATGCTCACTCTGAAGTACAGAAAATGACTTCGCGCTTCTTCTAGCTAATCAAGACACATCGAGCACGCGGGAGCAGGGCGGCGGCTAACTTCCGCCCTCAATTTAGACGCAAACACGAAATAACGCTTTAAGTCATGTGTTTGCACAGTTAAAATTAGTCATTTTTAAAGCGCTGTTTCGAGAATACACTCAAAACCAAAAAAAACTACAAGTGGACGTCAAAGGCGATACCTGTTAGCATTGGAAGCGCTAACTAAAAACAGCACGACGGGATTAATAAAACTGATAATAACTACATCTTGTTCTTCGAAAATTGGTTTCACAAGTGACAGTAATGTAGTAAAACTAGCCCAGGTAGAATAACCGTACTTTGAGTGTCTTCACAGATGAGATTCTTCCTCGAGGTGCAGCCTGCTCGTGCGCTCACAGAATGGGGCGCGCGCATGCACAGCGCACAACCCGCAAACTTGCAACTTCCGCCATTTTCCCGCCCAACTGGATTTTTGAAAATACAAGAAATAAATACGAAGAATTATAAACTTTCCCCCTGTAAATAGCTTCTAATAGAACATTTTTAAATATAGTTCTGTTGGCAAAATTGTAGAACTTGAAGGCTGTTGCACAACTACTGGAAAATGTCATTCTGCTTTCTTTCAGTTTTTAATATTCTTTTATAATAATAAAAGAATATTAAAAACTTTTTAAAAAGTTGTTGGTTCGAAAAGTTTAAAAAGCTGTGTAAAAAGTAACCCTTTACTGTGGATGTGATATATAAAAGCTTTATTAAACTACCACTAAATCCTTTACTCTAAATTCAACCTATTGGCTATTATTTTCAGTGCAATAAAATAAATCTGATAGTGTTTACCGATTTTCTATCTCCAAATAATACCATTCACAATAAATTAGAAACCATTCACCTGCTCAATCTCGTTGCGCATAGAGTCTGCACTGCCATCTGCTGGAAAACTATACAATTGCACGTTCACTGCTAAATGTGATTGTAACATTGCACACGCTCATACTTGTATTGATATAACTTTGACGAGGCAAAAATAAAAAATAGAGCAAATAATAATTGCTGTGTATTCCTATTATTGTTCCCAAGCTCCCCAAGACAAATGCTGAGGACAGAACAGTGTAAAATCAGTGCCAGATCAAAAATGCAGATTATTAGGAATGAGATTTCCATATCAGTTGGGACCCAAGTTAACAACACTTATCAAACACTGACTCTCTGATGATTGTATTGGAGAGCAGCTCATTGTTCACTATTTTATGTGTGCTGAAGCAGCCAGCGGCTGAACTGCCAACCCTCCAACTAGCAGATGAGCTGGTCTACCTGAGCTACAGCCTGCTGACAAGACAAGGGGAAGGGGGGAAGGTGTGTTAGGAGGCAGTGAGGGTGACAAAAAAGCAGGAGTGTGGAGGTGAGAGGTGGGACTATGACTGATAAAGGGAGATGGCAGATGGTATGTAGAGAAGGAAGGCAGATATAGTGTGTTTGTGTGTGTACAGGAGACCAGGTGGAAGGGAAGCAAAGCCAGGAGCACTGGAGGTGGATTCAAACTATTCTACCATGGAGAAGGAAAAATAGAGTAGTGGACAGGAAGAGTATGGGAATAGTGTTGTGCAGGTGAAGAGAGGGTCAGACAGGGTTGAGTTTGAAGCTGTAAATCAAAGGAGTGATGTGCAATGTTGTCAGCGTGTATGTCCAATGGGCGGATGTTAGCTAGAAGAGAGCTAGATGAAGTGGAGGAGGGTCTCCCCAGGGTGGAGAGCATTGTGAGGGGGATGTAGGTGAAGGCTGCAGAGGCGATGGGGAGGTGTTTAGGAGGCATGGTGTTAAGGAGAGAAATGCAGAGCGTCAGATGGTGTAGATTTTCTGAAATGAATGGAAATGGCTGTGGTGAACATGAACTTTAAGAAGGGGGAGGCAGATAGGAGGACGTCAGAATTGAAGAAAGCGAACACAGGTGGACTCGTGCTGAAAATGCAACATGAAAGTGGTAGGAGACTGTAAGGTGGTGGCAGGGGAGGATGTAGGTAGGGAGCATCAGATGGTAGTCTGTAGGATGGCTTTGGACATCAAGAAGAGTAATCAAGTGAAGGCAGAGCCAAGGATTAAATGATGGGAGCTGAAGAAGGAGGAACGTCGCACAGAGTTCAAGAGGGAGTTGAGATGCTAGGGAAGAGTTACCAGCTGGGAAACTACAGCTGAATTAGTGAGGAACCTGTCAGGAAGGTGTTTGGTGTATCCTCTGGACTAAGGAAAGAGGACAAGGACACTTGTTGGTGAAATGACAGCGTAAAGGAAAGTATTTAAAGGAAGAGGTTGAAACAGTCAAGGAGAGATGGGAGTACAAAGACTGGCAAAAAGGAAAATGCTTCACTGAGGAGGGAGACTCAATTAGTTAGCTCCAGATGTCACATCAAATACATCAGAACTGCGTGACTATAAACAGATCTATAGACTAATGTACACTTATACTTGTCATCTGTGTGAGCTAGCTGAAGCAGTTTATGTAAGCCATCTTTTATATGCTATGCCTTGTCCTTAACACTTATATATTCTTTATATATGCTAAGATCTTTCAACTTAAACTCCTTGATCCATGTACTTAAGCAATAAGATAAAATGATATAATCTATATTTATAATATAATATATCTTTTTTCCAAATTGTTTGACACAAGCAATAACAAAATGGGTTATCCATCCATTAATCCATTTTGTCCGCTCATCCAGGGCCGAGTTGCAGGAGCAACAGCCTAAGCCCAGACTTCCCTCTCCATAGGCATCACGTCTAGCTTGTTCCCAGGCCAGCCGAGAGATATAATCTCTCCAGTGTGTCGCGGGTCTCCCCCAGCGCCTCGTCCCAGTGGGACATGCCCTTAGAGATAGGATGAGGGGCTCAGAGTAGAGCAGCTACTCCACCACATTGAAAGGAGCCAGCTGGGGTGGTTTGGGTATCTGACAAGGATGCCTCTCCCAGGAAATGCCCAGGAGGGCTTCCTGAAAGAGGCCAGCCACCCTTCCAAGAGAGCTTCTGTCCACTGCTATGATGTCATTCTTTTGGACACCTTGAGCTTGTAAACATAAGTGAGGGCGGGGATGTCCTGACCAGTAAATGGAGAGCTTCGCTTTTAGACTGGTACAGCATCCTCATCACTGCAGCCACAGTACCATCTGTCAATCTTCTGCTCGCCTCTCCCATCACTCATGAAAAAGACCCTGAGTGGGCACTCCACCCCTTTTCCAGCTGAGGACCATGGCCTCAGACTTGGAGGTGCTGACTGTCATTCCCACCACTTCACACTCGGCTGCAAACCACTCCAGTATGAGCTGGAGTCCACCATAGGATGAAGCCAACAAATCCACATCATCTTATCTGACTTGCTGAAGCCACATGTTCCTCCTCGCTCGCTCCGTTCAGCTGAGCAGCTGCTGCTGTCGGTCCCTAAGTCGCGGCTGAAATGCAGAGGAGACCGTGCCTTTTCAATTGCGGCTCCGATGCTCTGGAATAACCTTCCCCTCCAAATTAGACAAGCGTCATCAGTGCAGGTCTTTAAGTCCAGATTGAAAACTTATTTTTATTCCCTGGCTTTTAACTCTGTAGGAAACTGACACCTTCTTATTTATTTTATTGTGTGTAATGATTTTATGGTATTTTTAATTTGGTTGTTGTTTTGATCTGTGTTGTTCAGCACTTTGGTCTGCCTGGTGTGTTCTTAAAGTGCTATACAAATAAACGATGATGATGATGATGATGATCTGTGAAAAGCAAAGATGAGATTCTGGACCACCCAAGTAGAAGCCCTCGTGCATACAAATTCTGAACACAATCGGTGATAAAGGGCAGCCCTGATGGAGTCCAACACCTACCAGGAACGAGGGTTAGGGTTATGTTCAATAAAGCCAAATAAATGCATTGTTCTATAAATAAGAAAGGAAAGGAGGACCATTAAACAGAAAAAACATACAATAATAAAATAAAAGCTCAATCTAAATCAAATACAATAAAAGGTAAAAATTGCAATCACAATAACTAAATACAGAAAGAATCTAGACAATATACCAAGTGGCTGACGTTCAGTTAATAAACACTAAACAGACTCCAAATTTTGAATGACCAGAGCATCAAGACTCTTGTGAAACCTTTATGTGACTGTATGTGCACGACTATATTTTGAATGTTTGTGTTTTTGGTCAAGATTTAGAAAATGACCAGTGATCGTATCCAGAACTGTTAGAAGCGTAAATTTCCACTGCAGCTGACGCTCTTTATTATCCAACCCAGATGAAACAATGATGGTTTGGTGTGGTATATGGGGAACAACGATAGTGGGTCCATTCTTCATCAATGGAAACCTCAAGGCCTCTGGATATTTGAAATGGCTACATGATGATGTGTTTCCCTCTTTGTGCACTGAAGCTGGCACGTTCCCTGAGTTTTTCCAGCAAGATGGTGCACCACCACATTATGGGTGCAGGTCCGAGCATTCCTAGATGAACACTTTCCTGGAAAGTGGATTGGTCGTCGTGGGCCAGTTGAATGGCCCCCAAGGTCTCCCGATCTGACCCCCTTAGACTTTTATCTTTGGGGTCATCTGAAGGCAATTGTCTATGGTGTGAAGATACGAGATGTGCAGCACCTGAAACTACGGATACTGGATGCCTGTGCTGGCATTTCTCCTGCGGTGTTGCTATCAGTGTGTGAAGAGTGGGAGAAGAGGGTTGCATTGACAATCCAACACAATGGGCAGCACATTGAACATGTTTTACAAGTGGTCAGAAACTTGTAAATAACTCATGAAAGAATAAAGTTACGTTGAAACCAAGCACACCATTGTTTTTCTTGTGACATTACCAATAAGTTTGATGTGTCACATGACCCTCTTCCTGTTGGAAAAACAAAAGCGGTATCCAAGATGGCCGACTCCTAAATGGCCACCATGGTCACCACCCATCTTGAGGAGTTTGCCCCCTCACATTTACTAATGTGCCACAAACAGGACTTAATATCACCAACCATTCCCATGTTGTTACGGTGTATCCATATAAATGGCCCACCCTGTACTTTGAAGTCAGGTTGACCTGAAAATCCTTGTCTTTGTTACTTCCAGCACATCCATCCATCCATCTTCATCCGCTTTGTCCGGGGCCGGGTCGCGGGGGCAGCAGCCTAAGCAAAGAGGCCCAGACCTCCCTCTCCCCAGCCACCAGCTTATCCGGGGGAATACCAAGGCGTTCCCAGGCCAGCCGAGAGATATAATCTCTCCAGCGTGTCCTGGGTCTGCCCCGGGGCCTCCTCCCGGTGGGACATGCCTGGAACACCTCACCCAGGAGGCGCCCAGGGGGCATCCTTGTCAGATGCCCGAACCACCTCAGCTGGCTCCTTTCGATGTGGAGCAGCAGCTGCTCTACTCTGAGCCCCTCCCGGATGGCCGAACTTCTCACCCTATCTCTAAGGGAGAGGCCAGCCACCCTTCGGAGGAAGCTCATTTCTGCCGCTTGTATCCGCGATCTCGTTCTTTCGGTCACTACCCACAGCTCGTGGCCATAGGTGGCCTCACTTCCAGCACAGACAACTGTAATTACTTATTAGAATGTCCCCATAGGTGTCTGAAAAGCCTCCAGCTGATTCAAAATACTGCAGAGAGTACACTGATGGGGACTGGGAAGAGTCATGTTTCTCTTATTAGCATTTCTTCTCTGGTTTCTTGTTAAAGCCAAACCAAGATTTCAAAAGCTTTGCCTTACATGCAGAAACCTCAAAACCAACCTTCATAAATACCTTAATTACAAAATGAATTAAATAGAGGGCTTTGCTGTCAGGCTGCAGGCGGTTTTTCAAAAGTAGAATGGGCGGTAAAGCCTTTAGCTGTCAGAGTGCTCTCCTGGAAAATCAGCTCTCCGGTGGGTTTTGTTTTAGGCGTACTGCCTTGACCTTTTAAAATGAAGCTTCAAACTGTCCATTTTCATGAAAGCTGAAGCTGTAACTGTGGATGGAGGCTGAGAGTTGATGAGGGAACTCCTGTTTTTCCTCTCTGCCCTCCCTTTACCTTTCTACAAGTGCTTCTAGGTGTTTACTCTTTTTACTTATTATTACTTTATAAAAACAACAACACTTGTATATAATATAATAATGATGCAGTCCAGTTCCTTGTGATCCATTCCAGTAGCTCTTGGAGCTAGAACGCAGTGCATTGTGGGACGTAGTATGATGGTGAAGTCAAGATGGCTGCGAAGCTCAGGCAGAGGAGAGAGCCTGTAGTAGGAAGGCCGTGAATGAAGTTTTCTATAGAAAATCCTTCGTCGGTGTCCGATCGGACTTAAAGCAGTGTGCTGTTTACGTTGGAGAGAAGCCGCGCAGGACCTACAACACCCACAAACAGCAACAGGATAACAAACTGCTGGCATAAAGTCTCGTATGAATTCCGACGAGAAGGAGGACTGTGAGTGTGCGCCACCACAGGCCGAGACGAGCTCCGCCGGAGGAGCCGATAGGTGGGGATGCTCAGAGGAAAGGCTCGGGATGCTAGGACGATCAATCAGAGCGGGGGCTAGTTAGCTGTTGTTGGAGGCTGTGTGGACGTCAGTGCTCCTTTGTTTCAGGCAACATATTGGGGCAAAGTTTATAGCAAGCACTGGTTAAATGAAAACGAAAGAAATCTGCCCGCGGGTCACTTTGAAGACATTACTTTTGTATGAGTAACAAAGTAGGCTAACTAGCATTTGCTGTGTTAGCTTGCTAAAGTGAGCGACAGATTGTCCCAGTGGCAACATTTTTGGGCTTTACCAGCCCGTCCAGACTGGACTACAGGGTTTAGGTTAATGCTACATTTTACAAAAGAGATAAAATGAATTATCTACATAGATGATTACATTTGCTGCGACCCCGGTCACTAAGTGGAAGCCAGTGCTTAGCTTTAAAAAGAGCGAATGTGGGTTTGCTGGTTAGACTGTTGTCCTCTTCTACACAGCTCGACCAATTTCCTGAGCAGGACTCTGACTTTGTTACCCCACAGCAGAGCCAGCAGTACTCTGAAATGTCAGTGTAGTCATCATGACCTGTGCCGTGGTTCTTATCCTTGTTTGTTGTTCATTTAGAGAACACGAGGAGCCTGAAATAGAAAACCCAGAAGCAAGCCGAATGTAAGTCAAACTCATTACCTTCCATGTGTGCAGTTCAGGAGCTTGGTGTTAGGGTCTGTCCTCGCTTCTTTCTTTCTTGTCTTCATCTTGTGCCTTGACTAAATGTTGTCAGCTGTATTGTTAGTGTGATACACACCCAGTTCATCTCAGCAGCTGTCACACTGTTTGCTCATGATGTGAACATTTGAAGGACCGTTGGCTTAAATAAAACATAATTAAAGTACTTCAGGTTAAAGTGCTTTAATTATGCATGGAATTTATGGAGCTTTGAGTTTACATTATCAGTTGTATCTGTACCTGTGAATGAATAATACTGCTGTTCTATTAGTATTGCTTCAGTGTTTACCAATACGACTGCAGCTGGAATGCTGCTGTCTTCTGGACAGTGGTGTAATTAGCAGAATCAGAAGGTTTTTGTCAAGTTTGAATTTATTCTAAACACTGATAATAAATCTGTCGTGACACTTGACCTGAAAGTGGCTGGAAATGCAACACGTCCAAAGCTCCATAAGCCCGAGCTCAGCATCCAGCCTGAGACCAAGCTCAGCTCTTGTGTTGTCTGTTGACAGAAACTCTTAGTGATTCTCAAGTGGGAAAAGCATTGCAGTCAATCTCGCGTCTCCCATTATTTCACATTGCACTCAGTGCTTTATGAGGATCACAGTGGATTCGCGCAGTGCTTTTACCGCCTTGTGTTTTACCTCTGATCACAGGAAGCGAGCAGCTGCCAAGCATCTAATAGAGCGCTATTACCACCAGTTAACGGAGGGCTGTGGGAATGAGTCTTGCTCCAACTCGTGGTGTGCCTCATCAGTTGGCTTCAGCCGCATGGATAACAACGAGGCAGCGGTCAAAGCCCTGGAGCTCTACAAAGTCAATGCCAAGCTATGCGACCCACACCCTTCAAAGAAAGGCACCGCTTCCACCTACCAGGAGAGCAGCGCTCACAGCAACTCTGCGTGCAGCAACAAGAAGATGAACCATAAGGACAGCCACTCTGTGCGAGACAATTTTAAAGGTGAGCAGATTGCGCTGTTTCACTCGTGCAGTTTGTGTTTTTGTTTTTCTCTGGTAACAACATTTGTGTCTGTGTGTAGATGTAAATTACCTGACAGAGGAGAAGGTGTATGAGATCCTGGACACCTGTGGTGAAAAGGAGGATTACTCCCCTCTCATCCGAGTGATAGGCCGAGTTTTCTCCAGTGCTGAGGGACTGGTGCAGAGCTTTCGGAGGTCCAAACCGCACACCAAGGAGGAGCTCAAGTCTCTCCAAGGTAAGGACGAGGACAAGGATGAAGATGAAAAGGAGGCAGCTGCGAGTTCAACTACAGCTATGGAGGAGGATTCCCCCACCTCCTCATCATCGAGGCTCGGCGAGTGCTCGTCGGGAGAAAACGACGTCCAAAAGCTGGCTCCCGATGAGGTTTCGGTCGATATCGAAGCTGTGCGAAGGGTCTACGAGCGCCTCCTGTCCAATGATAAAATCGAAGCCGCCTTCTTGAATGCGCTGGTCTACCTCTCGCCTAATGTGGAGTGTGACCTGACGTACCATAACGTGTATTCACGAGACCCAAACTACCTGAACCTTTTTGTAATAGTGATGGAAAACAGCAACCTCCACAGCCCCGAGTACCTTGAGATCGCTCTCCCACAGTTCTGTAAGGCCATGAGCAAACTCCCGCTGGCAGCTCAGGCCAAGCTGGCGCGTTTGTGGTCGCATTACAGCGCTGAGCAGATCCGGCGCATGGTGGAGACCTTCCAGCAGCTCATTACCTACAAGGTGATCAGTAACGAGTTCAACAGCCGCAACCTGGTCAACGACGACGACGCTGTGGTGGCGGCCACTAAGTGCTTGAAGATCGTCTATTATGCAAATGTGCTGGGTGGCGACCTTGACATGGAGCACAACGAGGAAGAAGACGAGGAGCCCATTCCAGAGTCCAGTGACCTCACCCTGCAGGAGCTCCTGGGTGAAGAGCGCAGGAACAAAAAGGGCCCTCGAGTAGACCCGCTGGAGACAGAGTTGGGAATCCGTACAAGCGATTGCCGGCGGCCGCTCATTCCCTTTGAGGAGTTTGTCAACGAGCCTCTGAACGAGGTGTTAGAGATGGACAAGGACTATACTTTCTTTAAAGTTGAAACTGAAAACAAATTCTCCTTCATGACCTGTCCGTTCATCCTGAACGCCGTCACCAAGAACCTGGGTCTGTACTACGACAACCGCATCCGCATGTACAGCGAGCGGCGGATCACGGTGCTCTACAGCTTGGTGCAGGGTCAGCAGCTCAACCCTTACCTGAGGCTCAAAGTGCGCAGAGACCACATCATTGACGATGCTCTGGTCAGGGTATGTGCATTCAAACCGACTTCAGTGTCCCTTTGATTAGTTGGGTTTTGGATGGGTTCAATTCAATTTTATTTATATAGCACCAAATCACAACTACAGTCGCCTCAAGGCGCTAATGTTTGTGAACGTTTCTTCTGTGTGTGTCTGCAGCTGGAAATGATAGCAATGGAAAATCCTGCAGACTTGAAGAAGCAGCTGTATGTGGAGTTTGAAGGAGAGCAAGGTGTCGATGAAGGAGGTGTTTCCAAAGAATTCTTTCAGCTGGTGGTGGAGGAGATCTTCAACCCAGATATTGGTAAGAAAGCATCGCGAGCAGTTTAGTTTCAGGTGGCTTTAAACAAGCGTCGCACATACACGTTGAACTGCTGATGCTGGCTTAATAATTCACCTTGAACTTGGACCTGAGTGTGAAGCTGCGGCAGTACGTGTCTGCTGTTTGGACTTTACCACAGTTCAGTCCAGCTGCTGTCACGGTCCAGCTCTGTGGGCGATACGCAGCAGCGTGGCACTAACACAGCATGCAGGGCTGGATTTGAGAGCGTTCACTGTCGGCCCATCAGAATCCATTCAGATCCTTGGTCGGAGTGATCTGGTCTTTCTTAGAATTGTTTCCGGTCAGCCCCCCTTTCAGGATTTCATAGATATCGCTGCTGCACTGCTAACTGAATCCGGATCTCTGACTGGCTTTTCAAAGCCTAGTTTTAGGAAACTGGAAAGTAAAGTTTGTGGGGGTTTTGCGTCCTGCTTTCTTCCACCTAAAGTGTGTCAGCTGTCATGTTATCGAACTGTCTCTGGTCAAAGTTGTCTGAAAGACGTCCTTCCAGACCTGAGAGGGTTCTCATGTTCCCAGTGAGGTCTAATGGAAACGAGCTGAGTAGTTTTTAGCTAACTTGACAACAGACAAACACAGTGATAGAGAGCAGGGAAAACCGATGTGTTGCTTTTTCCGTGTGCACATGGAGCGTCTCTCGCGTGGCTGCTTCGTATCCCAGGATTCACGGGCGTGTGCTCTGTTTTTCTTGCTGCAGGCATGTTCACGTATGATGAGCACACCAAACTGTTCTGGTTCAACCCGTCGTCGTTTGAAAATGAGGGCCAGTACACACTGATTGGCATCGTTCTCGGTTTGGCCATCTATAACAACTGTATCCTGGATGTCCACTTTCCCATGGTGGTCTACAGGAAGTTAATGGGCAAGAAAGGAACTTTCAGGGACTTGGCTGATGCCAACCCGGTAAGCATCACCTAAGCAGCTGTTTGTGCTGTGTTTTTGTTGTTTTTTCTGTCTAATTGATTTAGTTTGGGAGGAAAAGCAGCCATGTCTGTCATATGATGTATGCTAATGCTGATGTTATGCTAATTATAACGTGTTGATTGTCCTGAACCGCTGGACAGGTTTTATACCAGAGTCTGAAGGAGCTCCTGGAGTATGAGGGCAGCGTGGAGGAGGACATGATGATCACGTTCCAGATTTCTCATACGGACCTGTTTGGGAATGCACTTATGTACGATTTAAGGGAAAATGGGGACAAGATTCCCGTCACCAATGAAAACAGAAAGGTGAGCTGAAGAGAACCGTGGAGCCGTTTGTCCTCCTACGATACACACAGGCAAAGTGTGCTTTTCCACTTCATTCAGCTTATCTGACCCAAACCTTTCTGCTGATTGTGATTTATTAAGAGGGCGGAGCTTTAGGGTTGCATGATCCTGTGGTAGCACCTGGGCAGGTCATTGTGTGCAGGTCCTGAAACTGTTACCATGGGAAGTTATTGAGCTGGTTAGTGCACAGTCCCAGTTAGGAGCAGTCTCCCAGACATGGCTGCACCATGTTTACGTCTGGACTCCTCCTGGGATCAATGAAGTTTCTGTCTATGTCAGCCTGTAAAAAGATGGCAGTGACATTTTTTCAGCCTTCTAAACCTGAAGTTTGGCCACATTTTCAATATTAGAAGAGAACCTGAGGAAAGCTGCTTCGCTGCCACCACTCGAAGGTAAGCTGACTTTCAGCTCACTGTCACAAACCGTCATAGCTTCTCAAAATCTGATTGGAAGAGATTTGATGGCACTGATGCTGTTTAATGTTTACTATTTACAGCTGTCATCGGTGCTTTCTGGTAAAGCTTGATGCCTCTTTTCACTGGTTCCCACTCAGCTAGACTCCATCTGGATGTCTTCCATTCAAATTGAGTAGCTCCTCAGCGTGCATGGGCTAGTTACAGCAACACGGCTAAAAGTCCCATTGTATGCGGCACAAACGCAACACAACAATGGAGGTTGCCGAGGCGATGGGGACTCGGGGTGCACGGTGTTGCCATGTCCTTATAAAATATTGACTGTGCACTATCCAGCTCTCATTGATTACAACACTGTACTTCTTGTTGTTTCCAGCTGCTGGTGGTTTGTTATTGATAAAAATGGAAATGTTAAAAGTAACACAAATATAAGGGATGACATGGTGTTCAAGGCCGGCCGCCCCTCAGGGCTCGCGCTTGTTAAATGTTCTCATTGATGTGTGTTCATATAGGAGTTTGTTGCACAGTATTCAGAGTACATTCTGAACAAAAGCGTGGAGAAGCAGTTCAAGGCGTTCAGGAGAGGCTTCCACATGGTCACCAACGAGTCTCCGCTCAAGTACCTGTTCAGACCAGAGGAGATCGAGCTCCTGATTTGTGGAAGCAGGGTGAGAGTTTTTTTTAATGGATGTTTGTATATGCTAGTGATGTCATTCAGTCATTCATTCATGTTTTGTCTCCCACTGTAGAACCTGGACTTCCTAGCACTTGAAGAAACAACAGAATACGACGGAGGTTATAACAGAGATTCTCGGATAATCAAGTAAGAATCTGACCTGAAAACCAAGCTCAGCGCGCTGTGTCTAATTTTTATAACCCAGCTCAAAGTCCACACTAATCAAAGGCATTTTTATATCATCATAACGTCACGGCCCACAATCAAAAGCAGTGGAGACCAGTTCTCACCATGTGGCCCCCCAGCAGACGGTTACTCAGTGCTTCACAGTAGGGCTGGGTATCCTCACTGATTCCATTTGAATCGGGGAACTTTTGCCGCAGTCAGAAATATTATAATTCTTATCATTTATCAGTATGTATCCATATTTTTATATCTATAAAAAGAAAACTGACACTTGTGAGACTTTATCAAAGGTGTGAGCATCACAGCAGAGGCCTTTGTGTCAAAGTAGCTGAAGATAAAACACAGAAAAACATGAAGGTGATTTTCCTGGTCTGGATTTTATACAAATATTCTGCAGTAGATCAAAAACGAAAGAAAACCATTAATCAACATATGAACATGACCTGATGCTGCTGAAGTGAAGCAGAGCAAAGTCGCAGAGGTTTGATTAGAAACACAGCGTTTTTCAATTTTGCATAATTTTAAAAAGTTTTAATTTGTTCAGTATTGAACAGCAGAAATGAGGCTTTCTTTTCAGAAGTAAGTAAAAGGAAAAACAGCGTCCGACAGGCTGCAAACAACGGTAGACTGGTGCGTAACAGCGCTTTGTGTTTACGTCTCCGTGCAGAGTCCGTGTTCCTGCTCTCATTCACTGTTTCAGCTGTTTGGTGGTTGTAGAAATTTTGTGAGGTTTAACCTGAGATTCTGGCGTTTCAGCCAAAATAAATTTATATTTAAATATCGATTCAGGATTTTGATGAATCGATATCACGTTATCCAAGCCAGAATCTATTTTCATCGATAATCAAAACCCAGCCCCACTTCACAGGACTGCAGTGTGGGGAAAAGCTCCCCACACTGCGTGTGTGGATTTAAACCTTCAAAACCAGCTCTGCTTGGAATGGTTCTTCCAGTAGTGACGTGTGAGGCCGCTTGTTTCCTCGCCGATCCGATAAATGGGATTGTGTAGTTTTAAGGCTGCTGTGAATTCCTCTCAAACATCAACACAAACAGCTGAGCCTAAATGTAAGTCACTGTCCTAAATTCAGCAGCAGTGCTGCAGGTTGCCACCAGCGCCACACCTGCAGCACCGAAGGACGCCAGGGGCAGCGTTTGTCTCGCCCTAGCAACACCCGTCCCGCTGCTCCTTCAGTTCGCCTCATCATAAACTCATCATCTTATTCTGTGTTATAATTGACTTTTGTGTTTGACAAGGTTTGTGGCCTCGCCACACATGACTCTGCTTACGAACATCCACTGAGCGAGCGAGCACACGTGAGGCGTGATGCATTTTTACAGCCATAATTTGCATGTCACTGTGACAGGCGGAAGAAGAAGTAGTTCCTACCAGTCATTTATATGATCCTAACGATAAAGTCCACTGTGTTCCTGTTAATGATGGACTACAGATGTCGATACTTTAATCTGAGAACCAATTGTAGAACATAAGAATCAATATTTCAGTAACACGTTAGCTTCAGTAAAGTGTTAGCTGGGTTCACTGAGGCTGTGTATCTGTGGCTGACTGTGGAGGCGCTCCCAGGAGAGCCCCAACAAACACCTGGAGCAGGTGAGACGGCAGAAGCGTGAGCTGATGTGATCACAACATGTTTCCTGCTTTGCTCAAAGTTCGTCTCCATCACGCTGCTCGTCTCTGTTCCTGCACAGAGTGCAGCTACACAGCCTCTCAGCTTTTAACAGACCATAACTAGCAATTCCCAGCATGCAAGTGGGAACGTGTTAATTGACAGTTATTATTGTGAAGTTGATGAAGGAGGAGGAAACAGTATGCCATGTTGGCCCATTATCAGCTCCAGTCAGTGCTACACAGCTCGGCCCAGTCTGCAGGTGCATTTCCTCTGCATGCACTCCTGCACCCGAGACTGCGAACAGACCAGAATAGGCCTTTATTGTCACTGTACATGTGCAACGATGATGTGAGTGCTCCACACCAACTGTGCAGTTATAAAAAGTATGAATAGTAGATGCAGGAAGAAATGACAAACATGAGAAATATATCCAAACGAGGAGGAGTGCAGCGGGCGCGGTGCGGGCGCGGTCCGTGTGTGACGTTCCTGACACTCACTGGGCCTCAGCGCCTGACATCAGCACTGCCTCCTCCTCACTGTGCAGCTGCAGCCTCGTCACCAGGCACAGACTCCACCTGAGAAACCATGAGAGTTTACTTTGGAAGACCAAAAATATGCAAAGACTGAAACCTCGCTCACCGTTAACTTGTATGTTTAAACGGAGCACATACGTCTGTGCATCCACTGGCTATGTTTTGAAACTGAATTCATATATATTTGATGAAGGCGTTTCCTCGTGTTTGTGTCGTAGGGAGTTTTGGGAGACGTTGCACTCATTTGGCGAGGAGCAGAAATGCCTCTTCCTACAGTTCACCACCGGCACCGACAGAGCGCCTGTGGGTGGGCTGGGCAAGCTGAAGATGATTATCGCCAAGAACGGCCCCGACACAGACAGGTGAGCCACAGCCGTTCCGTTTCCTGTCCCTCTTCTGTTGTGGTGCACGGGCTGCGTGCGCTCTGCTTCCTGCTAGTGACTGAAGCTCGAAAGTCTTTATGCACAGCTGACTGTGTCCTTGTTTCAGCAGCACGCTCTTAGCAAACATTAAGGAGTCCAGTACACAGTGTTTAAAATGTACGTGCTTATCAGTAAGTAGACATGAGAGAACGTGGCTTATTACGAGTGGTAGCGTTGTCTTTAAATTCAGCTTATTTATCCAACAATATCCTTTTTCTTCATCACATGTTGTAAAAACGATGAGGAAACTGATCAGTCATCACACCAGTGCAGGTATCTCGAGAAACTGGCATGACTGTTATGAAGTGTGAACACTGGAAGGATGAACCAGTTAAAGCCAGTCTGTTTTTGTTGGACATAAAGGAGACAGATTGTGACAGCAGCAGGCATCACAGCCCTTTGTGGAGCTGTCGGCCTGTATACTTCATGTATTTTGTCTCTGCATACACTCGGTGTTGCTGTGTGACGATTTGCTTTGTTCCTGACGTGTTGTCTGTGTGATGTGTGGTTTCTCGACAGGTTACCGACTTCTCACACTTGCTTTAACGTGCTGCTGCTGCCCGAGTACAACAGCAAGGAGAAGCTGAGGGAGAGACTGCTGAAAGCCATCACCTATGCCAAAGGGTTTGGCATGCTCTGAACCCCTGCTCCCAACAGACTCCTTCTCAGAAAGCCCATAAACCCTGCCCTGCCCTTCCTGTATCAGACACAATCTCAAAGGTGACCAGACAGGCCAGAGTATGTTCGAGGAAAAGCAAGTGAATAATGAAAGTGGATACGTGGTTCTAATAAATCTCTCTAATAGATCCGCTGCTGTGCCTGCATCATCACACATCAGTCAGTGTAAACGTAGAGACCTCCTCGAGTACCCGCTCCCACATCCACACATGTGAATGTGCTTTCTGTGTACAGAAAGGATCATTTTCCTCGTTATTTATTTGAAGGTTCACGTTTTTCATGCCTGCCTGTTGTGATAAATGTAAAAGAAATAATGCAAATACGGGACGATGCGTTTCCAACTCGATAAACTCGGCGACAAAGTACCCCTGAACTCTTGCCCACAGCTCCCACAGAGATTTAGTTTAGTGTTCGCTACTGCATCGTATTCCCCACTGACCATTCCACTCTAGCGTAGTCATTGCTTGTTGTTTCCACCCAGTCTGTTTTGAGGTGAGCGCGTGGAAAGAGATTGGGTCCAGGACGGCACATCACATAGCTTGTTCTCCTTCTCAGTTTCGGGCCTTCTTCCTTTGGGGGACATGCAGAGATGTGTAAGTGCACTTAGACATTTTCAGAATGTTTGTTCTTTGGTCACAGGTTGCCATTATTGTTCGTTTTATTTCCTTGTCTGCCTGTGTTGAGGATTCTAAATAAAATCAGTGTTTATATATCAGTGCATACCGTACCCACGCTGTGGAGGATGTACACATGTAGACTGAGTCTCAGATGCTCTCCTTGTGCCAACCTGTACAGCGGACAGGTAGAAGCCCAGCACGTACTCTGTGTCGTCTGCTTTGGGTTCAGTCTCGTAGAAACCGCTCACGCTGCATAGCCCCCCCCCCCGTCTGCAGACCTGATAAAGCTTTGTCTGTTGCTGTGGTTACACCTGGAACCTAACGAGACCATCCTAGTTCATGGTGACGTGAGTAGTTTCCTTTGCCGTTGGAGTGTAAAGCTGGACTTTGATCTGGTCATCTCCCGCTGATGAAACATCTCCCTAATATGTCTTCTCGTTTGCATCCAGGAGCCGTGAGGCGAGCTCTCCTCAGTTTGTGTCTCTGAGGGTGAAAGAGGCCGTGCTCGCCGTGCGCCTGCTGCCGCTTTGTTTTGTAAGCTTGGCCTGACTTGCTGTGGACCTTCATACCTCTCTGTTTACAGCACAGATAACACAGGTGTGTCTGCTGTGACTGTGTGGACACGTCGCTGTGACCTGATCAGTGAAACAGGTGTAACCACTGTTGAAAAAGTGCTTTGTCTCTAATAAGGACTGTGAAATCATTTCCCCTCACAACAGGCAACGCGTCCCGTTTTGAATGCTTTTCCTCCTCATCGGTCAATAGGCTGCGTAATGTTCTCGGACACAGAATCGTCTCGCTGCTTCAAAGTTCGGTTGTCTTTTTAAACATCCCGCTGCTGTTGTGTAGTCTGCAATATCCATCCTCTGACACAGTCGGCAGACGTCCTCGGGTCAGGCAGCACGGCCGTCACACAGAGGCAGGCTTACAGCAACGCTTTGCCCAAATCGCTGACATCACTCACTTGGAAGTGAAAACGCCACTTTGGCAACAGCTCATGTAACCATGGTAATAAGGGTACCATGTAAAATAGCTGCTCCATCAGCAGACAGTTGTTTTAAATGCTTGATGGTCATCGAGTTGCATTTGTAAAATGGAACACGAGCCTGTGGCTGTTGGAAGACACTGAGATACGCTCCCCCGCATCTATATCCATGTCTGTAGGAACATGGAGAGAGGGCGAAGGAGTTGCTAAACCTGCAAACTACCTGGATGTCTTACTTACAAATGAGTGGTTGTGATCATTTGGACAAACTGGACATAAACATGCACGTGAAGCTTGCTGTCATTGAAAGCTTTCCTTTGTGTGACCTCACAGCTCCTACACGCAGCAGGCTCAGGTGTCCACGTGCGTACTTCCTTATGAGGTACTGGGTGGTATCGTTCTGTGTACAGAGACCGTTTGTGGCGTGTAACGTGACCTCACTCCTCCAGTCGCTGTGGTTAAAGGTCTGAGAACAGATGATGGCATGGAAGAGGTCACAGAACATGGACCCGAGTGTGTGGACTGCATCACGGCTATTGCCAGAAACCATCTTTGAACAGAGAGCTCTTAACGTCATATAACCCTGCCTTGTGTCATGTGACTGTACCTGCAGTCTGGTAAAGCCGTTCAGGGCAAACGTGTACGTTTGTGGCGGTTGGCTGGAGGTGGGGGGTCAGTGGTTTGTCCCTGAGACGCTGAAGTCGTTGCTGCATGGCTGACGTACCTTATAGAGGAGCGCGTGGAGCGCCACGATGCCCACAACATACCACTGAGAGCACAGTGCTCAGCACTGCCATCCACCAACCTGAGCCAGTCTTTATCTCCTCTTCTTTTTCTCCTCCCTCATCAGCTACTCCTAACACTAGTTTAGCCTTCGTCTGAGTCACAGTACTAGTAGTGCCTAAAAATGTGGACAGCACTGGACTGTGCTGGGAAGTCACTACAGTGCACAGTGTGCGTGCATTGTTCTACGTACTGCAGTAGTGCTCACTCATGTGGAAGGCTAAGCAGTACAGCCAGGTGTAGTTTCAGCTGTGTAACCTTACCCGTACCTCCATGTTTGAATGCTGAAGATGCTGCTTGCTGCACACGTGAGCCGACTCAAGGTTAAGGGGTGGACCTGTCTGGGAACGGGAGGCAGATTTCCTCAATTGGTTCAATCAACAGTTAAATTCTCCCACATAGAAACAGGTGAAAGGCTCAAAGTATTCATTGTTGTGAAACATGCTAAATAAAGACGACTGCTTTTTTCCAACAAGCCTGATTTGACTCCACAGGTTTCTTGGTGTCCCGATTTCAGAGCAGGCCCAAACATCACGCCACAGATGCAATAAGGCAAAGTGTGTGGGATAAAATCTTTTTTACTTTCGATGAGCAGGACGTGGATCCTGTTAGGTAATGTTTCCTGTGGCACTCGATGCGACATGCCTCGTTCGCCTGCTCACGTGGATCGGAGACTCGGGGTAAGGATCTTGTCCAAGGATATTTGTACCTCCTGAGCTGCTCTCTGGGTGACGTTGAAGGGTGGACATTCTTAAATTTGGGTGGGTCAATGAAATGGTCATTTTGGTTGGTTCTAATGATGGGTTATACACAGAAATGTGCTTGTTGCATTCTTTTGAAAGCTTATTCGCGCTGTGTGCTGGACTGTGTTTGGAAACAAGAAGCAGGCAGACAGCAGTAACATTCTTGTAATTATTACAAATAAATGCCAGCTGTAGTTGTTTGTATAGACTGGCATCGATTTAAAAGACTGCATGTGTAAGTATGACTTTATTCCTCACTCCAAAAAGTTCAGAGAAGAATCAGGATGACATGAAGAGCCAGAAGATGATGACACAGCCAGCAGAAGAACTGTGGCAAGCTCATCATATTCAGTTCCTTTATTATGAGTTAATTTTTTTTATAGTAGGAAAAACAAAAGAATACAATTCTCAAGAGAATGAGGAAATCCATCAGCAGACAGCTAAAGATCTCACATGACTAATGTCCATCCATCCATCTTCTTCTGCTTATCCGGGGCCGGGTCGTGGGGGCAGCAGCCTAAGCAGAGAAGCCCAGGCCTCCCTCTCCACAGCCACCTCCTCCAGCTTATCCGGGGGAACACCGAGGCGTTCCCAGGCCAGCTGAGATATAATCTCTCCAGCGTGTCCTGGGTCTGCCCCGGGGCCGCCTCCTGCCCCGAACACCTCACCCAGGAGGCATCCATGTCAACTAATGTCAACACTGTTAATCATACATACGACATTAAAAGAAATCATTCTTTGTTTTGCACTTTAATATTTTGGAACAACACAACTTATTTTCTTTGAAATAAAGCGTGCAAACTCTTTTTGCTTACTAAACTAAAATTGCTCATGCTTGCAGTAGATGCTTCCTCAGTGACACCTGCAGAGCTCTGGAATCTAAGCTTTCACTGCCTCGTGCACATTCGTGTTCCTTCATGCTGACTAAGATCGTTCACAGGAGCCTAACTGATCAAATGTTGAATGTAAAAGCAGAAATGGAAATCATAAACCCTGGACTTCAAACCGAAGCCTGCGTGAAAGTGCCAACAACTGCAGTTCCTGTAGTCATTCCCCACAGACTCAAATTTCAGATGTGAAAATGACTTGTAAAAAACAGTTTTGGTGTCTATTGTTTGTTGTTGAGGCTTAAAGTTAGGGCAGATGTACCAACATCTGCAGTCTGCATGGCCCTACTTCTGCTAACATGGTGAAATTGAAGTCTCTGCTCGGATTGAGGCTTTAGAGCATGTTTCAGGGGAAAGGATACACCACTTTTCAAGAGTTTATTGTCACTTTATTATTTTTAAATTTATTTACAGAAAGCACATTTCTTTATATTTAAAATAAAAATTTGATGATACATATTTTGAAATGCTTTTATAATATTTGTGTAGGTGTACAGAGGCCCATTCAGCAGATATGTTCCAGTGGAACCTCCTGATCTATGTTCATCATGGTAAAGACTGCCTGAGCTTTAGAAAAAAACTGTTGTCAAAAATATCAGAACAGCAGTTTGCAGCTGTGCTGAAGGATGAGGCGGTCAGTTAAGAGCAAGAAAACCGTTACTAGTTTGATTCCAGCTGCAGACACGAATCCGTTCAAGGTTGCGTCTGGCATAAAACTGTCAGTCATCTCAGAACACGCAGAGGCGAAGCAGCAACAAAGAGCAGCTGTTAAATCTCCAGATCTGGTTGCAGTTTCAAATCTCTCTCTCTCACTTTAATGACCAGAACTGAAACTTGTCGGTGTGGTCCTGTTCTTCTAAATGAATGTAGAAAATATTCATAAAAGGTCCTTTTTAGAATTCTTTTGACTAATTGCGTCCTTCAGAAGAGTTATTCTGATCACAATAAAAGGAGAAGGTCCTGTATGTGCAAAGCCCAGGTCATGGTGTCGTTGCTGAACGAGCCGCTCTGGGATTCTGGGCAGAGTAGTAAAGAAAACGTTTCCCACCAGTATTGGTTGGATGCTCACACCGATGCTAAAGTAGTGCTCCTTTAGAACCTGCTTGACTGCTGCTGTTGATTGGTGGCAGCTTTGTCTTTGCTTTTATTCCAGGTTTGTCCCTCCACATGTTTCTGATCATCGCGTGCAGCCTGTTATTGTTATCACTAACACAAGAAAAGACATAATGATCCACATGGTGGTACGACCCGTTGTTGTTGTCTATGTGTGGAAACATTGTTTGAGGGCAGTCTTATTATTTTTGCATCTTTGGAAGTACTGAGCGGATGCAGTGTACTAGTCCCTGTAAAGAAGACACTCCCTATGTAGTACTGATGGCCAACCTCTACTCATCTACTCTGAGGCTTCTGAACTGGTTTGATAAATTACTGAGGCGCTGCTTGAGTTTACGCTGAGAGGAATCGTATTGATTTGTCAGCTTTCGAAATTTTGCTGACATGATTTCGAAACTGGCTTCAATCTGATCGACTTTGTTCTCCAAGTCTTTAGCATCGGTAGCAGCGACAAGCGACTCATCTATGAGATTGTCTTTCATCAGAATGGCCCTTCCTTTCTCCTCCAGAGCATTCTTAGCATCAGGATACTCTGTTAGTGCCTCCATGAGATCATCTTTGGACAGGGCAAAGAGATCAGAATAGCCCACGCTTCGAATGTTAGCTGTTCTTCGGTTACCTGCCTTACTACCTTTGATCCCAAGGATGCTGATTTCTCCAAAATAAGCTCCGTCACTAAGGACCACAAACTGGGTAACACCATCATCTGCTACTACAGCGAGCTTTCCTTCTTTGATGATATACATTTCCCTACCAATATCCCCTTTCTTACAGATGTAATCCCCAGGACTGAAAACTTGAGGCTGAAGCTTCAGGACCAACTCAATAAGCAAACCAGCTTCACAGTCTTGAAAGATGCGCACTTTTCTTAGGGTTTCCAGATGTACGTTAATGGCTATCTCTGCCTTCAGCTTGTCTGGCAGATTTTTTAACACTTGCTTTTCATCGCAGGTTTTCCCCTCAGTCCACAGGTAGTCAAACCACTTCACCACCCTCGCCTCCAAGTCTTTAGTGACCTTTCGAAATTGCATGTACTGCTTGATAGAGTCAATCTTCGCCTGGAACTCTACACGTGCAGCATTCATGTTGGAGATCATGGCTCCAACATTTCCAACAATTGTTGCAAAGATCAAAACCCCAGTAAGAAAGTCAACCACGACAAAAAAGTATTCAACGTCTCGGACCGGCGGTGGTGTCTCACCAATAGTGGTCAAGGTAAGAGTGGACCAGTAAAAGGAATAAATGTACTGTCTGGACAGCTGAGAAAACTCTGGTTTTTTCGGCCCGGGGTAGACCCATGTGTCTGACCCAAAACCAAGTATTTTTGAGATGGCAAAGTACAGGCACCCATTCCAGTGGATGATGATGATGATGTAAAGTACAAGATTAGCGATTCGGAAGATGTTTGGAAAATTGGTTCGCGTTTCAGTCCGGTCGAAGAACTCAAAGAGACGGCCTAACCTAAACAGCCGGTTGAACCTCCACTCTGGGTTGTTGATTCCAATATAGAAGAAAACAATGTCAGTAGGAATCACTGATAACATGTCTAACTTGAACTGGGGTGTCTTCATGTACTTTTCCTTCAGGATCTTTGCATCCTTTACAACAAGTCCTTGCTCCAGAAAACCTATTGACAAAGAAGAAAACGATAATCATTATCATATACTGTATTGAAGATTTTATATAATGACAAACTGAAAATCTTAGGTTTCCATCAGTACCTGTCCTGGCTCTCACAAAGATGTCCATGCAGTAGAGGGCATCTGACACATAGTCCAAAACCAGCCAGAGTGTTGAATTTTGATACTGTAGCTCATTAAAACAAGCTCTGTATGGAAACAAACCATGACTGAGACCCATGAACACTAACAACGATAAGAGAAAATACTAAATACATGAATTCAAACCTTGCCACCAGGAACATCAGATTGTAGAACACTGGGACAGCTATTGTGAGCAACCAGTAGTAATACATATCCGTGGCTGGGTCCATGATCCACACCTCCTTCCTAAATGAGAAGAAGTTCCCTTTTAATAAAAGTATGTATTTTTTTTTTAATTAAAAAAAGTTAGAAATGCAATGTGAGCTTAATTTTGGCAGTAGTCACAGCCGATCTGCAGCCTGGTCATGGATAAAGTGTATATTACCTAACTGATTGCAGAGTAGTTTCTGGAGGTTTCAAGGAGGTAATGTGCACATGCAAAAAAAGCAGTCCTACATATTTGTTTAATATGTGCGTTGAAGGACATGTCCTGGTCAAAAATGACTCCAAGGTTCCTCACAGTGTTACTGGAGGCCAAGGTAATGCCATCCAGAGTAGGAATCTGGTTAGAGACCATATTTCTAAGCTTTTCAGGGCCGAGTACAATAACCTCAGTTTGATCTGAATTAAGAAGTAGAAAGTTAGCGGCCATCCAGGTCTTTATGTCTTTAAGACATTCCTGCAGTTTAACTCATTGGTGTGTGTTATCTGGCTTCATGGACAGATAGAGCTGGGTGTCATCTGCATAGCAGTGTAAATGTATGCTATGTCTTCTAATGATGCTGCCTAAGGGAAGCATGTATAATGTAAACAGAATTGGTCCTAGCACTGAACCCTGTGGAACTCCATAACTAACCTCAGTGTGTGAAGAGGACTCTCCATTTACATGCACAAACTGGAGTCTATTAGATAGATATGATACAAACCACTGCAGTGCAGTACCTGTAATACCTACAGCATGTTCTAATCGCTCTAATAGGATATTATGGTCGACAGTATCGAACGCTGCACTGAGGTCTAGCAGGACAAGCACAGAGATGAGTCCACTGTCAGAGGCCATAAGAAGATCATTTGTAACCTTCACTAAAGCTGTTTCTGTGCTGTGATGAGCTCTGAAACCTGACTGAAACTCTTCAAATAAACCTCTGCAGATGATCTGTTAGCTGTTTGACAACTACTCTTTCCAGGATGTTTGATATAAAGGAAGGTTGGAGATTGGCCTATAATTAGCTAAGACTGCTGGGTCTAGAGATGCTTTTTGAGTAAAGGTTTAACTACAGCCAGCTTGAAGGCCTGTGGTACATAGCCGATCATTAGAGATAGGTTGATCATATTTAAGATCGAAGCATTAATTAATGGCAGGACTTCTTTGAGCAGTTTTGTAGGAATGGGGTCTAAAAGACAAAACTTTACTTTGAAGGCAAACAGCCTCTGTTTCCATTTTGTGCACCATTCTTCAAAATCTGTACATAAAATAAAATAAATAGATAAACTTTTTGAATGCTAGATTTGAAATTACACCCAAAAGCAAAGATAAAATTGTCTGGATGTTCCTTTAACATAACATTAAGTTTTGAGCAGTATGATTAAAATGGTATCATGAGCGGTAGTCTCTTTTTTTGTAAACTGTATATTGAACCATTGGTGGACTCTGCAAACTCTTACGTGGATAACCTTTGCTCATATCCACGCAACCTTTTCTCTAATAGAGATTTAATTATTTCAGGCGTAATATTATGAAATTCACAATATTCCTGTTTGTTACATCCCCAAAAAGTATGGTGTACTTACAGTTCTTCCTTTTTATCATCCTTTTTGGCGTCCTTTTTATCATCCTTCTTTTCGTCCTTCTTTTCGTCCTTTTTGTCGTCCTTTTTGTCGTCCTTTTTGTCGTCCTTCTTTTCATCCTTTTTGTCGTCTTTCTTTTCATCCTTTTTGTCGTCTTTCTTTTCATCCTTTTTGTCGTCTTTCTTTTCATCCTTTTTGTCGTCTTTCTTTTCATCCTTTTTGTCGTCTTTCTTTTCATCCTTTTTGTCGTCTTTCTTTTCATCCTTTTTGTCGTCTTTCTTTTCATCCTTTTTGTCATCCTTCTTTCTGTAATGTTCATAAACAGGTAGGGGATGTACTCTTAATATCCTCTGTATTCCTGACATTTTCATCATCTTCTATCTCCTCCTGTGTCAGAATCATCCTCTTCAACCTTATTTATATAGCATCAAATCACAACAACAGTTGTGGCACTTGGGCTACTGTTGACACAGTAGCCCAAAAAGCTTCTAATAACTGGCGGAAGCTGCTAGAAGGTGGATCGCAAGACTTTCATTTTTACAAGCTCTAGCTCAGAAATGATGTGCTTGTCGAGGGATGCGTCCTGTCTTTAACCCCAGTGATCACCAGACACCATGACGCCTGAATGACAGTTAACGGTTTGAAAGTCTACTAGTATAAAAAGTCAATGCATGAGAATAAAAGAGCATTAAATTCACCTGAGCTCCTTTAATACAGTCTCAGTATATTGAGAGTAAATGTCATTAACGAGGGAGCTGAGAAGGTCACATTGACATGCTAAATGCTTCTTGACACACTTCTAGTTTTTGTCCCACATTTAGTTTGTTTGATCTCTCTAAATAAAGTCCTAAACTCAGCCCTTACACTCCACCTGAGGGCGGCCTCTAGTCTAACTCAAGAATAACACACATCTCTGTCACAAACATCCTACGCTGCCTTCGATGGCGACGATACGTTTAGCGATGAGACCTCTGCTCACTGATTGCTCAGCCCCAAATCAGACCCTCATCTGAACCACAGGTTTGACACAGCACTGATTCAGCTGCCTGAACTGAAAGGTTTGTGGACAGCTGTAGAATCTGTACACGGACGTGGAGAATGTCTGACTCATCAGTGAGATGAGAATAAAGACGTGTGAGAGGACGTCATCTTACCCGTCATTGTTGTTGCAGTTGTTTGTGTTCTTTGCGGCGAGGACCCGTTGAACATCGCTGCAAGATCGATAAATCATTGCATGGATTTGCGACCAAGGAACAATTTAAGAATAAGCGCGGTCATAACGGGCAGCAGGAAACCAACCATGAGAAGATAAACACATCACACACAAAGGCACACACACACAGGTTAATTATGAGACTGTAACTGGGGTTTGAACACATGTGAATAATACAAGATCATCTGTAAATACATGCAACACGTGTCAGCGTGTCCACAGTGGGTACATGAGTGGCACAACACAGGAAACCACTTCACTTGTGTTTCCTGACATAAAGACGGTAGCAGTGCCACCCTGCTCTCTTCTCTTTTGTATTGCATGTGCTCTTCACTGGGACAGCTCCACTAATTCCTTCACACTCTGCTCCACGCTGCTTCGTTTTATTCAGCTTTGTTGTGTCAGAGCCTGGAATCAGATTCCTTCGTCCTCTGCTGTGTTGGCTGTGTCTGACTGAGTACGTGGAAATCTAATTGTCAAACAACTGAAGCTAGTTGTGTTTTTATCACTTTTGAAAACAGCATATTGATGTTGAGTCCATTCAGTATAATAATGTTCTGTTGCAGCTTCGGGTTGAAAGCTCACCTGTTCCCCACGGCGCCGTCTCGTCTGCTGAGGACGGGCTCCGCAGGGCCGACGCTGCTTCTTCCAAAGTGCATCCTTGAAGACTACCTCGAATGAAAAATCCAAGTGACATACTGGATTACAGGAAAACACGACCTGCACTGAGCCTGTTTCACCGGGTCCAAAGCTGCATACAGGCTCTGAGGTCAAAGGACACTTTGCTCATGTGCTGTCGTAATTAAAGTGTGAGCACAATGAGCACTTTAAATAGAAGTAAATAACTTGAAAAACTGAAGGCTCTGCCTCCCATTCTACTTTTAAATACTCTAGGAACAACAAGTAGGCCTGCAGAGCGAGAGCGAAGTGCTCTAATAGGGTGATATGGTACTACAAGGTCATTAAGATCAGATGGGGCCTTAGTTAGGTGTGTGATGTGATTTTATGTGATTTTCAAATGCAGTTTGATATGACTGCAGCACAGACGTGGTGGTGATTGCATAGAGATTGCTTGGTTTTGGGGTCTTTCTAAGAGTCACATAGTTAGTAGTTAGCGGTTACAGTTAGCAGTAAGTGTATTTCATACTCTTCAGTTGAATGTGCTTCTTTCAACATTAAATCATCCGTTGTAAAAACAAATGTGGACTTGTGTACTAAACATGTCAAACAGACAGAAATTATATCGGAGCATCTGAGACACATTTTCTCTAAACACCGGGTCTCTGTGGCTTTTAAACCCCAAAACACGCTGCGCCAAAAACTGGTCAGGCCCAAGGATCGGGTCCCCGACACAAACAGAGTAACATAGTGTACGCTGTTAAGTGCAGGAGGAGTGCCAGGATTTATACATCGAGGAAACCAAACAAGCTCTGGTGAAGAGGATGGACCAACACAGCAGAGCCACCTCGTCAGGCCTGGACTCTGCAGTCTATCTACACCTACAGGCCAGTGGACTCTTTCAATGATGAGGATGTAACATCCTGGACAGGGAGGAACGCTGGTTTGAGGGCGGAGTCAAGGAGGCCATTTACGTGAAAAGGAAAAGACCATCTCTGAATGGAGGAGGGGCCTAAGGGTACATCTGTCACCATCTTACAATGCTGTGATTGCAGCCATTCCCCAACTCTCTGTGAATGGTGCTCATGGTTATTGATCAGTGGTTGTTGATCAATGGTCATGAGAATTTGCGCAATTATGATGAAGGAGCTGACCTCCCAGCCCATTGTTGCTTCAGTGGGCTGGTTTCAGTCATTATGCAAATGTCCTGTTTATAAGTCTCAGCAGTCAGCTGAGACTGAAGACGTCACCTGATGATGACGAAACGTTTCTCCCACTGAAAACATCCAGATGAACAGAATCAACTTCTGGCAGAAATGAGTACAAACTGCATAAAGAGATAAATGCACCACAACTCCCACAGCAGGGCTGTGATCCCAATCACACCACCAAAGTCACCACAGAGGTTTGAGGATGAATAAGTGGAAGATATGTGTGTGAATGGGTAAATGAGGCATGCTGTGATACAAATCATCCATAGCCAGTACCTGTTGCCAAGGATGTTCAGCAGCATATTCTGTTTTATGTGACTTGTTTCTGTCTGGAAACTATAAATAATGTTTTCTATCTATTCTGTATCCACCGCCCCAAACGTGTCAAAGCAAATGGTTGGATGTTATTTCCTGTTAAAAATGTTTTTTCTTCTCACTGTAACCAAGTGCTTGCTCAAAAGGAAGCTGTCCGATTGTTGGGGTTTTCTCTGTGCTGTGATTTACAGGACAGATAAAGACAGCCTGTGGAAAAGACTCACAGACTAATAATAACGATTATGTAAGTAGTGGTATATAAATAAAACTGAACCAAATGTTGAAATGTGAAATTATAAACTGTGGCGTAGTTTCATTGTTTCATTTCAAACCTAAGAAGCAGAAACGTCCGAACACATCTGACCTCAGCTCTAGAAGCTACTCTGTGCCTGCAGTTATTAGAGAGCATGGTGATGAAGTCTGTGGCTGATGACACACTAAAAGGTCTGATAAACAGAAACATTTGCAGCCTGGGCTTCTACATATTTCATTTCATCCTTTTTTCTGTAGAAAATCTGTTGCATTCACATGAAATCAGAAGAGGATTCAGCAACAATGTTGTGACCAGAGTCTGCGTTTAGTTTACGGAGCAGCAGATAAAGAGCTCCTCTCTTTATTTAGCCTCGTTGGCTCTGCATGGTTCTTCTTTAGCACCGTTGACTCAAATCCCTTCACTCCCAGATCACAGCAGCTAAAATTAGAGTTTCAACCTGACATTTAAGCTCTAACTCTGGGCAGTTCTGCAGTTGTCTTTGTGCGATCACAGCCACTTCTTATTGTGTAAACTTACCTGAATGTGAGAGATGATGATGCTGAGCAGCTTCCACCTGTGAAGGGAATTGAAGATGAGCGTGGAATAAATCCCACGTCGCTCAGGTTTGTTTTCTCCTTCAAGAACCGAGCCGAGGACACCTGCTCACATACTTCTAATGCAAGTCACTGCAGAAAACCAGAGTCATGCTTTATGGTGGATGAGCTTTTCCTGTGGTGTGGGAGACTTTCTGCTTCTTGTGCACTCCGCACCACCTCCCTGCAGAAGACGGAGGGAGGGGGAGGAGGCGGAGGGAGGGGAGACATGAAGGAGTCGTTTTCCCTGCATACAAGAATCACCAGACAAAGAGCTGGCGACACCGTCTGTGACAAACCATCGTTTTTGTGGACTTTGTGAGTCCTGACTTCACAGAACTCGCACTGATCGTTTTACTGAAAGCCTTGAACAGGCGTCACTCCAGCAGTGTGACATGAACAGTGTGTGTTAGTGCAGCGGAGGCTTCAGTGTGTACTTACAGTTTGCTTATGAAGCCAATCCCACTGTGACTGTAGCTTGTGCTGGTGTAATCTTCATACATTCAAATGTTTTGACAGCATTTCCTGCAGGTAGAGAGTAGAGGCATATCAAAATAAAGACTTACTCTTTATTTTTATCCCTTCCAGTCTGAGTAAATCCTCTTACTGCGTGGACGGCTAAAGTAAAACATCAGACTCCACCTGCAGCCGACGGAGGAGCAGGACCTCCTGCAGCCTGCTCTAATCTGAGCTGGACCGCGAGCTCGCTCACCGTCTGTGCTGCTCGAGTGAGAGCAGCTGCAGAGTGGATGTGATGGCTGCACAGGACAGTCAGTCATCATCTGACTGAGGTCTCCATCAGTGAGGTAGTGGCTGTGTCTGTGGCTTCACATGAGGAGATGCAGCTGTCACTGAAAGACGTGCTCGTGTGTGTGTGTGTGTGTGCTTAGCTGCAGCCACTCAGATTAGGAGCTGTAAATGAGATTGGAGTTAAGCTGTTGATGCCTTCTGGCAGACGAAGAAGAAGAAGTGATGATCAGAGTTCATGTGTCTAGTGCGGAACAAAATCTGTAAAAGCTCAGGCAGAAAACGCTTCATGGCCGACCAACAGCTCACCACGACACACTGCTATAGAGGCCGTGTCTGTGCCATATGCACACTGATGTGCTGGGTACCAATAAACAAAGCGCTGCAGCTCAAATGAAACTAAGTGTGAGGCCTGGTGCAACTATCAACAGCTGGTTTGTACAAGCAGACAGGGCTCACTGTCATCTCTCTGCTAATTCCCAGACCTGCTGATGTGTTAACAAGCTGCTGACAGCCACTCATCTCACTCACCAATTAAATTCATTACAGCCTCAGTGGCAGCTCTACCTGCGTCCCCAGAGGAGCATCCTGCAGCATCATCATGTGCCTTCATACGAGACCTTCCAGCTTTACAGAAACAAGAAAACATAGTCTAAATAATCAGCACAGCTGAACACACACAGTCTGTGCTGCCAAGAACACAGGTTCAACCTGGTTCCCAGAGCACTCCTTTAAATAATCAGCCAAGTTCTCCTGTAGCATTAACAGACAAAAATCCCACTGATCGAGTCCTGAGTCTTCTGTTTCCTGTAGCTGCTGAAGTCTTTGCACACATCAGTTATTTGTCGGCGCAGACTGAATCTGTGTTGATGCTTTTATGTGTGAATCTTCCTGATTATGTACCAGCGCGTCACAGGCACGGACTCACGGAGCGCTGCTGCCCTCTTGTGTTCAGAAATAATCAGCAATACATCAGTGGTTCCCAAACTGTTTGCTGCCCCCCCCCCCCCCCCCCCCCCTTTGTTTTACAAGAAAAATGACTGTCTGCAGCTTTACACGCAGTTACTGTCCCTCCATTTACAAAGGCAGAGGCGTCATTTTACATGTAGTTGTTTTTTCCTCAACATTGCTGTCAATACCATCCATCCATCTTCATCCGCTTTATCCGAGGCCCGGTCGCGGGGGCAGCAGCCTAAGCATGCTGTCAATACATTTTTCAAAAATGCTTCTCTGTGCAAAATGGGTTCAAAAACATAAACAGCTGTGGGATCCTGTTAGTCCGTGATTTGAAGAGCCCAGCGCTGCTCCTGACGAAGGAAAACCAACCCTGCAGGGAGACCTACCTCGGCACCCGTGCAGGTGAAGCCAAAGGGCAGATTTGCTTCACAATACTTTCTAGTCTTTGGCTTAGAATGAAGTTGGTTTGGAAACATATTCAGCGATGCTTCATCTCCTGCTGCGCGTTTGTGTGGGCGCCCTGCTAGCCGTGTCCAAGCTTTGTTTTTTTCCTTTTCATACCGTGCCCCCCCTGCCATGGCTCTGCGGCCCCGTAGGGGCGGGCCCCACACTTTGGGAAGGTCTGCATTAGGCCCACCATTATTACTTATTATTTAGACTGTGAGCACGATACGAACCCCTGGGTTTCTCCTGATGTCTTTATTGGAGTGTGACTCGTGTATGAACCCTTGGCTGCTCGGATAGAGAAGAAAAGCACGGTGCATTTACCAAACGTGCTTCGGTGTTTTCCACACATGCATCAATGCCCCTCCTGTAGTAAGGCACCTGCTCACTGGTGTTGGCTGGTGGGCCTTGCTTGTTGCTGTGGATTGATTCTTTTTGTTTGGCACACAGGTGTGCTGATGCAAACAGATCGTATCTACCTGCATGCGGTGACAGGCGAGCAGGTTGATTTATGCAGAAGGAAAGTGAGCTGATTAACAAGGAAAACCAAGCGGCAGAGAACATGTAAAGATGAACAGTGAAACCAGGACACACGTGTCCAGGGGCCAAGAGGACCTCAGTTTGAAGCAGCTGTTATAAACATGTCCTGTTAAAAATCATCTCATCCTCTACATAAAGAGAAAATCATTTCTTTATTTTCTTTGGGCCAGTGCACAGCGCTTTACACACCCAGTCACACACTGTAGATACAATCATTTTGCTGCTGTATAATCAGCCTTTCTTATATACATCATCTCATCATATTTGGAATAATCTCTAATAGAGTCTGTTTCTTAATAGATTTTCTTTAAAATACAGTGAGGTTTTTTAATATTGTAATAATCCATATTCATGCAGATATGCATAACAGATCACTTTTAGTGATGCTTTTAGTGCAAAAGCTGCTTGTCCCCCTGGCGAGCTCGTTCCTGCTCATAGCCAGCGCGCTGTGGCGTCACGGGCGATCGCTGGTTAACGGTCATCATGTGACGCATGAAAGCCAGATCGTTTCATTAAGGAGAAGTGGTGATGAATAATTTTACACACACACATTAAAACAAAAAAAGCCTCAAGTAAAGGGCGCTTTGCCCCCCAGCGCCTGAAACAACATCCCTGTGTTAGCTGCACACAGCAGCTTCCTCCTGTAATTACAGAAACTCAACACTGGACACTCAATAACTGAACAGGAACAGAAATCGTCCAGTCACGGTGCCCTGCCCTCAGCCAACAACAGTTCATTCATCACTGAGGCCAAACGGGACGAGGGGGAGGGCCCTGTCCTCTGTCACACAGACAGGAGAGCCGACAGAGTTAGCAGACACTCTACTTTCAGTGTTGAGAAAGACTTTGTTCCACTGAAAGCAGCTTCAGACCTGTTTCCATGAAGCGTGAGATGAAGCTGTGTGAGCATCTGGAAGCTCTGAAAGAGCTCGAAAAGGAGTTAAACATGAAGTTCAGCCTGGATGTACACAAGCACGCTTAAAGCTTCCTTTGTAGTCTTTTTGTCATGTGACTGCACATGAAAGGTCCTGCACACATGCACTCTGAAAACAGGATGGCTCCCAGTTCACCAGTGCCGAATGTCTACTTAGACGCAGAGTTGAAGTGAATAACAGAGTTTCCTGTTTTATAGAGCCTATAGCTCGAGCTGGACCAGGCGACCCTGGATCCTCTCTTAGCTAGCTGCAATAGCTCTGCATCCCATGATGCACTGGGTGTTTCTCCTTCACTCTGTTTAATCATTAACTATCAGTCTGTCCCCTGTAGTATGTAAACGCTCTACTGCATTACGAGCATGACACGAAGTATAAAGGGTTTTATACTGAGCTGCAGGATGTGGCCTCCAGGCAGGAAGGACGGAGCCCCTCGTTGGGGATGGCGGGCAAACACATGATGCAAATGTGACGCCGACACGAGAACAGACAAAAAGAGCACGACACCAGAGGAAGGTCCAGTCGGACTTTATTGGTTTCTATCTGATTAAATGAACAGATGAAAAGTTGACTGGAGGTAAATTTATGGTCGAATGTTTTACATCAACATGAGATCCTACAGAATATTAAAGCCAACATCGTCATTCATCTAAGCCACAGAGCTCTGCGTGAACTCCGTGTTTTTGGACAAATGCATGGACATCAGGCCTGTGGAAGTTAGCCGCCTGTCAGCTCTTCGTTACACACTCGCCTACATTCACGGCCAGAACATAAACTCAGAGTTGACCGTTAAAGGTCGCAAGGCAAGACGCTGACAGCCTACAAAGGCGTACTGCATTGCTTCTGATAAAGACTCTCTTACACTCATCACTTTGGTATTGCATTATACATTACAATATTTTGCAAAGAAATAAAATGTACAACTGCATAAATATAAAAGTCTTCCAACATGTTTCATGGTTGCAAACATTCAGAGAGTTGCCAACAAAACAAAAACAAACCCTTTAGTTAGCACCGTCGCCCTTATAACAGGCCAGGGTCTAACACACTGGACACGAGTCTACATTCAAGGCAGAATCAAAAGTTAAAGGCATGAAACAAATAAAACCCAATCACACAATTGAACGATTTAAGGAGGTCTCCCACGATCAGCTGTAAAAGAAATAAAGAGGAGAGGTTTCCTGGAGTGCAGCGTTTTCCTTACATAGATCACAGCGAGGAACCATTTTATTATTAATGTTATTATTAAGGACATGTCTGAGGCTCATGGCTGGCACTGCTGAAGCTTGCTCATACAGTAAGATGAGGTTGAAGGACCCGATCTGTACACTCCAAAGAACTAGCTGCTAAAACCACACAGGCAGCGATACAGAGGGGACAGACAGCTCGCTATGCCGCGCACACAGACTCCGTGGAAGTGTCCCATGGCTTGTTTAGAGGTATCGTTTACAGCACACTAAATATTATCATTGGCCCTATTGCTACGTTCCCCTAAATTTGATTCTAAGGCTAAGACAGAAATACAGAAGCAAGTGATGAAAGCAGATTACACAACAGTCCCTAACAGCGTTTCCCCTTCACTCAGCCAACACGAGCTAATAGCTACAGCCTTGCCCCTCTCATCTCATACAACTGACTGATACTACAGGGGGGTGGGGCGGGGGAGTGCTATGGGCCTGATGGCGGTCATGATTCTTCAACCTGGATCTTGATCTCAAAGCGTCCCTGGTAGCGGTCCTTCTCGCTGTAGTCGATGTTATCTCCGAACACTTTGCACTCGATGCGGAGGTCAGTGTTCCGGGTCAGGTTGGTGAACTGCAGCGCCACCAGCGGCTGCAGGTACTGCGGGTGCAGCTTCTTGCCGTAATAGGGGTAATACTGCAGGGGGAACCCTTCACCGATGCCGTAGTACTTAATCTCTCCGATCTTATCAGCGTCCTCCTCTTTCTGGAAGAGAGAACGTGCATACATGAATTCGTTGTCAGAGGACAGCGGGAGCGAGGCCATGCTACATGCTGCGTGCGGGCTGTGCGTACCTTGCTGGTGCAGTAAATGGGGATCACGTTGGGCTGCACCTTGGGTTGAGCCTCCTCAGGAATACTCTCATTAGAGGTAGGAGGCTAAAGAAAGAAGACGAGTTAGCCAAACCGTATGAGCGCCGACCGCTGCTGGGCTTTAACAACTAAGGTGACATTTTCATTTTCTACCAAGCATTGCACTGCTTTGGTCTCCAAGTAAACAAAAGAAGGCTAAAGTTACCCGCGGGCGGTAGTTGACAATTCTGTTCAGCTTCACAATCAGACAGGGTTTGCCCTCCTTGAAACCAAACTCCGTGTCCTCCAAGCCAGAGCAGGGTCCCAGCAAGGCCCTGGAGAAGCGACAGGCCTTTCGGACACCCACATCACTGTCCAAGTCACCCCTGTTCTTGTAGTCTGCAGGTTGATCTAGAGAACAAGTAAAGGGTTACGTTTCCTAAAGTTGGGTTCTTCCAGGTCCAACATGGCATCTATCATAGTGATGGAAAGGATCCCAAACTAGGGCTGGGCGATATGACCCAAAATTCATATCTCGATATTTTTTAGCTGGATGGAGATATAAGATATATATATTTTTTTAAGCCATAAAGTAAGAACAAAAAGAGAGTTCTTAGTCAAAGCTGTGTCCCAGATGTCACACAGGCACTTTTATTAACATAGAACAGATGTACATGAAAAATTACTCAAAATTAAATTATGAGCATTCATTAAATAATCATGCTCCATAAATAAAAGAAAACAATGTTGTTTTTGTGCATAACAAAAAGCTCACAATTGTGCAGTCAAAATGTAAACTAATAGACGCTGAGCGTAATAACAAAGACAGATTTCACAGCTGCTCTGTTCCCAACTTGTACTGCGTGACTGACAGCCTGGAGTTTGAAATCCGCTTCGTAACCACGTCTCTTAACAGGTGCCATTTATGGTCCTTATACACAGTAGGGTAATATTACGTTGAAGCACAGTACGTATCACTCCGCGAGGCTCAGCCGTAATGCTCCGACAATCCATCAAGCGGTGCAGCTCCGTAGCTTACCAAAGTCGTACTAAAACATTTTTTGACAGATTGCTGAGCGCCGTGTTCCACATAAAATCGGTTCGCGGCCATCAAACACAACCAGAATTCATACATAAGGCGCGCTGTCAACTTTTGAGAAAATGAAAGGATTTTAGTCCGTGCAGCACCTCTGGGCTGCATGGCGTTAGCGCGGTTAGCTCGTTAGCGTGGTTAGCTAGCTAACACGTTGACGCCGTCCAGCCCCACGCATGGGGCGATGCGCAGTAACTCGTTAACGGAGATTTGCCGTGTCCATCTTGTCGCTTCCTGCAGGTGAAGCGATGGGGGAGGAGGGGGAGTTGTGTTCAGTGAAGGAGGGGCGAGGCCGAGTAACGTTGCGTAGAGACGGAAGTGGACGAAAGAGAGGCAAACTTGCGGCTCCACAAGTATAATTATAACGTAACATAGACTATATCGATATAAAGGATATGGTCACATCTTATATCTCGTATAAAAATATATCGATATGTTTTAAAAACTCGATATATCGCCCAGCTCTATCCCAAACCATCACGTACAAGCTCAGCCGAGCGGAGCGGTAATGCACAGATGTGTCGGACAACAGCACTTCCTGTTTGCAATCACATTTCTGTTATTTTCCAGTAGAAACTAGTTCAAGTGATGCTTACCTCCACAGTCTTCAAACTTCATCTGGTCTTTCTGTTTACTCTCATCGTACTTGTCCAGGAACTCCCTCAGAGCCTTCGTGTGAGGCAGGAAGGTCTCCACGGCTCGGGGGTTGAAGGCTATCTCAGCTTTATCTGACCGTGGGGTGTGTGTGAGGCCTGCAGGTGCACAATCACAGCCCTTTGTTATCGCCAACATTAACAACTATTGTGATGTCACCCAGTGCGGTTTTCAAATCCAATCATTTTGGAGGCAGACGCCATATTTGCATAATACTTAGATCAGGTGAGTGCGGAGACGAGTGGCTCAACAGGTGGAGCTGTCTAACCGGACTAATGGCACTGAAGCCAAAGCTGCCCTGCCTGGTGCCTCCACTGCTGTATGAGACTGTGTGCACAGACTGTACATGTTTATAGCACTGACTTGCTTTTACAGCCTCAGGTGGCCATTGAAGGAACTGCAGTTTGGCACTTTCAGTGCTGCTCATCAACACCAGATCTACCAACACAATAAACTCTTGTTATACAGACAGTCCTGTCACAGAAGCTCACAGGCATCCTGGCAGTAGCACCACCTTTAAAGCTACCAGACATTCAGAGTTACAGTGAAAACACACACTGCTGCCAACGTGCAGAATCAGTGCAACATCGATCTCACGGCAGCATCCGAGGGACAGATACACTTTTCCCTCGGCTTTCAGTCATTGTGCTAAGATGGGCCGAATACAGTCTGAACTGGGACTCGGATGAAAGCGATGATGACTGGATATGAAAGCTGATAAGTGACTTTAAAGATAAACAGGGCCGCACTGCAGTGTGTGCTTCGTGTGTAACATTAACGATCGCTACACGACTTTAGCTGAAGACAGATGAGGATGCAAAGACGCCAACTGCCCCCAGCCTTCAGTCTGTCAGTCTCACACACAGCCGGCCCTCTGTCATGGAAACAGAGCCGTGGTGTGTACACAGCAGAGGCAGCGGGGCCATTATACGGCGAGTTCTTCTCCACAACAACGTCAGGCAGGCCAGACTGAGCACAGGTGCTTTAAAGGCTACTTTCAGGTTTGGAAAAGTCTTTTTATGTGTGCCACAAGCAGTCAAACAAGTGATGCCCAGCTTTGTGGTTACTGTATGTGAATGTGCTTCACGTCTGCACCTCAGACGCCCTAGATATCGCTCGCTGATCAAGAAAACAACTGAAAAACTTCAGATGACGTCATTAAACTACAAGCAACATAACAATCTCTCTATTCAAAGTTAAACCCTGAAATGTTGGAATAATAAGTGGGAATTTTGTCAAAGGGTTTTTGGGAATGTTGACTAAATCGTGATAAAATGTTGGCGTTCTTACTGTGCAAACTGTAACATCTCCTCTTACCAGCAGCACTTTATAAAGACAGCGAGTTCAGCTCATTGCTGCTGCCTCCACAACAGTCCCAGTTTATCATGTGACCCCTAATAAAGATTAACTGGCCATCCTGTGAAGAAGATCAGCAGACTTCCATCTCTTACCAGGGGGTGCAACTCTGTCCTGCCAGGTGGGCTTGTATTCACTCAGAGTGAGCAGCATTGCTTGGATGGTGCCAATGAAGATCCCAGCCAGGCAGCCGTAGAATATAACATAGAACAGCGTAATTTTGACTGTGGGGGGAAAAGGAAAGAGTGTGTCAGCACAGAGAAAGTTAAAACTGCTGAGAACATGGAGGAAATGGTGTTAGTTACTGCTGACTGGAATCAATATTTTAGAGGTGGTGCAGATGATATGTTACATGATCTTCAGACTAATCATATGGACCGTACAGCTGTGACTCAGAATGAAACTACAGCGCTAATGAGGAAACAGAAACAAGGTCGCCAAAAAGGAAACGGTCAGAAGCTGAGTCAGCACAGGCGACTGGTTTCCACGGTTGGTAGAACGAATGAGACGCTGCACATAATGAATAAGCAACACAACAAGAACAGCCTCAAACCTGCAGGACAGACGAGTGCTGTGAGGAAGGTCACAGTAAGACAGCGCGCGAATGCCTCACTGTCACGTGGTAACAGCAGAGCTACTGCGTTAGACACTTTGTCTCCGTCTCCTAAGGAGACTTTCACAAGACTTCACGAAAATTAGCCGTTATAAAAAACTCAGTTAAGCCGAGTGACAGCAGAACCTCAGCTTCAAGCGCACCTTTGACCTGACAGAGCTGCAGTAAGCCGGCTGATAATAGAGTCTCCAGATTCATTTAGATTAATGAGTGGCTGGAGCTGCTGTGTGTGCACAGAGCAGACAAAATGACTGCAGAGCCATGCGTCACTCTGAGGGGGAAACACTTCCCAGCCATGAGTGCTTTAAACCTGACATGCCAACACTTCTATAGAAACAGTGGAAAACACACTTTTAAGGAGTTTGAGTGAACTCGGAATGAGGCTCACAAAAGACTCCCAACTACATCCCTGTATCAGTAACACAGAAACACGATCCTGTAAAGTCGGTCCTCACAGGACTTCAGCCTTCTCATCAGCACACTGCAACTCAAACCCCGAATGAATCCGGTTATGCTACTGTGAAGTTTATTCCCAGCAGCTCAAAGTCATCCAAACCCCACAGCCACGATTCACCTCGCTGCTTGCAGGGTGTAGGTGCACGCGCCTGTCCTCACGGTGTCACAAGGTCACCTGAACCAGTTATGTGACATTTTACCGGAAGTCGTTACCGGCAAGGGCATCTTAAACTCCAGCATCCCCCGGGCACTACGGCCCTCACAGTGCCAGGACATCTGTAGGACACACACTTCAGTTACCACACACACACACACACACACACACACACACAGGAAAACTCTGATTCTAGCGATTTAAACTCCTTAATTAAAGCGTGCACGCTCACGTGCACGCTCACGTGTACCGCTATCGCAGCACTGCGCATGACACACTGAAACGCATCTGCACTTTGCGATGACCTGAGAAGGGCGAACCGTAGTCCCCGCTCAGCTCGGGTCCAAACCGAGCACACGCCGGACTGAACCGGGAGTCCACAGAGATGAAGCGGTGACATTCACACGAGGGCAAGGACATGCGCACTGCCGAGAAACGGGAGAAGAAAGGTCGAGCAACTTAATGACCGCATTGTTCCTCGGACTACAGCGACACCTGAGCCTGGCTCCTTCACCTTGGCTCACCTTGGACTCTGATGCAGTTTTAACCCTTTGCCTGCCCGCTTCGCACCTGCCGAAAGACACCTTGACCGTTTTACCCGACAACAATCAGCCAGCGCGGACGACTCTAAGCTCCAATCAGCGCGCGCAGCACCGGCTCTTCGCACTGCAGCGCGCACGCGCTCCCTGCACGGACAGCACGAGCACAAACATCACGAGCCTGCTTCACTGAACGAGCTCAGCGGCAGCTCGGGAGTTGTGTGTCGTGTGTTAGTTACAGACACCCAGAGAAAGTCGGCTCAAACAGGTGCTTGGAAACACAGACGGCCGTGAACGCGCGTTTGCCCAGTCTGCCCAATACTCACACCAGCTGCCCCCGGTACGGCCGAGCAGCTCCCCTGTCTCCGAATTCCACAGGAACTTCTTCCATCCGCCATCGTCCTTCTTATCGGAGGGCATGTTGCTATAGTTCCTTTAGTCGTCCCGGGGAAGAACAGTCCGCGTGCTGTAACCAATTCCCAGCCTGTCCGAGAGGCACCCAGCGCAGTCCTCCCTCAGGCTCCCCAATATAAGCGTTCGCCCCTGACTCCGCCCGAAACTCCAGCAGTTCACCTAGGAGGAGGGAGGAGCAGCGCTGACCAATTAAAGGCCGCACACCGAGCGTGCGTAACTCTGACGTGAGACAGACCGACAGAAAGCGGCGCAAGTGGGCTCAAAGTTAAAAAAAAGTGGACATATAGTTCTGTACATACTCTACAAAAACCATAGCCTGCTTAGCCCCTCCCTCACTCACTCACACACACACACACACACACACACACACACACACACACACACACACACACACACACACACACACACACACACACTCAACACTTCAGCGATGTTCTGAGGATTTCACCGTGTTCACATGAAGTCACTGCATGGGAACAAGTCACATCCTTAATGCGAGATTACAGTGCAGCAACCTGCAATTCTCAAACACGCCGGCTCCTCTAAACAGTCATTATGGTGCAAACAATACAGTCATTTCATCCCCTTCACCAGTGAAACAGAGCGCATTCAGGGGAAGCTTGTGGGCCTCGCTCTCAGACCTGTTCCCACTTTAACTTGGTGGGTGTCCTGTGCTGCTGTGTGCAGTGAACCCCTTCTCACACACACCTCGGGGATAATAGGCTCTAGTAACTTAGTACATACCATATCCTGCCTTCTAGAGCCCGTGTCCCTCCTCTGAGGCTGCCTTCAAGGGCGTTTCAGAGCCAGGGTCATAGTAAGCTGATGTTCTACCTAAGATCAAAGTATGAAGCATTCATTTCAGACCTTTTAGAATAATACAGCATGGATGTGAATTCAGTTAGGAAACAATAAAAACACGAGTCCGTTGGAACCTGAAACCATCAGCTCACCAGCCTTCTGCACATTTATGTTGTGTGTGTGTGAAATCACTCAGCAGTGTGCTGCCCTCTGGCTTTCTTCAGCTATGTGCATTTGTTTGAATATAAACATTTGTGTGTAGGTATGATTGGTCAGGATTGTGCACATGCTGGTTTTGACCTTTAAATATCACCTCAAGGACAAGATGAGTCATACTGAGCCACCAACACTGTCCGGCTCTGTGACACTATCATGATGGAAAGACCTGCCTGACCTCTTGCTCAAAGTCAGGTCCCTTACTCTTTCTCCTTGTCCCGACACTATCACCCTGCCCACACACTGATGTTTATGGAGGGCTGATGGGGAGGTAAGCCTGCTTTGGACAACAAAACCTCCTCATGGTTAATCAATGCTAACCACCGCGTACAGAGATGATCAGGGCTTTAACAAACTCTGGCTTTAAGCCTAAACTTTGATGTAGAAAACCCAAAGTAATCAGAGTTCAGAGTTCAACCACCTCTGAAACAATAATACAAACTAATAAAAAGCCACGATCAATGGATCAAGGAAATATGGGAAGAGGAGAGCTTTGGTCTGAGTCCACTGGAGCAAAGAAATCTGAATGCCTGCCAATGCTGAGCGTGATATTTATCTTAAGAGGAGTGGAGAAAGAAGTCGTTGCTATCTAACTCTTTCATCATTTAGCCTATTTTCCTTAAGAGATGATAAAGCCACAGTCTTGCTGGACTCCTCCTTATATTAGATTTGTTTTTAAAATCTGCTCAATCAGCTGTAACCTGGCAGGAACTGGTGATGCTCGCTGACAAATATGTATAAACAATATGAGCCAGTCCTAAAAAGTAGGACTTCAATTTTAATTATCAGTCATTACCTTGTGTATTTATAAAAGACTCTACAATAATACAGAGAAACACCAACAATTAGTGTGCACTTGGTGACAGTGCATGATGCTAGCTAGTGAAAGAGTTGCTTCAGTGCATCCTGTCACAAGACAAGAAGAAAAATATTTGCTTTTAATCAGTCTCGTGTGTCTAAAGCTCGACGTTTTTTCTGTGCAGTGATTATCAGATTGATGTGGAGTCACAGACTGCACGGACACTGTAACGTTATAGAACAACAGATCTTTGATGCTGCTATGAGGACATCTCGGTCCCAGATTTGTATGTCATAATTGTATGAAACATTTAGCAGATGTGCAGGGAGCCATCAGGAGGAGATGTTACCAATGTGCTGCACCAGCCAGGTTCTATTTGTAAGGGAAAAGCTACTAAAAGCTTGCATGTGCAAAAGGACTTGGCCTGGGTACAGAGTCTGTGTGATGAGGGTTACTCAGACCGTGGCTCACACTGGTGAGGTGGGTGGGGTTGTGGAGTGTTTGTTGGCAGTCCGAATGGTCCAGGGGAAGAAGCTGTCAGTGAGTCTGGAGGTGTGGGACCTAACTGATCTGAGAGGGCAACCAGAGGGCAGCGGATCAAGGGGTCAGCTCGGATGGTCCTGGTTTTTCTGAGAATGGAGGATCTGGCGATGGCCTCCAGGGATGGCAAATTACCCTCTGTGCAGCCTTCCTGTTCTCAGCAGTGGCGCCTGCATACCAAACACCCGGGCAGAAGGAGAGCCGCTCTCCACTGAGGAGCGGTAGAAAGCCAGCAGCTGCTGCTGGTAAAGGTTGTTCTTCCTCAGGACACAGAGGAAGTGCAGTAACTGCTGTGCCCTCTTTCCCAGGACGGTGTTGTGGGTCCAGGTGAGATTGATGGAGATCTGGGTGCCCAGAAACCTGAAGGTGGAGACAGATTCCAGCCTTTTCCACTTATAAAAAGAGGGGAGTGGAGCTGTCTGTGCCTCCTGAAGTCCGTCATGAGGTCTCTTGTTTTAAGAACGTTCAACTTCAGGTCCAGTGGGACAAGTTCTCCACCTCTGCTCTGTTTCATCTCCATCACAGATGAGCCCGACCACGGTGGAGCTATGGGCTTGGCGATGATGTTGGTTGCATGGGTTGGTGTACAGTCATGTGTGTTCAGGGTGTAAAGTAGGGGCTGAGAACGCAGCCTGTGGGGCTCTGGTGCCAGTGGGGGAGGGAGGTGGGGGCTGAGTCAGGCTGATGAGCCTCTGTGTCGTCACCTCACAGAATATTCTTGTTTTGGGGATCATCTAGAATGTGAGAAAAGCCCTTTGGTCAGCAGTGGTTTCTCCTTGAGGTTATTTTTGCCCAGTCTCTTTCTTATTGTTCAATCATGACCTCTGACCTTTACATGTGAACCTGCACTTCTTTAGATGCTGTTCTGGGCTTTTTCTTGACCTCCTGGGTGAGTGATTGATGTGCTCTTGGAGTCATTTTGGTAGGTCGGCCAATCCTGGGAAGGTTCACCACTGTTCCAAGTTTTCCCCATTTGTGAATTATGGCTCTCAAGTGTCAATATCTGCTGATATCAGCCTTCCAACAGTTCATTCATGATTTGCTGAGCTTTTCTCCCTTTATCAATAAATCATCATTTAAACTGCTTTTTGTGTTTACTCCGGTTACACCTTTTTGCACCACTGTAAAAGCCTTTGGTGATTTTGGGTGACCATGAGCTGAAGGCACATGTGATGTTCACACTGGGCACAGTAAGCCGGGCACCACAAGGTGCACGAGAGACACACCCAGTCACGTCCCGTGCAGGCCTATTCATTCATGTGTGGACTTGAGTGGTGGCGGAAGCCAAACAAACGTTACCTGGTTCGTCTCAGTATGACTGCGGTCGAGACTTTGGTGCGACGTGTTGCTGGCTGTTTAAGAGTGAGCACAGCGAACGTCTTTATGACAGCTGAGAGCTAAGCAGGAAGAAGTCAGAACAATCTAAAAGAAAGCCGACACGTCCACATCCCCTCAGATTAACAGAAAGCAGCAACGAACACAAGAGTCCAAACAAAGGAGGAGGTGGAAATGTCGTTGGGCTTGAAGCTGGTATTTGTGCAGCGTGCTATCATGACATCAGGTCCTCCTGAATCCTGCTTTACGTGCTTCATCTGAACCCTGACCCGAACCTCTTAGTCTGATCATGGAAACGAGTTCACATGTGTAGGTTTGACATGTAGCAGGTGCCTCACGTCTTATGGTGCTTTCATGCATATCACAGAAACGGGACCAGTGTGGGCTCGAGTCAGAAAGACTCGCTTCACCTTGATTCCACCCTTCCGACTACTACACCACATGTTTACTGTGTACACAAGCTGACAGAAATCTAGGCGTGGTCGCTGTCAGACAGCAGGCTCCATCATTAGAAAACCGCCAAGCCCGGCTTCTCTGATTTCAGCCTCACTCACACACCAGCTCCACCGCATAAACACAGGAAATGAGCATCACTGTCGAGCAAATTATGAGCATGTCCTCAGCTTATTTGCTGAGGCTAAAGTTTTAAATGACAAAGTAAAAACCAAGAAAATGTGTTGGTGATTGCTGTTCATCGTGAAGCCTAACGGAGGACAAACAGACACCGTCGTTGTCAGGCGTGATTTTGTAGGATTCACCTGAAAGCCTCACACATGATCCTGTCTGCTGTCTGTCATGCTTATAACGTAGTTGTAGTTACCTGCGACTGCTCAGCACATCCAAACAGTAATGACGCATGAAGGCTTCCTACATACACGAGAAGATTAAGGCAGTGAATGTCGGATATGAGGCCAAATATGACCTGTTGCTTTGCCTGACATGCTCAGAGAGGTTCATTACTGACTCGTTGAGTCAGCGCTGTGGATTACTGCTGTCTGTGTTTTCTACTCCTGCCTTCTTCGTGTTTCATAAGCAAATGAAAGGAGTGGGACTGACTGAGGTAGAGTGTGACGAGGCAGAAGTCGGTCTCCTTCTCAATAATTAGCAGTTAAATGCTGCCGGAGCTGCAGACGTCCTGGGCAGACAGATACTTCTAAAAGCAACAGCTTCTTGTTTTAGCTTCATTTGTGTCTGAAAGTGGATCTTACCACCAGGATACAAAATAATAATTAGTCAGCTTCAGAAGCAGTGGGAATATGTTTGTTCTAGTCTCTGTGAGGGGCCGAGCTGCAGGCAGTGTGGGCTTTATTTACCCCCAAATAAGAAAGAATATTTTACAAAACATCTGTGAGGCTCTGGTCCCAAAAGGTCAGAGGTCACAGTAACTTCACAAACAAACCAAACTGCAAGCACGGAACCAAAGGGTGCTGATGTGTGACTGACCAGACCACAGACAACAGCACACCAACCACCTCCAAAATAAAACCAAATCTATGCTGTGGCAACACAGAAATACCCACAACATGAGATCAATACCACATGTTACCATGGCGCCTGTTAAAGGTATGAATATATTTGGATGAGAGCAGAGGTTGAAAATATGCAGGACAGCTGGCAAACTGGTGTGAGGGTCAAGGGTCAAGGCTCCCCGAGGGAGCAAAGGCCTCCTTGCAGCCAACGGAGATTAGCTGCAGCACAACGTGAACACTTTGCTGCTACACAGAGCGTCGCTCTGCGCTCAGGACGATGTTCCTCACAGACCCTGTCAATCACAGCGGCAGCGTTCCCTGTTTGCAGTGGCACCTTCATCGGCATAATGTGTCCTGTTCTGAGGAACACGGCAGGAAGTAACCGTGTTTCAGGACAGGGTGGTGCTGCAGGGGTTAGCGCTGGTGCCTCGCAGCAACAACATATAAAGTTGAACCTTGCCTGGGCCCTTTCTGTCCTCTCTTGTGTGGCTCTCCTCGGGGGCTTGTGGGAGGACTACATTATCTGTGAGTGTATAAGGCAAGTATAGTTACTATGCACCTCATCAGTAAGACAGGAAATACAAGCACATTACTGGTGGTGGTCAGAGGGGCCGATGGCGCGATATGGCAGCCTCGCCTCGCCTTGAGGCGACTTGTTTGGCGCTGTGTAAGTAAAACTGAACTGCTGAGCTGTCTCCCGGTGCCTCGGTCTTTCGTTTCTGCCGTACGCTGATGCAGAGCAGATACTAACGAGCGCACTAAAGGTTTTTCAGGCCATCACTGTCCATAGGCAGAGCTCCTGACCTTGATCGCACTATGCTGCTGTTTACAGGCCAAACACTGACAGGAATGTTCCTTTCTCTCTTTACTTTCATTCACCGTATGGAACTGGATTTACTCACAGTGTTTTCAGTTAACTGGAGCATGGAAGTCCCTGACAGTGCTGCACTATTGTGTTCTACCTTGTAAGTTGCAGTACAACACTCATCTGAGAATCCTTGTATCTCAGTTAATCTGATTTAATCTAATATCTATACTTGCTTAAAGAAGTCGTGTCACAACCTCACACACCTTCGATAACTACACCAGAGCCTGCCGCTGAAAGGGTATTGTGTTCAGACAGCAGAACAGAACAAAGGCTATTGTTCTGTCGATGAGCAGCTGTTCTGGTTTGGCTAAATTATATCTGAAAAAGGACATCATTGTTTTGCATTTTCATATGAAGCTGATGTGGGTTTGAAATGACAACGGTTTAAGTACAGGACTTGATGGACTGCAGGGAGTCAGATAATAGCCCTCCTGTGTTTTTCTCTTCGCTGTCTAATATCCTGGAGTTGACTCATTCTCAGTCTAACAGTATAAACTCCTTTTCATAGCTTTTGTCCTCCTTTGAACAGAATGTCACACAAATGTAGAATTTGTTTTTATAAAGCTCACAGTGACTTATTTAAACTTCTTTGGCTTAGTTCAGTAAGACGGTCAGTTTATATGGTAGATACTGCAGCACGATCACTGAATGCATTTCACGTTAAAGGCAAGTGTAGCACAGTAGCAAAGATTCTTGATGAAATATGATGGAAGCTAGTTCTTACTGTCCTACTGAGCATTTTATTCAGTGCGCTTTTATTAGCATAGCACCAAATCACAACAACAGTTCCCTCACGGTTCTTAAAGAGATATGTACGTTGTAGCAGCCGTCCGTTCCAGTGACCACGCTGCATCGGAGGGTTGGTGCAACATGCCTCTTTCACACAAGCACTTTCTCTGTGCCTACGTGCTTTTTGTGGAACAACTTGGGGTTTAGTTTGTTGCTTACGGACACGTTTGCACACAGATCGGAGCGGCGAGCGATCAAACCACCAACCTTCTGATTAACAGATGTTCTACCTGCTCTACCTCCTGACCTACAGCTGCAATATCAGTGTGATTACTTTTTAGTTTCCAACCACTTAAAGGGACGGTGTTTCTCGCATCCTTTTACGCAGATGGCCGCCCCTCCCTCAGCCCGGCTCTGCTGGAGGTTTTTCCTTTCCACTGTCGCCAAGTGCATGCTCAGAGGGACTCGTCTGATTGATGGGTTTCTCTGTGTCATTGTAGGGTCTGTATCCTACAACACAAAGCACTGATTGTTGCTGTGATTTGATGCTAAATCTACACATTAGATGCTTTTCCCTGTAACAGGAAGTGGAAGTGATCTGGATGTGTATGTGTGAGTGTCACTGGCTGCGTGTGCAGCGGGGTGAGATGTGATGGTAAACCTCGCTGTGCTTCTCCTTAACTTTGCCATGTCTGAAGTCCTTTTGTTAGTCACCACCCAAGGCCACACAGTTATGGTTCAGAGGTCAATAATTGACAGAGGATCATAGTGGAAAGTTTAAACGTCCTCTGGGTTAATGTGTGGTGGAGCGTTGTAAAAAGAACCTGCAGTTAGGTCTCACTTGTTCATCCTCAGCAGCTATGCTCTCACCATCCATAAACCCAGTTCTGCACTTCTGAGAACATTCCCATGCAAATGTCAGTGCACCGAGTGCTGCTTCCTGGGAATGTGAAACTGCTGGTTTAGCCGAAGCTATATAACACTGGAATAACAGGAAAGGGATACGAGATGGTGGGAATAATGAAAGTGTAGGACTACAAAGCACTGCTGTGGATGTGGCACGTTTGTGTGTGAGGTTCAGTAAAACCTGCAACTCTGATGCTTTTCACTGAGAGAGGCTGAAGCTGAGATGCTGCTGGTGAAACGATCCCTGGTGGCAGGTTAACAAGCACCCGTGTGGTCATACTGCACGTTGGCTCGTCGCACACAGAGTACACAATAAATAAAAACATAATGTGTGCAGTATTTGATTTTTTCTGTTGGTAAACACATCAGTAACCACGGTGAAACCAGATGCCCACGCTCGTGTGTTTTACACCTGTTTGTGTTTGGAAGTGTCCTGTCTCTGTTAAACCATCTGCAAGGTCTGGTTTGGAACGCACATCAGAAATCTCTCTTGGCTCGATGTTGGATTGCTACGATTCTCTACTTAAGGACTTTGTCTAACATTCATGCACACGCTCACAGGACGCATGAAGGACACCTCAGGCTGGGGGTGAAGCTGCTGCTGCTTCTGCTTGTCATAGGACCCAGTCTGAGCCCGGCAGGAGCAGGAGCAGGGGCAGGAGCAGGGGCAGGAGCAGGAGCAGGGGCAGGAGCAGGGGCAGGAGCAGGGGCAGGGGCAGGAGCAGGAGCAGGGGCAGGAGCAGGGGCAGGGGCAGGGGCAGGAGCAGGGGCAGGAGCAGGGGCAGGAGCAGGAGCAGGGGCAGGGGCAGGGGCAGGAGCAGGGGCAGGAGCATGGGGCAGGAGCAGGAGCAGGGGCAGGGGCAGGGGCAGGGGCAGGAGCAGGAGCAGGAGCAGGGGCAGGAGCAGGGGCAGGAGCAGGAGCAGGGGCAGGGGCAGGAGCAGGAGCAGGGGCAGGGGCAGGAGCAGGGGCAGGAGCAGGGGCAGGAGCAGGGGCAGGGGCAGGGGCAGGAGCAGGAGCAGGAGCAGGAGCAGGAGCAGGGGCAGGAGCAGGGCCAACCTGCTGTGCGGTCTTAGAATAGAGACACCTGTGACTCTGTTAGCACGGGGGAAACCAGGGTTTTAGGCTGCTCTGTCACTTTTAAGAGGCTGCTTTTCACAAGTGCTGAGAAAATAACCTTCACTTTCATCCCACCCCTGCAAGTCGATCATGTTTGGAGCTTCGACATGCTCAGTTTGTTCAGAAACACACTTATGTGACTTTCAGTTAGGCTGTAAGCAGCCTTGGCTGAAATATGTCATCAATGTACACTGTAGCACAGACGATGCCTCCCTACAAACACACGTTTTATTTAGGCACTGGGCTCTTTGTTAAGGACACTGCATCAGATATTGTTCTGTTTATCTCACATGTTGTGATTAAAACAGGTCTGTTTGTGCCTTATCCATCAAAACAGCGTAAAAAAGTATTTTGACTGGACTGATGAAGCAGTACTGGACTGCTCCAAACGTGTGAGCCTCTCAGTAACAGCACTGTGCTCTCTGAGTGGAGTCGAGTCAATGTTTTACTTTGTGCGACTTTGATACCCAATCCCTTCAAACCAGGAAATGATGTCACGACATAGCGGAGGTGGGAATTGGATATGGCTGCTTACGTTTCACTGGTTCCTTCGGTTCACTATTTTAAGGATACTTGGAAACAAATGAGATGTGGAGCAACGACTGCGTATGCAAACACTGCCATCAAGAAGTCAGTTAGTGCTGCCCATAAAGGAGCTGCTGTGTAACAAACACCCTCTCCATTAAACTTTGATTGCGTTCCCCTCTGTCCCTTCCCAACCACTCTTTAGACGCCGTGGTGAAACATACACTCTTGCGAAACTTTGAACTGGTTACAAATTAATCTACGTCTCACAATATTTAGTTGCTGCTTACCCCAGTACAAAGTTTAGCTCTCATTCCTTCCAATAATTCATGAGCTGGTTAATATTTGAGCCGAATAGATAACCTGATGTCCAGAATTAGACTGTAGCTCTTTGAGCTGGGAACAATTCAGCGTTAAGCAGGCACATACAGAAGTTATGCTTAACCTCAGCTCAGTGCTGGTTTTCAAGGAACGCTGCAGCATTTTGGAAAATCTGCATGCATGCGATCTGGTCTAATGTCCCCTAACTGTGGATTAGCACAGACAGGAGCTCCTGCAGGAAGCATCCTGATAGTGTTTGTCAGGTTTTATCTCCACCTTCTAATGTTTGTTCCCTCGACAGGCTGAGACGTGCTGAAAAATAAGTTGTTCTCAACTAAACAGAACTTCTTAAAGTGCATTAGAGTAAAAAATGTGCAGACTTTTCAGATCTCCGTTAAAGTTCAGAATCAGAGAGCTTATTAAACTCTCCACTCTGCTAACTTTCTTCCTGTGGCCACACCGCCATAACTAACTGACAAACAGCCTATAAATGGTAATGTGTGACTGAGGACCGAGAGCTGCACGTGTGGGCCGACGCATAAAGAAGCGAGAGGGCTGAGCGCGCTCACGTGTCCTAAGCTCATTGCTCGTTTCCTCGCACACAGGTAAAGGCTCCACCTGTGAGCGCTGCGGCCTCAGATTAACACCTGCTGAAAGGCACAGAATATCCGGCCAAACATGAGAGACAAAGGAAGCAGCGAGTGAAGCCATAATGCCCTTGAAGAGAAAGGTGAACTAACACAGCACACCCTGCTCCGAGCTGCAGTCATATAAAACACACAACCATTAACAGACTGCCCGGCGGCTTGATAAGGAAGATTATGCTGTAAATCACTCTGGCACCAGTTTACTCATTTTACCGACTCACTGCTATTTAGCTCAGGGAAGAACAGGTTGCGAGGATTTCCTTCCATAGCAGTGTGATCCTGTCAAAGTCAAGTCCCAAGAACGGGACGTGGTTTTTATCCACTTTATAAACTCCAACAGCGATGATGAAATGTAGCACGCGCTGGATCTGTTTGACCAACAGAGGACTGCAACATGAATCAGAGGCGACGCAGACGTCATCAGTTTCTATTGTGACGACAACAAACTCACTGTCATGGATCACAACTCAGTCGCACATAGTGTCAACAAAGAGTGTTTTTAGAGGTGGACAATCTGGCTGCGGCCTGCCCTTCACCCGCGGGACGCTCAGAAGCCTTAGACGGGCACAGTGGTTCGGTCTTTTTACTGCAGCCTTCAGAGAAATGAATTCAGAATTATTTTACACAAACAAAAGGAGGAAAATGCAAAATTCGATAGAACAGTAAAGTTAATGATCCAGCGGAGCTCCGCCCATCAGCGGATGCTCTGACGTCCTCCCTGTAAGGTGCAGGACTGAAACGCTGCTGCACTCATTGCTGCACAAGGGTTCAAACACTCTCCTGCTTCAATGTTCATCTCTAAACGATGGATCGATATCAGTATAATTTACTACGTCGGCTTTAAATCCCAGAAGGCTGATTCTGTTCATCAGGACGTTTTCAGTGGGAGAAACGTTTCGTCATCATCAGGTGACGTCTTCAGCCTCAGCTGACTGCAGCTTTCCAACCTCATAAACATGACTGACACCAGCCCACTGAAGGAACACTGGGCTGGGAGGTCTCTTTCTTGATCGTTAATATCCAGTTTGTCATGAGCACTGATCAATGCCTTAAATGCTCTGTAGTGTTCAGGTGCAGTTTGCTCCAGTGCAGACATCTTGGCTGCGTTTGCACTAGAGCAGGCAGCAGCAGCCACTTACATGCTGTCCTGTTCAGGTCCGATAATGATTGTGGGACTTTAATAGGCTGTGCTGCATGAGGACAAGATGCTATTTAGGGATTTAAATAGAAACCAATAAAAGACGTCGCAGAGGCTGCGATGTCATAACGTCTGTTACCTGGCGTGAGGTCAAAAAGCACGAATTTATCATCTCCCATAATGCAACTGGATGCTGTCTTCAGTTAGAGCATCCATCAGCATGTGGAACACGTGCAGTCCACAGCACACTGCTAGGCTGTAAACAAATACGCAACATGAGGCTGGACGACCCGTTAGTTACAGCACGCCAACACAACAATGTGCTGCAGCAGTCGGCAGAATACTGACACACATCAGAGGGTCAGCCGTCTCTGCAAAACCTTGCAGAGTGCGACCGACGGAGATGTTTGCGTTAGTCTACACATGCACCACACATACATAACAGTCTTCATACTGTGTGCAGATTTCTCCATCACACTGCAGCAACCTTCAGCCTCGAGCCTGTGCTCGAGAGGCAGCGTGACACTGAGAGATACGACACAGCAGAAACAGACACAGGACTGTCTGCCTCCAAGTTTGGACCTACCAGCTTGAAATGAGCAAAATGCACAGAGCATATATATCAGAGGTCTGTTGGAGAGGCAGGAGTTTAAAGTTTAGTCTGTGCTTCCACTGAGTGAAGCTCATAAAGAGCCTTTACTGCTCAGCTTTTTATTGATGCTTTTATTTGTCATTTTCACTGCTCGTGCTTCACCTCGCAGTGAGAACTGTGTTTGGCAGGTTGTGTTACTGCTTTCCAGCAGACTGCTCTGGTTAGCGAGTCAGTGACCCCAGCTGTGGCCGCCTGCTCATGCATAAGTCTGTGCCATTGCATTTAAAAGGAAAACTACAGCAGGCGGTTCAGCAGCTCTCTGCAGCGCTAACAGTAAGTGAGACTGCAGGCCTACACAAATGTGTCATCACAGCTGTGTGTTATCTGAGCAACTTGTGTTGCTTCGGTTTGTAACACCTGTCAGTGACAGGACACGCAGCTGCATCCACATCACAGCAGGTGATCCTCCGTTCAGTGCTAAAGCATCACATCGGCGCCTCTGGACTCTTTCCTTTAGCTGCCCACAGCTCTGTTATTCATGGGAGACATGAGAAATGCAAAGTGTGTTTTTGAGTGAATGCAAATAGTCCCATTCGATTCGATTCGCACTACAACCTGCTTTGCCTCTTATCTGTAGCTATTTCTATGTAATTGAATAACTGTACAGTACTCTCTGTATATAGTAGCCACTGTCCTTGATGTAAATATGTAAGAAAGGTTGTGTATGTTTCTGTCCTGTGTCCTGTTTGTTGTATATGTGTCTTTCTGGCTGCTGTTACAACCAAATTTCCCCTTGTGGGACAATTAAAGGATTCTTCTTCTTCTATTATTTGTTTCTGTCTGCTCAGTCAGAAGTGGAAGTCATGAATGTGCATCAAGCCAGTGAGTGTCTGCTTAGCCCAGCTGTGCGAGGCTGCTGGGCTCTGTGTGTGTCCAGAATTCAGAAACACCACAAAGGCTCCGCGTACACTTAATCACAGCGTGTTAATCAGCAAACTTCTTTAGGTTCACTTTTGAACTTTGGACCCGCTCAGTCTCCTTGGTCTTTATGCTAAACTGTGCTAACTTTGCCCTTGAATCCAAAGGTAATGACATCCTTGGTGGATTTCTGACCTTCCCGGCCTGTCTGTAACTCCGCTCATTCCCACTGTGTAAGCATGGGATTAATCTGATTTGGTGCTCTGCAGTGTTTTCTCACAGCTAAATAAAGCGTAGTGTGAGCACGCCCTCTGACTGAGGTGGTGTTTCCTCATAGTAACCCGTGCTGCACAGGAGTCACCTTGGGCCTGCAGGACATTGCATCTCTTCCTGTCTTCCTCTTCCTGTCTCTCTCTGTCCGGCCCCTTCTTACTACTACCTCCTTGTTACATCACGCACACACAGAGCTGCTACACCTGCACCGTCTGCTGACTGGCTCAACTCCTCTTGGCTCAGCACTTTCCATGTAGGTTGCACTGACCTCTGGAGGTTAGACGTACCGTGGAACATCAGCCACGAGCCACTTTTCCCTGCCGGTCTTACCAGAAGTGGAGCTGCAGTAAACCCCGCCCCCTCAGATCACCTGAGCAGTGAAACAGGAAATAAAGACTGCAGCAAGTCAAGTGTCCTTCCATCACCTTCAACTTTAGATCGTCTCAGCTCTGTGACACGACATTCTTTGCAGATCACAGGAGAGCGTCTGATAGGTCGATTCTCTGCCAAACGCAGTGTTGTTTGTGTGCGAGCAGACGCACAACTGAGAGAGAGCACAGAGCACAACGCAGTGGAGTGAAATTCATCATCTGCTGTGGCATTAAGTCTGAGTACAGTGTGTACTATCAGTGTAATCACTGTAGTAAAGACACACACGGGCCATTTTTTACCAGCATCAGCAGTGTTGTTAGTAGCAACAAAACATTTCCGTGTACAGATGGAGCACACACAGTGCTAAGGCAGGTAAGAGACACAATATCACATTGCAGTGGGCGTTCAAGAAAGAGGATGTGCCCTCCAGATGTCACCGGCGATGGAAAAGTAGAGTCGCGCCCGGCCGAGCCTCACATCCTTCTGCGGGAGAAGGGATTAAACGATGAACCTGTCCTCATTTCACTTTGCTATCTGCTCTCCTGTTCTCTGCTCTCTCTGCCCAGAGGAAAAAGTGCTGACAGTGTTTCAGCTGCTGTGTACCCGGCGCTGTGTTTGCAGGCTTGTTCCTTCAGTCACGCTGGCTGCCAGAGGCGCCGTCTCATCAAACGCACCAGGACCATTTGTCTCTCCTGAGACATCGCTTTAATTAAACTGCAAGCACTGTGATTCAGACATCCTCCACGATGCTACAGCTCTCATCATGCAGCTCACACCGGCCAAGTCTTTCTGTTGTCACGTCCACACAGACTGTGTGTTGTGGTCTGAAGCAGAGCTGAGCTGCTAACATCACAGTGACATTGTCAGGGTTGTTTAGCAGAGCTTCCCTGGAGAAGAACCAAAACTGCTCATGTCAAACTGGTTCAGTCTAAAGTGAACATCTGAAGAGTCCATACTCAGCACCCACACCTCTCAGTTTGTGCTGGTTAACCAGGGTTTTGGTCCCATCAGATAGAGCTGAACTCTCACAGGGGAATGTCAAGAATCCAGAGGCTCAGAAACCTCCCATTTACACAACTGTTCATCAGTGCAGTGTATGACTGCTTCTTGATAACAGTGGGTAAAATATTTCTTTATTGAATTGTGACAGCTCTCTGCACCAAATACTAGAGACACAGTCCAGTATCAGCTGTCAGGGAGGGATTCACTGAGACCTATCAGCACTCGAGTCTCCTCCGTCTGCAACCTTCACTCATCATAAAAGCTGAAGGCTTCTTCATTTCAAGGTCTACAACAGAGCCTGTGGACTGATTGTGTAACACAATCAAAGGCCACAATGTTTCCACAATCTCAGTTTCCAGGTGTGACTCGAGCAACCAGTCCAATAGTAGATGATGATGCTTTCAGGTGCACTTTATTACCGACAGTTCATCAGATAAGCAAGGGCTGCTTGTGTGCATGTGTGTGTGCATGTGTGTGTGCATGTGTGCCTTCAAAGTGATCTAGTCCGCAGTGTTTCTGCCACCTAGTGGTGATCAGCAGGCTCTGCATGTTACACCTGTACAGCTGCTGCCGAGGTGCTGCAGGCTGGTTTAATCCGACCACAGCGCAGTTTTCAGTACCAGGAGCTTCATATAAATGCTTGTGTAGAACCAAAATGCACTTCCTATGTTTTTGCACCCATGCTTGTATGTAAAACGCTTCCTCACTGTACTCTAAAACATCATGTAGGCATGAATGTGTGTGTGTGTGTGTGTGTGTGTGTGTGTGTGTGTGTGTGTGTGTGTGTGTGTGTGTGTGTGTGTGTGTGTGTGTGTATTTCAGTCCGGCTGAGAAGTATTGAAGTTTTTGAAGTTTTGCTCTAAGCACTGAAGAATAAACACACAAGTCACCCAGCTTTTTAATTGGCTGTCTTCTAACATGTGACTTTTGCTAACCTTCTGCTGTGACAGATCAACAAATGCAGGAATGGATTCACCATCCACTGACCAATCAAGTCTTCAGAATCAGCCTCGTCTCTGAGCTCTGTGTGTAGACAGGAAGATGAGCATCAGGAAGAAATGCAGGTTCCTAAACACGCTTTTTAGCAGCAAAACATTTTATAGCAGTTTCGTTTTCAAGCATTAATATATAAATTAGAAGAGCTATTTGTGGACAATCAGTGGCAGGTTGATTACACCATGAAACAGTATCCTGTGACACCAGGTGCTGACAGTCAGGTACCTGATCAGCATCATCTGTGAGCATGGACCCTGCTGCAGCAGTCAGTAGTGTGTAGTATGTGTCTGACACATGCTTGGGGCACGTACCACAGGACAACTTCAGTGTGGTGTTCTGTGACACATATAACAGAGGACGTCAGAGACAGGCCATGAGGTGGGCTTCAAGGAGATGATGCCACAAGGAGACCGTCCCCTCACCTCAGCACTGAGTATGTCTGTGAAGGTTCACAGTCATCCAGGTCATCGTAGTCAAAGGAGCTTGCAAAGAAAAGCGTCTGGACTTCTTTAAGTTGCTTGAAGACGTTTCACCTCTCATCAGAGAAGCACTGAGTACACAAGTCACAAGTAAACAGAGACCACACACGTTTAAACAAGAAAGGTTTGTTCATCGAAATTATTTACCATTCACCCCTAAAACACACACAAGTCACATGTTTATTAAAATAATCAAATTACAGCATTTATGTTAGACGACTTTTAATTAACTGCTTTAGCCCACTTACAATGAAAATTAAAAAGAATCTTGTTCCTGACCTGCAGCATGTTAACACTACTGGAAGTAAAAATAACTTCAACTCCAATTTTGAAAACACAACTTTCTTTATTTTTTAATAAAGCTCTGACTGTATGATGAGTCTGTGGTCTGGGAGAGAGTCTGTAACTCTGTCTGCAAATACAGTAAATAATGACCAATGTTGGGTAATTAATTATTTAGTTACTTCTTCAAAAAAGTAACTGAGTTTTGCAAACAACAAAGTTTTGCAGCTGTTTACCTAAAAATGCAGCCAAGGTGTTTTTTAAACAAACATTTCAAACTATTTACAGAACAATCAGCTGTTCTGCATCAAATCTGATGCCACACAAATTATTTGTTTCACTCCAAAAATAATTCCTGTCCACTATGAGATGAAGGAGAACAACAGCCTGATACCTGCAGGCCTGACAGCAGCAGATGTGTCACTGCTGTAACACCTGTAACACTCAGCAGGCGCCTCATTGTTCTGACACACACAACACTACTGACTACACTACACACTGACTACACACTAACTACACACTGACTACACACTGACTACACACTAACTACACACTGACTACACACTAACTACACACTAACTACACACTGACTACACACTAACTACACGCTCACTACACACTGACTACACACTAACTACACGCTCACTACACACTAACTACACACTAACTACACACTAACCAGGGCCGTGCAGAGAGGTTTAAAGGGGCGGGTGCTCAAAGTTAAAAAGGGGCACATTGAACCAGGCTGAATAACAACAACACACATTCATCAAGAATCTAATATGGGAAGGGCAGGGCTGTGCTGATCTGAGACTGTAGACATTAAAAAGTCCACAGGAGAGATGGTAGCTGATTCAACAAGTGTCATGAGATAATAACAAAATGCAAAGATTGGTGACAGCGCTTGGAACCATAAGGCAACGAAAAACTGTGAGAAATAAATTAGGCTCTGCCTGTGAATCACTCTTTGCTTCTCTTCTTCCTTCCTTCCATCATTTCATATATCACTCTCCACTTGCTATGTGAGAACAAGGCACAACTTGCTATTGCAATAAACTATAATCTAATTATCCACACCTAACAACTCCAGCACTTAATCTATAATAAAATGATGACAGAAAAATGTTATAGCACTGCCTTTAGTAGCCTCACACAGCTCCTGCTGTTTCCTCCTCATGTCCTTACCAGGCATGTCTGCACAATGTTATATCATGAGTAATATTTTTTTTAAAAATCCATCTAAATAAAACACACACATGCACACACAGTGACATGTTAGACCTTCTTCAGAATACTGTATATACTATGGGCATCACGGTGCTGATCCAGAATCCTTACATTATTATTTATTACTAGAGCTACAATAATAAAGCAAAGAAGAGGGGGAAGTAATAAATATGAAATAATGTATTTATGATGATTCCATTTGTTTCACTATCCACTCTGTGCAGGGCAAAGCTTATTACATGTTTAAACTGTAGAGATACAATCATTTTACTGCTGTAAAATCCAACTTTTGTCTTATTTAAAATATAAATCTAATATAATCTGCTTCTTAATGTATGTTCTTTAAAATACAGCGTGTGTTTTTAATATATTATAATTATAATAATGCATAATTATGTGGACATGCATATTAGATCATTTTTAGTGAAATATAATCCCTCCAGAAAGGCAGGAAAAGCCCGGAAACTTCCTTTAAAACTAAATATGTTCCCTGAAACGGTGACAGAGCTACAGACCCATGACAACTATATGCTAAAGCATATAGTTAGGGCTGGAGCAGGTGACCCTGAATCCTCCCTTAGTTATGCTGCAATAGACGTAGGCTGCCGGGGGATTCCCATGATGCTCTGGGAGTTTCTACTTCACTCACTATGTGTTAATAGACCTCTCTGCATTGAATCATATCTGTTATTAACCTCTGTCTCTCTTCCACAGCATGTCTTTATCCTGTCTTCCTTCTCTCACCCCAACCAATCACAGCAGATGGCCCCGCCCCTCCCTGAGCCTGGTTCTGCCGGAGGTTTCTTCCTGTTAAAAGGGAGTTTTTCCTTCCCACTGTCGCCAAAGTGCTGCTCATAGGGGGTCATATGATTGTTGGGTTTTTCTCTGTACCAATGAAGCGCCTTGAGGCGACTTTTGTTGTGATTTGGCGCTATATAAATAAAAGTGAATTGAATTGAAAGCCAGGTAGCCAGCAGCTGTGACCAGCACTACTTGTGCAGTTAATAAAAGCACAGGTAATGTTTGTCGCGCTGTTGCACACACAGCACGCTCGTTTGTTTCAGTTCGTCAGCTGCAACAAGACAGCTTACCAACGTGTACGTAATAAGCTAATACTCCTGGGTGCTACACACTACAGTGTGCGCTGTACACCTACTTACTGGTTGTGTCGCATCAGTCTGTGTCTCTGAGTTAACTTGTGTTTCTCCTGCAGCTCCGGACCGCTAAAAATGCGCGTGCTCTTTGTGAGCTCGTTCCCGGCTCGTAACCAGCGCGTTCTGCCGTCAAGGGCGATCATTGGTTAAATGTGATCATGTGACTGATGCAAGCCAGATCCTTTTATTTAGCAAAACTGTGATTAATAGTTAAATATTATTGTTGAGGGGCACAGACAGGACTCCGCACGCACACATTAAAAAATAAATAATTTTTTTTTTTTAAAAGTTGCCTCAACAAAAGGGCACTTTGGGCACCCATCAGGAAAGGGGCGGGTGCTCAAGCCCCTCTAGCCCCCCCCTCTGCACGTGCCTGGTGATTGGTTGGGGTGAGAGAAGGAAGACAGGATAAAGACATGCTGTGGAAGAGAGACAGAGGTTAATAACAGACATGATTCAATGCAGAGAGGTCTATTAACACATAGTGAGTGAAGTAGAAACTCCCAGAGCATCATGGGAATCCCCCGGCAGCCTACGTCTATTGCAGCATAACTAAGGGAGGATTCAGGGTCACCTGCTCCAGCCCTAACTATATGCTTTAGCATATAGTTGTCATGGGTCTGTAGCTCTGTCACCGTTTCAGGGAACATATTTAGTTTTAAAGGAAGTTTCCGGGCTTTTCCTGCCTTTCTGGAGGGATTATATTTCACTAAAAACGATCTAATATGTATGTCCACATAATTATGCATTATTATAATTATAATATATTAAAAACACACGCTGTATTTTAAAGAACATACATTAAGAAGCAGATTATATTAGATTTATATTTTAAATAAGACAAAAGTTGGATTTTACAGCAGTAAAATGATTGTATCTCTACAGTTTAAACATGTAATAAGCTTTGCCCTGCACAGAGTGGATAGTGAAACAAATGGAATCATCATAAATACATTATTTCATATTTATTACTTCCCCCTCTTCTTTGCTTTATTATTGTAGCTCTAGTAATAAATAATAATGTAAGGATTCTGGATCAGCACCATGATGCCCATAGTATATACAGTATTCTGAAGAAGGTCTAACATGTCACTGTGTGTGCGTGCATGTGTGTGTTTTATTTAGATGGATTAAAAAAAAAAAATATTACTCATGATATAACATTGTGCAGACATGGCTGGTAAGGACATGAGGAGGAAACAGCAGGAGCTGTGTGAGGCTACTAAAGGCAGGGCTATAACATTTTTCTGTCATCATTTTATTATAGATTAAGTGCTGGAGTTGTTAGGTGTGGATAATTAGATTATAGTTTATTGCAATAGCAAGTTGTGCCTTGTTCTCACATAGCAAGTGGAGAGTGATATATGAAATGATGGGATGGAAGGAAGAAGAGAAGCAAAGAGTGATTCACAGGCAGAGCCTAATTTATTTCTCACAGTTTTTCGTTGCCTTATGGTTCCAAGCGCTGTCACCAATCTTTGCATTTTGTTATTATCTCATGACACTTGTTTAATCAGCTACCATCTCTCCTGTGGACTTTTTAATGTCTACAGTCTCAGATCAGCACAGCCCTGCCCTTCCCATATTAGATTCTTGATGAATGTGTGTTGTTGTTATTCAGCCTGGTTCAATGTGCCCCTTTTTAACTTTGAGCACCCGCCCCTTTAAACCTCTGCACGGCCCTGCCAATCACAGCAGATGGCCCCGCCCCTCCCTGAGCCTGGTTCTGCCGGAGGTTTCTTCCTGTTAAAAGGGAGTTTTTCCTTCCCACTGTCGCCAAAGTGCTGCTCATAGGGGGTCATATGATTGTTGGGTTTTTCTCTGTACCAATGAAGCGCCTTGAGGCGACTTTTGTTGTGATTTGGCGCTATATAAATAAAAGTGAATTGAATTGAATTGAAAGCCAGGTAGCCAGCAGCTGTGACCAGCACTACCTGTGCAGTTAATAAAAGGACAGGTAATGTTTGTCGCGCTGTTGCACACACAGCACGCTCGTTTGTTTCAGTTCGTCAGCTGCAACAAGACAACTTACCAACGTGTACGTAATAAGCTAATACTCCTGTGTGCTACACACTACAGTGTACGCTGTACACCTACTTACTGGTTGTGTCGCATCAGTCTGTGTCTCTGAGTTAACTTGTGTTTCTCCTACAGCTCCGGACCGCTAAAAATGCGCGTGCTCTTTGTGAGCTCGTTCCCGGCTCGTAACCAGCGCGTTCTGCCGTCAAGGGCGATCATTGGTTAAATGTGATCATGTGACTGATGCAAGCCAGATCCTTTTATTTAGCAAAACTGTGATTAATAGTTAAATATTATTGTTGAGGGGCACAGACAGGACTCCGCACACACATTAAAAAATAAATAAATATTTTTTTTTTTAAGTTGCCTCAACAAAAGGGCACTTTGGGCACCCATCAGGAAAGGGGCGGGTGCTCAAGCCCCTCTAGCCCCCCCCCTCTGCACGTGCCTGACACTAACTACACAAGATTTGTGCTAAACGTCGCAAATCTGTCACATCTCAAACACGCCGTCACTCCTAAAACTTTTAAACTCTAATTTAAAAACTGGTATAAAGTCCACACTTTGTCCGTCAGTTGTTTGTCTGTCCTGCTCACGTCTCCAATGGTTGTACACGTTGTCATTAACGTGGCTTCACTCCACATCAGCCGCTTTGCTAAAACACCGGTGTCGCACATAATGACGCTGTCAGAGCCTGTCAGCGACGTTGATCAGCTGCGTATATACGAATGTGAATCGCATCATTGGCTGGACTGTGGGATAAGGTGGCATCGTTCTGATCCCATACGGGAGCAGCCAGTCACTGACTCACACTGCAGAACAGGATTGTTGAAGTTTTAATTTTAATTTCAATTCAGGTTAGATTTGTTTTGTGGGCAACGCAGATTTTCTGTGCGCAGAGACGTGCCAGCAGTGCGCAATTGCGCACGCGCGCAGCTTGGAGCGAACATTGGTGGGCAATCATAATGACCAGTTTATCTCAACCCTGAGGATAAGCGGAGCATGGACGCGTGGATTTAAGCTGCTCTTCATATGTCGCTACCAAAGAGGACAGTGTTGAAAACCTCTTTTCAATACAAGCTTCAGTGCGCTTCATGTATCCATCACTAACTTGTGGGATCGGCTCGGGTGTGCTGTTCATGCCAGAGTGACCAGTACGACCAGTGCCATCCCTTTCGTGTGAACACAGTTCAGATCTGATCTCCGGTGTTCAGGTTGGTGGATACCGGATAAAGAGGACGACAGCAGAGGCTGCAAACAGATTTCCAGAAAACCAAATTAATGAATTGACTTCATTGTTTTCTGTGGTCATCACACAGCAGCTGTACTGAGAACTCCAACACAGCAGGTGGCGCTATGTCCCTTTTCTATCGGTTCACCAAAACACGCGAAGAAGAAGCAGAAGAAGGAAGAAGAAGAAGAAGGAGCGTTAGTACTGAGCTGTCGGAACAGATTCCGTTCAGAGTATTTCCCGGGCAGCTATGGATGTAGCGCTGTATGTGATAGCTGCCGCTGTCCTCGTCGTTCTCATACTGTTTGCCGTGAAGGTGCGGAGGCAGACACGGGCAGGTAGGACCGCCTCACTGCGCTCGGCTGCAGCGGTGGGCCGCTGCCTGGATGCCGACATGCCGCAGTCCAGGCTGCTCGTTTCAGACGCTGTTTGGTAGATGAGCAGCTCGCACACGCTGAGCAGCACCTGTAGCTCTGACTGCTCGGATCTGTGCCGTGTTTTGGTGAAGCCCTAAACGTGTCGATCCGGCTCATAGCGCGCTGACAGCCGGTTGTAAATAATGAGTTCATCAGATGTTGGTGTTAAAGCTCGTCGGGCAGTGGGAATGGAAACGTCACGCGTGGTAACGACGTGCTGTCAGCGTGCAGCTGTGCAGAGCTGATGTGGGCCTGAACGTGTCATCAGCCCGTGGCTGAAGCCAGGACATGAGGACACGGCAGACTTACACCAGCTTTGGCCTGAATCTGTTTCTGATGGCGTTTAAACTCACCGAAACAGACACAAAACCCCAGCTTTATGTGGTCACCCCCCCAGTTTAAATATTTACTTAATTGACAAAGTGTGTGCATGGCTCATAGTTTCCTTGTGCTGTGTGCTCAGCCGACGAGGACCAGCGCAGGGATGTTGTGCGTGCAGCGGGGCCCCCTCAGCGAGCAGCAGAGGAGCGAGGAGCCGGCATGCCTCGCAGGAGAAGGAACCTGGCCAGTGTGATGGCAAACAGACGACCTCAGAGAGAAGCTGTGGAACGCGGTAAAGCCCCTGAAACAAACACGTTAGTGTGCTGGAAGAGTCTGCTCGGCTCGTGGTTGAGCTCTCGGAGCGTATGTTTCATGAGGGCCTCTCCGAGCAGAAGCACAGGCTTCCTGTGGGACAAATGTCCCTCATAATGTCCCTGCATGTTCATCACACAAAGATGAATTTCAACATTAAACTTTGGCTTTTCCCACAGTTTTTGCTGAGCATTTATAACGTGTCACATTATTTGATTTCACCCCCCTTTTTTCTGTTTCCACTTCTGCTGATCAAATGCAAAACACACAGTAAAGGTGCTGTTTATACATGAGAATGAGTGTGTCCTGCTGCTTTCAGAGGAGGAGCCTGTGGAGGAAGACGAGGCGGAGCAGCAGAGCTTCCAGCCGACTGCAAAGGTCGGAGCCAAGAAGCAGCGGAAGTTGGAGGAGAAACAAGCCAAGAAAGCCCAGAGGGAGGTGAGACACGCTCCACTGTCCACTCAGGGCTCGTTTCGATCTACTGGTTTTTAATGAACTCTGTTCTACTGCAGTGTCTTCAAAGTCACTTTACAGTTTACTATTTTCAGGCTGAGATGGAAGAAAGGGAGGAAAGGAGGAGGATGCAGGAGCTCAGAGAACAGGAGAGGCAGCAGGCAGAGGAGAAGGAGCGGCTGCTGGAACAGAAACAGGTCTCACCGAGTCTCCTCGGCAGCTTTCCTCGGGTGCTCACGTGATCAGATGCTGATGCTCTGTGCTGCTCTCCACTCAGGAGGAGCAGGAGCGCCGAGCTAAAGAGGAGCAGGAAAAGCGCGAGGAGGAAGAGTACCTGAGACTCAAGGCTTCCTTTATCGTAGAAGAGCAGGGAGAGGAGGAGCAGCTCTCTGAGGACCAGGTCAGACCGGAGACATTATGGTAAACATTCCTGTTTTATTTGGAGTAAACCTCTGCTTGTGTATTCTCAGTCACGCAACCTGCTGCAAGAATTCATCCAGTACATCGAGGTAAGGCCGCCCACTCCGCCGCTGCTCCCCTGCTGACATCAGTCGGCGTCTTTCTAACGGTCTCCTCTGCTGCAGACCTCTAAGGTGGTTCTCCTGGAGGATCTGGCTTCTCATTTTGGGATGAGGACACAAGATGCCATCAGCAGACTGCAGGACCTGCTGGCTGAAGGCTCCCTCACAGGTTAGCGCGTCAAGACCGTTCAAATACACTGAACATGTCAGATCCAATATGCCAGGAGGCCAGAAGATGAATTAATTACATAATTAATGAGGAAAATCAGGCTGACAGTTGCTGTTGTGAAGGATCATTCGTCCTGAGTGAGCCCGACTGCACATCCTCCCACATGTTCATGGACGACTTCAGCTCGTTCCTGGCAGTAAGCACAGAGCTTCTGTGCTCGATGCTGCCACCAGATGTCCACGTAACTGTCTGAGCATTGGTTCTGGTTGCTATTATGAAGTGCTGATGCAGTATCTAGGAGGCAGATCCTACGGTGACCTGTGGGGTGGCTTTAGCTCAGGTGGTAGAGCAGGTCACCTAACCAGAAGGTTGGTGGTTCATTCCCAGTCTGCTGAGTGAACGTGAAGCTACGTTCACTCTGCAGGTCTTAATGCTCGATTCTGAGTTTTTTGTCTGCTCGTTCACACTACAAATAAAATGCGACAGCAAAGGCGCTCTAGTGTGAACGCTCAAAGCAGCTGCATGCGCAAAAGAAGACGTCACGCACGACGCGCTCTGTTTAGACCCAGAGCAACAGTATTGTTTGACTGATGGCCTTAATATAAAGACTTCGGACTTCACGTTTCCCAATTTTTGCTTTAAGTTATTTTGTTATTCACATAATAATGTAAATAACCTAATAATGATCCTTATTGCTGTTTTAGAGCAGCGCTGCTTCAAAGGATAGCTGCAGGTTTCTGTCAGATAAAATGTTCACGTTTCTCCAACGTTGTCTTCCCAACAGTTTCACGGGATGACCAGGAAGCGTTCGATGTCTTCTCCGGCGCTGATAATGGCGTCTGTCTTGTGTCAGTGACGTAAAAGACGGATTTAATGCGACATGACCATCAAACAGCAGTCGCTTTCTGAAACATCAGATGTGTGTCGGATTCAGAACCACATACGAAAGTGACCCAGGTCGGATTTGAAAATATCGGATTTGTGCCGTTCACACTGTCACACCATGATCGGATAGATGGTCGCAGAGGGTTGAAAAATCTGATTTGATGCGCTTTCGCCTGCAGTGTGAATGTAGCCATAAATGGGAAGTGCTTAGAAAAAAGCCCTTGAATGTGTGAATGTGCAGAGCGCTTTGAGTGCTCAGACTGAGGAGAACGGTGCTGTATAAGAAACGATGCATTCACTGTTTACTTGTTGTCTGCAGGTGTGATTGATGACAGAGGGAAGTTTATCTCCATCACTCCAGGAGAGCTGGACTCTGTGGCTCAGTTCATCAGGCAGCGAGGCCGAGTGTCCATCACAGAGCTGGCTCAGGCCAGCAACTCTCTGATCAACCTGATGCCTGAGAGTCGCAGTGCTGCCTGACACTCTGTGGACACATCCTTGAGTGGCTGTTGACACACAGCTGGACTCTTCACTGCCATCCTGTGTGGCTCAGTACTCTTAATCACAGCAGACGTCAGGTTACAGTTGACCTCCCAGTATGAGGATTTCAGCCAAACTGGAATAAACAAATCCTGAGTTTTATCAATGACTTGTGTATTTTTGCATTTGCACAACGGCGTTTCTTCTTTACTGGAGTCGTGAAGCAACTCAGTGGCTCAAAGTAACACCCCACACTCATGTCTGTGAAGGTTCTCAGTCATCCAGGTCATCGTAGTCTAAGGAGCTTGCAAAGAAAAGCGTCTGGACTTCTTTAAGTTGCTTGAAGACGTTTCACCTCTCATCCGAGAAGCTTCTTCAGTTCTGAGGTCAAATGGTGGAGAGTCCCAGATTTAAGCCTGGTGGGAGTTTCCCCCCACAGAGGGACAAAAGGACCCCCTGATGATCGATCCTCCATCTAATCACATGAGCCGAGGTGTGAAAACAGGTGTGGGTCACAATCAGCCAGGGTTTCAGGTGAGCTCATTGTGAAACCTGGCCCCACCCTGTCATGTGATGTCCTGAGGTCAGATGGCCCAGGATGTGAGTGGGCGTTAAGGCGTCTGGGAAGGATCTCAGAACTGGATTATAGATGGCAGACAGTTGTTGTGTTAAGCCCCGCCCTCTGTTCAAAGATGGTCGCTCACAGTGGACATAGATGGCTTCTTTTACTCCTCTTTGACCTTAGAGCTGAAGGAGCTTCTCTGATGAGAGGTGAAACGTCTTCAAGCAACTCAAAGAGGTCCAGACGCTTTTCTTTGCAAGCTCCTTAGACCCACACTTGGGTATATTTATGGTGGGCTTTCTACGTGTGCTGCATTCAGTTTGTTCCACACATTTGTGTCAGCTCTGATTGGTAATGGTTAAACTACCCAGAAGCTTCGTGTGCTACTCATGAAGGAAGTTCTCGTTATTCTCAGACCGTGTACTCAGAGATGAATCCATAAAGAGACTGCGCAGTTTAAGGACCAATGCAGTACTTTCAGCAAAACTTTAATGTATCAATGCCAAATACAGTGGTGGTGGGGTATGCTGCCAGACCTCTGCAGCTCCTGGTGCTGTAGGATGGTGAGCATCAGCCTTGTGGGGTGAATTAAGGTGAGGTGGGTATCAAACCTTGATGATACTGCAGGTACAGCCAACTGTGAGCATTACAGCAGCTCAGACTTAGTCCAGTACTGGATAACCACCGGGTTTTAAAAATAAAGGAGGCCTGTAACATGACTGAGAGGTGGAGCCACAGTGACAGGCAGGTACAGCACGTGGCTCAGGAAACAAACTAAGAGTCCAGCACCCTGAGCTTCTGTTTTATGGCATCGTGCTGTTTTCTTGTTATTCCAAGTCTTTCCGTCGAGTCCACAAAGCTCAAATCATTGTTAGAAATGAAAAAACCTTCAGCTGGACGTCTCCTCGCCTTTGTCCTCCGGTCCTTGTCCTCTCGCGCTCATTTTGATCTCCCACGTGGAGGTGGCTCCTCTATCCTGAAAACACAAGACAATCCCACCAGTGTAGCCCGAAACAGGAAATGCACTGAGCTAACCTTCTGTGCGTCGTACCTTTATCAGCACACCCAGGGGCGCCAGGTCCTCTCTGAGGGCATCGCAGGCTTTAAGCAGAGGGAGTCTGTCAGGGTGCAGTCCAGCTCTGCTCGGGGATCCTGTGGATGAACCGTCCCGCCGAGCGAGCGCGAACTCTCGAACTTTGCTCCTGAACTGAGTCAGCTGTTCCACAACCGGCTGCAGACTGCCTCGGCTGCTCAGCACCTCAGCCTCCTTCAGAGGACAGAGACACACGGGAGACCTCTTCAATCAAGGATTATTATCATGATTCACTGACAGACGCCTCAGTGTCATGCTGCCCGCTGAAGGGACATCACAGTGAAAAAGTGCTGACCTTAGTGTGCAGGTCGATGCCAAACACATCCAAGACATCTCTGACGTAGGTGACCATTGCTCCGAACACGGCGGGGCTGCGGGCCGCCCCAGCAGGCTGAACAGAAACAGGCTCGTGTCTGAATGTGCAATACGCTTAGAACAAGTATCGCTGCTGCTCACTGACCACACTGTTGTCATAGCTCCTGTTCCTGATCTCTAGTGCAGGGGTGGGCCACTCCAGGCCTCCAGGGCCGCTGTCCTGCAGGTTTTAGATCTCACCCTGGATCAACACAGCTGAATCACATGACCAGTTCATTACCAGGCCTCTGGAGAACTTAAAGACATGTTGAGGAGGATTTATCCATTTAAATCAGCTGTGCTGGATCAAGGACACGTCTAAAACCTGCAGGAGCCCAGCCTTCAAGGCCCGGAGCTCCCCACCCCTGACCTAACCCGACGTCTGCTGGCAGAAGTTCAGATTTCACAACAGTGGGACTGTCCAGCTGTTGTGACAGAGGTGGAACTGAAGCTTGTCTATTCTGACCACTCAAAGCTCTTCAGACCAACATGTAACCCAACATACGACAGCATGATCCCAGAGCGCCAATACTGCCAGACCTGGTGGAGACCCAGCTGCTAACTGGGACTTTCCACCAACATCACTGACACACTGACATCAAACCTGTCAGACAGTTACCGTAGAAACAGGCTGAAGCTGGCAGTTTCCGTGATAAACCAGATTCATCAGAGCACTTATGGCTCTCGGTGTATCAAAGTCATCTGCTAGAGTGGACATCACAGTGGATTTAGTCTCAGCCAGCCTGAAAAGTACAAAAACACAGGAAGACAGTTTGTAGACGGAGCAGAACCTCTCAGGCATCAGCTGAATGTAGCAGGCAAGCGTCTCAGAATGCATGACTGCTGCCGGCACTAGCATCTGTCCTGTCCTCACTGCTTCAGCTAATTACAGCTGTGCGAGGAACAGGAGAGACAGAAATATGAGGAGGACACTCGGCCATGGGCGGAGGAGAAAGTGGGCACCTGCTCCAGAGCAAATCCTCCTGCACGTGTGAACACTGCAGCTGACCCTTCATGTAGGCCTGAGCATCGTGGCAGAAGGTGGAGATGGTGTCCAGAGTGCTGCGAGCCTCCAGCACGCTGCTGTCGCTGTAGTCGATAGCTGTGGAGACATTACAGGAAGTGCAGTTTAACATCGCAGCTATGCGACTCGAACTCCAATAACGAATGCATTCATGTATCAGACTGGGAAAACCTAATCGTGTGCCTCACCTGATCTGTATTTGCTCAAAAGACAAAACATCCGGAATTCATTGGCAGAATAAGACCGCAGAAAATCCTGACGAGGACGAAGACGTGATCATTTTCACCCACTCCACACAGCATAGCGCATTCAGGTATTAATGCAATAACACAAATAAGACAAGGAGTCAGCAGGACTGTACCTTGATGCTGATGTAGTTCTTTAAAGATTTAGACATTTTCTCTGGACTGCCCTTCAGGTGTAAGTGCCCTAAAAACAGCAACAACACGCTGAACAGAGCACGACACACAGCTGCTCCCAAACTCAGCTCTGCAACACGAATGACCCCCAAACACTTTCAGACAGCGTCTGCTTTCCAGAGAGCGTGCACGAGGCACGAGCCACGTCTGGCTTTTACCTGAGTGCAGGAAGTAGTTTGCCCATTGTCCACACTGGTGATACGCCTCACTCTGAGCGATCTCATTCTCGTGGTGAGGAAAAGCCAGGTCAATCCCTCCAGAGTGGACATCCAACTGTCCCCCAAACATGGAGCTGAAAGCACACGAACAGGAAACTCATCAGCGCTCAAACTCAGGCTAATTAAATCCTGCATTCAACTGTTCGACTGAAGAAACAAACATCACTGCTGGACTAACATGAAGTCAGTGTTGCTAACAGTTGCTAACACTGGGGTCTATTTTTTCACAGTATAACCTTTCATTTCACTTTTGCAGGTTTTCCTTTTAAAGCAGGCGCAGACTCATCTCAGCTGTTAGTACATCCCCTGAGGACAGCAGATATCCTTACAGTTGTAAGGATTTAAATTTGCTGTGGGTCCTTTATCCTGACATTGTAAGACAAGTGTTAAAACCTTGTTGTGTACCTTATTCTGTCCTTTACACTGTAGGCAGGTGAGCACACAAGTTCAATCTGACTTGTTCCATCTGAGACAGCTGGCCGAGGGAAAGCCAAACCTTCCAGCTAAAGTCTGAACGTGTTGTTCATCTGTTCAGTACTTGCAGACGGGACTGCTGCAGTTCTTTGGTTTGGACCAGGCCTCTCTTTACTGCAGCTGCTCGTCTGCTGGCCGGTACGAAACAGAAGGAGCACACGTCCCTGCTGTTGGCCGCTCTACACTGGCTTCCAATTTAGAATTGTAATCAACCCACAACAAGAAAACGTGTCTACAAACTGAGGAAATGCAGAAACCACAGGTTGTTCAGTCGCCCACTTCACGATGCCACGGAGGAAACAAATCACCGCAGTAAAAGTCGCCTCATTTACTGAGGTCTGTCTGTAACTGGGCAAAGATAAGAATTCCCAAGCGTTAATGGGATTCATGACCAAACAGAACAAACCTAGCAATGGTAGAACATTCAATATGCCAGCCCGGTCTTCCTCTGCCCCACGGGGACTCCCAGTATGGTTCTCGAGGTTTCGACGGTTTCCACAGAGCAAAGTCCCTCGGGTCCCGTTTGTTTGAGGAGCCTGCAGAGCCGTAGAGTTTGCGGTCAGTAAACTCGGGCGTCTCACTAACATCGACATGGAAACAGAAATAATAAGAAAGGATTAACTCACACCAACACTCACCGGGCTCTCCCTGAGGATCCACAGCTCCCACAAACCTGCCGTACCTGCCACCAATGGACTGAATGTCAAAATACACATCGCCTGCAACCAAAGCAGTGCACAAGTGACACCTCCAGCATTTCAGACGACCAAAAACACCAAACAAAACAAGCTCCTCGATATTTACCTTCTTTCGTGGCATAAGCGTGTCCATTTCTGATGATCTTCTCAATAAAGGCAACGATATGATGCACATTCTCTGTGACCCTTAAATACACTGCAGGAGGAACCACCTCAACACAACAACATGAAGACGTGTTTATACATGAACAGGATGGTTTTACAAACGCTGAAACTCAGAGTGGAGGTAAAATTGTGCAGTGCTTCATGAAATAGATCTATCCTTTTATCCTGTGCATGCTGTAACGCAGGCTGATCTGCTGCAGGTCTAAGCTCACACCTTAAGCGACAGCATGTCCCTCTTGAACTCGTCCTCGTACACTGCGCTGACGGCGGCTGGGGAAACGTTTTCCTGTTGGACCACATGAAACACATGACGTCAGCAGGTGAGAACAGAGCAGCAGCCAGCAGGTGCAGGACGGCCTCACCTCCCAGCTTCTTCTGATGATCTTGTCATCGATGTCAGTGATGACCATGGCATGGATCACGGTGATCCCAAACAGTCTGCTGAGGATCCTCTGCAGGATGTCAAACCTCACGTATGAGCTGTGACGGAACAAACCCACAGAGCTCACACACACACAGTTTACCTGCACGCCATAGCCTCACCTACTGTTGCCATAGTTACCTTGCATGACCCAGGTGAGCGTGATCGTACACGGTGGGTCCACAGCTGTACCTGAGATGTAACACATAAGTGGGTTATTAGGCCGCCGTGTGCCGGCATGAGCAGCACAGTGGTCAGAGTCCGTACCAGGTCGCGACCCCCTCTCTTGTCAGGATCAGGGGCTCCTTCTGTTTGCTCAGGCTGTTAAAAGTCTTCAAGCCCGTATCAAAGCCGCTAGGCCTCACCCACTCCCTCCCGGACACACTGCAGCTGGGTCCGTGGGACGTGGATCGGACCGTGACCGCCGGTGAAAGTCCGGGGACCGGTGCCCTCCACAGCAGCGAGCTCACCTGTTTCCACATAGCGCGAGCCGCCGTGGTTTGAAGGCGAAGTCTGCGGTGTGACCGCACCGGAGCTCACGCACAGCTCACCGCAGCGGTTCCGACGCTGAAACAAACCGATCTAAACGCGGTTGTTTCGCTCTTCACGCACGTTTAAGCCACTCCTACACTTCTCGCGAGAGTTGTATAGCGGAAGTTTATAGGCGAATCATGTGACTCGGTGTAGCTGGCAGTGTGAACAGCTATGCCAAAATAGTCGGAGCTCTGACAGGAAGGTTCAGATCCCAGAGGATTCTCCGATATGCAGAACGTGATCAACACGGTGAAGGGCACGGCCCTCGGGGTGGCCGAGTTATTCACCCCGGTATTAAAGGTAAGCGCGGCAGCTAGCTGCTGGTAGCTGTAGCCGCTCGGACGTCGGGGCTTCATTTGTGCTCTCGGTGTGAAATGTTTGACACGCAGCTGCTTCACCGGAAGTGAAGCGGAGCACTAACAGCTTTCGCTTTGTTGTTAATGACAGGAATCGAGATTCAAAGAGACGGGAGTCCTCACGCCGGAGGAGGTGAGACCGACACAGCCCCGCATACACTGTTCCTCCGCGGCTCTGCTCAGGGCCTCACCTGTCCGCTCCTCTGTCTGTCTGTCTTTCAGTTTGTAGCAGCTGGAGATCACCTGGTTCATCACTGCCCCACATGGAAATGGTGAGAGGCTTAATTCATGTCAAACACGACGAGTCCGTGTCATTAAAAAAGAAACGCACGAAAGACGAAACTAGACGCTTGGTGCAGTGTTTCTGGAAGCGCGCGTCTCCGTGTGCTCCGACGGTCAAAGCTCAGTTTCTCCACTCATTCAGACGCCACATTTATACACGTCGTTCCTGTGACAAACGTTTGACCTGCAGATGGAAAATGTAAAAAAAACCTGCACTTTTTTTTACTGTAGTAACACCACAAATGAGCCGTTTATACAAAGAGCTTGAAAAGGGGCCGCTTTCCCATCATCTGTGCTCATGCTTACATGCTTCATCATCATCATCACCACAAAGGGTTAAAGGAAATATACTGGGCACCATAACTAACTCAAACTCCAAGTAACTGCTGCAAACCAGCACTGTAGGGGGACAGAATGACCAAACCATCAGCGTACGTTAAAAAAGGAAAGATCATACAAAGAACACGTATGTGCGATATCCTTACATGTGCGGGCTCGATTGTTAGAGCTCCTGGAAACTGTGGTACACGGTCCCATTCAGTCCATCGAGCAGTTGTCAAAGAGCGCAGAGTTGGCAGTCTTTATCAATCTGTCCAAACAAGTTTTCGATGCACAGAGTGGAGCTGAAACTGTGAGATTGCACCACACAGTGCAACGTCACCCCCACCCTCCACTAAGACAATGAAACCCAGGTGCTGCTGTGATGGGGGGCGCTGTCATAACCTTGTTTACAGCTGTGCAGCTTGGCTGCAGTCCTCGTCTTCAGTAGTAATGACAGAGCTTTCTGCCCCTTTGCTTTAGTCACAAAGTGTTGATCATCTGTGGACTTGCTCTGCTGATGAAATGTTGCTCCGCCTCTCTGACTCAGTCTTTATTAGCCACCAGCTGGCAGGTTCAAACCCAGAGCTTCTTGATGGGAGGCAGCAGTGTTACCGCTGCACCAGTGTGTCGCCAACATTGTCCGTCCTGCTGCAGTGTGGTGACGATTAATGTTGCCTGTGCTGACAGCTTTCACAGGAACGTTTGTGTGGAAAATGAGGATGCGGCCTCAGAGCTTGCATGAGTGTTGAATGTGTCCGAGCGATTTCACAGCACAATGGAAGAAGCTGTTGTGATGCAACACGGAGAAACCCAGCTTGTGTCATTATGGCACATCATCACACACTGAAACCTGCTGCCACAGAACAGAGGTCGTTTTTTATGTTTTGCATGTCAAATGCAGGACAAATGTAAAAGCTGGATGTAGTTACTGTGACCTCCCCTGTTGGAGGCTTGATTTGAAGCCATGAAGTTGATATCGGTTAACGGTCAGTGATAATGGCTTGTGATTGACAGCTTGTTAGTTAATGTGAGTTCATGCCACAGATAATCTTCCATTGTGAAATGCAGCATCGCCACGAGCTAGACCCAAACTGAGGACACAAAGCCGTTTCACTCAAGAGCCAAAGCCACAGCTGGTCCACATCTAGTGCTCTTTAGACTGAAGGACCTCGTTAGACTTCATGTTTCCAAACCAGAAGCTCAGTCCATGTTCTTCACTGTCAGAAAGATGAGAACAACTGTAATAAACTGTGGTTTGTAACCAGGGTGGAGGTCTCAGGACCTGAGCCGGGCTAAAACGGCAGCAAATGATCTGTTTTTTCTCTCCCGTCAGGGCCACTGGAGAAGAAGCAAAGGTGAAGCCATATCTGCCACAGGACAAACAGTTTCTCCTGACACGCAATGGTGAGAGGCAGACTTCAGGAATTTCAGTCAGCAAGTCTGACTCACTGCTTCAGTGTTTAGTGACACAAGACTGAACCTCAAGTGCCTTAAAGTTCAGGACAGGACTGAAGTTTTTAAAGATGATATTGTGAACAAATAATTTTGTGTGTTTCAAAGTGTCATTGCTGTGTGTGTGTGTGTGTGTGTGTGTGTGTGTGTGTGTGTGTGTGTGTGTGTGTGTGTGTGTGCAGTGCCCTGTTACAAGCGCTGTAAGCAGATGGAGTATTCAGATGAGCTGGAGGCCATCATCGAGGAGGACGATGGAGACGGGGGCTGGGTGGACACCTACCACAACACAGGTGTGATGCTGGTGGTACCCACGCACAGCTAACTGTTCGTCGTGGTTCACTGTCACATACTGGAGTGGGCTACATGCTTCACATACGATCACACTGATCAATCTCATTCTGATGACGTGGCCGTGATATCAGACGTGTGCTGAGTATTTCCTGATGACTGTGCAGGTGTCAGTAAAGATCCCCTGAATGTGTCTGTGCAGGTGTGTTAGGAGTCACAGATGCTGTGCAGGAAATCTCACTGGACAACAACAAGGTTTGATTTCTAATTAATATGAATGTAAAATCCTCCACCGCTCTAATAGTTCCATCCCTCGGCTGAAGGACCGAGGGCGTGCGTGACGGAGGGATGTTTCCTCCCAGATTACTGCTCAGATGTGAATGAAACGGTTCGTTTGCTCAGTTTCGCTCCTTGCGATTGGTGGACCATCATAAAAGCCTCGATGCCATCGATTGCGTCTCCGGTGTCTGATTGTGCGGTTACATATCTGTGCTCTTAATCTGAACTCTTCTAGGATAAGAACATGAATGCCCCGTCTGCAGCATGCTGTGATGATGAGGATGATGAAGACGGAGAAGCGGCAGATATGGAAGGTATTGATCGTGTCTTTCTGTGGTTTGGATGTGCTCCCAGATCGGCCCTCACACTCTGCTGTCTTTTCAGAATATGAAGAAAGCGGGCTGTTGGAAACAGACGAGGTACGCTCGCAGCGCTGTCTGACCTCGGCCATCATCCGCCCGACTCCGGCCTGACTCTTGTTTTCTGTCTCTAGGCAACCCTGGACACCAGCAAAATAGCAGAAACTAAAACCAAAGCAGAACCTGGCAGCGAAGACGCCATTCTTCAGACGAGAACATATGACCTGTACATCACATACGATAAATACTACCAGACCCCTCGACTCTGGCTCTTTGGATATGATGAAGTATGAACTTTATTCTTCGTGGTATAGAGATGATAAGCAGTCGATAGACTCCGAGCGTGAACATCTGCAGTCTGCTGCTTCTTGTTGAGAAGGAGCGCAACCAAAACTGAGACCAGCTTTGTTGCTTTGTCTCCCAGGACAGGCAGCCGCTCACTGTAGAGCAGATGTACGAGGACATCAGTCAGGACCACGTGAAGAAGACGGTCACCATCGAGAACCACCCCCACCTTCCTCCACCTGCCATGTGCTCGGTTCACCCCTGCAGGTGAGAGTTTCGTTTGTCGCGTTGAAAGATGCAGACCCACCACACAGCTGCACCTGTGATGGTGTCGAGGCTTATTGTGCTGAATGAATGAATCGGGAAAAGATGGATGACACTGTGGTGGGTTCGGTGATGCTGATTTGCACTGTGACTTCTTCACTGCGCTCTAAGAAGCCAAACGTTGTCACACACTAACTTCCTGTTTTCACTAGAAGCTGCTGCTCCAGCCCAAAACCTGTTTCACACGTTCAACTCACTTCTGTGTTCAGTTCAACTTGATTTCTATACCGACCGCAGATGTTATTGTAAGGCAGAGCCCCTGCAACAGTACTGAGTGATCACATGACCATTAATAGCGAGTCAGCTGGTGCTGGTATCGAGTCGCATTCTTCTGCGTCTCCGCTGAGATAAAGGAACCGTGGTCGTGTTTAAGGATGTCTGTGTCGCAAACCTTTTGACAAGAACCTTTAACCTTTGAACTCGTGACCTTTGCTTTCAGGCATGCTGAAGTGATGAAAAAGATCATTGAGACTGTGGCAGAAGGAGGAGGAGAGCTGGGAGTGCATATGTATCCTTTGATGATGTCACGCGTCACCACAGCGACGCAATGAAAGGAAAGTGGCTCCGTTGAGAAGCTTAACTTTGGGCATGTTGTGTATTTTCGGCTATTTGCAAAAGGAAAGTGTCAGAGCTGTTGGAGGTGTGGGCGCTGCAGCAGCACCCAGCAGGGGAAGCTCCGGTCAGCAGCAGAGCCAAAGGGCAGGCAGCACAGAGAGCCTGTGTCGCTCTGCTGGCTCCTAACAGCATCTCTCCAGACCAGCCAAGAAGCTGCCTGAGGAGGTGCCAGGCTTACCAGGATAAGCAGCAGGGATGGATGTTTTCACCTCTGTACACCAGCAGTTCATTGACGTATCAGCACTTCGATGTTTTATAGGAGCCGGCTGCAGCCAGGCAGGAAGAGCAGCACTCGGCGGCTGGCCTGCAGCGAGTGTTCGTGGTCAGGCAGGTGGTCGCTCTACCCCCACCTCTGTTTCCTTAACTGATGCTTTCAGGTATCTTCTGATTTTCCTCAAGTTTGTGCAGGCCGTCATTCCCACGATAGAATACGACTACACGAGACATTTTACCATGTAGGTGCCTCTGCTGCAACACCACGTGCACACGGGAAATACCAGAGATGGTCTCCGCTCTCAATACAACTGGTCTGCTGAATGTTTGTGCTACTCTAAGATGCTTTGTGTGGAAGTGTCAAGGATATGAAACGCTGTCTCTTAAAAGAACGGGCTGACGTATTAGGACACGTGCTTGTTTTCTGCTGAACCCAGAGAAACCCGATCAGCATCAGTTTGATCTGTGTGTATGCAGCACAGAGTAGGATGCTGTCATGCAAACGGCACAGCTACCCTGCTCTGTTGCATAAATTCAGATACATTGTGTGTAGTTCTGTCTCTGTGATAAGCTGGCTAAACACATCAGAGGTGAGGTCTAACCCTCGGTAACCAAGGTCCTCATCACCCAAGAGCTGGACTGCACCTGCAATGTCTCTGCGGGACAGTGAAGCTTATTGATGGTTAGTGTGATTAGGAGTGTTTAAACAGAAGCTAAGCAATGTCCTGCTGCAGGGAAGGATTGATGTGTGCTGCTTTAGTTCCCAGTCTGACACTCATTCATGTGTTGGTGTAAGATCAGGTTTGCTCCTCCCACAGCGCTGCGCTGCTTAGCCCCGACCTTAGAGAAACTAAACGAATCCTCCTCTTCATCATGGAGGCGATCCTGCAGTTAGGAACTTAAAACTGTCACATTCAAGCTTGAAATCACTGCTGCTTGGTGCGAGTTTGTGGTAGACGATTCCATCAGTCCAGCACTCACTCTGCTCTCTGGCTGCACCAGCCTGTGGAAACAACTCTGTGTTTAGCAGCTTCGGCTGCATCCACTCGTGCTCATGTCTGCCCACTTGTGTCTCAGCTCAGTGGGTGCTGAGACACAGGAAAACTGAAGCAGGAGCCCAACAACTTCTGGATGGCTACAAATAATAAAGCAGCCTTGTCTCGACGGCGGCGTCGAGGGAAGCTCGTGGAGCACGGATGTTTCCCGTCAGCTGTCCTCGCTTCCATCCCAACGCTCTCTGCGGGAATCGAGGCTGAACCTCAGTTTGTTGAGAATGTGCTGATCCCGTTTCTGTGTCGGTCTTCAGTTGTGAGCAGGTTTCTAATTGATGCTTCAGAGGATTTGTTGTCAGATGTAACTCTGTGTCTAATGTATTACTGACCTTTGAAGAGGTTTGCTGTGACCTCTGCAGAGCAGCCTCACTGATGCAGTTTAACTACACGTCCATTTTTCCTGTAACCTGTCATGTTTGGCTCATTACAGTGGCAGCACTCATCCATACAAAGCATCTGCTTCAGTAATCCACAGCTTGCTTCCTCGTGTGTTGGTTGATCAAATATTCTCTTTGTATCTGTGCCTGTTGGCCCAGTCTTCTAATTTAAGTTGCTTGGTGGTGAGGCTTCACCGTTTCAGAAAGATGTACATTTATCAATAAAGAGTTTCCCAAATATTGCAAGAAAAATGCTGTTTATGGATGTATTTATTGGTGCTGGGGAGGGGCGGTGGTAAGTAAAACATCTCAAACCTAAAAATGTTCCTTCATGATACACGTTATGCTGCAGGTGGCAAGGTTACAGGTGAAGGAAAAGCCAGCACAAAGTGTCCTGGTCGTAGTTCTGAGGCCTAACAGCTGATGGCGTTCCCTCCCTACAGCTTGTACGTTTGCTCTCTGCATGACCTCAACGTGCTTAAGCCACTCCTTTGTTGCCATAGCAGCATCTGACTGATAACTGTCTCCAGCCTCCTGGCTGAGGGAGAAAGATTAGCATCTAAGATTTTCCATCACTGGCCCGTCTGCGCCTCACTGTGGTGAAGTCACAGTCAGAATATTACATGAGATCAATAAAACAAGGATTTTAAATAGAGAAATGTCAGACTTCTGGAAAGTCTAATCCTGCATGTGTACTCAGTACTGCCTCAGTGCAGCGTGGCATGGATGCTGTCAGCCTGGGGCACTGCTGAGGTGTTGTTTTGTTCCGTCTCATGTCGCTCATCTTTCTCTTTTCAGTGGAAGTTTTTCTTCCACAAGCTTTCTATTAGTGTTCTTTGTACAGCGCTTTGGGGACACCAATGATGGTTTTCTGCGGAACTGTCATGTCAGCAGTCAGGATTGTGATTCCTACTGAACCAGACTGAGAGACCATTTAAAGGCTCAGCAACTCTTTGCAGGTGTTATGGATTAATTGGCTGATTAAAGAATGACCCTTTAAGCCTACAATATTGAACCTTTTCACCATATTCTAATTTTCTGAGCTCTTGAATTTGGGCTTTTCATAATCTTTAAGCCACAATCATCAAAATGATAACAAATAAAGGCTTGAAATATCTCACTTTGCATGTAACGAGTCTCATATCATATATAAGTTTGGCCTTTTAAGTTGGATTACTGAAATAAATGAAAGTTTGCGCGATATTCTGATTTTCTGAGTTTCACCTGCATCTTTAGCGTTCGTCACACAACTGTGTGAAAAGCCTGTTTCAGGCCGGCAGGGGGCAGTAGCTGTCCATATAAACGCGGCGTTGCGATTCACACTCCAGTCCAGAAGGTGGCGGTAATGTACCTGAAGTTGTTTGGCACCGCCATAAAAAGATAGAAGAAGAAGAAGAAAGAAGTAGAAGAAGGACCGGCGTAGGTCATGCTGCTTCAGACATGTCGGTGTTTTTCCCCACTGTGCTGCTCTGTGTCTACGGCTTCTTCACCAGCATGCGGCCATGCGAGCCCTTCATCACCGCCTACCTGATGGGACCAGACAAGAACCTGACGGAGACTCAGGTGAGCTAGCTCGCTGTTAGCAACAGCGACTCTGAGGCGCGTCTTAGTTGTGTCGTCACGCTCTGTAGCATCAGCGTGCGTTTACACTCTGTTAATGTTCACGTGAAGTAAGTTGGAGCTAAGCTGTGGACAGGCGGTGCCGGGCACGCGCAGAGGACCCCCAAAACCTCCTCACTCAGCAACCCGCTTAATCAGGATTCCGTCATTTAGTGTCATTTGGCTGATAAACAGCAAAGATCAGCAAAGCAGAAACTAAAGTTTATGAGAGCAGCAGAGATACAAAGGGCGTCCCGGACCAGCTCACCCCAGTCTGCGGCCGGGGGCTGCTGGCGTGGGGCTCAAGACATGTGATGTAACATGCTTTTAATCAGCTGCTCAGCCTGCCTGTGTGTCTCTGTCTGAAGGATGGAGTCACGTAGCTGCTTCATCCCGCTGTTACACACTCTGACTCCCTCATCAAATATCAGGATCACATCAAATGTCCTGGAGAGCAGAACAAAGACCACTGGCTCCTCCTAGATGGTGGAGCTGGGGTCAGCCCAGCAGGAGAGAGCCTGGGCTGGTTGTTGGCAGCAACTGGACCTTTAAATAATAAGAAACGACTTACTTTTAGCATTGTTTTGAAGGTTTTTTGAGACTGATTCTGAAAGTTTACCATGTCCTGGTGTCATATCAAAGTGAAAATACTTTGTTTTATTGCATGTACGTGTGGTTTATTGTCAAAGGAGCTTGCAAAGAAAAGCGTCTGGACTTTGCAAGCTCCTTTGACTACGATGACCTGGATGACTGAGAACCTTCAGACATACGTGTGGTTTATGTTTCGCAGTTTGTTTTTCGTAAGAACTGTTGCATTTGCAGTATGACAGTTATTACAAAATGTGCTGTCGCAGGGATGTTGCATGGTGCCGCAGTGTACAGCGTCAGGCAGGAAAGACTGAAAATGGCGATCTCAGTGTTGGAGCAGTAATCCCAGAGACCCTCGCTGTAGACGGAGTAATCTCCCTGAAAAATAACCAGAATTTCTGGCTAATCCTTAAATAATTACTTGTACAATGCTGAGGCTCTCAGCAGGCCTTCAGAAAGCAAACCTTGAATCTGCTTGGATGTGCCCACTGTTGCGCTGTCCAAAGGCTGGGACGACCGTGTCGTACCCCGAGCCTGGCTTAGCTATTTAAGTAACGCCGATTAATGAGCAGACTTTTTTGTTTTTGCAAGGTAAGTTTACCTCTCTGTAATTCCTCAACTAAAACGTTAACGTTAGGTTTAATGTTCACAAAACGGAGCCACACGTCCGTACGGTGCTGAGCAGGATAGCTGCACAGGAGATCAGCAAGATCACTGACAGGTTTCAAATGCACAGCATCCTTGTCATTTATTGATGCAAAGGAAAGTGAAAGGAGCTCTAATCCATGCGGTGACTGTTTCTGTCTGCAGGTTGTCAATGAAATCTTTCCAGTATGGACGTATTCCTATCTGTTCCTGCTGTTCCCCATCTTCCTGGCCACTGACTTCCTCTGTTATAAGCCGGTGTTGGTGCTCCAGGCCAGCAGCTTAGTGGTCACCTATGTCATGCTGTGGAGGGCACAGGGCATGCTGGCCATGCAGCTGCTGGAGTTTTTCTACGGTCTGTCCACAGCTTCAGAGGTGGCCTACTATTCCTACATCTACAGCGTGGTGGAGCCGGAGCACTACCAGAGAGTGACTGCTTACTGCCGCAGCGTGACTTTGTTCGGATCAGCGGCTGGGTCTTTGACCGGTCAGTTGCTGGTATCCGTGGCCGAAGTTGACAAGGTCTACCTCGTCATCATTACACTGGCGTCAGCCTCTGTGGCTTTTCTGGTGCCCTGCTTTCTCCCCATGCCCAAGAGGAGCTTGTTCTTCCACAGGCGTGCAGGAGCAGAGGAGGCTAGGCCCCGCAGCAGCAGCAGAACCGCCACCAGGATGGAGAAGGCGGAGGATTCGGACAGCAGGGTGCCGCTGAACAGGCCGGATATCTCCAGGGTGAGTGAAGCTGCCGTATCTGGCCACGGCTGTGATGAGAGATTCTGAGTTTGTACGATTGTGTGAAGAGGTCACACGTCTGCATTTGTCTGTGCAGGCATCCAGGTCCTCTGAGGCAGGAAGTGGCAGCAGGGGGCTCGTGGCGGTCCTGCGGATGCTGTTTGATGACTTTGTGCAGTGCTACAGGTGTCGCACCCTGCTGGCCTGGTCGCTGTGGTGGGCTCTGGCCACCTGTGGCTACTTCCAGATCATCAACTATTCTCAGCCACTGTGGGAGCACATTCTTCCATCCAAGGAAAACATCATCTACAACGGCTATGTAGAGACCCTGTCCACGCTCCTCGGTGAGGCTGCTCTGGTTGCGTCACAGCAGACTGTGTAAAGCTGTGACGTGAGCACACTCTCCCAGCGTGACTGACCTTTGACAGCAGCTCTGTGTTCCTCTCGTCCACAGGGGCTCTGGCGGCGCTGCTGGTGGGCTGCCTGCCTGTGACCTGGGCTCTGTGGGGGGAGTTGGCTCTGTGTGTGCTCTCCCTGCTCATGGCTGTGTGTGTGTTTGTCATGAACACGGAGCACATCTGGCTGTCATACAGCTTCTACATTCTCTTTAGAACCACGTACATGCTGCTCATCACTGTGGCCACGTGAGTACCCAATCACCAGCCACATATGATATCCTGTATCATGATATCCTGTATCATGATATCCTGTATCATGATATCCTGTATCATGATATCCTGTATCGACGTCCAGTGCACGCGCGGCGATGATCCAGAAGTCAAACCAGGCCGAGACGGCAGCACTTCCATGGCTCGTTTCAGGCAGAAGTGCAAACATTAGTGTTATTCCATGAAGCAGTTCTGGCACAGCTTACTGGAAATTTAAAAGCAGAAATTGAATCCATGTGAGGGATTAACAGGACATGGGAAGATTGTTGTTTGGAATAAGGAGCACATTGAGCTGAATGCGTGGGAGCACTGCTGACTGTAGAAGTGCATGTGTGCAAACACGAGGAGACTGTTCTCCATCTGACTTCCTGTTACTGCTCACACGCTGCGACTGCTTGTCTGTTCAAACTCATCTGTCTCCCTCAGGTATCAGGTTGTGGCCAGCCTGAACATGCAGCGGTATGCGCTGGTGTTTGGAGTGAACACCTTTGTGGCTCTGCTGCTGCAGTCTCTGCTCACGCTGGTGGTGGTGGACTCCTCTGTCCTGGGCCTTAAAGTCTTCACTCAGGTGAGGAAGTATAACAAATGTAGAACTTGTGTTGTGCTTATTTAGCTTCCACGATGTAGATGTGATAACTTCTTTGTTTCCTTCCTTAGTTCTTCATCTACGGTGCCTACTTTGCTGTCATTTCTGCGATCTTCCTCTTTGCTGGGCTTTATAAACTGGTCTCCAGGCGGCACTCTGAGCAGAAGGCTCTGCCCGGCAGCCGAGCGCAATCGGAGACGGACTCTCCACCGATCGGTGGCACAGACTCCAGGACATGTGTCGGTGAAGGTTCTCAGTCATCCAGGTCATCGTAGTCAAAGGAGCTTGCAAAGAAAAGCGTCTGGACTTCTTTAAGTTGCTTGAAGACGTTTCACCTCTCATCTGAGAAGCTTCTTCAGTTCTAAGGTCAAATGGTGGAGAGTCCCAGATATAAACCTAGTGGGAGTTTCCCCCCACAGAGGGACAAAAGGACCCCCTGATGATCCTCTAATCGCCTGAGCCAAGGTGGGAAACTGGGTGTGGGTCCCAATCAGCCAGAGTTTCGGGTGTGTTCATTGTGAAACCTGGCCCCACCTTATCATGCGAATTCCTGAGGTCAGATGGCCCAGGATGTGAGTGGGCGTTAAGGCGTCTGGGGAGGATCTCAAAACTGGATTATAGATGGCAGAGAGTTGGTGTCATAAGCCCCGCCTCTGTTCAAAGATGGTCGCTCACAGTGGACATAGATGCTTCTTTCACTCCTCTTTCAAACCATCTGTCCTCTCTGTCCAAACTGTGAACGTTGGCATCCTCAAAGAGTGACCTTTGACCTTTAGATGCAGATGGACTGCTGAGTCTTGTCCTGTGGAGGTGGCTCTTCTGTGTTGTGCCATGCGCTTGTGAAGTGGCTGTTTGGTCTCTCCAATGTAGAGGTCTGGGCATTCCTCGCTGCACTACACAGCATACACCACATTGTTAAGTCTGTGTTTTGGGGTTTTGTCTTTGTGATGAACCAGTTTCTGTCTGAGCATGTTGCTGGGTCTGAAATACACCGGGATGTCGTGCTTGGAGAAAACTCTCCTGAGTTTCTCTGATACGCCGGCTACATAGGGGATGACAATGTTGTTGCGTCTGTCCTTCTTATCCTCCCTCGCTGAAGAAGCTTCTCTGATGAGAGGTGAAACGTCTTCAAGCAACTCAAAGAGGTCCAGACGCTTTTCTTTCCAAGCTCCTTAGACTCCAGGACACACCACAGCGATTAGAGCCTCACACGCAGGCGTGTGGATCCACAGGCTGAGCTCAGTAATGTCCACTCGCTTTTTTATGCGCCAGAGTAGACTGTAAGTAGAAGGTAGATGTCAGACTGCCTGCACTCGCCTCGCACAATGACTTATTACTGAAGAGCTCTGACAAGCAGACACACAGCTGATGTTTGTTCCTATAAATGTACAATACGCACACAGGCTGCTCCTTAGACTTGATATAAACTGCTGAACAATCAGTAGCAATGGTACGTTATTAGCCCTCCTCCCTCTGTGCTGCAGAGCAAGTATTAAATGTGTTTGTGTGTCTGAGCTTGATTGGTTGGCACAAATTCCTAACAAATCAAATTTGAGAATTTTTTGTGTGTGTGTGTGTGTGTGTGTGTGTGTGATTGGAGGTTTACTACACTTGTGGGGTCCCCACACGTTTGAGGGCATGTTTCACACTCAATTTAGGAGTTACGACTCAGTTCTTCCTTAAAACTTAGGCGCACCGTCCTGGGATCGGCTGCAGCATCCTGATTCCCACCGGTTCTTCTTCCTCCTGTTAACATGCTCCTCTTCTTCGTCGTTGTTTCTTATGAATGCCATTCTTATATATTGCTGATATTTTCCATCACCCCCATTTTTCTTCATATAAGACCTGCTGTGGTCTCTAATCAAAGTATGCTACAACAAACAGTCGACTCTCACCCGCTTATATTCTACCTTTATTTTTCTATTTTCTCCTCGAAAGTCAGGTCTCCCAACACCACTCTGGAGGGGATTCAGCCTCCAGGGGATCATTTCTATAGTGTCAATTTGACTTTTTCATATCAGTGTACAATTTTAAGACTGTGCAACTAGTAAATTACCAGAAATTGCAACATACGATTAGTATTCATAACCGTATTTGCCAATCCCATGCTGCCTTGCAGTTTCCGTGGCGAAAGCCTGTTTACTTTCTTTCACTTATGCTAACCTTTAACCTTTTATTTATTTATTTATTTGGGATGACATTCAACATGTCTGTTTAGGGCTCTCTTAGTGTTTATTTTCAGACTTTACAATACCTTAGGCAACCAAACAAGAGACAACTACAAAGAACCACACTCGACCCATATATGATGTCCTCTAAACCAAGGAGAAAAGGATGTCCAGTCCGCATCTCACATTAAGGCCTAACGGAGCATTCAATCTATCCACCCCCTCTCCATCCTTTTCAACTGACCGACCGACCAACCAACCAGGATTCGCCTCCAATCCCATGATTACCGATGCCCCCTCTGTGCTCCTTAGAATGAGGGCCCAGTAAAATACGCGGTCCATCCGGACGGCATACAGGTGCTGTTGCAGAGGCGCTCTCAAGTGGGCCCCAGTCTGCCCCACATACATCAACCCACACTTGTTACACTGAATAGTTTTTTCTTTGTTTTCTGAACAATATGGCAGCTGCCTCCCTGCTATATATTCTATAGAACCTCAATATCTGAGATTTTACTATTCCCTGAAATGTGTGTGGCGGATGATGGCTTAATTTGTGTAGGAGCGCATGTGTATCCGTGGGTTTAAAATGTGCCCTAGTCCACAACCTCTTACAATCCTTTTCATTTTCAAAAAAGACCGTAGTGTCTAGGAAGTTTATTTCCGACTCGCCGTGTTCCTGTTTGAGCTTTTATAGACTGATGGCGTGTGTTGTCTACAACTTGTTTAAACATGTCCTCGCCATGCGCCTATGATGTCATCTAAAAACCGAAAATAAAAGGGCGGTTGTAGCGGGCATTTGGTCAGCGCCTCCCACTCACTCATATCGGTGTTAGCATCAGATGGTGCATGTCTTTGGTCCAGGGCTGTTCAGTCTGTAAATGATACGTATCGTCAGTAAGGCAGATCTCCAGAAGTTGGAGGATTTCAGGACGCACAGCGTTTGGGTAACGCCGAAAGATGTTCGTCACGCCTCTCAAACGCATCCGTGTGTTTACGTTAGTGAACAAGCTTTCGATATCTATTGTATATACGTGTTATCTGCTATGGAGCGAATCATTTGCAGAAAATAGTTCGTGTCCTTTAGCAGATAATCGTGCTGTTTCGCAGCGATGTATTTCTTGTGTAATGAATGGACAGTCTCCCTGTTGTTAAATCCTCCCAATTCTTTCGATCTTTGGGCTGAAGGAAGGACACTACTCGGTGTATAAATGCTCCTTCAACAGTGCTTTATTCCATACAATTCAACACTTTTGAGCATAAACCATCCGGATGGGGAGACATGCATGCAGAGGGTCACAGCAAATCTCAAACTGGTGGAGGGTGACTCAAACTCTTCTAGCCTCTGTTGGCCCCCACCTAGTCGTAAAAACCCAAACATTCACATTCTCTCTAACTCCTAGCGAGCCTGACTTATGGCCTTGGCTGCTCCCTATTTTGTCTGCCTTCAACAACGGTGGGGGTGAAGCTCCCGTGGAATGTGCTCTGTCTCCTCTGCTATCAGAACAGCAGGTCCTGACTCTGAAACCAGGATTTCTTATGACTCAGCAGTATAAACGATATCATTCATTCACACTGAAGCAGCAGTCTAATGTAATACAAATCAGTCTAATAACTGTAATAGTTACCACCTTCTTCTAATTCAGGAGAATAATACGAACTAAAACTACATAATTTCACAATCTTTAATTAGGGGTATATCATGGCTCCCCACTCCAGCTCCCAAACCGATGGTAAGACAACGGGCTCGCTACGAAAGTCATCGTCTGCAAAGTAGTCTTGTAATTTAAAGCGTCTATGATACCAGTGTAAAGGGTTAGGCTATACAGCTAGGAAAAGCATTATGTCAATGGGATGTCCCCACGAGGATAGCAAAGTGTGTGTGTGTGTGTGTGTGTGTGTGTGTGTGTGTGTGTGTGTGTGTGTGCGCGCTGACGAGCAGACTGAGAGATGGAGAAACTAAGTGTTCAGTCCGAGCAGCTGAGCGATTAGTTCACCCTGAGTGGAGCTTGTATGTGTGATTGAGCAGAGAGTCGTTCAGCAGAGACTGGAGCTAAACATCTGAATCCAGCAGATCAGATGTTTCATTGTCAGTCTGCTTCACATTTAAACTAAACATGTGTTGAAAACTTATTTCATATTTGCATATTTCACTATCATCCATCAGCACTTGGACGGTTTTTTGAGATGAGCATTTATTTTGTGTCAGTATCAGTGTGACTGATTATACCGTGTGCGTGTGCGTGCGCGCGCCTTCATACAGATAATTGACAAAGATGTTTGAGTACAGAGGAGCTGGCTGACCTGATGGCTGCCTTTTTACCCACTGAATGAAATCATCACACAGACTACAGAGTCCCACCAGCCCAGGCTTTGAAACACATTCCTGCTGCTTTCCTCCAACAGCAGAAAGCTTTGTCTAAATGTGGCCACCAAATTGTGTTGCACCAACCAAAATGAATCGTGAGCAAATCGATACATAAGACATAAATGCCCGGGTGACACCCTGTTCTTCCAAGGCTGTCTGCAGTAGCTGTGAGCGGATGCAGCAAGCAAACGAGCACACTGCCGCCTCCACAGGCAGCTGTGTGCTGTAACTCAAGCTCTCACATTAAATTAATATTCATTCCACTGCTTTGGGGGGGGGGGGGTATAAATGTGGATGGACATTATAAAGGATTTATGTATTTATTTTTAAAGTATGAAATAATTTGAAACATTGCAGTTACTCTGTCATGCAGACGAGTAGAGAACACGTCTACCTTACAGACGGCTGCAAACCGGAGGAGCCAATCAGTGACTTGAAACATTGGTCTGGATGAACTGTGCCTTTTTCCTGTGACCGTTTCCCATGGAGACGGTCAGTGTTACACAAGCTGGAGATCCTCCAACATCTGACATGAAGTGATCAGTGTGCACTCAACGATTCATGAATGTTTGTCTACATGTGATGTGTGCGTTCGCCTGCCTAAACTGAAGGTGTCCGACTCGACTGCTTCTCCCCCACAAAGACACGGGGGATTCTTATCTGGTCTATGCAATAATAACAACATTTTATTGGTGTTTCTCTGATTCATGTTCAGACTAAAATAAACTTTAACTGTACTGTTATTTCTTTCTTTTCCAGTCTTTTTGTTCAGAATAAGGGCCTACAGCCATACTAGTCACATACACAACAGCAGAAGTCCATGGTTGGTTATGCTGTGAAACCCTCTCTGTGTGTCATACATGTCTAAAGATGTATTTTTTAATACGTCTACCTTGTACATATACAACATTGGAACACGCCTCAGCCTGGGGCTGCTGGGATTGGGTCCCTGAAGTTTGGGATGGATGGCTTTTTGTTGTTTTTGGGATCTTGTTCAGGCTTCACACAGGCTCGTCTTTGCATCACTGGAAGCTGGCCCAATCACCTAACTTAACAACAACAACAGGATAGTTAAGTTGCCAAGTTCCTGTTTAACGAGTGAACTATGTCTAGGCAGGTGGAAAGACGGTGCTCCAGCTCAACAGGACAGACAGGTTATATGACTCGCTCAAACAGAGGAGCTCCTATAACTCCTGTTTTAACCCTTGTATGGTGTTCGGGTCTGTGAGACCCGTTTTCAGTTTTTTTCAAAAGAACAATTAAACAATAATTTTTTCAACCTGAAACTCATTGGCTTTGGCTTATTTTCTGTGAAGAACATAAATCCAAACTAATTTTCAATGACCGCATACTGTACCTCCCCCCACGCATTTACATTACATACAAGGTGTTCGGGTCCACTGGACCCAGGTCTAATAAAAGTGTTGAAAGTGTAGGTCCTGTGTTCCCACACTCTGTCTTCCTCCTTTCTGGTGCTGCTGATAGTGTTTTCTTCCCCTCCTGCTCCCGCACAAAGTTGCAACATTGTTGAAAATTCAACTATCAACACCGTCTGCTCTGACATCTCACACATTTTACCCTCTTTCTTGAGGGATCCAAATTTTATTTTCTCATACCCTGTCCCACCTGCAAATTAGGGGCATAATACTATAAATAAGACTTTGCCATCCAATTGATTTTGGAAGAGAGAGGGGCTTCGGATGATGATGTTGACAAAGAGGTTTCAGAACATTTCACATTTCTGAAAATTCAGAGTCTGACAGTGACTTTGAAGAAGAGGATGAGGTTGAGCACCATTTAGTAACAAAACGAAGACGAGCACCCCATCTGCAGCCAGCTCCAGGACCAGAACAAGCCCACCAGACAGCAAGTGAAGAAATATGGATGTCAATAACTGGTGAAATTGAATGGTCTTCTTGCCCAAGAAATGAGCCACCCTGCAGAGCTGTTACTGTGATAAGCCAGGGCCAACACGGCTGGCAGTTACTCATGTGCAGGACATCAAGTCTTCATTTGAGCTTTTCATCCCAGATTCCATCCAGAAAATTATTCTGGATTGCAGTAATCTAGAAGGTGTGTTTTTGGAGAGAGGTGGAAGGAGATGGACCAAATTCATCTAGGAACCCCAAAGGCCTACTTTGGGGTTCTTATCCTTGCAGGAGTTTTCAGGTCCAAAGGGGAATCGACAGAATCCTGTGGGATGCAGAAACCGGCAAGAACCTTTCCGTGCATCAGTGTCTCTGGAAAACTTCCACAAAATTTCCAGGATTATCCGTTTTGATAACCAAGACGACAGACCAGCTCGACGGCAGAGAGACAAGCTAGCTGCCATCAGGACAGTGTGGGATAAGTGTGGGCACCACCTCCCCCTGTTTTACATCCCTGGGCCTAATGTCACCATTGATGAGCAGCTGATCCCATTTAGTTGTGAAACATATTGCTTCACGTGTAAATGTGTTGTGTCTTTCCACTCACTCCACTTGATTATAACTTATTCATTTTTTATAACATTTTATAAAAAATAAAAAAAACCGAGAAGCACATTAATTCATACATGTGATCTAACAAAGGTAAAGGGAAAAAATTAACCATGTTTGCTGTTCATATGTCTTGTAATTGGGATGAAGTAAACATCTGTTGAGTAATTTAACATAAAATTGTTTGATAGTGTTAATTTGGAAAGCCAAAACTCTAGCGGGTCCACCAGACCCATGAACACTGGCTGAGTAACAGAAATATGAACACCACACAAGGGTTAAAGTCGCTACACTGGCTACCAATCAGATCTAGGTAACATTTTAACATTGAGGATATACATGTATATACACACACACACACACACACACACACACACACACACACATATATATATATATATATATATATATATATAGATATACATATATACGTGTGTATATATATGTTATTAAATCTCAGTTCTTTGTATTCCCTACGGCAAAGAAAGACACGGCTCAACGTGGTCTAACTTAAAAAATGATCTTTCATGTTACATATTGTGGGATTATTATATTATAATTAAATTATATCTTATGCTATGTTAGACCCCTAATTAAAGCTTGTGAATTATTATGTAGTTTTAGTTTGTATTATTCTCCTGAATTAGAAGAAGGTGGTAACTATTACATTTGTTAAATTGATTTGTATTAGATCAGACTGCTGATTCATTGTGAATGAATGATATTGTTTTATGATGCATTATACTGCTGAGTCATAAGAAATACTGTTTTCAGAGAGTCAGGACCTTGCTTGTCTGATTAGAAGAGAACAGAACAGACTGCACAGGAAGCCAAGGTCATGACTCAGGCTCACTGAGAGAGAGAAAGAATGTGGATGTTTGGGTTTTTACGATAGCCTCTGTTGGCCCCCACCAGAGGTTGAGTCTCAAGATGGTGCAGGGTTGAGTCAGCCTGCACCATCTTGAGATTTGCTGTGACCCTCTGCATGCATGTCTCCCCATCCGGATGGTTTATGCTCAAAAGTGTTGAATTGTATGGAATAAAGCACTGTTGAAGGAGCATTTATACACCGAGTAGTGTCCTTCCTTCAGCCCAAAGATCGAAAGAATTGGGAGGATTTAACAATATTCCGGAATATGGAGACCCGAACACGAGCTCAGGTCTGACGCGTTATTCATATAGACGTCACACACACTTTAAGTTTCGATCAAACACTCTGCTTAGTTTCCCTTTCTGCCTGCAGTTACCATGCTCTGCAAAAACATGCAGTTTCCTGGCCCTCTCTTATACATAATACAATGTAATCAGCAAAATAAGCATTAATATATATATTTAAATCCCAACAATGTATGCGCCCTTCTCTTAGCCTGAGGTCATCAAATCTAAACCTAGTGGTCTGCCATCACTGCTGGTGGCATCAGCGTCCTTTAAAGTTTTAAACTCAAGTACAGACTTCTCGTCTTCACATACCAGGATCATCCTCTGCCACATCCAAGGTTTTATCTGTTTAGACATCATAAGACGAATCATCTGGTTATTACCAGGTTCTAATATGAAGTAAATACAACCTCAGGTGAACAGCATGACCTCTCAGACTCTGCTATTGTTTAGTTCACAGTAACTCGTCCAAAATGCAGAAGCAGTGTGTCAAAATGTAACCCCTCCCCACCCCCACTATGCAACAGTGTGTAGAACCACCTTTGGCAACAGTAACTTATCAGCTTCAACTCACAGAAATTCAGACTCACTTTTCTGTACAAAGTTGAATGTCACCAAACGTGGTGCACACAGTTTTTGTTAAATAATTACACAATGTGAGGATTGTGCCTTCAAGCAGCTTCTTTTGTATGTATTGTTGTACTTTATAATATAAAGCACCCTGAGGCGACTGTTGTGATTTGGCGCTGTGCAAATCAAATTGAATCTTGATGAGATGCAGTGGGAATAGGAAGAAAAGCGTGAAAGGTGCATGAAAACGTTTCACAAGAACACCAGCTGTGGCACGAGTCTGTAATGCAGCGGATGTTTGGACTTGTAAAGAGCAGCTGAGAACGTCTGTTTTCAGCCACCTTTCCTGCATTATTTCCACACTGTCTTGCAGCACATTTAGGACCTTCTAGCTGATATCCCAGCATTACTGAACTTTTAGTGGATTTCCAGTGACACAAGCAGCAGACTCACTGAGAGAACGACACCTGTGCTTTCTGGTTTCTGTGATTAATAATCTGGGAGACTAAGACTGAGGTTTGTGCTGGAAAGGAGATGGACATCCTAAAAAGATTAGGCCCTGCAGTGTTCCCACTGTTATTCTGGTTTTAAACACATAAAAACTGATTTTTGTTCTATATGAATAATTTTCAAAATAAAAGTCTTTTTACTGGCAGGAAGCATATGGCAGAGGTGAGGACTAGACTTGTGATTGAAAACATGACTGGGTGGAACTGGGGATGTTTTTCACATAGTGTCCACTTCACTGTTCCTGCTTATTGCACAAGTGTTAAAGAAAGCTTCTGTTTCTTTACTGTACAGAAAAACGTGCTGAAGTGAATTTGGTTCAGCAAGGCCACGCACAGCCAACAGGAACCTGATATCTGAGTCTCCTTTGGCACAAACCAATCAGCAGGTGTCGCAATTTTATAAGGAATGTTCTGTGGTCAGCCGTCAATTCAGATTGATGGGTACTCTTAATATCAATATAAATCCCATACAGTTTATTCTGGTTCATGACTGACCTCTAACAACGTAGCAGTGACAGAGAGGATAAGGCCGGGTGGCGTTTTTCAGATCCAGAGGGAAACGGCTCGCAGAAGGAGACATTTGTTCTGCAATATTTCAAAGTATTTCCTTGAAACGATAATTAATAAGACTCCCATTAATAGTTCATCACAGTTCTTTTCCTATTTGGCCTGTTTTTTTTTTTCAAAAACCGTATTCCTCATCTAACATTTCTTTGAGAAATTCCAAGACAATATCAGGAATTCAAAGCCTGCCTGAGGGAACTCGGGTAAAAGATGACAAATGACCAGGCAATGATGAATTAGAAGGAGAGTGTGGATGTAGAGAGACTTGTCATTTTACAGCTCTGCTTCTGCCTGCTGTGTTTCAGGGATTACACGATAATGGGGAACAAGGATCAATTATATCTGGATCACTGGAGGCCAATTCATTTATTAAACAATGATGCAAAAAGTTTTTTCTCTCATCTTTGCAAAGACAATAAAAACTGGTGCGTGTTCCAAAACAACAACAACACACTGCATCAGAAGCACCGTGTGGAGGCGTGATAGCCTCACAATGAAGCAGTGCACGTTGTAGAGCTGCTCTTCATACTGTTGGCCACCAGATGTCTCCAGATGTCTTTAAGGTTTTAAATATGACTTTAGTGACTGGAAAGTGAAAGCGCCAAAAGTATTCACTCACCCGTCCAAATCAGCGAGTTCAGGTGTCACTTCTATGGCCACAGGTGTGCAAACTCAAGCACCTGTGCAGCCTGCTTCTGCAAACATTTGTGGAAGAGTGCGTTGCTCTCAGGAGCTCCGTGAATTCCAGCGTTTTACGGCGATGGGATGCACCTTCTGCAATAAGGTGAGTTTTGACATTCCCTCGTTACTAAAGACTCCACAGAGAGCTGTGAGTGGAAGCGAACAACAAAGTGGGCGCGATGGGGAAGGACAGCAACTCAGCCACCAAGCGGTAAGCAACGTAAAACACAGATGCTGAAGTACCTAGTGGCCAACTTTCAGTACAGACCTCCAAACTTCATGTGGCCTTCAGATGAAACTGGTTCTTCATCCCAGCCTTACATCACCAAGCCCAATGCAAAGCATCAGATGTAGCGGTGTAAAGCACGCCGCCACTAGACTCCAGAGCAGTGAAGGCGTGTTCTCCCTCTGGGAATCTGATGGATGAATCATCTGTTGTGACTACATCAACCTCACACACTCACTCAGGCTCTTTCAAACATCTGAGTTTCTGCGCCCCAGTGGCCGGCCTCAGCACCAGTGCATCGGACTGCTTCTGCCCTCGACATCCCATCTGACGCTTGGAGAGCCCACAGGAAGCTGGGCCCATGTTGTTTGTTCAGGCTGCACCAGGTCATCAGGCACCCTCCCTAGACTCAGTGCTGGAGCTCTGAGTGACAAATCTGTCACAGGGGCCATCTAAATGGCTCTTTGGATCAGGTGGTGGTCAGATGATCAGATCATCGTCCCATACCATGAAAATGTAAATAATATGAAAGCATTCATAAGCTCCCTTTATTAACACACTTCAGCTAGAACATAAAAACCACATATAAAGTTCTATAGGTCCCTGTCATGAAGCGGCTCTGACCCACTGGAGGGAAAACGTGAAAACTTACACTTTCTTCACAAGCTGATCATTATTAACATGTCCCAAAACCTTTAATCTAGCAAAGCATTTACAAGTGGAAAGGCCACTGAGTTTAATCTGATAAAATGAGAGTTTGGCATTTAAACCACAAATCTTATTACATATTAAAACTGCAGAATGCACGTTGCTATAAATTGTTAATGCAATTAAAACTCTTTAAAGCTTTTTAAAGACATTGAAGAATTGTTCTGTCTTTTTAACAACTTTCAAAGCTTTGTTCAGCCTTCAGGTGAAGCGAGCCGACCCGGAGAAATAAAGACGAAAACAATTCATCAGCACTAAGAAGTTTAATTCTTTTGTTTTTTCAAATTTGACCAAAGCTGCCATGTTAGACCTGAGCATGTAACATTCCTGTTTGGGTGGTTAATCAACTGTTCACAGTCTCATCTGAAGACATGCAGTGTGTCAGAGTTTGAACTGCTTACAGCCCCACATACAGAGCTTTAATCCAAGGCTGCAGCCTGGAAGCTGCTGTGTCCATCCACCTGCAGGTAAACACAGGCTGTGTGTGAAAGCTGCAGCTTCATCACCAGTGTTACAGAAGGTGTCTTCAGTTAGTGCACAGCTGTGTGATCACGTTTTAGCAGCAATAACAGCACATTAAAACTACTGTGGTTATTTCCCTGGGCTTGGATGAGTGTGTGTGTGTGTGTGTGTGTGTGTGTGTGTGTGTGTGTGTGTGTGTGTGTGTGTGTGTGTGTGTGTGTGTGTGTGTGTGTCAGCAGAGACTCCAGATGATGGTGAGCATGGCCATGATGCCATTAAGAACAGCAACTCCATATCCCACGTGGAAGCCACGGTCAGAAGCGTCTCTAGAAGAAGAGAGATATTATTGATTAGTGTTATTTTAATATCAAGAAATTAAATGTACAGTACTGTAAAACTGTCTTACAGTACTGTACATTTAACTCATTCACTGCCATTGACGTCTATAGACGTCAATTACGTTTCCAATGGAAGGGGCTAGAATACAACCTCGGGCAGCTTGTCAGTGAACATCAGACTGCTTGAAATGTATTTTTCACAAAAAGCTCGTTTTCTCCCTTTTTGTGGTCAAAACAGGCATTTTTGGTGGAACCCACCTCTCTTCTACAGCTGATTACTAAAGAATGGAAAATGGTAGAAACAAGCTTTTTTTTTTTGGATGGAAGAAGAGAGTCTGTTCTTCATTTTGGTAGGTTCAGCGTTTATATGATCATAACACACAGTTTTCTGTGGCTCTTCAAAAATGAGTAAAAATGCTCAAAAACCCTGGCAGTGAATGAGTTAAGTATAATATAGGGTATAAAAGTATTTCCCTTTTTTTCACATTTGTTAGACTTAAATGTTTCTTAAATAACCAATCGAATAAATACAAATGCAGGTTTTAAATCATTATTTCATTCATTAAGGGGACGAAAGAACACAAAGGCTCGCTGCTTCGGGAACAGCGGATGTCTGTAACTCAGGAGGTTGGTGGTTTGATTCCTCACTGTTTAGATCTACGTGTGAAATATCTCGGGCGAAATACTGAACCCCAGGTTCCTCTCTAATGCATCTGTTGGAGTGTGAAGTCTCCAAAAACAGCAGCAAGTCCACCTCTGAATGGCTCAATAACTAAATGAAGGTTTGGCAGTGACCCAGTCAAAGTCCAGACTGAAACCAGATTGAGACTGTTTGGCCTTAAACAGGCTGTTCATGCTGGAACAAGGGCCAGTTACTTTAGAAGAGTTCAGGGACCAGGTAGATTAGGATAGATTGTCTTAATAAATGAAAACTACACTTGGTATTCACTCAGGTTTTCTTTGTGTAATATTCAAATTTGTTTGATGTGAAGAACAGAAGAGAAAAAACGTGTAAGAAATCAGCATTATAAGGGAGAATTCCTGATTCTTCTGCTCATACAAAGCGTATCCCAGCGTGTTACCTGACGTGGGCCACTGTCCGCAGTGTCGGGAAATCCATACCAGGCTGGAACGAGTCAAGGTAGGTGAGCATCCACGAGAAGACGCAGCAGATGCATCCTACTAATACTGACAGGACCAGGAGACTCCAGAAGCCTGATTACACACAGTGCAGGATCAGGGTTTACAGTTTCTACAGCCTGGATCTCTTCCCTTGTTTTACACAATAAGGGAGAAACCACTGTTGGAGCAACAGCATCGTCCTTGTCACACTGAGTTTGACTGCTTCCACTCCGTACTGATAAAACATGTTTTTGTTTTGGTGTTACAATAAAAACAATATATACAGAAACACAGAACTTTTGGACAGCAGGTGACCCACAGTCTAAATAAACATGTCTATGGCAAAGTTGTTGTTATGTGCATCTCTTTTGTTACTTTAGTAAAGATTAGCTGCTAAGATTTTGCAGAATAATAAGTAATGAAAGCTGCAGCCCTCAGATATTTACACCAGTTACTTTGTACAGTACTTTTCAGAAATGTTGAAACATGGTATTAGAGCTTTCTCTAAGTATATGTGCTGCACATGGAACCAAAGACAGTGTAAACCGAGCATGATGGTGAACACAAGTATCTGGACGGAGCAGTAAATACAGAGCTTATACTTACCGAGCATCTTCTCCTCAGTGCCATCCTCTCCTGTCACCCTCTCTGCCCGCAGCTCTGAAACAATCACAACTTATGCTGACCAACACTTGTTAAAAAGCCAGATCCCATCTGGTCCTGTGCCAGACGAGCACTTTAACAGAGCTCGGAAATAAAAACAAGTTATATATATATATATATATATATATATTATAATGATATAATAAATATTTGACATGTCAGCAGTTTTCTAAGTAAATATATTTCTTAACATGTTATAAGGTGTTACTGACATGAGATTCTCACCAGCTGTCGGCAACAACCCATCCAGTGCACACATGCAAAGAAATCATCCACAGATGTGCATTTATTCATTATTATGTGCAATAATGAAACATCATTGAACAAATGTATTTAATACTTAAAGCATTTGCTGGTGATGACTGTATTATAAACATGCCTTTGGACTGACCGATCATCCTACAGTAAAAACTGTTTTTTCCTTTTCTGATCCCACTGATCTGATCCTGATTTGCGCGTGCGGTACAGGGCCGCGCGCTTACCTTTGAGTATGGGGTAGATGAGGGCGCAGAGAAACCCGACCGCGGCCACTGCTCCGGCCGAGCCCAGCACCGACAGCGCGACCACGGGCCATGGTTTGGGGCCGTTCCGCCTCGCGCTCCTGGCGGGCTCCTGTCCGAACATGTAACGCTGCTCACGCAAACGAACAAATGAAAACGTCTGCAAATCAAACCTTTTCACAGCCGCGCTCAGCAGAACGAAGCGTTCTTATACACACAGGGACAGTTTGTGAATATACAGACCGATGACATGCTCACAGTGACGACCCGACTGCTTTTAACTTGTACCAGGAACTGCTGATTACATGTTTGAACTTTTCGCTTCCGCACACAAAACTGTCCCCGCGGGGGTTCCGTTGGTGTAGTTTAAACTGCCACAGTTAAATATGTGGAAACAAGCTTAGCTAGGCCACTTACAGTCCTTTAAATATTTTTTTATATATGTTTCTTTTAAATTCAGTTATGGTAAAGTATCAGGCAGAAAGAGCAGTTTACCGTGTTTCACTCTTCACAAAGATTTTGAGTGAGCCTCTCCTAAGACAGCTGGGATAGGCCCCAGCCCACCGGCGAACCTGAACTGGATAAGCGGAAGAGAATGGATGGAAATTTGTATGATTGATTGGCTGATATTAATCTGCACCAGTGACTGTAGAAAGCTCCGACAGTCATTGATCTGCACTGATTGTATGTTGATACGTGTTGGCCTGTTTTATCTGCTGAATTGCTCCAACAATCAACATTTTAATATTTTTATTCTAAACCGAATGCTTTCTCTTTTATTTAATAGAGTTTCCTCGAACAAATGTCCCAAAGATTATAAAGCTCCTCATACATCATAAGCAGTATATTTTGAAGTAGCCGCACAGTTGTATCCGTGAGTCCACAGCAACACCGTTAATCATTTTCATAATGGTCTGAAAGGTACTCTATTATAATATTAATAACAGTAATGATTGGATGCTCTTGTTTCAAGTTGCTTTCAAAAATAAAAAAGAACTGTTGAATTAGTTGTCTTTAAATAAGTACTTAATTAAAACAGTAATATTTTTTAAATTAATTTAAAAAAAAATCATAAAAAGGTGTACTCTAACCCTCTTCTGTCTCCTCCCACAATTATGTTTTCTCACGCGCTCTGAATAAATGATTTAATTGGCTGAGCGGCATCGCAGGGATTAGTTACAGTTCACGCCATTGGTCGGTGTGGAAAATAGAATATCAGAATCAGAATCAGAATCAGAATACTTTATTGATCCCTGGGGGAAATTATTTTTTGTTACAGTGCTCCATTTTAAACCAACATTAAGACAAGACAGACAATACGCTAACTAAGAATAGTACAATATATACATATATATACATACATACATACATACATACATACATACATACATACATACATACATACATACATACATACATATGTCACTTATAAATAAATATTTGGAAAAGAAACATGTGTAGCTGTAGCAGCAAACAGTGTGTTAAGTGGATGCGTTGTACAGGGAGATGGCCACAGGCAGGAATGATTTCCTGTGTCGTTCAGTGGTGCTTTTCGGTAATCTCAGTCTCTCACTGAACGAGCTCCTGTGACTGACCAACATGTCATGTCTCCTCCCACAATTATGTTTTCTCACGCGCTCTGAATAAATGATTTAATTGGCTGAGCGGCATCGCAGGGATTAGTTACAGTTCACGCCATTGGTCGGTGTGGAAAATAGAATATTATCATTAGAATAATAGATATAGATAGACACAATAGAATCAGCTTGTCATACTTTAGTAAAAGGCCTGAGTCCGCCTGTGGAGACTCAGGCCTTTTACTAAAACACCACGGGGACGCTTTCTTTTTTTAGCACTTTTATTTTGACAGGTATAGTAAACAAACACTGAATTGATAGCTTTATTTTGAAAACAACAAACCGGAAGAGGTGCTGACGCAGGGTTGTTGCTGACAACGGTCTACGTTGACTTCAGACGCCACAAAGTGAATCGGTTGTAAGAGAGCGGCTGGATTATTACGGTAAAACAAATTTCATGATGCTGTGTTTGGTAGAAACTGAACATGTTAGAAGCACGCGGGGCTCACGCGCTGTGATGCTCGTGCGTTGTTAGTCGGGTGTTGTGGGGCTAATTTGTTGTGATGAGGTCATTTGTTAACACTGCGGTGTTCTGGTTTAGCCCAGCTAAGCGTCGTTTCAGTTACTGGAGCCTCACAGCGTATGAAACGCCATAAAATGTGCATCCGTGTGCCGAATATGGTGAATGCAGCCGAGCCAGCTTGCTAGGCGGTTTGCTAATGCGTTTCGCTGTGTGATAATGACCAGCGAGTGTGGCTGCGTTAGCCTGTTCAGCTTTTCTGAATCCGCAGCTACTGACACTGAAATGTTTCTCCCGCTGAGCCGTTTGGTAAAAGTAAAAGAGGTCAGCTGCTCACTTGTTGCTTTTATCGCTGGACTGCCAGCAGTGAAGGTGTCTGCTCAGCCCGCCAAACTCCGTTCGGGTTTAATGCTCTTCTCTCCTTCCCCCAAAATCATTCGTAGCATTTCCCCAAAGATGACGTCTCACTTCAAAAATGTGCATATATCACACATTATCATGTTATGGTAGTGCATCAGTGTGTTCATAGCTTGCAGTGATGTCCCTTCCACTTACACACTACACTGTATTTTGTAGTTTATCGGTTATGATTGGATTTTACTGGAAAACTTTACATTAGACATTGAAAAATGAGACAGCCTCTGGGTGTAGTTTCATACTGACGCAGAGGTTACAGAATCAGGCTGATGGTGTCTGTGAGCTACACCCTCTGCATAAACTGCCCTGGTGGCAGGTGGAGGTTCTGAATGGCAAACAAAATGCGAAACTATTCTGTTTAAAATAGAGGTGATCAAAAAATGACGCGTTCTGCTGTCTTGTGACAGGATAAGCCAACAGTCCTTTTATGGTTGTGCCTTTCTTTCCTCCGGTTGAGCTAATTATTAGGATTGGATCATCTCTGGGCTTTAGAAAGGATTTTAGAAATATTAAAAGTAACCTCAGTACAACCCGGGACACCAGTCACTGACTGCGTGCTTCATATCTGAAAAGCATCGAGGTGATTTTCCTTAAAACTCTGGAGTGCACTGCTCCTATGCTGGACCTGATCACACTGATTGGTCTGGTACTTGTGTGCAGTCACATTAACAGACAGACACATACAGTTTTACAACGTTCAGCCACCGAATGTTTTTAAGTATAGTTGTGGCCTCAGTTATGTTATTATTACTAGCTGCAAAGTTCAGCCTCCTGTGATATTTACCAAACCTGAATGTAAAAGTGACCCTTGCCTGAATTGCCCAGTGTCATCATTTTGACTTCAAGCAGCCAGCAGTGTTAGGTGATCATGCCTGAAAAGGCCTCTAGAGTATAAACATCTTAAAATACATTTTATAAATAAATGTAACCCACCAAGAAGACTGGGGCGAAAGCTGCGTTGACATGAAAGCTGTAGCAGTGATTTCAAACATCAGTGAGTTGCATGCAGGAGATGAAATGAGCTGTTCCTTACACATATGTCATGTCAGAAACAGTGGTTGCTTTTTTGTGGGATTTTTGGTTCCCATTGTTCAGGTTCTTCTTCTTTTTGTGGCGTCCCTCAGGTAAAAAAACGTAAAATGAACTTCCCCAGCTAGAGGTGATTGGAGTTTAAGCTCAGTGTCAGTCTCTGGTCGGCATTAGAAACTGTGGAGTGTGTGTGTGTGTGTGTGTGTGTGTGTGTGTGTGTGAGAGCGAGAGAAATGGAGAGAGGGAATGTTGCTGCTGCTTGCATGTACATGCCAGTATTGTCTTTTTTTTTTCTTTTGCATATTTGATGGTGCATGCTGCTGTTAGGGATGAACCCTTTGGTAGTATTTAGACTACTGAAGCTGAAATGCCATAAAAGCATAAAATAAGTAGAGCAGTGTTTCACATGCAGAAATGCTCAGTAATAATACTGTGTCACTCCATGGCTTTTTTCTGCACTAGAGCTTTGCTAGGAATCATTTCCTGAGCCCCTGGAGCAGGCTTTGACTAAACTGCCCTCCTCAGCTGCTCTGCAGTGCTGAGAGAGAAGAGGAATAGAGGGGGCAGGGTGCTGTGCTCGCTGGATGCTTCTGTTAGATGCTCATATGTACACAAAGTGGCCTTTTCTGTGTGTGTATATATGTGTGTGTGTGTGTGTGTGTGCGTGCATGCACACATGTGGGTAGTGCAGCACGATCCACAAACAATGCCTCATGCATACATGGTGTTGTGGCTGGATGCACTGCATGGGCAAAGATACACAAGATTCAGCATTGTCATCATTTGTAACATGTGTAACAGAGATCCAAGGTTACAGAGTCACCGTACGTTCTATAGCTAGTAGTTCTTGCTAATGACCTACTAACTACTGCCTGTGGCCATCTCCCTGTACAACGCATCCACTTAACACACTGTTTGCTGCTACAACTACACATGTTTCTTTTCCAAATATTTATTTATAAGTGACTTATGTATGTATGTATGTATATATATGTATATATTGTACTATTCTTAGTTAGCGTATTGTCTGTCTTGTCTTAATGTTGGTTTAAAATGGAGCACTGTAACAAAAAATAATTTCCCCCAGGGATCAATAAAGTATTCTGATTCTGATTCTGATTCTGAATTCTTTCTCAGTTGTGGTGCAGCAGTGGCATATTAAAACGTTTCAGGGCACCAGCCCTCTAGGACTTGAGTTTGACACCCATGCCCTATCAGATCCAATCCTGAACTAACCTTGTCGACACTAAGGATGCAACTATCTGGTTAAAAAAACCAAGCAAACACAAAGAAAGCTACTTTAAACTGAGCAGAGAGGTGGAAATCAGCTTTCAAGGCTAACCCTTATACCCTGCTCACAAACCGTAGTCCTTGCAGTCCTCCCGGTTGTCTCCCAGTGAAACTCTGCATGCTTTGCGTTCTGGTTCCTCTTCTCCTGACCTCTGACTATTTACACTTGGGCGTCTCCTCCACCATCAGAGTGATGATCCTGAAACTTTAGCATTACATCTTTTCAGTGCTTCTCAGCTTAAAAAGCCAAATAGGCTCAATAAATTAGGCAAATAGCAACAGATCATCCAGTGCAGACAATAGGACTGAATGCCACGAAAGTAAACATTTTGAATCCAGAGCTGTCAGACCTGAAGTGCCTGGAGCGAGCTTACCTGTTTCAGTATGAATGTAACGTGTGAAACTTTGTCATAGAAATAAACTCACAGTCAGGTTTTGTGCCCCTGACCCACTGCTGTGACCTCCATTGGCCTGTTCAGTTTAGGAACTGAATGAAGAGAAAGGAAATGAGGAACCTGTTACTGTTCACATCATCATAAATGTTAACCAACATCCTCCCCGACAGCTGCATGGTTACTGACTGACATGCAGATAGTGTGCAAACAGTTGCTTTTCACTCAGTTTGTCTGTGTGTGTGTTTGGCTGCAGCAATTGGCCGACTGTGTCTGCTGGTTAGTAGCGATATTTATTTAAAGCTACATGCTGTCAGCTAGCATAACATCACAGCTGTGTGTGTACGTGTGTGGGCATGAGAGTAAGAGTGGAGTAAATAGGTGGGGGATGGTAGATAAAAAGGAAGCATGTAGAAAATATGGGCAGTTAATAAGAGAGGAGAGGAGTGATGCAGTCATTAAACTGAGGAAGTGGCTCATGCTGTGTTTGAACCTTATTGTTGGAGCTCCATTTGAAAGTCATCAGACTGATGAATCCTTTCTTCAGATATATCAGATATAAAGCTTTTTTTCTGTTTGCTGAAGCTAAAAAAACAAAAAGCAGGACCAAACTGTGGTGGCACTCTGAGACTAATCAGTCTCTCTGCTGCTGCACGTCTCAGGCCACTGTTCAGCGTTTCTGGTTTGTCACCAGTGAAACTGCCTGCTGGGTTAACCCTAGCCACACTAAGAAACTCTCTCAGAAGTAGAGCTGGGCGATATGAGATTTTTTCATATCACGATATGTTTTTTTCATTTCAGGCGATAACGATATCTATCACGATATAAGCCAAATAACTATATTTGTAAGATTTAAATGTGCCGTTGCTCACAAGTCAAATGTGAAATAATCAGCAGCTTGTTTTTATTTAAATATTTATTTCCCATAATAAGTTCAACAGGGTAGATGTACTTAAGGAACATGAGACTTTTTCAGATAAATAAAGGCAAATATTGCAAACTACACAAAAGGCAGCCGCTAAAGCGTTTAAGTTTCAAAATAGAACAAACGAAACAGACTAAATTGTCAATTCCACTTAGAAACAAAATATTAATTCTAAAAATAAATCTTAGTTTGTTTTACAGAAGAACAGACAAAACTGACTAACTTTTGTCAATATCAAATAAACTGAGAACTAAAAGGAAATTCTCAATCTCTCCTTGTTGTATAGCTGAGCTTTTCAAACAGTTTTAACAGTTACTTTAGTCTGACAAAAGCCGAATGACGAATTAGCGCTTCCAGTCAGAGACTGAGGCTACGTCCACACGTACACGGGTATTTTTGAAAACGGAGATTTTCCGTTTCCGTTTTAAAAAATAATCCCGTCCACACATAAAGGCAGAAATGAAGGAAAACGCTGCTATGAACATGCCAAAGCAGCAGGTGGCGCTAGATTCCTAACCGTGCAGAAATGTTGGCCAATCAGAAGTCTAGAAGCCTCGGTGGGAAAAAGTAAACAAAGCTGGGGCATAGAAGCAGAACCGAGTCGTATGTGTGGAGGGACAGTAACTGTGTGTATATGTAAGCATTTAAACACTGCAGAGAGTAGAATTAACAGTATTGTAGAAATTCATTTCACCGAAACAATAACGTGGCGCACAGTGTGACGCATGCACCAGTTTATTGTATTTCCAGTGCACGCTACTCTGTTTTTTGTCAGACTTGAAATAGCCGAAATACCTTCACACTACGGAACTTCTATGGCTCTTCCGTTCGACAATCTCTCCGGCATTGGAACCATCATCTGTTTTCTCTTCGGTCACGCTCGGTTGATTTTTCTAGTCGGCACACTCATTTCCTCCATTACGTGCTGGCTCCATTACCCGCTGGCTGCTTCCCAAACAAACACACGTGCGGCTTGGCACTTGTGCTGTACGTAACAAGCCACGCGACGTGACGCTGCGGCTGTGATTGGTTCGGCTCTGCGCTACTTAATTTGGATTGGCTGACCTTTTTTTTTTTTTTTCTTTGAGGACAAGAGCGGCGAGGTCTATCGCGATAGCTTAATTTCTCTATCGAGTAAAAGTTATATCGCGATACATATCGTTATCGTTCTATCGCCCAGCTCTACTCAGAAGAGAATCTCAGCTTCTAGAGTTTTACTTCCTGGTGAAATGAAGGTTAGAAAAAGAAATCAAACAGATTTTTAAAAATCTCAAAAAATGTGTCCCTGATACTGTTCTTGTACACAGATCCATAGCTCCAGAAACAGAAAGCATGCAGGAACTGATGGTAAGTCACCACCTGGAGCATGGCCAAAGCTCCTGAGGGGGAAAAGGTGTCTTCATTTTTCTTGAACTAAAACTACTCAGAGTAACAAAAATCCACTGAGGGTTGGCACACCAGTGACAATAAAATCCCACAGGCTCTTTGTATCACGTACCTGTGGTGAGTGGTCTATTTTTCTCATTAACATCTCCTTCAGCTGTGGGAGCTGTCACTGGGAGAGGTTTGTGCATCAGTCAATATGCCAGCGGATGTTTTATTTATATGAATAAAACATCTGGAGCCCACCTCAGTTACCATGGCGAGAGAATCGGGGTACACCCTGGACAGCTCGCCAGCTAAACTCAGTGCACCTCCTGGAAGTAAAAAAGTACCAAAGCTTTACACAAAATGAAATCATATCAGCGCTGCTTTCGTCTTTACACTCTGCCACAGCTACCTGTAACTTCATCTTTGCAGACAAACAAGTTGTTTTTTCACCTTGTATTTATTTATCAAGATGCAAAATCTAAAGTACTTCATTCATTGGTTACGTGAGGTGAAACTCACATAGTTGTGAGATCTCCTGATATAATGCAGGTGTTGGTGAGTTTAGTGTCTTCCTGCACAGGATGCTGTACATTCTTGTCCATCGTCAGCTCAGACGAGTTGATCAAGTTGATGTTGGGCGATTCATGTCAGCACACATTATGTCGTTTTTCTTGTCTTTCATGCATTCGTCATGCTGCAGTTTGTGGTATGTTTCTATAGGGCTGAAGAAGTTAGTTGTTACTCTGCAGTGCAGATCTATAGTAGTCTTTGCTTGTGGTTTGTCCTTGGTTAACGTCACTTGGCTGAGGCAGATCTAATAAGCCAAAGGAAACTGTACGACCACCTCAGCATCGCTAAGATGTTCTGTGTAACTGTGTACACTCTTTATTTCTGGAGGTGTGATCGGAATAATTAGAGGCTGTGAGAAAGGGATCGCGCAGCATTAGCCTGAAGATTACTGCTGTTGTCTGATGTTATTTAGATGGTGCTGATGCAGCATGTCACCCACTGCAGCAGCATCAATCACTAATGGATTTCATTCTTTCATCTTTTAAACTCAGTCGAGTTGGGTAACAGTGAGTGTGATAAAGGGACAGCGTATTCTGTGGAAGTTCAAATGTCTCGTGTTTCTTAGAAACTTCACGGATGTGACTTCATGTTGCTTCAGTTGTGCAGAAATGTTTGATTTGATCTGGGTCTGATATAATGTCACAGCATCAGGTTCAAACACAGTTTGGCTGAGATGTGCTGACCTGAAGCGTTTTTGTCTCTTGCAGCTTGTGCGTGTATGTTTGAGTGAGCTGAAGAAAGACATCGCTGTGCCGTCTGTGTGTATGTGAGAGCGCACGTGTGTGCGATGTCTTCAGAACTGCTGGTAGATGTGGGCGACGACTCTGCAACGGCGCAGCTAGGACAGCTGAAGCTGACTACCATAGAGGACCAGCAGTGGCCCGCTGACGAGTCTTACCTCAGCAAGTCAGGTGAGAGGGATGTCTGTCCACACCTGCTGATGATGCCATGTTTCAAACGAAGGATTGTAAGAGCTCTGAGCGGCTGGGGTTAATCTTAAAATGTTACATACAAACACATTTACATATGAAGGACTTCATGGTGATGTAATGCTGTGATTGTTGTCTTGTATTAACTGTGTGTGTGTTTCAGAGACAGATGTTTCCCAGCAGTTTGACGCCAGCTCTCCACACCTGCCCTGGGACCACCCTTTCTATGACATTGCCAGACATCAGATCATCGAAGTGGCCGGTCGGTTCTTCAGTCACAGCTGACCTTTCAGTCTGGAAATATATGTTTTTGAAAAGTAAAATCTTGTAGTGGAAGTAACGCGAGTCCATGTCTGCGTCCGTAGGTGATGACAACTTTGGCAGGAAGGTGATCGTGTTTAATGCCTGCAGGATGCCGCCGCAGCACCAGCTGGACCATCATAAGCTGCTGATGTAAGTAGTGACCGCAAACCTTTAGGCTTTGCCAGCGTTTTTGTCATGTGACACGATGTAAGGAGAAGTGGTGGTCTTTGGTCATCACGCTGTATCTAAAGACAGGAAGTGTAGCTGCCTCCACCTGTGTGTGAATGTGAGAGTGAATGAATAGTGGCATTGTACAGCGCTTTGAGGTTCTTGAAAAGCGCTGTATAAATGCGATCCACTAATGTTAAGAGCAAGAACAAGATTTGCATCAGTGACACTGAGAGAAGATTAGTCCCAAAGACCGACAGCTGCTGCTGAAGGATCCGCAGAGCAAGCATTCGAGCCGTGGCTGAGCAGTCAGGTGTCAGTGGTGCTGGAAGTGTTGGTCGGTGGTCACCATTGTTCTACCTGTAGCTTCCACTGTGGGGCCTCTGAGGTGTACGAGTGTCTGACCTGGTCTGCCCCGCCCACTCTCGCCTTCCTGCTGACAGACTGGTTGCTTTTACAAAGAGCAGACTGTGATGGAGGTGATTGTGGTCTTGAAAAAATACGTTTTAAAGGTTATTTTAAAGACTGTAATAACTGCCTGATGTTTCCACAGTCGGGGAGTAATCATGTTATGAAATGGTGTATTCACCACTGCCCCAGATAATCATGATTGGAATGAATGGAGAAGGCATGGCTGTGTCTATCTTTGCTGTGTTTGGGTGTAACGAGTGATGCGGTGAACGTAAGGCTGCAGTTTTTAGAAAATGTTCTGAAGGCTCCTTCCTGTAGGGACAGCGTGAAGAGATTCACTCTTTCATCTGGTATGGAAATAGTTGATGCGAAGCCCTCAGGTGCAGTAGTTACTAACCAACAAAGTTATTTGAGCAGGTAAAGATATTTCTGCGTTTACAAAGACTTGCTCATGTTTTTCAGGTATCTCAAAGGAACCCTGGATCAGTATGTGGAGAGTGACTACACTCTGATCTACTTTCACCACGGGCTGACCAGTGAAAACAAACCTTCCCTCAGCTGGGTGCGGGATGCATACAGGGAGTTTGACAGAAAGTAATCTCCAACACATCACTGCACATCTCACTTATCATATTATACCTGTTTACAGCTGGTCCTACTGCTGCTCTTTGCATTTATTAACCGGATCAATGGCTTCTGCAGACTAACCTCTGCCTGTACCGGATGCATCAAAATTCCACACCAGGGTAAACTTATCCCAAAGCCTTCAGGCTGGCACCGTCCACTTCCAACACTGGATGTTTTAAACATCATGACTTTGCATAAAAACCTTTATTTTCTTTTTAAATGTTACTAAGGTTAGACTTGTGCCAGCGTTCTCCTCTTTGAACAGAACAAATGAAGAAAAACAGGGAGTCATTTTTTGTAAGAAAGTAATTTCTCTGTACTTCCTGTGAGCACCATAGTCCACAGAGGAAGTACAGACAGGACGAGTCGAGGAGAAAGGAGCCGCGCTGCACACGTGAGAAGCTCTGACTGTTTGTTTTCCCCTCACTTCTGTATTTAAGCAGAGGTGCACAGTGTGCATCCACTGATATGGTACTGGTTTTTCTCTTGAATGCAGTGGAAACAAATACTGTGTGCAGTGTTTCATAAACTGCACAGTTACAGTAACATGTGCGGATGGCTTCAGCCATGTTCCCACTATTCAAAATAGCGAAGGAGCTGAGCCCTGCTTTTGTCTTTAATCACTTTCACCCAGTTAATTTGCACTTTGCACAGCAGCGGGCGAGCACACCCACACAGCCATTCAGTTTGGCTGATAAAGATAAAAGCAGGTCTCCAGTTACATGTCCTCGCATTATTTTCACCAGCTCATCGCTGACAGCACAGGATTCAGCCCCTCAGCAGTGCTGGTTGCCTGTGTAACCTGTGGACAGCAGATTCCACAGATGCTGTCACGTTTCTGTGTATGCTCTTGTAATCGTTGTATCAAACGTGTGTTAGCACACCTTGTGAGAACATGTGATGTGTTTGCAGGTACAAGAAGAACATCAAGGCCCTGTACATCGTCCATCCCACCATGTTCATCAAGACTCTGCTGATCCTCTTCAAACCAATTATAAGGTTAGTTTCTGGTTTCAGGGATTTTTAAAGGACCATTATGCGCAGCCCCCGTGCACATACACACAGTTTTGTGCTGATTTTGTTACAAAGCGAGGCGACTGTTGGGATTTGGTGCTGTATAAATAAAACTGAATAGGGGGTGGGTGGGGCCTGCATCACTCTGTGATCCACTTCCTGTTGATATAGGGAGAAATCTGACGACTGATCGTTGCAGCTGTGGCGTCCTGTTACAGTACGGCCCACTCTTTGACGGATGCACGGTTATAACACGTGGTTACGGCTCGATTTTATGCAGCTGTGGCTGTCAGACTTCAAACGCCTGACTTCAAAGGTTCAGAGAGGGTGACCCAGTACTTGAACTTATTATCCTTGCTATGATGGAAAAGCCGTCTGTACTTGGAGCAACCAGTTTTAAAGTGCAACTTGATGTCAGTCAGATTTTTAATCCCTCATTGATTTTATGACATTTTCTAGGATTTTTTTATATGCTTGATGTCGGGTCAGGTGCTGCTAATATAATCTGCCTAACGGGCAGCCATGGGTACCACACGGCATTATGTACTCCAGCATTACTCCTGTGGATTGTGGGTAAACACAGACTCCACTAATGCTAAATGCTGATGAGCATGTTCCCTCAGTAAGCACAGTACAGTACAGTACAGTAGTGTCACATCAGTGTGCTTATGTGAGCTGATATCATTACACGAGTCCTTCCTGCGGTTTTCAAGAGACGTGTTCATTTAAAAAGGAAGCACATGATTAATGAATGTGAATTTTGGGCCATTGTAACTAACATTGACAGAGCTTGAGCAGCATCTAGTGGCAGCAGTAGAAAACTGCAGCCATAAATGTGAAGTTCCTGCTTCAGGTTTGGTTCTTACTGGATACCAGTTTTATTTAAATGGCAACAAATCCCAACAACAGTCGAGGTGCTTTATACTGTACACATCATCTTGTAGCTATGCCAACAGAGAGTGTCACAGTGCTGCAGCTGGAAGCAAGAACCACTCGCTTAACTTTGTAAGCTTTGTTCTCTCCATCCAACAGGAACATTTTTATGTAAGTCGCTGATGAAACAGTGTGACACTGAGCCTACCGCTAACCTTTAGACCGCCTCTGTTCAAGAAACAGAAAAAATAGCCGGTCATTTTGGGGGAATTATGATTACATAATTCCCCGTAGACGGACTCGTCGGTGAGTCGCTTGTTGCTGTTTTCCTTGGCGTATGAAGCGTTCCAGGAAGTGCACAAACGTCTTTAAATACTCTGACCAAACCAGAGGTTTTCTGTTGTATTAATCACATATTTAATCATTTCACATTAGTAATAGTAATGTCACTGTCTCACTGCATGTTCACTGCAGAGTATGCTCTACACACACAGTGAGGCCATTGTAACGGGAGACGCTAAGCAGATAGTGGGACTCCTTCCCCTTATCAGGGATGTAAATATTCAGGTGACGGGAGGAGCCCCTGTGAGAGGGGCCAGCATGTGAGAGTTGTGGCTTGTTCTTTGTTTGTATAAGAGTTCAGGGAGGTGTCCGTCCTCAGAACACTGTTGTTTGATCTGAACGTTTTCTCCACATTGCAACGTGTTAACTAAACCACTTCAAAACGAGCTCGCTGGGTTGTTGTTAAAATGTCCATAACAAGGTGCGCACATCATGTGCTACTTGCTACTTTCACTTTGTTACATTTCTGTTTTCATGGTTATAAAAAGTCTGAACCATCATCATTGCTGCTCACAGATCAACCACTCGAGTTTTCTCTCTCTCAGCTTTAAGTTTGGCAGGAAGATCAACTATGTGAGCTATCTGAGTGAGCTGGAGGATGTGGTCAAGTGTGATCAGCTGGTCATTCCTTCCCGCGTCAGAGAGTAAGTGTTCCTGCCAAACTTCAGATGTGTGCCTTTCATTCAGTCTTCTCATTGCGTGATGCCAGCAGCACGTTTCACTGAGGGTTAAATGCCGCCTCCGTCTTATTATCCGTGTGCATGAGAAGTGAGTGTTGAAAGTGTTTGACCTCCTTGAGAGTGGCGTGTTGGAGCAAACACAGGAAGTGGGATGGTATTATCTTACTGAAAGTGGCTTCATCACAATCCAAATAACCGTGCAGTGCACCCTGATGTAGCCACACTGGCACAGCTGCTGGTTTCCCAGCTGTGTGCCGACTCCTTGTGCTCCACGCTAAACGAGCTGGAGGTGAGAGAGTGCAATTTGTGAGTCGTGTGCTGGTTTACAGCCCGCTCTCTTGGGTTTTTCTTACCAGCAGAGTTTTTACATTCAAACATTTTCCCTCTCCATCTTGGCTTTCTGAATCTAAAGTCAGCATGCATTTGTTTTTTTTCAGGAAACAATGACAAATCTCAGTTTCCACATATTATTGTCACTTTAAGCATCATCATTGCATCCTGTTCCATGTGCGTCTTCTTTGGAAATGCCCTCTGCACTGAGTACTGTCAATCTTTTCATTTGATTTGGGAATGCTTCCTGTGGTTGTTCTGCTCATGCACAATGCATCTTAAAAGGTGCCACTGATGGAGTTTATTCACTGCTGTGCTGCTTCCATTCTGTGGTTTAGGCAAACATTCAGGCACAAATAGTGAAGCCCTGTGTTACTTTTTAAAATCTCCCGTTGTCTCTGTGCCAGGTATGACAACAAATTAAGAGCGTCTCTGAAACCCACCACACAGCCCCCCATGTCTCCTCCTCACAGCCCTCCTCTCCCGAGCCAGGTGTTTGGTGTGCCACTAACGCTGTAAGTGCTGATTCTGTAGTTGGAGAGAGACACGGCCCTGTGAGAGAAGCTTCCAGATAAAGGAAAAAACCTTTGAATCTGCTTGTTGTTTTAATGTGTGCGTGTCAGGCTCAGACAGAGGGATCCAGATGGCGATCCAGTTCCTGTGGTGATGAGAGACACCGTTGGCTTCCTGTCAGAGCAAGGTAACAAACAGAACACCTGAGCGAACTCCTCCCTGAGCTGTGCCTGCAAGGAGCACACACGGCTGCCTCACCTGTGCTTTTACTGGCTCACATCACTGTAATTAAAGCCTGCTGCACACACACAGGTGACTTTATACCTGTGCTGTGCTCTGATGCAGACTCAGGCTGTGCCTCGTTATGTCTGAAAGAAACACTTTTCTTTCTTTTTCACTGTGTGTGTGCGTCTGTGTGTGCGTCAGGCTTGGAGATTGAGGGCATCTTCAGACGATCTGCCAACGTGACTCTGGTGAAGGAGGTCCAGCTCAGGTACAACTCAGGTATGAGCTCTGACCGCCCTGTGATGCTGAAATTCCCTGCTGTAGACTCATGATGGAGGAGTCCCCTCCACCTGCTGTGTGACGTCAGTTATGATCCTCTGTGTTATGGATGGTTCTGTAAACACCAGTTAGGCTGCAGGTGTTTATGTGCAGAGGGCCTGGTTTCTTCCACGTTAGAGCAGGGTTGGGACGCTCGTCTCTTCTCTCGGGTTTTCTTCTGTTCTCATTGAACTCGTGTGTTTGCAGGTGCGACAGTGAACCTCAGAGAGATGGAAGATGTGCACCTGGCTGCTGTCATCCTGAAAACATTCCTGAGGGAACTCCCCGAGCCTCTGCTCACCTATCAGCTCTACAATGACATTGTCAACTTTGCCTGTAAGTACGGTTAGAGGAGTCTCAGCTTGTACCTGTGTGACTGTGTGAAGCCCACACCCCCACCTGCCCTACACCAGATGAACAGTCTGCCTCAGCAGTTCACCTGATGACTGTGTTTGTTCCAGCTGTGTCCAGTGAGAGTCAGGTGACAGTAATGAAGACGCTGGTAGAGTCACTGCCGGAGGAAAACTACGCATCGCTGCGATACCTCATCACATTTCTGGCACAGGTACAGCTGATGGTCTGCACATCCCGCTGATCACAAAATATCATCTCTGTCTGTTACAACAGCATCCTGTGTGTGTGTGTTTAGGTATCGGCCAACAGTGAGGTGAATAAGATGACCAACAGTAACCTGGCTGTGGTCTTTGGTCCCAATCTGCTCTGGGGGCGGGACAACGCCATGTCGCTCAGCGCCATTGGACCAATCAATAACTTCACGAGAACCCTGCTGGACCAGCAGCATCTGGTGTTTGCCTAATGTCCAGCCCTCTGCTCTGAGCTCTTTCTGCCAATGTGAAACGCCGCCGAGACCCTCCTTCCCTGCAGCATTTAGCCTTTAGCTTACCTTAGGAGCATCATCAAAGTACTCAGACAGGCCTGACTGTCTCTTACATGCCGCGCACATTTAAAAAGATTCAGTGGACCAAGTTATTTGTGTGTCTCTGGTCGTTCTGAGCGTCCTGTTATTATGTCTGGCAACTTCTGGCATTTCTATTTGACTCCAAGCATGAAAACAAGTGGAAACAGCACACGTGTTAGAGCTCAGGCAAATAAAAATAATGTGAGCAAAAAATAACAGAAAACACTACAAAATGCAACCGATGGTAAACAAGAAAGATCCAGATCCCCAGTTTTGTTACAGCGTTAAATTAGAGGCTGTTCACGTATCACAGCATGAAACGCTGCGGCCCTGATACCACCTGCGTGAGTGGTGCTCCACTGTGAGCCGTGATAACTCTCGACATCACTTTGCATCATGAAATCCCACAAACACGTCACGAGTACAGATACAGACGTGCACGTTTCCCTTCCTTTAAGTCAGTGTAGTGCTTCCAGCAGTCTCCACGAGCACAACAAGAATCTGAACGATGACGTGAAGTCGTTTCATGCGGGTCTCAGGCCGGCACACTATAAAGAGCTGCAACACTGGGGGAGGGGGACATAAAAGCTCTCATAAATCTGAAATCACTACATGTGTGTGAATGCAGGGCTAGTCATTTGCTGCCATGTGCTTCTCTACCACCCCGAACTGCTCCGTCCATGCCTCCGTCACTCCTACCTGCACGTGTTCATATCTATATTCAGCCCTGTATCGCTGCCCTGCTTCAACAGCGGCTGGTTTGCATCTTTTATCTCTGTCAGTAGCAGCTGGTCGTGTTGTTTTCTATGTAGTGCCAAAAAGGCGTTTCACCTGTGTTACCAAATGTTCTTTAGATTCTGATTCTGCGCTAAAGAGAGGGCTGATGAGGAGAGTGGAGGCGTGACTCGGGTTTACGTCAGAATGGTGAACTCGGTACCGAACTTTGTGGACAATCTATGAAATGCTGTACTTGGAGTGGCAGAAACCAGCCACAGCTGTGCACGTGGAGTCTTTCTCTTCCTTTATATGCATTTTACTAATAGCAGTGTCATTTGGACCTGTAGCTGGTGTCCCGGGTAAACGGCACACTACAAAAGTGTGCTGAGTGACGGCTTCACACTCGGCACTCTGCGGGTTTGGTGACAAAGTGTAGATGTGACTGCGCTCCCTGGAGTGACGCCGTTGTTGTTTAAATTACAGGGAGACGGTCGGTACGTCGGGCATGTGGTGGACTCCCACAGGCCAGCGTCTCTGCTGCCCTCTGTGTGACTGATTGTGCGAGCAGACGTGATGTGTGCTCATACAATCAGTAATAATATAAGTTGTAATGGATTCATGTTTTCATTTGTAGCAGCATCACTTCAGTGTACATAATGAATGATTTTGGGTGTCTGATTTCCTGTGATTGTCCCAAATTTAATTAAGTAGAAGTACCTGATACTGAGTCTTACTCTGTGTACCGTTTCAGGCTTTGAACTACAGGAGTCTGTCCAAGTTATGTGCTGGTTTTTGGCTCGGTGTTTGTGGCGCAGTGCCGTGGTGTGCTGCACATAATCCACACTGAGCAGTGCAGTTAACAGACCCCACACGCCTCAGAGGGCACCGGGGCTCCAGGCCAGCTGTTCGTCCATTTGTTTGTTGAGTATTAATGTAGGATATAGACGCATTAGATCAGAGCTGTCTAGGATGAAACACACCCTTTGGCCAATCACAAGCCAGTATTCCTTTTAGCTCTTGTGTTTTCTTTTAGTCACCACAGGTCTTTAGGAGCAGGCGTATGAGAAGCATGCAGCAGGAGTGTAACCCGTCAGAATCGGCTTGTACTCTCTTCTCTGTAGTGAGAGAGGAAAGTGTGAACCCTTTGAAATGATTTAGTTCTTCCTAAACCCAAAGATGAATCAGTCCCTTATAGAGTGCAGCCAACACGAGCGGTGGTTGCTCGGTGTGATTGTTTGAGCAGCTCACAGCCTCCTGTTAGGTGAGCAGCAGCCCCCGTCCTCGGCTTTTTGAGCGCAGGCACTGGATGCACACAGGTGACTGTGGGCTCTCGCAGAGGTTCCCGGGTGCAACTGTATGGCCTCCCAAAAGCTGCATTGTGTTCTCATTTATCTCACGGTTCAGCAGTGATGCACAGACGCTGTGGGGAGTTGGTTGGGATGTCTTTGCTGTTGAGGGTTTCACAGCCTCCAGCACAGCTACAACTTTCCTTAATGAGGGTTTTAATTTCTGTGGCTAAATGAGAACTGTGTGGCCGTAACCGAGGCCTTAAGCTTCCTGCTGCATTTATCATTGCTCATGTTCTTTCCTGTAATAATCACCTGTGATTCCTGAGAAGAACATTATTTCTGCAAGTCTCAGTTTCTGTCCTCAGTCTGTTTCCAGAGTCTTCGTGTAAAGGACAGCCTCACAGTGATTACAGCAGTCAGCACCTGCAGTAGTTACCTTTGACACGTTGTCTCTTTCCTTTAGTCAGCCAGTTTCTAAAGACTCAAAACAAGCTGTTCAACTAGATGTCTTTCATTGCAACAAACTATCAGTGGGTAAATATTGGTGTTGTGGTGTTCCTGTAACGATGTGACTGAAAAGCACCAAAACAGTCAGAATTTCAGTTTGACTGAAGCTGAGAGCAAAAACGACAACAAAAAGTGTTTACCTGTTTTAATGCCACAGTGACGTGGGTGTGTGTTTGTGTGTACCAGTGCAGATGGGTTTCACTGCAGACGAGGGCTGCGTGCGTGAATGTTGTCAGGTGGTGGCATCTCCGTTTTTTAATGGTGTGACGTAGTGAGACAGACCTTCCTGTTTGATTGTGAGTCATCTTTGATCTGTGAAACACAAAAAGAGCGAGCCAAGCAGTTTCTCTGAATCACAAAAGCTAGTGGAGATGCACTTTTTAAATAGTCTGTGTGTGTTTGTGCGTGCTCGTGCCTTATTTGTTTCCCCCGCGTGGTCATGTGATTAGCCATCTAAGTGCCAGTGTGATCATTCTGCCATAGATTAAATAAGACGGGGTGCGTTCAACAAAGCTCTGGTGTTTGCTGGTGTTCAGAGCAGCCTGTGACGCGTGCGGCGTGGCCCCCACCCAAACGCTGACTTTGTTGAGAGCAGCTCAGCTGTAATGGGCGACGGCAGACTTGAGGATTTGTCTTCGTTACAAAATCGAGCTCGAGTCTGAGCTTCGAGTGTAAACCCACTCGTCTGATCTTCTTCTCACAAAACTCGGTTTAGTTTCGTTTTCAGGTTTTAAGACGGCGTAGCTGAAAGTCACCAGGTGAGCGAGACGGGTAAAAACGCTTCCTTTTCTAACCCCACTGTAAAGCTGTCAGCTGTGTCCCGTGTTCCTTTCCCGAAACGCTGATTCTTCTCAACTCTGCTGATCCGTTACAGCCTCTCTAATCTATGGGTCTTTGTACTGTAACTGTTGTCATGGTGACAGTGAACTTCTCTAAGGGAGAAATTCATTGGTTCCCAGGCTGATTTATTGTTACTTAGTGACCTTATTTTCTTAACTCCTTTTTTTCATCCTCTTTTGATATGTTGTGGATCTCAGTCTTATACATGTGTGATATAAATGGTGATATCCTGTAATGTTAATGTGTGCAAACAATAAAGAAATGATGAATGAAAGCTGGGGCTCTGCTCTTTGATCATTTTCATACTCAGCCAAGCTCAGTATAATACCCGAACTACAGTCTGCATTAGTATTTATTCATACAGATGATACATATTAATGTATCATAAATGCATTAATGAGACTGCCTGTTTGAGGCAGCGCTCCATATCGATGTGCCTTCAACTGTAAGCGGCAGGTTTCCCCAGTCTTATAAACTGCACATTTGCATAAGGCTGGAAACCTGCAGTCAGCTGAGACTGAGGACGTCACCTGGATGAGTGACGATATGAACAGAATCAACCTCTGCAGATTTACTATAAATGCACATTTAGACACTTTGTCTTGCACTAAGATTTGCACGTGTTCATTTTAAAGGCTTCGGTTCATTGGTTCCTGTATCTTACCCTAATTAAAAATCTAATTCGACTAAATCCACTGAGCTAGAGCAATGAAAAAAATGCCGTTTTGGAACATAGAAGACATTTACACTTGGACCAACACAAGAAAGAAAACCTGCTCGGCCTCTGTGCTGTCAGACTGATCGGGTTAAAGCTGTTGATATTATTATAACTACATGCAACATTAATATTAATGTCATTGCGACAGTCAGGTCATCAGAGCTCAAATACAGGCATGCAGCCTGGTGCCAGATGTTTTTTACAGACGTCATTTAGTGTACGGATTTAGATTTTGGTACATGGTCATTTGGAGCTTTTTACGTCCAATCAGATGTCCCCATCTGATGATTTGAGCTCTCTGCTGAAGACTGAATTTAAAGACACTTCTGACTCACTAAAGCCAACCAGTCCATGTGTCACGGACACGCAGGACACTCCCACAGAAACTGTGAGCGTTCCTCAGCAGAGTTCCTGACCTGCTGCCCCCTGCTGTGACCCTGTGAGTCATGCTTGGTTTATTCCAGCGGCTTTACTCACTAACATGACTCGTTTACTGGATTTCTCAATGGCACCACACTCAAACTGTTTCTGTTTTAATAGCAAATTTTAAAGATGATTTCATGCCACTGATTATACTTTTCAACATTTTGGGTAATGTGGGACAATTATGAACAAATTATAAATTACATACATATACAGATGTACACATACGAGTCCTGCTAACAGATGCTGGAGCGTCTGAAGCTGGGAATCACTCAGGGTGTGAAGATCGATACTTCACCTGACAAGACGATTTGTGGAAACCATCTTTGTTTGGCTGTATTTTCCTAACTATACTCAAATAAAACTCAGAGTACCAGTAACCAGTGATGGTGTAAGAGGGACTGGTGTGTCTGATTTACTGTGTTGCGTGTTAGATAAATAAGGACATTGTGTCCTACGCAGCTGTGTTATTTCTGCTGCTGAACAGCTTCAGTAATGGACACAACAGTGGATGTTCATGTGCAAACACCAGACAATTAAATGTAAGTGTAGAAGGCTGAGACATAGACGTATACTAACTAGGCTGCTTTAGGAACACATGTTAGGCAGGAATGACATTTGAGGACAGCTACAGTCCGGCAGGGATGAAAGGATAACAACAGTCAAATTACAGGTGAGCAGAAATGAACCTGTAGATTGACATTCTGTGTTCTGGGAAATAACAATTCAAGAATTAATAATAATAAATACATAAATAATAAAGATAAATCAACACGGTGTATTTTCACATGTTGCAAATTACAAACCACTTTAATGTAGAAGCCACTGTTTGGGTCGCTGTGCTGTACAAGCAAGGAAACACACAGACGTAACATGTGCTGCTTGCTACAGCGTCAGCTTGAACATTATTTATTTCCAGGGCAGCTGGCAGTGAAATCGTAGGTGACAGAAGAAGATGACAGAATTTAGAAGAATTCAGACAGTCCTGCTGCACTGTTCACCACATCTGGCTGCTGGTGAAGTAAAGTACAGTTTACATGGTGAATGGACTGATTCTTATACAGCGCTTTTCTACTCTGGGAAATTTTGCTTGGAGTGAAATTGTGTGTTTGCGTTGTTTCTTTGCAGAGTGGTAGCTCATTAACATGATGTTGTAATCTTCTGTAGTCGGCTTTCATTAAAATGGAATATCCAGTGTTTGTGTAACATCTCAGCAGACTATAAATTCCTGAGTGAAGCACTCAGTCTAGTGAAGCTGTACCTTTGCTAAAGGAAACATCATCAGGTAATTCTTCACTTTCTAAATCGAAATGTCCTTTTTAACTGTTCTTTGGTGCAAGTGTGTGATCACAGAGACATGTGGGCTGTTCGTGGTGAGGGTTTGGCAGCATCAGCAGCAGGAGGACTGGGAAAGGACTGGGAAAGGACTGGGAAAGGACGACACAGACAGAGACGCCTGGACATGGGAACAAAAATAAGACACAATAAGAAATGAAGGATTTCTGTGTTTGAAGAAAGGGAAAAAGCTGATGTTTTCTCAGAGCCTTGTTTTTGATTCACACTCAGCAGCATTTGGTCATATGAGTGAGTATATTGTAATCCAAGTAATCTTTGCAGAGACCAACTCTCCTGCAAGAGAAGAAAATGAAAGCCTTTGCACTTGCTGTCATCCTCCTCATGATCTTCATCAGCAGTGGTAAGTTAGATTTACAGATTGCTTTTGTTCTGTTCAGTTCAAAGTCGGAGGAGTTGTATATTTACTTTACTGTATAAAGCACATCGAGGCAACTGTTGCGCTATAAAAAAAGAAAAGAAATTTTAACTTAACTAAAACTGCAAAATGTGACTGAAAACGAGCCAGTGCCACCAATCTTCTGTTAGGGGCAGTAACACTGAAGAGCTGGACTTCAACATGTTTCTCTTCTGTTTTTAATTCAGTAGATTTGCCATCAGTGTTCACTAATATTAAACAGTCATATTCATGTGTATATCTCTGTCTTTGTCTTCTGTCAGAGGCTCTGCGGTGTAACCGCTGCGTTCCAATAACAGCTGGTGGCAGCTGCACCAACACAGTGGAGACCTGTCAGAGACCTGATGAGGTCTGTGCCTATGTCATCAGCACATTTCCCAGTAAGTATGGTTACACACACACACACACACACACACACACACACACACACACACACACACACACACACACACACACACACACACACACACACACACATTATTGTTATTTCATGTTATTTTTGATGATGGTGTTTCTTTGAATTCAAATCTGTACAGTCTGAGTTTTCACTTTGCTCTTTTGCAGGATACTCGTACTTCAAAAGATGCATGAGGAGAGCTGATGCCTTTGCTTTGAAGTCCATTTCCAGCTATAACGTCTTCACATGTACTGATGATCGGTGCAACTGATGAGGGAAACTTCTGCATGAAGATGTCACAATGATATCAGAAGACATGGAGTCACTTTTAACCACTGTTTTATTTTCTTTTGACTGTCTGGCCTTTCATTTCAATAAAAAGGATTGAAAGGATAACAAAAGGATAATTGTGTGTGTAAGGACTGTTTTTTATTTTTGCCTGTCCTGTTTGGTTCTTTCGCCGTCAGAATTATTATCTGAAGGCCAAAAAAGATGCTCAACAGATTCACTTTACCAACTGGATCATTCCAGCCTTGCCATTCGGTCCATTTGACTGACCTTTGTTATTTTATTTTACTTTCACTTGTTACAGACGGGACAGACATGGCTGGGGATAGGAAAGGGAAAAAGAAAGAGAGGGAGGGAAAGAAAAACAGGGGGAAAGGGGACAGTGAGGAAGGGCACGAAAAAAAAAATCACCTGGATCACCTGCTGAGAGAGAACAAAAACCCCAAACAAACAAAAGGAGAGCAACACAATAAACACGACACCACAGCAATAACCTGGGTAACTGTAACTAACAGTAAATGCTAAATATTGAAAGTTATTGTGCAGCACGCAGGACCAACAGCGCACAATGTTGTTGGAGGTAGCAGCCGAGAAAGCTGTAGTTTGTGTCTGTGAGCACCTGTGTGGATCTTGTATTCAAAAGGTTTCTCCATGTAACGATCTGCTAGTGCAGGAGTCAGCGACCTTTAAGACCCAGAGAGCCATTTGGACCCAGTTTCCACGCAAAAGAAAACACTGGGATCCAGCAAACAAAAACTGTTGTGAGCCCTCCTTATATCGCCTTTGTGCTTTTGGAGCCTTGACCTGACTTTTAAAAAATAATTGGAAAAAAAGCTCGATGCTGCTGAAAGATGCAAAATAGATATTTGCAAAATTCTGCCCAAATATGTATTTTACCTGGTTAATGTGTGTGGCGGGGCGTGGTCTGTAGGGGAGGCGGACGCACCTGAGCGGCACCCGCAATCACGCCTCGCCGCCTTAACGTCTGTGCTGTTGTGTTGGTGTGTGTCGGGCTGTGAGCTGCAAAGCTACAGCCGGCTGTGTGCGTACAGCAGCCGTGTGTGAAAAGTGGTCAATAAAGAGAAGCTGAAAAGCGAGTTCATGCAAACATCGTCGGGTCTGCCGTGACATGTTTACAACGGGACTTCTGCTCCTGAACCTCTGCGCACAGCGTCTGCAGGTCGGGGCTGTACGAAGTCACTTTCATCTTTACAGGACTGTAAGCTGTCGTCTGTGAGGCGCGAGCAGTGTTTGGTTTAACATAGTTCACGGTGGAGAACAGCTGCTGACATAATGTGGATCCAAAGATCCATAATTGGCCTACCTGGGGCTGAAAGTCTCGATAAATGCAGGCGTTTCGGCGGGTACACCAGCTTCCACGAGTGTGACGCTTATTTTGAGCGATGAACAAATAATATAATATAATTTCATTTTTATATTTCAATATCACAATAATCTTCCAGTTTAGAACTACAAGTTAAAAAAGAACATAAATAAAATACACTTCAGCTAATAGCTTCTAATTTATTTTCCCAAACCACGCAGAGCCGCAGTATAAGAACTAAAGAGCCGCAGGTTGCCGACCCCTGTGCTAGGGGGTGTGGGGAGCCATGGCCCCGCCCCCCAGGGCATGAAGCAGGCATGGAGGAGATCCAGGCCCCAGAAATCCATAGGCCCCCCAGAGCACAAGAGCCCAAGGAGGATCATCAGAGGGGCAACCGTGTCACCCACCTGGAAAGAGCAGAGGAAAACCCCCGTACGTGTCAGGAGTATCAGAACAGCTGAGACACATTTTCTCTAAACACCGGGTCTCTGTGGCTTTTAAACCCCAAAACACGCTGCGCCAAAAACTGGTCCAGCCCAAGGATCGGGTCCCCGACACAAACCGAGTAACATAGTGTACGCTGTTAAGTGCAGGAGGAGTGCCAGGATTTATACATCGAGGAAACCAAACAAGCTCTGGCTGAGAGGATGGACCAACACAGCAGAGCCACCTCGTCAGGCCTGGACTCTGCAGTCTATCTACACCTACAGGCCAGTGGACTCTTTCAATGATGAGGATGTAACATCCTGGACAGGGAGGAACGCTGGTTTGAGGGCGGAGTCAAGTCTGTCCTCTGAACTTTCTAACATGGCAATAATGTGATGAAAAAGTTGGGTAGAGTCCTTTCTTGCGTCAGTGCTGAAAAGTCTGTTATTTTGCAATCAGTCATAAACAAACTGGAGTGTCAGGGCTGCACCTGCCTTCAAAAGCAGCACAACAACAGCCACATGTGACTGTTTTATTTTGCTTTTAATGCAAAAAGCAAAGATGTGGGACAATAAACTTGTTAGTTTAAAGTTATTTTATTCCTATTTTCCTTGCAATAAAAGACAGAACAGCAGCAAACCAAGTTCTGTCTGATGGTTTGTTAGGAGGACCACAGTCTGACGTGTACTCGTGGACTGTCATAACGAGGTGATGGGGAGGATAAAATGAAGAGCGTCGTTTGTGTCGACAGGTAACAAACAAACAGAACTATTGAGTACGATAAATCGTTGCCACGGGTGTTTGCAGCACATTTTTAGGCCTATAATGATGTGACTAAAAATAAGAAATAAAATCATTGACATCAATGGCAGCACTGGACTTTATTCAGTTAAAGCGTCTCAAACTGTCGACAGTAGCTAGCCTGTTTAACACTTTACCTGTAAGACATGGCTGAGTTTAACTCCACCGGCTGGCCGGAGTGTTTCTGTGTGGAGTTTGCATATTGTCCCTGTGTGCAGGTTGTCTCAGGTACTCTGGCTTCCTTCCACAGTCCAGAAACATGCAGATAGTGGGGTTAGGTAACTGGCCTTTCTAAATGGCCCATATGTGTGAATGAGTCTCTCTGTGTTAGCCCTGCATCAGCTTGACAGTCTGTCCAGGGTGTACCCCTATGGCAGGGGTGTCCAGCTCCAGGCCTCGAGGGCCGGTGTGCTGCAGGTTTTAGATCTCACCCTGGGTCAGCACACCTGAATCGAATGATTACTTCATTCCCAGGCCTCTGGAGAACTTTATGACATGTTGAGGAGGTCATTTAGCCATTTGAATCAGCTGTGTTGGATCAAGGACACATCTAAACCTCCTTGACGTTCCCCACCCCTGCCCTATGGTATCTGGGATAGTGCAAAATGCTAACTCTTGCCTCATTATTCTTCTCATTTCAGGATATTGACACCTGAAGGTCTGTACAACACGCCTGCAAGAAAGCTTTACATGTTAAACATGAGAAAAGCACAATGCATCAAGCATGACGACACATAGGTGACTTTAGTGGGATGTCCTGTAAAATGCTGAAGTGACCTAAATGGTGACTGCACGTAAATTTTTGAGCTTCAACATAATCAGGAACTTACTACTGGACATTATGTTGAAGCTCAAAAATTTACGTGCAGTCACCAAGTTCCTGATTTACACTTTACACTTCCAGTGTCTTACCCAGCTACACTATAGCATGTGCTGCTAGAGCGATCTATCCGTCATCCATCCCTCTGTGTACTCTTAAATCATTGCACACTCTTCAGCCTCTGCTGTTGCAACATGAACTCTCCACCAAAAGACAGAATTACTGCTGCAACTGTTGAAAGAAAGGGAAGCAGCATCTAAAAACAGGAAGATAATTAAAAGAACATTTAACAGATGAAAGCTGTTCTTTGTTTTTCCTCTTTTTAAGACTCAGTTTAACTCAGCAATGAAATCAGGTCTGCACTTCTGAGAAAAAGCTTCTGGTGCGTGATCCATCAGTGGGATGTAGTTTCCTTGTAAATTTCTTTCTTGCAACACAACTAGAAAGTGTGTTTTGTTGAACCCTGTACTGACCCACCGTTACACAACAGACAGGCTCTTCTGCTTTGTGCTATGGTTGTTAAAGACAGCGCACACTTCCTTCCAACATACGGGACACACATTTGGAGCTGAGGGTCTGAGCACGAGGTAACAACTCACACGTAGATTAGTTCTTACCTGCAAACTGTGAAGCAGACTCTGTTTTGTTTATACGATAGTTCACTTGCACATTTCAAGCATCTGACATGCTGATATGAAGATGACTTTAAAGAGCTGCAAAGAACTCTGACACTTACAGGCTTAAATAATGTTGATGCTTTAAAGAGAACAGAGACAGTGAGTATTTGTGTTGGTGTGTCTCTGACAACAAAAGCTGTTTCAAAACGACTGATCAACAAACAGATTTTCTTTTTCATCTGAAAAGTCATATCACTGATGAAGAGTCGTTTCCTCGGGCACAGGAGGTTATAAATACTTTTCTGTTTTCTTGCAGATCATGAGAGCTGCGGTGGGTGCCATTCTTCTGTTGCTGACTCTGTGTCAGGGTATGTTTCTTTATTCTTGGCATACATGCAACTTATGCATTTTATTAATTCCACTTAAAGACTGAAGCACAACAGTAATCAGGTTATTTATTACAAAACAGAGAAATAATCATTTAAAGAAATACAAACAAGTACCAACTTTTTATTGTGACTTTGAAGCTTTAACAGGAGTAAAAAATGTCTCTTTTCCATTTTCACCTTTTTAGTTAACATTTTATTTTTATTATTGAAGAGTCCACATTAGTTATTTAAATCCTGTATAATGTGTTAGATATACTGTAAAAATGTTTTGTATCTCAAGCCAGAATGATCTCTTACATTATTTTCATGTGTGTGTGTGTCGTTTCCAGGAGAGGCGCTGCGATGCAACTTTTGTTTCTCAGACGACAGTGTCCTCTGCACTCCAACAAGCATCCAGACCTGCTCGGGACGGGCTAATGCCTGTGGTGCCGTGATATTCCAAGGCGCTCTGAGTAAGTACTCTGTGGAAGGTGTAGTGTGTCACATTATACAAGAGATTACTCCCATCAGAACAGAAGTTATCACCACAGGATAAGAGTTACTTGAAACAACCCACAGCAGTAACCGAGCCACAGATCCTCCGAGAGGTTCGACAGGTCATCCGTCTATACCTGTATTTGAGACTTTTAAACACTGCATAAAGATAAGGAATGATAACACACACAAAAATTACATATGCTGCATGTGCATCTGATTGTTTTTATTATTTTATTCATTGTCTTACGTGAATATATAAACACATGTCAAACATATGGCCTGGGGACCAGAATCGGTCTCCAAAAGACTCCAATCCGGTCCACTGGACAGTTTTGTAAATTTTGATGGAGGGCACTGATTTTGGACTTTTTACTGTATTTTCGTAGCTTTTACTGTTTAAATTCACACTACACCAAAGTAAGCATCATTTCATCAATAACAGTTAAAATATAGATAAAAGGGGCTGTAAGTGGCCCACAGTGTAAATGGAGTTTGACATCCCTGATCTAAACTAATGTATCATTATATGCCTGCTCAGTAAGTATGTTCACACGCTCACTTTAAGCGTCTGTGTTTCATTATTGTAGGGTCTTCGTTCCGTCAGTGCATGAACATGGCGGTGTGTCAGGGCTACGTCACAACACCTGGTGTGATCGCCCGATGCTGCAGCACCGACCTTTGCAACTGATCCTCTTCCTTTAAGTCCACAACCACATGATCGCTGATTCCTGAATCAAGACTGGAGGTTGTTAGCTTCACATCCTTCTTACACTGCTTCCAATCAAGTGCACTTCTGTTTGCTTTGTCTGTGATGGTATTTGGTGTCTTCTGTGAGGTCCAAAATAAACCAGTGAGCTTTGACTCTGAATGACACTAGATGGCAGTGGTACACTATAAACACCGCGAGCAGCCACTCATCAGTCTGGAAATCTGATACAGGGACAACCACATTTAATAAAGAGGAAAAAACAAAAAGCCCACACTCGCTCTTTCTTGTTACATAAACTGAATCACATAGAATGACATATTTGAAGCCTGTATCTCTATACACTGATCTCAATTAGTACCTATTGAACAGGAAATAATCCAGCCATTCCCAATCACAGTGCAGTGGATTCTCCTGTGGGAATAGTTCCTCCCTTCTGAGACTGTAAAATAAATCTGTATGAGCTTTGTGCAGTTGGACTTTTGTCCTTTTTTTAACTCGCTCAGCCTGTGTCAGGTGGCTATGAGTCCAGTCATCAACTCTGGAAAAACCCCTCAGATCTTGACACAGATAATGTGTCAGGGCTCTGTGTGCGGGCAGGCGGGGATGAGGATCCAAATGCAGGACTCTGAGACAGAATTGTAACTGGAAACCTCAGCTTTATTGCGGCACGAAACAAAAACAGAAACCAAACCGTGAACACACAAACTGGACCACACAGGCCATTCTGAGGGTTCGACACGACACTGACACAAAGAAACACTGAGCTTAAATACACTGAGCAAGCAATGAGACCTAACGAGACAGCAAAGCCAGAAACACTGACATCAGACATGAACCTTCAAAGTAAAACAGGAAACACTTAAATAAGACACGGATTAGAGAGAGAGAGAAAGACTAGACACTGAACTAAAGCTGCAATAATAACAAAATACAACCAGAACATTAATCATAATACAGAAATATACCAGAATAACTGAAACAGATTTATCATAATAATCAACAAAGCACCAGAGAACAGAAAACAATCCATCATTCAAAAATAAACCAAAACATAAGAAACTCAAAATGAACCGTGACACAATGATTTATCACACTGAGGTAATTCTGTGTCCCTGCTGTTTGCAACAGGGATTTGCAGCTGTGTGACCGAAGACATAAGTTGTCTTTCTGGCCTAAAGAAAAACGTTTCTTCATTTTAGGAATAATTTGAATAAGCACTGTGAGTGCATGTAATGGTGAGAAACGCATTGTCAGTGAATAAGTTCATGAAGAAAGCTGCAATTATAAAAGATGACACAGACAAAGATATCTTTGCATGAATACTGTAAAATTCAGTATGCCTGTTGTTTGATCTTCTTTTTAGATGATAGTCTGTGGTCCCAGGACGCCTGTATACCTGCATCTCTACCAACTTGCATTGCAGTTTCTGTGCGCTCCAGCCTCTTCTGTTCCATGTGAGGATTTTCTCTAAGGCAGGAGAAATGACCTCCTAGAAAAGAAACAGACTCGGCCATCGCACAGAGGAACACATTCCCTTCTTAAATAAAAACCAAACAGGGTAACCTTTAATGCATCATGTTTTTACTTTACAAGTTCATTAGCATTTTCCCTTTCCAGTTCCCAATCAATTCTACCCCCACGTCATTATCCCATAATTTTGTCACCCACTAAAAATACATGATCAAAGCAACACAAGGGTGGCCCAATATGAGACAGAATTATCAACTCCACTCTGTAGAGTGGGCAGTAATCACGAAGCACTTTAATTTGTAGATTCAAGCTGTTCTTTATATTTGTCACCAACAGATGTCACTATTTTAACATATTAATCCCAAGGAGTCGTCTGGTACAACTCACTCTCCTGCTCCAGAACAATAACAGACTCCTGCTCCCCTTCCCGCACACACTCAAGGACTTTTCCTGCAGCACAACCAGAACATGTCTCGAATTTAATGCATATATATATATATATATATATATATATATATATATATATATATATATATATATATATATATATATATATATATATATATATATATATATACATACCTCCCCGGCTTGGACAGTCTTGGTCGTTGTGTCCTTGGGTAAGACACTTCACCCGTTGCCTACTGGTGGTGGTCAGAGGTTCCCGGTGGCGCCAGTGTCCGGCAGCCTCACCTCTGTCAGTGCGCCCCAGGGCAGCTGTGGCTTCAATGTAGCTGCCATCACCAGTGCGCTATACAAATACAGGCCATTTACCATTTAAGTTGTTACTGAATAGCTGGAAGAACGTTTGGAAAGAGGAGCTTTGCTTCATCTGTTGCAGTTGGATTTAGAGTAAACCATTTAACCAAAACTGGCTGCAGTATCTTTGGACTTGCACAAAGCATTTGACACATTCACTGCTTATTAAAAAGCTTCTACACCATCAGTTAATCATAAGTGTCTTAAACTGGATAAAATTGTATTTAGCCATTCACACTAAATATTCAGTCAATCAATACTTTAGTTAGATAGCCCTTTTAAAAGACCAGAGGTACTCCAAAGTGCTTCTGAAAAGTAAAATATGAAATAATAGAATGACATACAAACGCAATAAAAGTACAAAGTGTACATCCGATAAATCACTAACTAATCATTGCGCAAATATCAGCTGGAAGACTGTTCCAGATGTTCGGTGCAGCAATGACAAAAGCACGATCACGTCTGGTTTTCAGCCGGGACCGAGGTTGCACCAAGAGCATTTGACTCGATGACTGAAGTGCTCAACTAGGAGTATACAGGCTGAGTGGCTTTTGAATGTAAACAATAAAATCTTAAAATCAATCCGATATTTGATTGGCAGCCAGGATCGGGGTAATAGAATCAAACCTTGTAGTACCAGTTAAAAGGTGTGCCGCTGCATTTTGGGCAAGTTGTAGTTTATGAAGAAGGGCAGATTGGAGGCCCAGGTAAAAGGAGTTGCAGTAGTCTAATCTTGAGGTAACAAATGCATGTATAAGTTTTTCAAGATCCGTTCGCGGTATGTAATGCTTAGCTTTAGAGATTTGTCGTAGTTGGTAAAAGCTAGACTATACTACAGAGGACACTTGTTTATCAAGTTTGAAGGAACTGTCCAAAAGGACACCCAAGTTACGTACTGTATCAGAGAGGGAGGTAGCAAAGGGCCCAAATATATCGGTTAATTGTCCCCGAGGGATGTGGCTATGAAAGATAATAATTTCTGTTTTCTTTTCATTTAACAAAAGGGAGTTACTGGATAGCCAGCCTTTAACCTTCCTCATACAATCAAGAAAGCAGCATAGTGAAGATGGGGTATCGTCCGTCAGACGAAAATAGATTTGAATATCATCAGCATAAAGATGAAAAGAAATTTTATTTTTGTCAAATATAGAGCCCAAGGGTAACATGTACAATGAGAACAACATAGGGCCAAGAACAGAGCCCTGGGGCACACCACAATGAAAAGGGGTAACAGAGGAAGAGTAGCTCCCCATCGTAACAGAAAGGGAACTTTTGATACGATTTAAACCATTCAAGGGCGTTCCCTTTAATGCCTACTAAATATTCCAGTCTTGTTAGCAGAATGCTGTGGTCCACTACATCAAAGGCAGAAGACAAATCCAGTAAAACCAAGACCACAGGGCGCCCTGAATCCACAATTAAAAGAAGGTCATTAAAATCTCTCAGCAGAGCAGTTTCTGTACTATGACATGATGATGTGGTTTAGACCCAGACTGAAATCTGTCGCTAATGTGATTAGCATCTAGATAGGCCTCTAATTGCTGAAGAACGACTTGTTTGCCATAAAAGGTCATTTAGAGATCGGCCTATAATTTGCAAAGTCTTTGTGGTCAAGGCCACTTTTCTTAATGACAGGTTCCACAACCGCATGTTTAAAAGCAGTCCGAACGTGACACGATAGCAATGATGAGTTTATTAGAGATAGAATGCAAGGCCCGATTACATCAACGCCATCCTTAATAATACGAGATGGAAGAATGTCATGTAAAGAGTTTGAGCTTCTGAACTGATCTATTATTTCCTTTAGTGTTAAGAGTAGATAGGTTCAAACTGGTAAAAGGCCGAAGAGCATCTTAAAGTTGGAACTTGGCTAACCGCCGGTAAATGCAGGGCCTTTAATGATGCAATTTTATCTGTGAAATAATTCAAAAATCGCTCACAGAGAGCTGTGGAGGCCTCCCTCAGCACATCTGACCGAGGGTTGACCACTGAATTAAAGATTTTAAATAAAACTCGAGGATTGTGACCATTGGCCACAATGATGTCCGATAAGAAGGCCGCTTTAGCCATCTGAACAGATTTTTGATATGCTGTGCGACTTCGACATAGAATGTCAAAGGAAACATGGAGCCTATCTTTTTTCCATCCCCTCTCTGCTCGACGACAGGCACGTCGCCATCGTCGTCGACGATCCCACACTCTGCTTCAAGAAGTGCATGTGATGGGCAATACACTTAAATATACCTTGTGAAAAATTCATGATTCACTTATGAGAGAGACCACAAGTGTATACTTGAATGCTATTATATTTTCTCATATACTGCAACTTATTACACCTCATGTTGGTCTCAACACTGAAATCTATCAAATCTCTTTACAAACAAGCTTTAAGAGATCATTTTAAGCTCTGCTTCCTCTCGATCTGCATTTTCACTTCAAGCTACCAGTTAATGGAATACACTTCCCGAGTACTTGAAATCTAGGAAACACTTTTGTTCTTTGTTGTTTTTGAAAAACCAGATTTGCCAACACGAATTATTTCAGCATCTCATTTTTGTTTGTTCTGGGGTCTCTTTTAAGATGTAAAGCTTTGACACATTATTTAATCATATTTATGTATGTCCTATTGTCTTCTTCTTATTGAATAGTTAACTGCATGTGGATTAGTATAAAGTGGTGCAATAAGCCTCAAGGGTGGGCCGTGACCACCTCCAAGGAAAGTGGGTTGCAGTGTTACATACTTAGTAGCTTCTTGCCTCCTGTCATCCTATCTATTATTGTACGATCGACTGTGCAATATAAAGCGCTTTGAGGCGACTGCTGTTGTGATTTGGCGCTATATAAATAAAATGGAATTGAATCGCCCTAAAATCTCATCCCCAACCCCATTAATCAACTGAAAACGCAGACATTTTTCATTCATTAGAAAGCCTGACTCTTAGCCTTGTACACTGGAAACTGGAAAACTCAAAAAACAGTTTAATTTGCTGATATCTCAATTGTCCGCTTGACTCTAACGTGCTAGTTTTAATTTGCTCTCACAAACTTTTTAATTTCATGCTAAATTAATAAAATAATTATAGTGGATGATTTAAACATTTTGTAGATGCTTAAATCAACAACTTCTGCACTGCATTTCATTCATTATTTACCTCAACTCACTCCTCTCAAAATGTAAATGATCCAACCCATCGCTTGACACATGGCATAGAAATGGAAAATTTAAGCCTATTTCCCTGAAAACATTAGTTTGTTCAATTTTTTCTTAATAGCATAATTTACAAAAATGAATTAAACAGCATTGAGGAACAAATTTCATTAAAGTAGACGTCTTTCTGAAGGTGCTGTACAACAGTTTAAGGAAGTTACTGATTCACTGTTCTTGCACTTCATTAGCACGTGCCAACACAGTGCAGAGCAGTTAGCTGAACTCTTCTCCCACACACATTGTTGAGGCCAGCCTCCCTTGTGTGTACTTGACTGTGCCCTTTTGTCAGATGAGATGCAGCACGATCAGAGATGGACAGTAACACGTTAGTGTAATCTGACTACTACTTTCCAGATTACTGATACTTTCCCATAAGCATGCTGCATTACTGCGTTACTAAAACGTGATTTTGTTTTATTTATTTTTTACTATGTTTTACTTGCTTTTATTTGAAAGAGTGAGTGTAAACAGAAAAAAATGTTTTATTTTATATGCTGGTTAGAAAATAGATTTAAATGTTAAACAGATTTCTTTAAGTCAAAGACTGTTGCATATAATTTAATTTTTGCCTGATGCAATAAAGTTAAAAGATTAAAAGTAATAAAACAATTTTTAATAAGAGACGTTTTCATTTGATTCAATTTTATATGATAGATAATGCACAATTGGGCTGAAAGCTCTATTCCTTTATAACGTATTGAGGTTGTGCATCATGTTTTTAAAAAGTACTGTTTTATTATATAGCCAATGTTGGTAGCTTAACTTGCTGCCTTCTACTGGTCTGATGATCCCCCTGCGCTGAAGATCCTGAAGCTCCCTCTTTAACGGGTTCATCATTGTAGTAGGCACACGTCGTTTTGGTAACTACACTAGTTTCACAGTTTCATCCGAGCCTGAACTCGCCCTCCAAACAGCCATTTCCTGTGAAGACTTCGGCATATTCTGCTTTTATCTGATCCACGTTCCACTCCTTGGCTGTTGGGTGCTCTGAAGTAACGATGCTGTCCAGTTTCAAGACTCAGTGCTGAGTGAGATGGAGGGGGAGACTTGTTTTCCTGCTCCTGTTCCTGATGCCGGCTCTTTTACCTCGAGGCCGTCGCTTAGGGTCGCATCCTTTGTTCTCTCGTAGGATCTCCTTTGGCCAGGTTGGGTCCGGAGTTAAACATGGTGAAATGTTCGTGTATTGTAGACCAATAGAAACCAAAGTGTCTCTACTGTAGCGGATTTGTGTGTTTTGCATGATGCCCATGTAAGATTATCACAGATATAAGTGACGAAAAACTGCAAAAAGTGGAGAAGTTGGGGCAGAGCATCCAGCACGGCAGCCGACCTCACCGGCGCCATTTTAAGACATCTCTGGGAGGTTCAATCCGTCCGTGCAGCTTACTCCACTGCCACCATGTTATATTCTGGTCCCATTCAGACTACAGAATATCTATTTCCTACCCAACGGGGTAGTAAGATTTATTAACATGTCATGTGACTCAGATTGAGTCTCCTGCCATGCACAACATACAGCCTAACGTTTCGGCCCACACAGTCATTCCTTGTGTCACACTAAAACACTCGTGTAGTAACACAGCACTGTGGAACACAACTCATACTGTAAACAATAATTCACATTATTACAGTAAGTAATAAAGTAACTAATTACTTTTCAAACCAAATAATCAGTAAAGTAATGGGATTACTTTCTTGAAGAAGTAATCAGTAATTAGTAACTAATTACTTTTTTCAAGTAACTTGACCAATACTGAACACGATCTATTTGGCTGTATAGCTGTTTGGACAAAGATGGGTGTAAGAGGTGTAAGAAACAAAAAATGCCACCCCACAGTACAACACAATGATATTAAGCTGTGTAAATGTTTTTTTTAATGTTCTGGAACTGCGACTCTCATCAAGGTGGAAGGAGTCATGAAGAAAAAAGGATTTTAAAAGAAAATATCTAGTAATCAGAAATAAATCTAGGTCTGGGTCATTGCTCTGTCTTCAAGCACAACAACAACCAGATCAAACCAAACCAACGTGAAGCTTTCTGTCAAGGAGAGGTAGGAAGAAAGCGAACCCAAGTGCAGTGCTCTTCAGGGCAAACTACAGTGGTTTTATTTACAGTGAAACAATACAAGCAATAATACTAATACTATAATACTTCTGCACCGTATATATATATATATATTAGGGGTGCAACGATACACAAAATTCACGGTTCGGTTCGATACTTTGGTGTCACGGTTCGATATTTTTTCGATACAAAAAAATGTTCATGCATTTTTAATTTGTCATTTATTAAAATTATAAATATATATTTTAACTCAAAAGTACAGTTTTTAAATTTAACCCTAACCCTTGTGCGTGTTTTTTATTTTGACAGCGAATGCACACCTGCGGACCACTTATGTGCAGCCCTGGTTATTTAGCTCATCATATTGCAGCCACAGAAATTATTTTGTCCATGAAACCATAAAGCTGCACTTTCTTTTTGCCTTATAGTCTGATTTGTCATAACTTCTCCGTTTTGTGGTAAGCTTTTCTTTGGCTGTCACTTCTTCACCCTGACCTGTCTTATTTGGCTCAGCAGAACTGAAATGCTTTTACACACGCACTCACATAATTTCAGCGATTCTCTGCGCGATCAACCTCTCACATGTTTAAGCTGCGGGAGATTTCACTTGTCATGTTTGCATAGTAAGCTAACGATTAATAAGACGATGTCAGAGGAATTGGTGCACAAATTATCATCACTCACAGATCAGTGCTGTCGCTCTCTATACACAGTTCGCACGATTGCAAAGTGAAAGCAAAAAAACAAGCGCAAATTCAAACGCGATTTCAATATGTCACATATTGACAGTGGCTCACCGATGCCAATGACATAATTACCCAGCTACATTTCTGAAAGAATGCAAAAACATTGACATATATTTTTCCTACAATAGCCCGACAGGCAGGGAAGAGATAGAATTTTGGTAGCCCGACTGAAAAAAATCGCTAGCTCCGGGACGTCGGGCTAGCGATATTGCAAGCCCTGTATCTGATTGAGGAATCACTCATCTTTGGAAAAGAGAGTTTATTACAGAGAAATGTCTCTTTCCAAAATAAAAGCTATACTATCCGCTTCTTCTGGGCTATATTCTCAGCAGCATATTAAACAGCTGTCTAAATGACTCGGCTAAAGTTAGTAGCATGCTTGCTTTTTTTTGTCTGCTTCCACTTGTCTTTGCACTAGGATGATGTCGGCGTAAATGTGCAGTCATATTCGTTGTGTTCCCACTAGTGCTTTCAGGTTAATCTCGTTGAAATGACCTTAACGCCACAACACGGAAAATCTCCGTTAACGAGCTACCGCCGATCACTCCGTGCATGGGGCTAGACGGCCAACATGTTAACGAGCTAACTGCGCTAACACACTAGTTCACACCAATGTAATTGAGCATTGCATGGCACATCCAACATACTGTTTTACTTTAGTCCATGACTCGCTTACCTTCAGGGTCATACGTCACATGAAAACCAAAATAATTCCAAACGCCAGATCTGAATGAGGTTCAATTTGCCTGTTGCAAGGAGAGCTTAACTTCTGTCTCGCTAGCTTGCCCTGCTCTCTTCCTTCTGACTATGCTGTCTGTGTTGAGCGCTCAGTGGATCTGCGCTGGACAGTGCAGCCTAGGCGGAGTAGTCGAACACAGATTCACTGAGCGCTCAACACAGACAGCATCGTCAGAAGGAAAACAAATGTTGTATTGTTCGATACATATGCGTACCGAACCGAAAGCACTGTATCGAACGGTTCAATATCGATACGAATATCGTTGCACCCCTAATATATATATATATATATATATATATATGTACACAGTGTTACTTACTTTTGGTGGGGATTTCATGTTTCATGTGAAGCGAAAATTTTCAACAAGCACATGAAATTCCCACCAAAAGTAAGTAACACTGTATATATGTATATATACATATATAAAAAAAAAGAACACCCAGCACGCCCCTGCGGGCGGTTTATCCTTCAAGCTCGGGTCCTCTACCAGAGGCCTGGGAGCTTGAGGGTCCTGCGCAGTATCTTAGCTGTTCCCAGGACTGCGCTCTTCTGGACAGAGATCTCCGATGTTGTTCCCGGGATCTGCTGGAGCCACTCGCCTATCTTGGGAGTCACCGCACCTAGTGCTCCGATTACCACGGGGACCACCGTTACCTTCACCCTCCACATCCTCTCGAGCTCTTCTCTGAGCCCTTGGTATTTCTCCAGCTTCTCGTGTTCCTTCTTCCTGATATTGCTGTCATTCGGAACCGCTACATCGATCACTACGGTAGTCTTCTTCTGTTTGTCTACCACCACTATGTCCGGTTGGTTAGCCACCACCATTTTGTCCGTCTGTATCTGGAAGTCCCACAGGATCTTAGCTCGGTCATTCTCCACCACCCTTGGGGGCATCTCCCATTTTGACCTCGGGACTTCCAGGTTATACTCGGCACAGATGTTCCTGTACACTATGCCGGCCACTTGGTTATGGCGTTCCATGTATGCCTTGCCTGCTAGCATCTTGCACCCTGCTGTTATGTGCTGGATTGTCTCTGGGGCATCTTTACACAGCCTGCACCTGGGGTCTTGCCTGGTGTGATAGACCCCAGCCTCTATGGATCTTGTACTCAGAGCTTGTTCTTGTGCTGCCATGATTAGTGCCTCTGTGCTGTCTTTCAGTCCAGCTTTGTCCAGCCACTGGAAGGATTTCTGGATATCAGCCACCTCCTCTATCTGCCGGTGGTACATACCGTGCAGGGGCCTGTCCTTCCATGATGGTTCCTCGTCTCCCTCTTTCTTCGGTTTCTGCTGCCTGAGGTATTCACTGAGCACTCGGTCAGTTGGGGCCATCTTCCCAATGTATTCTTGGATGTTCCTTGTCTCATCCTGGACTGTGGTGCTGACACTCACCAGTCCCCGGCCCCCTTCCTTCCGCTTAGCGTACAGCCTCAGGGTGCTGGACTTGGGGTGAAACCCTCCATGCATGGTAAGGAGCTTTCTTGTCTTGATGTCAGTGGCTTCTATCTCCTCCTTTGGCCAGCCTATTACCCCAGCAGGGTACCTGATCACGGGCAGGGCACAGGTGTTGATGGCCCGGATCTTGTTCTTACCATTCAGCTGACTCCTCAGGACTTGCCTGACCCTCTGCAGGTACTTGGTGGTTGCAGCTTTTCTAGCGGCCTCTTCATGGTTCCCATTTGCCTGCAGGATCCCCCAGGTACTTGTAACTGTCCTCTATGTCTGCAATGTTGCCTTCTGGTAGTTCAATCCCCTCTGTTCTGACTACCTTCCCTCTCTTTGTCACCATCCGACTACACTTCTCCAGTCCGAACGACATTCCAATGTCATTGCTGTATAGCCTGGTAGTGTGGATCAGTGAATCGATGTCTCGTTCACTCTTGGCATACAGCTTGATGTCATCCATGTACAGGAGGTGGCTGACAACTGCTCCGTTCCGTAGTCGGTATCCGTAGCCAGTCTTGTTAATGATCTCACTGAGGGGGTTCAGGCCTATGCAGAACAGCAGTGGGGACAGAGCATCTCCTTGGTAGATCCCGCACTTGATGGTGACTTGTGCTATGGGCTTGGAGTTGGCCTCTAGTGTTGTACGCCACATCCCCATTGAGTTCCTGATGAAGGCTCTTAGGGTCCCATTGATCTATACAATTCTATACAATACAATTGTATAGAATTGTTGCATACAATTCTAAGCATTCCAGTATCCAGCTGTGGGGCATTGAGTCATAGGCCTTCTTGTAATCAATCCAGGCAGTGCACAGGTTGGTCAGTCTGGTCTTGCAGTCTCGGCTGATTGTTCTGTCTACCAGTAGCTGGTGTTTTGTGCCTCTGGTATTCTTGCCAATCCCTTTCTGTGCCCCACTCATGTATTGACCCATGTGCCTGTTCATCTTAGCCGATATGATGCCTGACAGGAGCTTCCATGTAGTACTGAGGCAGGTTATTGGTCGGTACTTGGAGGGGACCGGTCCCTTCTTGGGGTCCTTGGGGATCAGGACCGTCCGGCCTTCGGTTAGCCATTCCGGGTGTCTCTCGTTAACTAGCAGCTGGTTCATTTGTGCTGCCAGACGCTCGTGGAGTGCAGTCAGCTTCTTCAGCCAGTAGGCGTGAACCATGTCGGGCCCTGGTGCTGTCCAACTCTTCATACTGGAGACCCTTTCTTGGATATCTGCCACTGTGATGGTTACTGGACCCTGTTCAGGGAGGTCGCTGTGGTCTGCCCTCAGATCCTCTAGCCACTGAGCATTGCCGTTATGGGTTGCGTCCTTCTCCCATATGCTCTTCCAGTATTGCTCCGTCTCCAGCCTTGGTGGTGCTGTTCTCTTATTGTTCCCTTGCCACTGAGAGTACACCTTTGCTGGTTCTGTGGAGAACAGCTGGTTTATTCTCCTGCCTTCTATCTCTCTGGTGTACCTCCTCAAGCGGCTGGCCAAGGCTGTGAGTCTTTGCTTGGCAGTTTCCAAGGCCTCAGGTATGGACAGTTTGCTGTATTTCTTATGCACCTTCTTTGTCGCACCTTGCTGCAACTCCGTTAGTTGGCTAACCTCCCTCCGTGCTACTTTGATCTTGCCCTCTAGCCTCCTTCTCCATGGAGGGTACTGCCCCTTGTGGCTGTTCAACTTGTAGCCAAGCATCTCACTGATCACTGTTGCCGTATTGTAGATCAGCTTGTTAGTGTCGGTAATCATGGTTGTAGGTATTGCCCGTAGTGCTGCATTAACATCATCTAGCAGACCTTCTGAGGGTACTTCACGTAATATATATATATATATTAGGGGTGCAACGATACACAAAATTCACGGTTCGGTTCGATACTTTGGTGTCACGGTTCGATATTTTTTCAATACAAAAAAAATGTTCGTGCCTTTTTTAATTTGTCATTTATTAAAATTATAAATATATATTTTAACTCAAAAGTACAGTTTTTTAATTTAATGTTGCAAAAACAAAAAAGTAATAAAATAATAAATCTATCTGCTGGAGGAATCACTCATCTTTGGAAAAGAGAGTTTATTACAGAGAAATGGCTCTTTCAAAATAAAAGCTCTACTATACGCTTCTTCTGGGCTATATTCTCAGCAGCATATTAAACATATCAGGTCCCCATAAGGAGAATCCTGTGCTAACGGCTGTCTAAATGACTCGGCTAAAGTTAGTAGCATGCTTGCTTGTTTTTGTCTGCTTCCACTTGTCTTTGCACTGGATTAGTGCAGGATGATGTCGGTGTAAATGTGCAGTCATATTCGTTGTGTTCCCACTAGTGCTGTCAGCGTTAATCTGAAATGACGTTAACACCACAACATGGCAAATCTCCGTTAACGAGCTACCGCCGATCGCCCCGTGCGTGGGGCTGGACGGCGTCAACACGTTAACGAGCTAACTGCGCTAACACACTAGTTCCCACCCATGTAATTGAGCATTGCGTGGCACATCCGACACACTGTTTTACTTTAGTCCATGACGCGCTTACCTTCAGGGTCATACGTCACATGAAGACCAAAATAGTTCCAAACGCCAGATCTGAATGAGGGTGGGGGAGGTTCAATTTGCCATGTTGGAAGGAGAGCTTAACTTCTGTCTGGCTAGCTTGCCCTGCGCTCAGTGAATCTGCGTTCGACTACTCCGCCTAGGCTGCACTGTCGAGCGCAGATCCACTGAGCGCTCAACACAGACAGCATCGTCAGAAGGAAAGTTGATAACATAAATTAAAAAATTTGTATTGTTCGATACATATGCGTACTGAACCGAAAGCACTGTATCGAACAGTTCAATATCGATACGAGTATCGTTGCACCCCTAATATATATACACATAGGTCCCTCATCCTATTCATGTAGCCCCTTCCGCCGGGGTTACTTGCGTAGTAGCATTCCAACAACGCCCTGTTTTCGTCCCTTGCCCACCGATGCCTTCTTGTTCCAGTCAAGGTGCCCTGGTTCCTCAACACCTGACGCGGACCTTGTTGATCCGGGCGACGTCCGAGCCGGCATGCCTTCATATTTATCTGTCTCGCTCATGTCTGCGGTAGGCTCGCTTAGCATTGGGGGTCTAGCCTTAGGACCCTTACTGGATACAGACGCCCCCAGGCAGGAATCGAACTTGCGATCCTCTGTTCCAAAGGCGTGTAGTCTAACCACTACGCTATCCAGCTGCTAATCCAGCGGGATCTACCAGGGAGATGCTCTGTCCCCACTGCTGTTCTGCATAGGCCTGAACCCCCTCAGTGAGATCATTAACAAGACTGGCTACGGATACCGACTACGGAACGGAGCAGTTGTCAGCCACCTCCTGTACATGGATGACATCAAGCTGTATGCCAAGAGTGAACGAGACATCGATTCACTGATCCACACTACCAGGCTATACAGCAATGACATTGGAATGTCGTTCGGACTGGAGAAGTGTAGTCGGATGGTAACAAAGAGAGGGAAGGTAGTCAGAACTGAGGGGATTGAACTACCAGAAGGCAACATTGCAGACATAGAGGACAGTTACAAGTACCTGGGGATCCCGCAGGCGAATGGGAACCATGAAGAGGCCGCTAGAAAAGCTGCAACCACCAAGTACCTGCAGAGGGTCAGGCAAGTCCTGAGGAGTCAGCTGAACGGTAAGAACAAGATCCGGGCCATCAACACGTACGCCCTGCCCGTGATCAGGTACCCTGCTGGGGTAATAGGCTGGCCAAAGGAGGAGATAGAAGCCACTGACATAAAGACAAGAAAGCTCCTTACCATGCATGGAGGGTTTCACCCCAAGTCCAGCACCCTGAGGCTGTACGCTAAGCGGAAGGAAGGGGGCCGGGGACTGGTGAGTGTCAGCACCACAGTCCAGGATGAGACAAGGAACATCCAAGAATACATTGGGAAGATGGCCCCAACTGACCGAGTGCTCAGTGAATACCTCAGGCAACAGAAACCCAAGAAAGAGGAGGGAGACGAGGAACCATCATGGAAGGACAGGCCCTTGCACGGTATGTACCACCGGCAGATAGAGGAGGTGGCTGATATCCAGAAATCCTACCAGTGGCTGGACAAAGCTGGACTGAAAGACAGCACAGAGGCACTAATCATGGCAGCACAAGAACAAGCTCTGAGCACAAGATCCATAGAGGCTGGGGTCTATCACACCAGGCAAGACCCCAGGTGCAGGCTGTGTAAAGATGCCCCAGAGACAATCCAGCACATAACAGCAGGGTGCAAGATGCTAGCAGGCAAGGCATACATGGAACGCCATAACCAAGTGGCCGGCATAGTGTACAGGAACATCTGTGCCGAGTATAACCTGGAAGTCCCGAGGTCAAAATGGGAGATGCCCCCAAGGGTGGTGGAGAATGACCGAGCTAAGATCCTGTGGGACTTCCAGATACAGACGGACAAAATGGTGGTGGCTAACCAACCGGACATAGTGGTGGTAGACAAACAGAAGAAGACTACCGTAGTGATCGATGTAGCAGTTCCGAATGACAGCAATATCAGGAAGAAGGAACACGAGAAGCTGGAGAAATACCAAGGGCTCAGAGAAGAGCTCGAGAGGATGTGGAGGGTGAAGGTAACGGTGGTCCCCGTGGTAATCGGAGCACTAGGTGCGGTGACTCCCAAGCTAGGCGAGTGGCTCCAGCAGATCCCGGGAACAACATCGGAGATCTCTGTCCAGAAGAGCGCAGTCCTGGGAACAGCTAAGATACTGCGCAGGACCCTCAAGCTCCCAGGCCTTTGGTAGAGGACCCGAGCTTGAAGGATAAACCGCCCGCATGGGCGTGCTGGGTGTTTTTTTTTTATATATATACAGTGTTACTTACTTTTGGTGGGGATTTCATGTGAAACAACAATTTTCAACAAGCCTCAGTCACATGAAATCCCCACCAAAATAAGGAAGTAACACACTGTTACTTCCTTATTTTGGTGGGGATTTCATGTGAAACAACAATTTTCAACAAGCCTCAGTCACATGATATCCCCACCAAAACCTATTCCACAATACATCGTCTCCTTTGGCTGATTGTGCAATGGTTATAAAAGACAGCACCCACTGTAAAGCCAACACCTCCTTCCAAGATACAGGACACAGATTGGGAGCTGACGATCTAAGCACAAGGTAACAACTCACAAGTAAATTAAATCTGCAAACTTTGTAAATAGGGATGGGTATCGTTTAGGTTTTATCTGATACCGGTGCCAAATCGGTACTTTTGAAACGGTGCCGGTGCTCAAACGGTGCTCAAACCGGTGCTTAAAGAATGGAGAACACAAAATTGGTCCAAAAACCTCTCATGTTCAGCTGGTTTTTGTGAAAAGATAACAATGTTAGCCTTTTCTGCAGCTATGGGGCATATATGGCATCACTCTTGGCTGGAAGCAGTGCTTAATCAATGGGAAAAACACAAACTTTGTCCAAAAACCTCTCATGTTTAGCTGTTTTCCTCTTTTTCTTTTAAAAAAAACGCTATGCGTCGCCGGGTGTTTCATCGGATTCTTGGTGTTACCTCCTTTGACAGTATCACAGTATCAGCTTAAAGCACTTGTTGCTGCTGAGTTTGCATATTTTGCTGTGAAGTACAGCCAGACTTTTGACCGCTTCACCTTGGACATTTTTAATCTGTAGCTCTGCTCTAAAAGAACGTACGTACCTGGCCCCGCCTACTATCCTCGGAAACGTAAAATGATTGGCTAGAAGTGTATCACAGCTCAGGAAAAAAAAGCACCGAAATAAAGCACTGAAATGTGCACTGCTTTTCGGTCTGGTTACTACGGTACCCATCCCTACATGTAGATGTAGTCGGGCTCACCTCAGTGGACAGCCACCAAGGGTGACTTCAAAGGATTCGTTTGACAGTTGGGGTTTTCTTTGCAGCTTCTTTAGGGTCTTTACCTCACAATATAGTAGTGCCTTGAAGCAACTGCTGCTGTGATTTGGTTTTACATGAACTGAATTGAATTGAATTGAATTACACTTGCATTCCCCGGTTCGCTGTGTTTGGGTTTTCCCCAGTGGATGCATCCATGTACCTTCTGGTCACAGAACAGGTCCTGACTGTGTGGGGGGGCCACAGCCCCGTCCTCCAGGGCGTGAAGCAGGTGTGGAGGAGATCAAAACTCCAGACATCCAGAGGCCCCCAGAACACAAGAGACCAAGGAAGACCAACAGAGGGGCAGCCGCGCCACTGTCCCAGAAAGAGCTGAGGAGAGTCCCAGATGATTGATAGCAGTTCTACAATTCTTGGAAGTTTTTGGAAAGTTTCTGCTTGAATGTGTTTGCAGGATGTCAGAATAGCCTCCCGGAGCTGCTGTTTGGATGTGAACGGCCTCCCACCCTCATATTTGTTTGCTTGAGGATGTTCCAAAGGTTCCCAATAGGATTGAAGTCAGGGAGGAATGGGGACCACACCATGAGTTTCTCTCCCTTTATGCCGACAGCAGCCAATGATGCAGAGGTGTTCCTTGTAGCATGAGGTGGTGCATTGTGTTGCATGAAGATGGTTGTGTTGCAGAAGGCACAGTTCTTCTCTTTCTACCATGGAAGAAAGTGGTCAGTCAGAAACTCCACATCCTCTGCAGAGGTCATTTTCACTCCTTCAGGGACCCTAAAGGGGCCGACCAGCTCTCTCCCTGTGATTCCAGCTCAAACATGACTCCACCTCCTCACTGACGATGCAGCCTTGTTGGGACACGGTGGCCGTCCACCTCTGCATCCATCTGGACCATCCAGGGCTGCGCTGCACTCATCAGTGACCAAGACCGTTTGAAAACGAGTCTTCTTGTAGTTCTGGGCCCACTGCAGCGTTTCTGCTTGTGAGCATTGGTTGGAGGTGGTTTATGCACAGCTGCAGGTCTCTGGAGGATCCTACAGCTTGATGTTCGCAGGGCTCCAGAGGCACCAGCAGCTTCAAACATGTGTTTGCTGCTTTGTGATGGCCTTTTAGCAGCTGCTCTCTTAATCTGATGCATTTGTCTGAAACCTTCATCATTGTGCCTTTACCTGCACGGACCCATGTGTGCTCTGACTCACAAATCTCTTAACATGATGGTGATCACGCTGAAATATTTGTGAAATATCTCGTTACGTGTCCAAGGCATTCAACTATTTCACACTTTTCAGCAGCAGAGATCCTTTTTCATTCCTCTGTTTCTTGAAAATGGAGGCCTGCTTAATAATGTGGAACATCCTCCTTTAGTAGTTTTTCCTTTAATTGGGCTCAGCTGGCAAACTAACGATCACAGGGGTCCAAGGTTGATTTCAGTGAAACACAGAGTCCTGAGACACACTCCCATCCATGGTTTTTATCGAAGAACAGCTTATTTAATCTTTATGACACTTAAACACAATTTGCATAATAATTTGAAACACGGTGTAAACATACTTTTGTTTTCTTTAACTTCCAGACCAAAACATGAGAGCTGCACTGGGTGTCATTCTTTTCTTCCTGACTTTGTATCAGGGTATGTTTCTTTATTCTTTTTCATACCATTTGTTTATCAATTCAAGAATTCAAGAAGAATGACAAAAAAGACGTCAATAAGTGCTCAGAATGATCTCTTATATCTGCATTATTTTAATATGTGTGTGTGTGTGTGGTTTCCAGGAGAGGCACTGAGGTGTAACTTTTGTTTCTCATGGCAGAGTGACCTCTGTACTCCTACAAGCATCCAGACCTGTCCGGCAGGACAAAATGCCTGTGCTGATGTTATATTTCAAAGCGTCAGTAAGTACCCTATGGTAGCATCACAATATTTTTGCCAGCTTGAAGAAGTTTCCTTTCCAATAGCGATGCCACGGATTTCCTTTCCATAGCTGTAAACTTCAGGCTGGTATCAGCGATACTGATCTGATATCGAGACTTTGTACAAAAACGAAATGTGTTTGAAATTTAAATACAAAGTAGTGTATTTCAAACTATACATACATAATAAATACAAGACATCAGACTTCTTGTTCTTATTGTTTAATTATGAAAAATGATCATACAAGGAATAAAAAAAGTCAATTAAAAAAAGATCCCTCCCAGAATAGAAGATTGTCACCATAATAATGATCACTCGGAGCAACTTAAAGTGACTGGGAACAACCTTTACTGTAAGGTGACAAACTAGACGTAGACTTAGATGTTTAATCTAGTCAAAGTCCAATTTATTTATATAGAACATTTAAAACAACAACCGTTGACCAAGGTGCTGTACAATCAAGATAATTTAAAGAAAAAAAAACATAGGGATATGATAAGAGCTTAGAAAAAGAATCAGAAAATTAGAAGATTTGAGTGAGAAATAAGATAAATAAAAGCAATAAACTCATTCTGATTTAAAAGCCAAGGAATAAAAGTAGGGTTTCAAACGGGTTTTAAAAGTGTCCAATGTTGGGGAGCTGAGACTAGAAACAGGGAAGCTGTGGAAGCCCGGCTGGGAGGCTGTAGGCTCAGATAGTTTATCTCCAGGCTGCCTAAAGACCAGACGGGGCAGGATCAGACTTGGGTGAAGGTGATGCGGGGACCCCCGGCTTGGGCGCACACACTGGCGCTGGGGAAGCCGGTCCAGGCTCTGTCCCAGATGCTGAAGGCAATATGGAAGCCGGTGGCAGCTGTGTGGAGTCCACAGGTGGCAGCGTGAGAACCTGCAGATTGGGAGGATGCTCAACGACTGGGGCTGAGCAGGGCTCATAGCTGACTCACGGCTGCCAGCTTTGGAAGACAAACATCAGTCAGAGGTGTTACACCCCAGCCCAGGGGAAACCGGCGTGCAACACAAGGACAATAAAAAGAGGAAAATGCCCCCACACTCCCTGCTCTCAAGGAAGACCAACCAAAACAGCTACCATCTATTTACAACAAACTACTTACAACACAGCAAAAGCTTCCAGAATACAGATCCACACACAGCCACATGCACAGTTCGTTGGGAACAGGAAGTAGGCGGAGCGTGCCGGTTGAGAAGGGTCCTCATTTATAGCCGGCCTCTGCCAGTCCTCCACCAATGGTCAGCCTCCACCTGGGACTCACATAGCAGCAATAACACAGGACACAAACTATGGTGTGTCTGGTGTGACAAAGAAACACAAATATCCATAACACTGAATCATAACAGAGGAATAACCAAGTATAACCAAGCATCCCTGAATCATCGAGCTCAGAAATGCTGACAGTGTTAGAGAAAACCAGCTTGGTTTATCTGTGTTTAAGTTCAAAGTCCTCAGATAGTCGACTCAGACGCAAAGCAAACTGCACTTAGCAGTGCCGAGGATTCAGAAGCAGAAAACACACACTTATCAATACTGGCCGGCTGGGAAAAGCAATAAGAGGCTGGCATCTGTCATTATCGACCAGCTCAGGAGCAGTATGTTGTTTATAGTTGTCTCAGAAACACACAGTGCTTCGTTAATTGCACAGAAATCTGCTCCTTTATTTTCAGCTGGTTCTGGAACGCACTTTGTCCATGTCGACAGTCTCAGGAACAAAAACCTCAGTCTTACTTTTTGCTGGCTTTGAGGTTGAAAACACTTTTTCACTTCTTTGATTGTGCCATCTTAGCCACACTGAGGTCAGACCTCAAACTGTAAAAGCTTGGAACAAATGTCTCAGAAACAAACAAGAAACTTCTGCTTTGGTCAACACTGAAAGCACAAAATACAGACTCAGCTCCTGCTCGCTGAACATCACATGATTCATTAAAAAAGACAAACCTACAGACTCAGGAACAAACAACTCAGTCAAATTTAAAGTCCCTGTTTTAATTTTCTCTGGCTCGGAGAAAGCACAAGAGAAAAGGTTCTTCTAATTCACCCGGAGGAGCGTTTGGCTGCTCTGAGGTCAAACCCAGGTGGAGCTGTAGGCTCTGACGGTGTTGGGAGTGCCGGTTCCTCCTTGATGAGGGAACCAAAGGAAACTGAGGGTGCAGCGGGGGCAGGTTCCTCTTTCTGCCAGCAAAGAGACAGGTGAGGTGTGGACTGGCCATGGTGGCAAAGACGAGCAGATCTGCAGCAACGTGGGAACACATGAGACAAGGAAAGCAAAACTGAACATCATACGCATGAGGCTGGTGTATCAAAATAAAACATTGAGACCTAGACTGAGATATGTGAACTAGACACAGGGAAACCAGACAGACAGGAATATGAGCAGGGAATCAAAGCATACTACAACAAGAGGCGGTGATGACAAGATACAGACCAGAAACTAAATGTAACACAACAAAAACCAGGAACTTGAAATAACAAATGATCTAATGACTCAGATGCATTAGGAAATTAGAATATGAAAACCTGCTAAATGCAAAACACAAAACCATAATGAACTCAAATCTGCAGCACAGACCCAGGATCACCCAGCTGTATGTGTATTTGAGGGTTTTAAATACTACTAAAGGTAAGGAATGATACCAAAAAAAGAAATGTGTTGAGACAGATTGAATGAATCTCTAAAACGGGGCGATCGTGGCTCAAGAGTTGGGAGTTTGCCTTGTAATTGGAAGGTTGCCGGTTCGAGCCCCGGTTGGACAGTCTCGGTCGTTGTGTCCTTGGGCAAGACACTTCACCCGTTGCCTACTGGTGGTGGTCAGAGGGCCCGGTGGCGCCAGTGTCCGGCAGCCTCGCCTCTGTCAGTGCGCCCCAGGGTGGCTGTGGCTACAATGTAGCTGCCATCACCAGTGTGTGAACGTGTGTGTGGATGACTGGATATGTAAAGCGCTTTGGGGTCCTTAGGGACGAGTAAAGCGCTATATAAATACAGACCATTTACCAGGCCATTTAAATCATGTGTGAAGTTATGCCTGCTCAGTAAGTATGTTCACACGCTCACTTTAAGCGTACACTCTGTTTCATTATTCTAGGCGCTTCGTTCCGTCAGTGCATGAACATGGCGTTGTGTCAGAGCTACATCACAACACCTGGTGCGATCGCCCAATGCTGCAGCACCGACCTTTGCAACTGATCCTCTTCCTTTAATCTCAGGACCACATGATCGCTGATTCCTGAATCAAGACTGGAGGTTGTTAGCTTCATATCCTTCTTACACTGATTCCAATCAAGTGCACTTCTGTTTGCTTTCTCTGTGATGGTATGTGTGTGTAGCTCTGTACACGTGTCATTTAATTCAGACCTGACACAAAAACAAACCAGTGAGCTTTGACTCCGTCACTAGATGGCAGTGGCACACTATACAACACAACGAGCAGCTGCTGCATATATGTGTGTTTTCATATGTGTGTAAGAGCTTTATTAAAAGACAAACAGTGAAGCTGAGTGACATTTTGATATCTGAGTTTGACGTCTTTTTTCTTCACATGATGAATTTAAATGACAAGCATTGGGGTTTATCACTTATTAAAGCCAGGTCGTTTCACCTGAGGTTTAATAATGGATCATACTGAGCTGAACATATGCAAATGCGACACATTTTTCAGTCACAGGCAAAGATCAGCTGAGGGAGAGATAAATGTGCTCTCCTCCGTGTGGGTTGCATGCCTATGAGCTGATGGCTTGGCTTGTCACTTGTAAGAGTAATGTAGCATCAAAAGGCTATTGTATTAGTCAGTCTGTAAATCTGATACAGTGCCAACCAAATGTAATATAGAGGAAAAAACCTCACTGCTAAAAGCAGCTCTGCTAGATGTGAGACGGGCGTTCTGTGCAATATTGGAAATATTACAGTCTCAGCAAAGCATAAACGTCGACTGAATCACATGAATGACAAATATCTGAAGCCTGTCTCTCTCTATACAATGATCTCAGTTAATTCAATTAATAATTCAGCAAATCCCAATCATAGTGCAGTGGATCGTCCTTTGGGAATAGTTCCTCCCTTGAGACTCTGAGTACATCTGTGTATCTGTTTTTAACTCGTTCAGCCTGTGTCGGGTGGCTAAGGGTCCATCAACTCTGTAAACCCTTCAGATCTGGACATAGACACTGATTTATCACACTGAGGACAGTGAAGCAGCTGTCAGCTATATTCAGTGTTGGGTAAGTTACTTTAAAATAGTAACTTAGTTACATTACTAGTTACTTCTCTCAAAAGTAACTCAGTTACTTCAAGTTACTCGTTACTTTCAAAGTAACTAGTTACTAGGGAAAGTAACTTTGGTTTTACTCAGAATTCTCTTGTTAATGTGTTTCTTCCATAACTTTGCCAGTCTTCTAGCTTGCTTACTTGCCACAGTGCACTGTGCCACCTACCAATGGAAAGGAAAAGATAATGTGCACATTTCCACGAGAGAAATCCCACGCCTGGACAGTCATTGACTGCTGCCATGATTCTAGCCTACGTCACAGCGTCATGTGCGCCTTTTACATCCAACACAAAAACTGCAGTCGTGGTGCTTTGATTGTACTCAGAACTCGGAAATTCTGCCTTCTGAATAGGAAGATGTAGGTAACACCAGACTGCAGATGAGCTGCATACAGGGCTGGACTGGGACAGAAAATCGGCCCGGGCATTTTGACTAGAGACCGGCCCACCATTATAGGAAAAATCATAAAGCCTTTGAATGAAAACAAACACTGTTGTGACAGTGATGTACACTGTTCTGATGGTATATATGCATCAATCTATCAATCGTTTGTTGTAAAATTCAGATAATTATTTAATAACAGTGAGACATTTTAAATGAGAATAAGAAAGAAAAGTATTTCTTTGTGCCCCCCTCTCCCTGTTAATGCCCTACCTGGCCCCCTGGCAACACTTTGCTAGACCCGCCCCTGCACAGTTACCAGCTGTCAGCTGCTTAGAAAAGGATCCTGGTGTTATTTGTCTCTCAGAAACAGTTCACAACTTCAACTCATTCATGTCACCTAAAAGGTAAACCTGTTTCTCCATCACAGCTCTGATGATCCAGTAAGGACATCTCCTGGTTTCATCTTCATGTTTCCCTCTCACCACATATCCAAACCGACATCATGACCAGCAGCTTTACAGCTGTGGCTCCAGCAAACATCAGCTGATACTAGAAATTAATATTAAATAAATTCTAACAACAGCTGATCAAGCTTAAACGTGCTGCTGTTGTTTAGCGCGACATCCGCTGGTTTCCTCTTTCGGCGCAAAGTGAGCGATAAACAAACAAGAGAGACGATCAGCTGATCACTGATCAGTTTCATGATTGAAGTAGAAACGGGAGAGGCAGGGGAGAGGATGAGAGAAGAAGAGGCAGCTGTGCAGCGTAAACACAGAGTAACTCCAGCTTTGTGTCTTTTCCATTGTAGCTGAATTACGGGACAAACTGTTCCTTTTCACCTCAATAAGAAACGCGTAATATTTCCTCTGAATACCAGACGGGACGGTTGGCAACTCTAATAACTTATGAACAAAATAAAGTTCAACATCATTAACTTCATAGCACCACCCAGCTGTATAGAAACTCCGTCATGCTAGCTAGCACGCAGTACGGAAAAAGTCAGAATAACGAAAATAAACTCCACCTAAACTTGGTTCATATCTGACCCAGAGAGACTGCAGGTCATAACTTCTTACCTGAAGTTCAGTTCACACTTGGACCGGCGGCTGCTTCGGGTCTCTCCTCCTCCTGCCTCCCTTTTCGTTCATCCACCTGCTGGCCTCCACCACTTGCTAATGTTATTGAATCTGTGGAAGCTCCGCGATAGCCACCACACGAAGTAACGAGTCTATCTGAATCCCAGTAACGAGTAACGCATTCCTGATTTTGGCATAATAACTAGTTACCGTGCTCGTTACCACAATAATAACGTAGTTACTGTAACGCGTTACTTAATAACGCGTTAGTCCCAACACTGGCTATATTAAAGTTCAGCAGCACCACAACATATTTTATACCAGCCAAATTAACATTGGAGTCAATGGTAACTGCACTTTACTAAGAATCTACTTTAACACTGTTGTGTTACAAAACATTGTTTTTTAGCTCAACATCCTCAAAATCTTGTGACCATATAGACAAACTGGCTCATGCTCGCCTCTGACATGACTGCAAGAGAAATGCATAAACAAACAACAAATAATTTTGCTCAATTATTCTTTTAAAAACAATCTAATTGTATTTATAAACCATCAGTTATGCAGATTCACTATGAACAAGCACTTAAGTCATATTTGGATGAAAGAACAAGAAGAAAGCTCTGAGAGCTGCAGGCTCAGCGACACAGTGAGTCAGAGGGTTGGAGAACTGAATGAAAGCAACCCCATAAAACCAAACCTTTTATGATCTGACGTCTCATTCTGTCTCAGATGCTGCTCACCTGACACAACGGGCCCACACATCACACTACGTCACATCATTCCTGTGAATACTTGTTCAGCGCTCTTGGAGTAATCCTTCAGTGGACTCACCTCTGTGTAGCATTTTCTAGTCTTATTGACCACCATGACCTAACCGATTGGGTAGCCATGATTTTTAAAAGCTGGTGAGGGAAGGTAAAGAGTGCAGCAGGGTGGTTTAGTTTTCAAGTTGTTGTGTAGACTTTAAAGGTGGCAGCACAACTCTGTCCTCTCTCCCTTTTCTTCTTTTTGTAGTAAAATAGTGACATATTTAGTAAGCTAAGACTGTCCCATCAAAGCCCCCAGCCAGTTCATCCTCCCCCTCGTCCGGCTCTCAGCCATTAGCTCAGCCACAACCCGGGCTTTTCCTTGGCTTTTACCCATTCTGGTCAATAATACGTAATAAATAACTTTGTATGCAACTGCTTTATCTGTTTGTTGTTCCCCGTAACAAGATTTACATAATAAACATGTTTTATTTTATTCCTACTAAGACTTAATTTGTGTATCACAATATTTGTCTCACAGCTGCATTTGATTGACAGGTTACTGTTCCTGGTGGTGGCTTGCTTTTAGATCACAGTGGTATTGTATCACTGCCTGTTCCTGTTTCCATGCACAGATGTGTTTTCAGTGGTTCAATCTGTGTAGCTCATGCAATTGCAAACCTCGTGGTTTGGGAACAGCTGTGTGAAGGACCAAAAAGCTCTCCAGAGAGTGATCCGTACAGCAGAACGCTGCTGCAGGATTGCTCTCTCCCCGCTTCAGGACACCTACACCAGGAGATGCCGGACTAGAGCAGCGCAGATACTGAAGGACCCGTCCCATCCTGGCAACAAACTGTTCCAACTTCTGCAATCTGGTAGAAGGTTCCGCATCTTCCGGGCAAGGACAGAGAGACTCAAGAGGAGCTTCTATCCCCAAGCCATCCGTGCCCTAAACACACACACCAGCCCTCTCACATCATCTATAATTGACTGAGACAGGACTCTTCCAGACACTAAACCAAGGCACAATGTACATTTCAATTCCTTTAATTTTAAATATGTTTATATTGTCTATCCTGTAAAATATGTCTATTCATAATAACGTACGGAATTCACCTGCTTGCTGCTACTACTGCACATTCACCCAATGTATATACTACATATATATATATATAATGTTCTTCCCCTACACCCCCCCCCAATTTTTTTGCACATGTCGAGGAGCGTGTCAGGCTACATTTCACTGTGTGTTATACTTGTATAACTATGCATGTGACAAATAAAGAACCTTGAACCTTTATAAAACTTCTATATTCATAGTGTAACCTTCGTGTGTTCATCTGGATGTCAAAGAGACCCAATGCATGGCGTCATGTGAACGACAATGCGTTTATTCACAGTGAATCTTACACAACAGTTCAGAAAGCTCCAATCAGCAGCAACAGTCAAGTGTTCTTAAAGTTTTACTCTGATGAGAAAGGTGCGATTTCCTCTCATTACGTCTGAGAGACGGTAAAACGTCTTAACGTCCAGCCTTTTATCTTTACAATGATACAGAGTGCTAGAACAGAGCTTCTCTGTATGTGCTTTTGCTAATAGTGAATATATATTTTTAATTAGAGATATAAATGAAGCTGCAGGTATGATTAACATGTTAAATGAGAAATGCAGTTTGAGTAATGAAAATGTTTTAATATGTAGATATTGTGTACATACACATGTTACAGCTTCGACAATAGTTAATTATGCTTAATTTCTTAATACTGATCAACGTATAATCAAGTTTAATCAATATGATGAATGAGAGAGGTTTGGATTTCCAATCAGCTCAGCACACTTGATAAGTGCACCTTTGGATCCCGGTGTGCTCGTCCTCTTTCTGCTCACAAAGATCAGAACAAGGTCACTAGATACCGTATTTTTCGCACTATAAGGCAAATTACTGTCGATGTTGGTGATGTGTTCTGGCCACATATTCTTTTCAGTGATCTTATTCTTGCAGTAGGTGCAGAAAATGACCAGCCTTTCTTCGTAATCCTTTGGCAGTTGCTGCGAGAGTGTAGTTCTTGTTACGCCCAAGAAGGACCTCCTCGAAAGTGACTGATCTTCATGTCACATGCTACCGCTGTTGCCTTGAGTCAAATACAGACTGTAGAGACGCTTCTACCTGGTGTTCTCTGTTCAATAACCCACTGTTCAATGTTGTCCTCTAACTGTGGCCATCTCGCTTTGGTCCCTCCGAAACTGTTTGATCTTCTTTGCTTGGTGCAGGTCATCTTCTTGCTTCCTCCACTTCTGTACCACTGATTCATCAATGCTGAATTCTCTCGCAGCTGCTCTATTCCCATGTTCGACTGTGTGACTGATAGAGTTTGAAATCTGCTTTGTAAGCATCTCTTAACAGGTGCTGGTCCTGACTACAGTAGCCGTAATGCTCCGACAATCCATCATGCGGTGCAGCTTCATAGCTAGCAAAGTGCTACTAAAACATTTTTGACAGATTTCTGGGCGCCGTGTTCCACATAAAATCAGTTCGAGGGCAGTGAGCACAACTAGAATTCATACATAAGGCGCAACTGGTGATGGCGCGATATGGCAGCCTGGCTTCTGTCAGTCTGCCCCAGGGCAGCTGTGGCTACACCTGTAGCTGCCTCCACCAGTGTGTGAATGTGAGAGTGACTGAATAGTGGCATTGTAAAGCGCTTTGAGGGTCTCGAAAAGCGCTATATAAATGCAATCCATTATTATTATTATTACTTTATTATTATTAAAGTAAAGGATTTTAAGTGTGCCTTATACTCCGAAAAACATGGTGAGTATAATTCAGATGATTTGACTCCGTTTTTATTCATATTTGATCCTGTTTTTACCTTGCTACCGCTAAATTACTTTTTAAAAATCTCCTGCATTAAAAAGTATATTGTGGACATTCCCTTTTTTAACTTACTGTGAAACAGCAAAGGTAAAAACCTGAGTATTATCTACATTAGTATGAATAGCTCTTCCACTCCAGCCCTTTGAAGTAACAGACCCTTGGGGCTGATGACTGCCAGGCCTGTGAGGTTACTCAGGGACCTGTGGTGTCCAAAAACACAACGTGGGCTTTAAAGATAACTGGGAAACTTTCTGGGGGAAAAAATGGTCTTTAGGAGAGACAGCATCCATCCCACTGTGGATGGAGCAGCTCTTATTTCTAGAAATGAACTCAGACCAGCAAAAAACAAACATCAAAAAACAATTTAATCAAAATATATAAATATATAACAATATAACCTGACTCACTGCACCAAAGAGTGAAACTGTTAAATTAAATGTTGATTATGTGATGTTATGTTATGTCTCTCCGTTCTAACTCCATGTTACTAAACCATTTACTAAGTGATCAATATATTGATTTACTGTCCCAGGAAGGAGAGTTGCAGCATTCTCTCTGAACATTTAGCAATATTCCCTGAAACTGAGGACCATGGCCTCAGACTTGGAGGTGCTGATTCTCCTTCTGCAAACCGCTCCAGTGCGAGCTGGAAGCAATCACCCAATGAAGGCAAAAGAACCACAGTTGAAGCCTTCTGCCACTTGGCTACGTCTAGAAATTCTGTTCATAAAAATTATGTACAAAATCAATGACAACATCCACCGGACACAAGTCCAACTTATTGCTAGCAATGCGAACCAGGCTCCTCCAACGGTTGTATAAGGACTAAATGGTTTTTAATCACAGGACACATAACTCATACTCCGGATCAGATGACCTCTCCTGCAACCTGAACACCACCACCATCATGAAGAAAGCCCAACAACGTCTTCACTTTCTTAGGAAACTGAAGAAGGCCAGTCTCCCTCCTCCCACATCGTTTTACCAGGGAACCACTGACAGCGTCCTCTGCTGCTACATCACACTCTGGCACGGGAACTGCACCCTCGCTGAAAAGACGTCTCTGCAGCAGATAGTGAGGACACCCATCTCCCAACTCTATACACGTATGTAATAGTGTGGTAAGTCCCGTGACATATTGTGCTGCAATAACCCGAGCCACTGGAAAGAACAGTGACTGTCGCTGCCCGTCTCTTTTTCAGTACTCCGGAGCGGAGAGACTGACAGGGCGGCCGGGGACGCCACCGGGCTTTCCTTGCCCGCTCCGATTTTCCTGGACTTTATCGCCGTGGCTGACGCCACTGGACTTTTAGTGTGTTTATGTTTTATTGTTTTTTATTGTGTGTTCTCCTCGGCCAGGGCTGTTTAATAAAACACAGCAACTCATGCGAGATAAAAACGTGTCCATTTCCACCCCGTGACACATGCACCTTTACAAACACCAACATTACTCACCAAAAGACTCAAAGCAACACAATCTTCCACAAATGCACTACAAACTGGACCTGGGAACAATAGGCTTGTTTGCACACCTCAGTCACATCTGTATTATATTATATTTGCACATTTTGCACCTTGCACATGTCCGTGCACATATCCACTCCCCCCGTGGACACTGGCATGTTTTGGCTGCCGCTGCTCTCTCTCTATACTTTCCATACTTATTGCTTAGTATAGCTACACAAGTTTGTTTTATTCCCTGAACCTACATTGTCGTCCTAGGTAAAGTGCTTCTCTGCCTTACCTGTTTGACTGGCGTGTTTTTGGACATATTTACTGTCAGCTGTTAGCATCAGCTGGATTCTGGACATTGTAACATCATGACTGCTAAGGTCCTGTTCTTCCAGACTCTTCCCGCTGGGTTTGTTCTGCAGTCCGGCCTGTCTCCTCCACTCTGGGGTACACGGTACCAGAACGATTCTATCGACGCTTCCAGCACCTCCCGACCCTTCTGCTGGCTTTACTGCTGCACCCGATCCAGATGGAATTACAGGATCAACAGCTGGAACCCGATACCATCCCTGTGGTCATCTCATCGCTTCTCCGCTAAGAAGACTGGTTGATGGACTGCTGACCGCAGTGTGCTTGCTAGCCCTGCCAGGTCGGCTTGCAAAGCTAGCGGCGACTATCCCATCTCCGTCGGATTGCTTAATGTCCGATCCCTCTCCAGCAAGGGACCTCTTGTCTATGATCTTCTTAATGATCATAAACTTGACTTCATATATCTGTTGGAGACCTGGCAGCGTCCAAAGGATTTCGCCGATCTCAACCTGACCACTCCGCCTGCTTGCCTCCCCGGGGGAAAGGGTAACATCTCCTGGGTCTAGGTGCCGTTTCCCCCTCTGGGGGCGAGGGTACCTGGACCCGGGGTATAGAGTATGTTTGGGGAGAGTGATTGTGTGTACAGTGTCCATGTATGTCTATCCCTACGTTGGGTGAGTGCTGAGTATTTGTATATGTGTGCATGAGGGTGGGAATGCATGTTTGTGTCTGTGTGTGCCTGTTTGTCTGTGTCTATATGTCAGGTCGGGTCTTACACTCCACCTCTCTGGGAACTCCCAGGTGCGTTGGTGGTTCTTGGTGTCTGGGGCTGGGCGCTCAGGTATGTACCAGCTCACTCCCGGTGACTACTTGGCGGGGCCTGGTGCCTGTTGCTCGGTCAGGCCTCTTCCGGGGCAAAGGGGGCCCTCGGGCCTCCTGCGGCTCGGTTCACTCTGGCACAGCTGGCTGCCGGCAGAGCCGGCGGGCACGCCACTGCAGCCCCCTCTGGCTGCTGCTCCGTGGCTACTGGGTGACCCCTCGTCTGGGGCTCTCCTCAGCTCTTCCCAGGAGGGTGGCACGGATGCCCCTCCGGTGGTCCTCCTTGGGCTCTCGCACTCTGGGGCTTCTGGATGTCTGGAGCCTGGATCTCCTCCATGCCTGCTTCATGCCCTGGGGGACGGGGCTATGGCTCTCTACATCCTCTAGCAGACCATTACATGTGGAAACCATTTGAATACAAGCGCGCTGATCCACACAGGTGTTCACTGTTCACCTCTATTGGTGCTATTTCCAAGCACATTGTGCGCTGTCTGTCCTGCTTGCTGCACAACAACATTCAATATTTAGTATTTACTGCTGTTTACACTCAGCTAGATTAACGTGATGGTGTTGTGTTTAGTATGTTGCTCTGTTGTTTTTGCTTGTTTTCTCTTCTTTCTCTTTTTAAGTGCCCTTTCTCACTGTCCCTCTTCCCTTCTGTTTTTCTTTTCCTTCATATTTCTCTCTCCCTTTCCTATCCCTCACTCATGTCTGTCCCGTCTGTAACAACTGAAAATAAAATAAAATAAACAATAACAACAGAGGTCGATCAAATGGACCAATACGGCAAGGCCGTGATGCTCCATTTGGCAAAGTAAATCCATTGGGTCTCCTTGTTGGTCTTCAGACAACAATTCTGATGGCTAAAGAACCAAATGGGACAGGCAAAAAAAATAATAAAAATACAGCTGCTCGTACTGCGTCCAGAACTAGATCCACTGAACATATAACACCTGTTCTTAAACATTGGCTTCCAGTTCACTCTGTGTCAGATCCTGCTTCTCACTTTCAAAGCGCTTCATAACCTCGCTCCTCCATATTTATCCGATCTTCTCCACACATACTCACCCCCTCGTACACTTCGCTCTTCTTCAGCTTCCCTTCTGTCTGTTCCACCTGCTCACCTGACCACGGGACTCAGAGTCGTTCTGCCCCGAGACTTTGGATGCACTTCCACCAGATCTCCACAAAATCTAGCGAGTTATTATTTATTTGTAATTTCAAGTTTTACATCTCTTGGAGATATGTTTTTTATATTCTTTTAAATGCACCACGGGGGGCTTGGAGTGAAACGACATTTCGGTACACTGTATACTGTGTATATTGTTGTATTGACAATAAAGACTTTGAATCTTGAATCTCCCAAGGGACACAACACTTTCTCCAAGTCCACAGAACACATGTTGACTGGTTAGGTGAACTCCCATGCACCCTCAAACATCCTCAAGAGGATAAAGTTGGTCCTCCTGCTGTGTGCCCAGCCTGGAGGTTGCGGTCTGTGACCGGCTCTCGGTGCAGACGGCTCCCTGTTATAGTGTTTCCTCACTTGGCTCACTTGGCTCATGTGAACCCAGCCCAATTTTTACTCTTTAAGTGTGCGTGTATGTGTGTGTGTGTGTGTGCGTGTATGTGTGTGTGTGTGTGTGTGTGTGTGTGTGTGGAGGGGGGGGGGGGATATGTGTATGTGTGTATTCACATCATTTATGTTAATGAGAGTGCGGGGAGTGCGTTGGAGGGTGGGGTGGGCTGCTTTTAACTATGTAAAGCACTTTCTGCTACATTTTTTGTATGAAAAGTGCTTTATAAATAAAGATTGATTGATTGATTGATTGATCGTTGAGACTGAGGAGTGTGATTCCCCTATAGTTGGAGCACACCCTCTGGCTCTCCCTTCTTAAAGCTAAGAACCACCACTGCTTTGCCAATTCAGAGGTACAGCCCCAGATGTTCATGTAGCATTGTAGAAGCATCTCAGCCAAGACAGCCCTATACCATCCAGAGCCTTCAGGAACTCATCCACCCTAGGGGCCCTGTTGTCCCCCTTGTCCTGAAACGCTGCTTCTTCTATGGAAGACGTGTAAGTGGGATTAATGAGGTCCCCAATGTCCTTCAGAGACTAGGTCTCTGCTAGGCATTCCCAGGGTACCCTCACTTGTTAAGATCTGCGGGTGCAGATCGTGTATGGCGAGGTGTGGACCCACATGCAGACAACACAGGGAAGCAGAAGCTTGGAAACAAAAGACGAGGTAATACAGTCTGAACACGAGGATACAAAAAACAAAATGCAACAACAACCTAAACTGGGAAAATACTAAGAAACCTGAAAATACTAGGCCCCTTTCTCAATTCTCAAGTACGCGACTCCTTACACGCATTCTGGGCAAGTCTGGACTTGCCGAGTCCGGACTCGTGATTTGTACAGTTGGAACATCAGCGTACTTGATGATGTCACAGGTCCGGAGTTTTTACTGCAATCCCCTCTTAACTGTGATTTATATGTTATGAAGCTTAACTTTAATCTCAGCCAAACCGTTTTACTCAGGAACAAAGAAACATTGAAACAAACCAAACACGATTTAGAAGTTATCTAAGTGACTTATACATCAATCTCTCTATTAATAAAAACAGTGTACATGTAGGTCTTAATAGAAACAAACAGGTGAGATGTTAGAACACTTTTATTTTTATTTTAGTGGACACCAGAGGCGGAGCCAGACATTGTGTACACCCGGGGCTTAGCCCTAAAGGGTAATACGCGCGCGCGCGGGGGGGTTGGAAATGACAAAAAAACCTGCTGTGAAGTTGAAGATTTATTAGGCTGTGTTGTAAGCTTTAAAAAAGAAAAGAAAAATTAATATGTGAAAAAAAATATCACATATGCAGCTTGAAAACAGTTTTTTACTTAAACAGCAAGGCAGAACGAAGTTAGGGCTGTTTCAAGATACGGGGACTAAACCCCATTTCAACCACACCCAGAACTGATCCGGAATGAAAACAGCAGAATAACAGTTCAAAATCAGGACTACTTTAGGACTTAACCAACAAAGAACCAAAATCAAAACTAGATGACAGTAGCACTGAAAATCATCACAGATCTGCACTACACTGACAACACCTCTTTATTGTGGTAACATGAGATTGTATCTTCGAGGCTTGAGTTTTGCAAACCTATCAATGACATTTTCGGGGTCAACATTATCCAAGTACTTTTCAATAGATAATATGGCCAAATCATTCAGCCTCTCTTGTCCCATGGTTCTCCTTAGCCACATGTGGAGACGACGCAAGGCACTAAAAGAGCGCTCACAGCTGCAGCTACTGACAGGAATGGTTAGTGCAATTCTAAAGATGACCTTCAGAGTTGGGAACATGTCCTCGTCAAGCAAGTGGAAGGCAGTTGTGATGTCGCAAATGTTCTCTTTTTCCATTTTTCTTTTCATGAAGTTTTTTGCCACAACAAGTTCTTCAGGCTTTATCGTCACATGGTAGTGTGCCGCAATGGGTTTTAAGGCATCTTTGGAAAGGAATGTTGGGGAGGATGGATTGCATGCCTGAATGCCCTCCATTATTTTCTGTCCTGCCCCAGAAAATCTGTCTGCTAGCTCCTGCAACATTCGGTCCAAACAAGGAAAGAATATCTCGTACCTAAACTCTGCTGAGCTTCTGAGATTTGGTGTTGCAGCACAGCTGGACTCAAGTACAAATCCTTCAAGTCTTTTCTGTTTGTGTCGTGCCCCCTGAGGAATCTGGATGTTGTAGCTTCCACAAATGTCCATGGTCTTCTCAAATATTTCCTCAGCAGCAGCCTCTGTGCGCAGTTTACTTAGTGTATCAACTACCGACATCTTGTACTCCACAGCTTTGCCCATGTCTAGCCTTTCTCCCTGCAGGTAGCGGTGCAGGCCTTCAGTGATGCCAAGCAGCAGAGAACATGATTAACATGTACACAGTCTTGGGTTTTGACAGCTTGGACAAGATCCCTTTAGCAATAGGAGTGTTTTTGGCTTCAAGAGTTGCTAAAACTGCAGAAATGTTGTTGAGAAGGGCTTTGATGGAATTTACTTGGCAGGGCCATCTTGTGTTAGAGAGCTGAACAAGCTCAGATGCAAACAGTCCAAGGTCCTTTTGCAGTTCCTTAAACTTTGTGTGGTTTACCAGGGAGGTGTTAAAAAACGAGTAGACATTTTCCAAAAGTCCAAAGAAGTCAGAAGCAGCTGGAATAGCCTTGCATGTATGGCAAAGGACAAGGTTGAGCAGTGCACATATACTGCTTCATGGTGTCTCTGTCTGAAACGGGACTGCACACCACCCACAGCACCACTCATGACAGATGCCCCATCATAGGATTGAGCAACACAAAGTAAGTCACTGAGCGTGTGATACTGCAACAGCTCCTCAATAGTGTCTGTAATGCACTGTGCATCAAACCTTTCTAGTTTCCGTAGACCAAGAAAACATTCTTTGACATGGCCTTTACATGACACAAAACGTACACACACTGCAAGCTGCTCCGTGTGCCCATCTCTAGCCTCATCAGCCATAACAGAGTACATCTCAGCTTCCTTCATCTCTTTAACTATATTTCCAGTTATTTCATGTGAAATGCTGGTTATCATCTCATTGTGTGAAAAATGAGACAGATAGGTAGCATGTGAGACAGGACTGTAAGCCTGTAGGGACAGGCTTAGGGCGTCGGGGGGTTCCCTGGAGGCATATTCCTTGGGGGGCTCAACCCGGGGTAGCGGTCATGTCCGGTTGGGGGCTCTTTTGGCTCTCGGGTGACTGTTTCCTCGTGGCTGCGTGCAGCGGGGCTAGGGGAGGGTCTTTGCTGACGGACGTGGGTTACTGACCTGGTAGCCTGTCTGCCCCTGGGTGGGTCCGGGATGGGCGTGAGGTTCTGGGGGCGCTCCGTCTCTGGGCTGGGGCCCTGGCCGGGCCTCGGGGCCTTGGGTCCTGGTTTGTGTGTTGCTGGGGTTGTGGGCAGGTGGGTGCATGGGGGCCCATCCCTGGCGCAGGGTGCCGCCGGTGCGTCGAGCCACCTGGGGGGGCTCTTCAACTGGTGGGGGAGATTGTCACACCTAGCAGGAGCTTTCCTCTCCCCAGGAACTCTCTGCAGGAGGGGGAGATACAGGAGAGGTGGAGGAAGATCTCAGCCTGGGCGTCTATTGTCTCATGTAGTCTGGAAGATGAGTGGATGGTGGGGTGGGTGCAGTTTTTTCTGTGGTGGGGTTGGGTGGACTGTCCTGGGCTCTGTGGGGCCGGGGGGCGCTGCTGCACTGGGCCCCGGTCTGGATGGGCCTGGGCCCCCTTTCCCTGGCGGGTCGCGGAGTATGGGAGTGCCTACTGGGGTCAGCGGGGGAGCTGGCCCCAGGGAGGGGTCACTTGCCCCTCCCTTCCTTCCCTCCCCATCTCCAGCTGCCTCCCTCTTCCCGCTCCACCACAACCACCCACACATGCAGGGCCTTGGAGTAGGGGTATGTCACCAGGGTGCAGAGGAGGCTACCCCTCTGTCCCCTTCTGGCTGCCTCTGCCTCAATTTTATCCCACAACTTAGACATTCACATTACTCACACTCTCATTACACATACATATAGGATCTTGGGGGTGGGCACGCTACACGGAGTCCAAATTACCATCAGGGTGTGCACCTCACCCCTGGCGTCGTTTCCCACCTCTCAATGTTAAATACACGTAGACATTGAGGGCTAGCAGGAGGGACCATGCGCTTACCTGCTGCTCTCTGGCAGGTAGCTCCATGCCCTCCTGGGTTTTAAATGCACCTTAGAACACACATGCATCAACACTACAATGAGCGGGTGGAGGGAGGTTTGGAGTCTTCTCTCACCCCCGTTCTCTGCGACCTGCTGGAGCAGGGGGGGGGGGGCTAGGAGGAGGAGTTGGCCGTCCGACTGCGGTCTGGAGTGTGGGGCCTCCCTGCTGCTGCGGAGTCGGGGCGGTCTGCCTCCCCCCACCGCAAGGGAAAAGGGTAACACCACCTGGGTCTGGGTGCAGTTTCCCCCTCCAGGGGCAAGGGTACCTAGACCCGGTTCGTAGAGTACGCTTGGGGAGTGTGATCGTGTGTACAGCGTCTCTTTATGTCTGTCTCCACGTTGGTTGAGTGTGAAGTACATATGAGAGCATGAGGGTGGGAATGGATGTTTGTGTCTGTGTGTGCCTGTATGTCTGTGTCTATATGTCAGGTTGGGTATCAGACGCCACCTCTCTGTGGACATCTCAGGCCCTCCAAGGTTTGGAGGCCTATCTCCCCCCACCACCACTTCCCCTGCCAGTGGCGGACTCCCTCAGGTGTCGGTGCGTTGGTGGTTCTTTGTGTCTGGGGGTGGGCGTCCGGGTACACACCGGCTCACTCCTTGGCGGCCACTTATCGGGGCCTGGAGCCTGGGGCTCGCTCGGGCCACTTCGGAGGTGGGGTGCCCCCGGCCTCTCGGCCTGGGGCTCGGTCACTCAGGCGCAGCTGGCTGCCGGCGGAGCTCACGGGCGCGTCACTGCAACCCCCCCTGGCTTCTGCTCCGCGGCTGCTGAGTGAGCCCTCATCTGGGACTCTCCTCAGCTCTTTCTGGGACAGTGGCGCGGCTGCCCCTCTGTTGGTCTTCCTTGGTCTCTTGTGTTCTGGGGGCCTCTGGATGTCTGGAGTTTTGATCTCCTCCATACCTGCTTCATACCCTGGAGGACGGGGCTATGGCCCCCCCACACTCCCTAGCAGATCATTACATGGAGAAACCTTTGGAATACAAGCATGCTGATCCACACAGGTGTGCACACAGGTGTGCACACGGGTATTCACAGACGCGGACTACAGCTTTCTTGGCTGCTGCCTCAAAGCACATTGTGCGCTGTCTATCTTGCGTGCTGCACAATATCGTTTATTATTTAGTATCTACTGATATCTACTGCTAGCTAGTTTATTGTGATGGTGCCGTTTTTTTTATTATGTTGCTCTTTGTTGTTTGCTTTCTCTTCTGTTTTTTTTCTCCATACAGGTGACCCAGGTGTTTTGTTTTTTGTTTGTTTGTTTTTTTTCTTTCTTCCCCCCCTTCTCACCGTCTCTTCTCCCCTTTGGTTTTCTTTCTCTCCCTCTCTTTCTTTCATTCTTTCTCCCTGTCCTATCCGCCAGTCATGTCTGTCCCGTTTGTAGCAACTGAAAATAAAATAAATTCATAATTATAATAAAGGTCAATCAAATGGACCAATATGGCAAGGCCATGATGATCCACTTGGTAAAATAAATCCGCTTGGCATCTTTCTTGGCCTTAAGACAACAATTCTGATGGCTAAAGATCCAAACGGGACACAAAAAAATAATAAATAAATTAAAAAAAATTAAAAAAAGGACTGTAATTTTTCAAAAATAGATCAAATGTTTTCAGCAGCTTCAAGCACTCCAGGAAGTTGCCTTGATTATGACTGGTGGATTCCTGCCCACCGTGGCCACAGAATGGTATTCCTTGTTTTCCAAGGAAACTTGTTACAGCTAAGATCCTGTGGAGATACTGTCGTCTCTCTGAAATCTCTGCTGCGCTTGCTGATCTAAGTTGCTCAACAGCGTCACCTTGGTTTTTTGTGGTCTTAAAGCTGTGCCGGCAGATCATAGAAGACGAATGGCTGGAACTCTTTTCGTGCTCCCTAAAGGCATTTAAAGCCCTCTTCCAATTGCAGAACCCTGAATGACTGAGGCCATCTTTTTTTAAAGTATTCTGCTTCCCAAAAATGCGACATGAAAAACAGAAAGCCAAGTTCCTCACAACAGAATACTCCAGCCATGTAAACTGTTCAAACCAACTCTTATTGAACGCCCTCTGCTGGCCTCCAAACTGGCTCAGCGGATATTGTGGGAGGACATTGTCTTGGATCACGTTCTAGAGTTCCTAAATCATCTCCTGCTGCTCCTTCCAGTAAACCTCCTTCAGCTGTCCTTAACAATCCACCTGCTGTGATGCTGTTGTGTTTTGGTTTTCTCTTGCTTTCCTGATTTCCCCTGACCTCTCTGAATGATCAGAAAGAGAATCATTACTAATTAATGATCCCTCTGTATTTGTCTTTGTGAGTCACAAGTTTGTGCCATGTTATTTTATTTTTTTTTCCTCATATTTTTATTGAGAGACAAGTGTACAGTGGTTTACAATGACAATTCAATCTGTTCCCCTCACATATTTTTTAGTTTTTCTTACATAAACAGATACGATAACACACACACACACAGGCACACCCACACACACGCTTAAATAAACAAACAAAACAAAACCTAATAAGAAACCCAAAGCAAACACAAACAACAAACCCCAAAACACACACAAAAAAAAAAAAAAAAAAAAAAAAAAGGGGGGGGGGGGGGGGGGGGGGGGAAGAGATGTGATATTAATCAGCTGGTAGAGCGTGTAATGACTTGCAATAGTCTACGAAGGGCCCCCAGATACGATAAAATTCTCTGTATTTGCCCTTCGCCACAAGGCCTATCTTTTGCAATTTAAGAAATGACATCACATCTCTAAACCAAAAAGAAACTGAAGGTGGCTTTGAAGATTTCCAAAGGAGTAAGATGCAACGTCTAGCCAAAAGTGATGTAAAGGCTAAAATTTTGAAGTGTGTAGGGTCGGTTAGACCAGTGTTGACTGGAATCCCAAAAACAGCTAGAAAAGGGTCCATGCAGATCTGGGTCCCAAGAGCCTTGGAAAGAATAACTGAATACTGACTCCAGAAGCCATGGAGTCTTGGGCACAGAAAGAACATATGGCCTAGGTCACATGGGGTGGCATGACATCTCTCACACTGATCCATCACTTGTGGGTGAATCTCAGACAGACGAGACTTCGAATAGTAAACCCTGTACAACACCTTGAACTGGATAAGTTGTAACCTGGCACAGGACGTACTATAACGGACATTGGATACTGCCTTCTCCCATTGCTGATCCGAAAAAATTACTCCTAACTCCCGCTCCCAAGCCCCCCTAATTTTAGCAACTGAATGGATATTTAAATCCATAAGTTGTTTATATATTAAAGATATAATTGACTTCTTATTGGGTTTAAGGGGGATAAGAATTCCTCCCACGGTTGGACATTTGGAAGAAGAGGGTAGGAGGGGAAGAGAGCAGAAGTGCAATGCCGCGCCTGAAAATAATGGAATAGATTGGTAGCCGGAAGATTTGTTTCTGAACACAGGTCTAAAAAAGTTAAGAAAGTACCATCTTTATAGAGATCCTTAAACGTATTAATACCATGATGCTTCCACTGTACATAGGTACCATCAATGAGGCCAAGAGTAAACAGATGGTTCTGCGTGATGGGCATGTGTACTGACGCAGAGATGTACTTAAAATGACTCCTGAATTGTGACCAGACCCTTAGACTAGACTGTACCACGGGATTTTGGGTGAAATGAGAAGGCTTAAGTGGTAGTGGAGAGAACAATAAAGCTTCTAAGGATGAGGAAGTGCACGACAGGCGTTCCAGTTTGCACCACAGCAGTTCTTGAGATTCAAGCCAATGGGTCAATTTGTGAATATGAGAGGACCAATAGTAAAATAAAAAGTTAGGCAAGGCAAGACCACCATCAAATGTCAGTCTCTGTAATAATGATTTCCTCACCCTGGGGTGTTTCCCTCCCCACAAAAACGATGTAACTAGCTGGTCTAACTTTTTGAAAAAAGCTTTAGGTAAAAATATAGGAATACTCTGAAACAGAAATAACAATCGAGGCAAAATGTTCATCTTTACAGCATTGATCCGACCAATTAGGGACAAAGGTAGCGATTTCCATCTCTGAAAATCTGATTGAATTTGAGTCATTAAAGGGGAGAAATTGGAAGAGTATAGAGAAGACAAAGTACGAGTCACGTTAACTCCCAAATACTTAAAGCCGGCAGGGCTAAGTCTAAAAGGAATGTCAGATTGTTTAAGTGTAAGACTTAAAGAATTTATGGGGAAACATTCACTTTTAAGAAGATTTATTTTGTAACCTGACAGAGAGCCGAACTTGTTTAATAGAGACACAATCGATGGTATGCTAGATAAGGGATCAGAAACATATAGAAGCAGGTCATCTGCATATAAAGACAATTTTACGTCAAGGCCTGACCGGGAAATACCACGAAAATGAGGAAGAGCCTTCAAAGCTATAGATAGGGGTTCAATTACAATAGCAAAAAGTAGGGGGGACAGGGGGCAACCCTGTCTCGTGCCGCGTGACAATGAGAAGTAGCCAGAGGAAACACCATTTGTATAGACACTGGCTTGGGGTGCCTTGTACAACAGTCGAATCCATGAAATGAATCTGTCCTTGAAACCAAATCTTTGCAAGACCGCAAAGAGAAAGCTCCACTCCACACGATCGAAAGCTTTCTCAGCATCAAGTGAGATAACTACTTCTGAATTAGTGGTCGAGTGTTGGGAGAGAATGACATTCAAAAGCGTGCGGACATTAAAGAACAGCTGGCGGCCTTTAATAAAGCCATTCTGTTCATCTGAAATAAAAGTAGGAAGAACCTTTTCAAGGCGAATTGCTAAAATTTTAGCCAAGACTTTAACATCAACATTCAGCAGTGAAATAGGCCTATACGAGGTGCAAGACGTAGGATCCTTACCCTTCTTTAAGAGAACAGTAATTAGTGCTTGAGACAATGTAGGGGGCAATAGACCACGTACAAAAGATTCATTATACACTGAAAGAAGTAGTGGGGCTAACTTGTCTACAAACTTGTCTTATTGTATATTTATTTTATTTTATTCTACTGTATATAGTATTTTATTTTATTCTATTCTGTACAGTTGTGTACTGTATTTATTCTTATTGTATTCTAATTTTTGCCTCATAACTTTTGCACTGTCCACTTCCTGCTGTGACAAAACAAATTTCCCACGTGTGGGACTAATAAAGGTTATCTTATCTTATCTTAAATGTTTTTAAAAATTCAACTGAAAACCCATCAGGTCCTGGTGCCTTACTATTGTGCATGGTCTTGATTGCATGCACAATGTCATCCAACCTAAAAGGGGCATCTAATTGTTCAGCTATAACAGGATCGACAGTGGGCATTATAAGACCGTTAAAAAAGGAATCCATCTCAGAGGCGTCAGCAGCAGATTCAGATTCATATAGGGAGGAATAATACGTCTTAAACACCTCGTTGACTTCCTTTGAATCAGAGACCAAGTTGCCTGCCGCATCTTTAATTTGAGAAATTAATCGAGAAGAGGCCTGACGTTTTAACTGATGGGCCAAAAGCCTTCTGGGCTTATCACCATGTTCATAATAAGTCGCACGTGCACGAAGTAAGAGATGTTCAGCATCTGCCGTAGAAAGTAAATCAAATTCGGTCTGCAAGTCAAGTCGTCTTTTATGCAAATCAGGAGTGGGACTGTCAACAACCTGTCTATCTATGTCACAAATTTGCGTAGTCAAAGTTTGAAGTTTGGCTTTGTGGCTTTTAGTGGAATGGGCAGAGAAAGAAATTATTTGCCCACGCACATATGCCTTAAGAGATTCCCAAAGTAATGACCTCGTAACAGTATCGCTGTCGTTAAACACCATAAATTCATCAATTGCGGATTTGATAAAGGTAACAAACCCCTCATCCGAAAGCAACAAAGAGTTAAATCTCCAGGGTGAGGAAAAAGAGGACCGGGCTATGAGCTTGATGTCAACGCTAAGTGGTGCGTGATCGGAAATGACAATAGGATGATATGTAGATGACAGTACTTTTGGAATAAGGGAACCGTCCACAAAAAAATAATCAATCCGCGAAAAGGACTGATGTACCTGAGAAAAGAAAGAGTACGCTCTGGTAGTAGGGTTAGAAAACCTCCAGGGATCTACAAAACCATTCTGAGACATAAACTCTGAAATAGACTTGGACATAGAGGATTGGGTCAGGGTCCGAGGATTCGAGCGATCTAAGGCAGGATCAATAACACAGTTTAAGTCACCACCCAATATCAAAAGATGAGTATCAAGGGAAGGGAGACTACTCAAAAGTGCATCTGTAAAACCTGGATTATCAAAATTTGGCGCATACACATTGACTAAGAGGACGGGTACATTGTACATGGTGCCTACAACAACCAAATATCTCCCGTTTTTGTCAGCTTTAATCTCAGAGGCTGTAAACTGTACCCTTCTGTTTATTAAGATCGCCACCCCCCTGGCTTTTGAATTAAACATTGAATGGAAAGTATGACCCACCCATGGGCACCTGAGCCTAAGACGATCCCGATTTCGCAAATGGGTCTCTTGCAAAAACATTACATCACTCTTTAAACGTTTAAGATGCGAGAATATTTTAGATCGTTTAATTGGGCTATTCATACCTTTGACATTCCAAGTTAAAAATCTAATCCCACAATTGCCTAAGGACTGACCTGAAGTACTGGTCATTGCAGAAAGATAAAAGAGAAAATACTTATTTCTTCACCCCCAAAGAAAGAACAAGTGGAAAAACACACTCACACAAACACACAACGCAAACCCACAACAACAGAAGTACAGCTTCAGAATAAAAATAATAATAACACGTCAAACACACCCACCCGCCTCCCCCCTGCACAGCAAAAGCCCCCATCCCCAAACGATGGAGACGGCAGTGCACGCTCCCACCCGGAGCAATCTAAACAAAAACGCTCCCGACTACGAAACGAACCGTGTCAAACCAAAGCTCCAACAGAGTCTTTTCTCAATAGATTAAAAGGCACAAATAAAATAAAAATAACCCAATTATATTTTACTATTAGACAGGTAAAACAAAACAAGTGTTTGGCAGAGTAACAAACTTAGCTTACCACAATGAGGTTTGGATTTGGATCATGCGCTATTTCAAACAAACAAACATTGTCCCGCTATATTTTTTATCGCGTGGTTATTGTCTTAATATATTCCTTGGCCTCATCTGGCGAGACGAAGTCGCGCTGCATTCCTTGATAAGTGATCCGCAGTCTTGCCGGATAGAGGATCCCAAATCGGACTCCCTGGATGCCGTGAAGCTGGCGACGGACCTCATTGAAAGCCGCACGGGCCCGCGCTGTCTTAGCGGTGTGGTCGGGGAACACAGAAATGGTCATATTATTTATCTGCACCCTCTGCAGCTCCCTGGCCTTCTGGAGAATCCTAGCACAGTCCGCGTAATAGTGCAGCTTCACAACCATAGCACGGGGGCGTTCACCGGTGTTAGGTTTGGGGGCCAAAGTTCGGTGGGCTCTGTCTACAAGCGGCTCCTTCCCAAGCTGAAATGCCTCCATCAACAGCACGGACACATCTGTAGCGGACAGGACGTTCTCCTCTGGCACACCAACAATGCGTATATTATTGCGGCGAGACCTGGACTCCAAATCCTCGCATTTATTCTCCAATTTGGCCAACTCCTTTGACATCGCATTGTTAAGGTTCAAAAATATTGGGGATGGACACCAGAGGAAAAACCCACAATAACAACACTGGTCCGGTCGGGTTGAGTCAAACGATGATTTAATGATCACACACACGTGGGAGATGGACACTGTATGCAGACAGTCTCAGATCTCATCTCAAAAAACACATCACCATAGTTTTATGAAATCAGGGTATTAGAACGCCCCCTCATGCGTAGTGACAGGTGTAATACAATCAATGTTGACAATTTTATTTAACACAAAGAATAACATTGTCTCCTTCCCGAGGGCAGACGCTGACTGCCCCCGTCTCCTGGAACCGTCTGTACCCTGCTAAGACACAACATGGCAGCTACAAGGACTCTTTCATTTGTTAAGACCATCAGTGTGTATTGCTCTAAATCAAGTCTATAATATTAAATGAATATTGCTGGATCAGCTACTTCTACTTAAAACATATTAAAACATGACTAAGCACAAAATCACCAAGAATAACATCTTATAAGTGCTGTGTAAGCGCGTGCGGCCTTCCAAGCTCAAAGCCTTTGCCCTCCATAGATCAGCCAGACTCGCGCTGGCTGTAGCTTTTAACCTTTAATTACCTTGAGCACAACTCTAGAATAAGCAACAAACTGCAATGTGTATGGAATGATCATGGTTACATCTGCAATGGAAAATCATGTTATTATTCTGGTACCTGTAAGAAAAGATCAAACTAAAGTTATCACCATCACTGTAATGCAAAGAATAATGTAAGGTCAAAAACTTCAATTTATGCTTAATGCAAAGCTGGTTATATACTTCTAATGAACTAATAATGCCATATTAAAATATTAAATGATAATGAGAAAAACATCCCCTCCTTATTCTACAATTCCCTCTGTTGACCTCTGGAGAATCCAGAGGTCACAAACAGTTGTGTCCCTCCTTGGCCTACACATTCAGTTCCACATGCATCATTGGCATCATGGACATTGGAGTAATGACTCCAGGGTCCACTGCCCTCACAGACATACTTTTGAACATTCTTCTGGCACAAGGGATGAGACAACAACAAATAACCATAACACCCACCACAACAGACAAAGAAAACATGACCGAAGCGATAACCCCCTTCCACCGTCCGAACACTGAGGTCAGCCAGCCTTCTAACGGATTACCAACACCGGAGTGATCATGCATAGTTTCAGAAAGGCTCTTTAGGCCCTCCAGAGCCTTGGTTACCGACCCATCTGGAGCAGTATTGTTTGGAATAAAGGTGCAACACTGGTCGGCAAACATAGAACACACGCCCCCTTTTTCCGCTAACAACATGTCAAGGGCCATTCTATTCTGCACTCCCATTAACGAGGTCGGACCCACCTGCTCCGCCAACCCCTCCATGCCGTCTCTGGTCAGGTTAGAGAGCCTCAGTACATTGTAATGAACATAATTAATCCTATCTACATTCTTGTTTGGGGTCACTGGAAAGAAAGCAGAAATTATTGGAATATTTTCAAACCCGGCTGCTATTTGGTCAACAAGTTTAAATTCATTTGGAACCCCCCTGGGCACTCCAATGGAGTCGATCCAGGTGGGGGAATTCATTCTAGGGTCATAAACATTTATGTCATGTATTCCTCTCTTCCTCAAAATGTGTCTTTTGCGCCTGGCTGCCAAAGTGCGCGTATTGTGTGAGGGAATTGATTTTACCTTATTTCCGATTAGCATAAGTGGCGCTCCTAGTCTCACCATCGCGCATGTCCCCACGCTCCCGAGAGGAACTCTGACCAATAGAGTCCTGTGCCCGCAATAGTAATACAGCCCGCTCCTAGCCCAAGTCCCAATTAGGGTGGCTGCATCACTCACATTGTTGGTGGTCCTCCCAATCTGGGTGACCGAACACCAACTGGGGTCAATTTCCCCCAACCGATATTTAACTTTATCTGTGGTAAACTTAAAGCACGTATAATTATCATTCCGGGGCATAAACGGCCCTACTTGCGTGAGCTTGCCAATAGGGGGAAATAGACTGGACAACACAGTGCAGTTCCCCGTATTCACAGCTCCTCTAGTTATTTGCAACATACAATTATAGCCCCACTGATCCTCTGGATGCAGAGGTGCAGGCTCTATAAATAAACGCGGCCTTGCCGAAGCGCAGGCTACACAATTAGCCACTTTTTGTTCTCTAGCATTTTGGGCTATCCAGTCCAGCCAGATGTTACTGTCACTGAACCCGGTAGCGCGTTCAATCAAATCCTGAGGTTTCAGGGTGGTGTAGTCCACCGACACTACTCGCCTCTCCCTTGGTTCGTGCTCCTCTGGTGTAGCTTCCGACGACCCGCTCCCCTCCTGCCCTGTAAAAGATGCAACAGAGCTGGTGGGGCTGGCAATCACACGAGTTGTCATTTCTTCTCTACCTGACGGTACACGATTAGTTTTTTCTAGGAAATTAACTTTAATTAACCCTTTTGGATCAACCCCCGCTGTTTCCACCCCCAGAACCAAATACATAGATTGTTTGCGATGCCAATTCCCCAATGATAAAGTTAACGTGTTTCCAGAGGGGCTAAAATCCCTCTGTAGTTTAAGCCCGTTTTCTGATCCTGATTCTAACGGTTCCCAATTTTGCCCAGTGTAACCCCTTACCTGGTCCCAATTACGGCACCAGCTGTCATAAGGACGATTTCCCCTCTCGCAGTGCGTACTCACTGAATAATCCCAACAGACCCACACATTGTATCCCCTCCAAGCACTGCCGACGTCCCTGCAATTAACAACATCACACAGATCAAACGTAAAGGAAGTTGTGGCGCCAATAACATAATCTAATTCTAAACCACCATATGTGCTGAGACACTCATCCTTTTTACCAGAGACCTCGCGCTTCACTCTTGCCCGCAACCTTAAATCACTATGGACCACGCGTGATGTACTTGGTGTATCAAACAACGCCGGACTGGCATGGCCTCCATGCTCAGACTGGTTTCCCGGGTCGGTCTGCAACAAACAAATCAAAAAACAAATAGCCATGATTAGCAACATAGTTAACATCAAACTCATAATAATTTTGAACATTGTGATGGCTTTTGAAACTCTTCTTTCATCACCAGTGTCTAATTGTTGTGATGGCATGGTGGTATGTGAATGTTATGGTGTAGTAAAAAGTTCAAAGCCCTTTATCAGAGCCTCTCTCTTGTTTTAGGTGTTCAGTGTGGTACCGCTCCTTTTCGTTGGCGCGGCGATCTCCTCCTTGACTGCTCTTCTTTCTTCGACCTTCCGGGTAGACCACCGGTCGGCCCGTTGCACAGGTGTGAGGGTTTATTCTGCCGCTCAATTTCACCTGTGTTGGGTGGAGATTGATCCTTCCCCACCAAGCCCTCGTGCGCGGCCGCGCACTGCGTCCAGTGATACCAGGTGTCGCCTTTCCCCTTCAGTTGGACCGCTGTCGCCGTCCGAGCCGATACCTCATATGGACCAGTCCAGCGGGGCTCCTTCCACTTTCGTTTGATGACTCTCAGCCACACTGTTTTCGCGTCGGGGACCTCTCCTTCTCCTGTGGGCCCTTTACAAGCCGCCTGTTTCGTGAAACTGGACACTAGCGCCTTTAGCTCGTTCCAGTAGTCTGCGTGGGACCGGTTCCCCTTTTTGTCCCGTTCAACCGAGCCCACCGTCCAAGGTGCCGGAAACAGCTCGTATGGTGTAAAACCTGTGGATTGATTAACAGAACATCTTATGGTCATCAACGCAACCGGCAGGGCTGCGACCCAATTTAGCCCTGTTTGCGCGCAGATTTTTGCCAATTTGTTTTTCAAATTTAGGTTCATTCTTTCTACTTTCCCCTGAGACTGAGGATGATAGACCGTTCCAAATTTATGCTGGACGCCCAACATTTTTTCTACTTTTTCCAAATCTTGATTTTTAAAATGGGTTCCATTATCTGATCTAATTCTTTTCGGGAACCCATGACGGGGAATGTAATGATTGATTAAACACTTAACGACAGTCTTAGCATCCTCCTTTTTTGTAGCCCAGGCCTCTGGCCAGCCGGTCAGAGCGTCAACACACACCAACAAATATCTTACACCGCCAGGCCCAGAATCAATCATATCAGTGAAATCAATAACAATCTCCTCTCCCGGCCTCTCAGGGGGCCGAAACTTACCCACTTCCGGTTTTACTGCTGGCTTAGGATTGTGTGCCCCACAGATTAAGCACATCCTGGCCTTCTCCCTTATCATTCCTCGCAGCTCAGGATGCCACCAATGACACAAATTTCTTTCCATCTGGGCTCTCCCCACGTGGGCAAGTCCGTGGGCTTCATCCACCTTCTGTTCTGCCATTTTGGCTGTCAGCACGGGGCGCCCGTCTGGCCCCCTCCACAAATGTCCATCCTGCCAGGCTCCTTTGTTTTTCCACACCCCCTTTTCCTCTGGGGATGCCTCCTCCTGGGCCTGTTTGACTTCCTCAATCAAGTCAACAGATCTCTCCTCTTCTGGAGTTACCTGTATCATTTGTCTCCGTCCTTTGTAGCCTGCGGCCTCCTTTGCGGCTTCGTCTGCTCTCTGGTTTCCTTTTTCCACCATGCTGGTTCCTTGGGAGTGAGCTTTGCATTTTATAATGCTCACCTCCTTTTTGTGACGTTATACGGCTCCTCCTTCTGGATCACTCCGCAATGTCTGCCTGTTAGCTTTCAGAATTACTTTCGCTCCTCCAAGGGTCACTGTCTCCTTGTGATCTGCTTGGTAAGACACACAGCCAACGCAGTGTGTCAAAACTTAACCAAGCCTCTTTCAATATTCACTTTTAATGACCACTTTTTACTCTGTAATATAAATGTTATAAACTCATACACACTGCACATTCACTTTGGGGCACAAAACAATAACACAGCTCGAATGCATTCACACAGCCTTAAATTTTTCACAGAAAATTGCTCCAAAGCAATATCATGTTTGCTCACAAACTGACAAATTCACCGTGTTATTTACCGAGCGAGGGAGCAATGGACCAATTAAATCCAAACTCCTCAATAATTAGCTGTATCGCTCGCTCTACTTCAATGTCAAACCATAATACTGTGATTAGCTTTATTCAAATCAAACCAATGTTTCAAAGCCTTTCAAACACACACCCACACACACAATTTCAACCACGCACTTTCAAGCACACATTTGTCTCCTTTAAATCTACTAATCGCTTGGAGACCTAATTGGGAAATAATTACATTATTTCCCAAGCAAGCATATCAAAATCAAAACCGTCTACTACTGACTCTACCATAGCCTGAGCAAAGTGGGCGGCCTCTGTGGGCTCCCAATTTGGATCATTTTCATTCTCAGTTATCTCCTTTAAGCCTCGAAATAGAAATAGGCAACGTTGTATATAGGCATTTAGCTCATACAGCTCAATCTCGGACCACACTGTCATCTCATAAGGTGAAACACCTTCCTCAGTCACTATGTGACATTTACAGGTCACCTCCAGCCGACCCTCTTCCTCTGCAATTTGTATGTTACAGGTTGCAAAATAGAGCACAGGCATGTTTGCTTGTATTCTATTTAAACACGATTTAACAGTATTAAATGGGACTGTTTAGTGCATGGGACACAATATAATCATTTATTGTTGAAGGGACAAATGTCAAAGGGGTTCTAACAGGTCCACTTTATTGCGTGCTCATAAATTATTGTTATCTGGGTCACTCACCCAATGTGCTTTATTATTTGAAATTATTAATTATGTCACGCTTATTAGTGGCTCATATTTATTTACGGCCTATGTTTGAACTTGACAACAAAGGCAGAGCATCATTTCATCCTTTCAGGGTAAAACACTCCACTTTCTCTGTGTCATGGCAGCTCAGAAAACTTCATGAACTTTACTTATTTAAAGGTATGGCTTAAGATCAGTTGTGTTATCAGTGTAAAATATTTAAGATTTAATTAAATTGTTTTCGATTGACTTACAGCAGCTCACTCTGATCTAGGAACGCTCTCTTATCCTCCTCAAAAACTGAGGTTACTCAGTCTTAAATGCTTTTTACATTACATAAATCAACAAACAAGTGAGTTCATAAAGCACATATTCACAACAATAAATCAAAAGCCATTTATATTGTTATAACATCAAAACCAGCAGCTTATTTACAGGCTTTCAGCAATAAAAAGCCTTCTGCTTCTAAGGCTCACACACACTCTGGGCAGGAAGTGAAAAGCTCCGTTCTCCTCCCAGCCACCCGCTCATTTGCATGTTCACACCGTCTAAAAATAGCTCGCAGCGCTGCAGCTGCGCTCTCATCACACACAGGGTCACACAAAGCTCAGATAGAATTCTATTATTTTATATTACAAAAGACGTCTTATATTTACAATCACTGCAAGGCCAGACAGATTTAGCACCTAACAAATTTCGACAAATTTAAAATAACGGGTCTCACCGAAGAAAGTCTCACTTTTTTGTAATCAATCAAACAGTATCTGTTACTTCTGGAACAGTTTCTGGTCTAATTTCTAAAGTCCCTAACTCAATTTAACAGTATCCAAAAAAGCACATGACACCATTTAAAACGGTGAGGAGATTCTAACTCCTAGCTTGATTCCGGGATGCCCTGTACCCCACAGTTAAGCCAAACTGAACTATCCCTGTTCGCCGACAGGTCAAAGCCGCGCGTCCACGGCCAGGAGGGAGCGTAACCTCCGGGCTATGCGCTTCTTAGCAACTTCTGGTGCCGTCCTATAATAATTTTCACCTACACAATTTCGACAAATTTTACCATAACGGGTCCAACCGAAGAAAGATAACTTTTTTACGACCAATTAAACAGTATCTGTTACTTCTGGAACAGTTTCTGGTCTAATTTTCTAAAATATACCTAGCCAATTCCCTACCAAACTACCTGAGCCTTTAACTCAATATCCAGGGACTCAAACCCAACATTATTACGTTCCTATTTCTTCAACTTCATTAAATACTCTTAAGCAACTTTAACTGCATAACACACGGTGATTCTCATCAAAATCAAAACAGACACCCACCAGCAACGTCAGTGAGTAAACTTTTAATTTAATGCAGCCCAATTTGGCACAATTTGGGAATCAACTCAACAGGCAGTGCCTTACCTTTAGAAGCACCCGCGGAGCTCACTCACATCAGATCCCTGGTCCGTGCCTGTCCGCTCGACCACCTCAGACCGTCCACACCTCGCACGTCCACCCCAATACCACAGGACGAGCCCCCAAAATGTTAAGGTTCAAAAATATTGGGGATGGACACCAGAGGAAAAACCCACAATAACAACACTGGTCCGGTCGGGTTGAGTCAAACGATGATTTAATGATCACACACACGTGGGAGATGGACACTGTATGCAGACAGTCTCAGATCTCATCTCAAAAAACACATCACCATAGTTTTATGAAATCAGGGTATTAGAACGCCCCCTCATGCGTAGTGACAGGTGTAATACAATCAATGTTGACAATTTTATTTAACACAAAGAATAACATTGTCTCCTTCCCGAGGGCAGACGCTGACTGCCCCCGTCTCCTGGAACCGTCTGTACCCTGCTAAGACACAACATGGCAGCTACAAGGACTCTTTCATTTATTAAGACCATCAGTGTGTATTGCTCTAAATCAAGTCTATAATATTAAATGAATATTGCTGGATCAGCTACTTCTACTTAAAACATATTAAAACATGACTAAGCACAAAATCACCAAGAATAACATCTTATAAGTGCTGTGTAAGCGCGTGCGGCCTTCCAAGCTCAAAGCCTTTGCCCTCCATAGATCAGCCAGACTCGCGCTGGCTGTAGCTTTTAACCTTTAATTACCTTGAGCACAACTCTAGAATAAGCAACAAACTGCAATGTGTATGGAATGATCATGGTTACATCTGCAATGGAAAATCATGTTATTATTCTGGTACCTGTAAGAAAAGATCAAACTAAAGTTATCACCATCACTGTAATGCAAAGAATAATGTAAGGTCAAAAACTTCAATTTATGCTTAATGCAAAGCTGGTTATATACTTCTAATGAACTAATAATGCCATATTAAAATATTAAATGATAATGAGAAAAACATCCCCTCCTTATTCTACAGCATCCACTTTGGCTTGGAGGTGGACAATATCATCCGTGCATGTGGAGAGAGACTGTTCCATCTCCGTAACTGTGCTCCTGAGGCCAGCGAATTCCTGCCGCATGGTAGTTATATCTGAGGAAAGGTCCGTTTTTAGTTGCTGTATGTCGGACCTGATAGACGTGAGATTCTCCGCAAACGCTGTCGTCAGTTCCTTTTTAAACAGTGCTGAAATTTCTTCACGAAGTTCAGAGAGGAGTTCAGCCTTCGTGAATTTTTCCGTATCGACGAGCAGCGTGTCGGGTGACCCAGGCAGTGGCGAAGTTTTACCACGAGGCGGGGATGCAGTGTTAGCAGCAGGCCGCAAGTTCGGCTGAGAGGTGCTTGCGCTCTTATTAACCTTACGCGACATTGTAAACACAAAAAGCAAAAACAGTCTTGTCTCGGAACTAAACAAAAAGAAAAAACCCGTCAAAATGTGCCTGGAAATGCTAGATAATAACTAGACTCTGCAGGAGCTACGCTCGGTGCGACCTACGCCATAGTCACCTAAACCGGAAGTCCGCCATATTATTTTTAATTCTACCAAAGTACTCTATTTAGATTCACAAAAGTTTATATAACTAATTAGCCTTGTTGTGCAAATAAGTTTGCATAACTTAATAAATATAGAATTTGAAAAATAACAAACCTAAAAAGATACACTAGGTACGAGATACATGTTCTGATGTTTTGGCAAACAACCATTTGACTAACATGTCTGTCTCACCTGGTTCTTGTTCCATTTCTCTTCTGTCCTCATTCTCCTCTCCATCTCCCTCTCTCACCCTCTCTCTCCCTCTTTGTGCTGAGAATCAAACCAAACACCAACATCATCAAATATACAGTTGAAACCAGATATTTACATGCTCTTCAGATAAAAACACAAACACTTATTTAAGGTAAAACCTCAAATTAGACTAAATGTTTAATTTATATTTGTTAACTTTAAGAGTAAAGAGAGAAACTGTCTGTATTTCTTAATTGTAAATGGCACCAAATTGTATTCAAACTTGAGCCACACTTATGCAGCTCCACAGTTCTGTTCCTGGTGTTTTGTTGACATCTCTTGATGTTCCCATGTCACAGAAACAGGCTCTGTGTTTTGCCTTATATGCATCCACAGCTGTGCCACCAGTTTACTCACATGGACTCTACGAACCAATCAGAAGCTTCTTCAGCTCAGAATGGAATCGTCTGGAGTTTCTTATTATTTAACAATAAACTTAGTGTACATGTACTCCTACATTTGATGAAAGAGATAATAAATAGACCGATCTCTCTCTCTTTATTCTGACATTTAATTCAAAAGATATTTCAATATTTGTCTAAAATAAAAGTTTACTCTAAATTGATGTTGTACAGTAAAAATGTTTTCTCCCTAAAGTGTAAATATCTGGTTACAAATGTGAATATCCTGCTGTGTACTGAAACCCCTCTTGTTTTGCATAGAAATATACTGAACAACATACAAAGCATAATATATAAAATAACATTTACCTGAGTTTTTTCTTTGAAAGAACCCTCTAATGTCCATTCTTATATTTCAGTACATAACTGAAACCGATTTAGTCGGGGAGGGTAAGAACTGAAAATATGAAATAAACACACGTAAGCTAAGACTCTCTAAAAAAATAGCATTTGTTCGGCTTGTCATTTCGCCATTTGTTGAGTCACTTGAAGAGCAAGTAAGGTAATATTGGTCAAGTGATCAGTTTGATATCTTTCGTGATGCACCGTCATATTTACATTATTTGTACGGTACGAATGATTTGCTTTGGTACCTGGTCAAACTTAAGCTCTCCTTAGTATGGCTAGCTCTGTCTCTCCAACCTCCAACAGCGCACTCACAGGCAGCAGCTGCCCCGCCCTCTTGCTCAGTCGCTTAGTGCCTGAGCTCGGATCATACCAATATCAGGGGGGATTCACGCACAGTCGTAAATTCCCACAGTGTGCACTATGTGCTTCGAATATTGTGTGTACTTTTTGTTTTATACAGTTGTCAGCCAGGCATCTAACTATGAAAAAATTACACTCCAAAAGACCCCGGGCCTCTGACAAAACAACCCGGGCTTAAGCCCAGTAAGCCACCCCCACGCTCCGCCCCTGGTGGACACTCAAAAATGACAGACAGCTGCTGGGGTTTGGAAGAGAACTGAAAAAAATATTTAAAAGAATCTGATCATTTTTGAAGCAGCCTTCAGAATCTCCATGTACTAAGATGCTGTTTTTGTTCCCGGTGAAAATGTTTCCTGAATTAAAATATTTTTAATGTTAGATTTAATCCAGAGTCAGCTAATCTCAGCCAAACCGATTTACTCAGAACAAATAAACACTGAAACTAACCAAACATTAACATTTCGAAGTTATCTAAGTGGCTTATACATCATGTTTAACCTGAGTAGTGAAAGACCGTGGGGGGTTTGAAAACGATGTGCGGGAGTCTGCTGTTCTCGCCGGGCTCCTTGACCTCCCGGTCTGCTATCGAGCTGGTGAACACAATACACATGAGACAAGGGACTGTCAAAATAAAACAGGAAGTGGCTGAAACCCAGACAAGGACATGTACGCTTGACAACTGAACAGAGGAAAGACAGTGTATGACAGACTGAGGAGACAAAGGATGAACCACAGGGAGGAGAACATGGGTACCAGTAAGGGAGACACAGACATGACTAAGGCATGGAGCGAGAGGGTGAGGAACACAGAGAAACATAGAGGAACATGGAGGGAGAGAGAAAGAGGAAGACACGGAAGGAAAGAGACATAAGAGACACAGGCAACACAAGTGCAACCTAAAGGACAAGAAACAAAGGGAACTCAGGAACATGGAAAGAATAAACTCAAGATTAACTAGTGGAAAATGTCATCGGCAACATACAAAACAAACTCAGAACCATGACAGTCACTATACGTTGGATCCGTCAGGTCAGTCCAAAAAAGAGTCAGACTTGTGTTGAACTAAGTATTCCTTTAAACTCAACTAGTAATAGAATTTTTACCATTAGAGAAAAAAATAATTCATAATATCCCACAGATATGTCTTTATAAACAGCCACTTTCTTCCTGTTAAAAGGGAGGTTTTCCTTCCCAATGTCGCCAAGCTCTTGAGGGGTCGTATGATTGTTGGGTTTCTCTCTGCATGTATTATTGTAGGGTCTAAAGAAACGGTTTACATAAAAAAGAAATGGCAGCGAACCCCTACAACTTCAAAATACCATGACTACATAGCAACACAAACTAGGTCTCACATATTTCCCACCTTTGGCTTCCAGTAACCAAAGCAAAACAGCGATAGCAGGCAGGCACACACTTCCAAGCGCCAAAAGAAAGAGCAAAGTATTTGTTGCTGGAGCTCTATATGCGGTTCCACAGACGATCTTGATGCTGCTCAGCTGTAGCAATCAGGTGTGGTAATCTGGAACGGGAGAGAGAGCAGCTCTCTTTTAGGACGAGGCCAAAAGGTTAGTGGACAAAGCAAGGCTTAAAACTTTTCTTTTTGATAAAGATTATAGGGATCGCAGTGGTGACCCTGAACCCTCCCTTAGTTGCACTTTAACCCTGTGTAAAAAGCATCTGCAGCAACAAACATATTATATTCCAGAAACACGCTTTCTGATCTGATGAGCTGTTCATAACACTTCCTACTAAACGTCAGCACAATCTATCTGATGTCCGCCATTACCTGACCAAAACTGGACGTTTTTTTTCCTATAGGGCAATTACAAAGATATATAGCTTATTTAGATGCACATGCTGTTTTTTGGGGTTTTTTTGCAAATATGCATTATAATATTTACTTTTGTTTTTCCTGCAGTATATAAAAATTGGTGTATCTCAAAAATAAAACTATGAAGACACTCAAAATAAATTTATGTGGTTGGAAATTATTTTGTGCAACTTTTTTACCTCTGAAATTTCTCTAACTAGAAATATGTGTAAAAAAAACAAAGATGATTTTCAATTTTTTTGCAATTTATTGCACTTTATTTGCAATTTATGTAGTTACTATGGACTTAATGCATGCATATTATTAAAATTGGGGATATAACGATTGTATTGATGTATAGAAACTTGAAATACTCCCAAATTGGCACTACAGCATCTAAAAATATAAAGAAAAGCTGTGGTGGACTTGGTTCTATGGTAGGTCTGAAAGGGTTAATTGACCCTGTGCACGAGAAAATGCTAACTTCCTGGTTTGAGACGGGATGTGGGGTTGTACATTTCCGGTATCTTTACTTTGCGGTCAATCGCTACTGCGAAGATATCCTCCAAAATCATGTCCAAAACTCGAAAACGGAAAGAAAGGGTATGTTGTGACTTACCTTCAAAATTACAGCGGTCCCTCGCTATAACGCGGTTCACCTTTCACCTCGCTGTTTCGCAGATTTTTTAGTGCAAGCATGCATATTTCTTTACATCACATTGTGTCCTGCGTCCTGATCGCTGCAGACGATCTCCTCCGTCTCTCCTGTACAGTACAGAATCGCTGCATCGATGCTAGCAGTGTGACTCTGAAGTGCAGTGCTGTATGTCCACGATGTCCACCAAACGCTTTGCACCGTCAAAAAATAAAATTGGCTCCTTGATTTCACCTCTCGCTGGTTATTTTTAGAACATAACACCCGCGATAAACGAGGGACCGCTGTTTACAGATACTGAGAAACATTTGAATCCCTTTTCTCTTTTGCTCTGAGGCGCAGGGGAAAAATATCGACAAGTCGATGAACATCATTTACAGATATATTGGGTAAATGCCCGAGACATCTATAGAAATGTAAATCGCCGCTTGATTCAATCATTTGCTTAACTTGTTTTGGACCGTAAACCAGGCGTGACTAGGACACTGGAAACAAAGCTCCCCACAGGAGTTTCCGCACCGGAAGTAGCATATGCTAACGTGCACATAGTCTATTGGCCTAGGCTGCCAGGGGGCTTCCCATGATGCACTGAGCATCTTCCTCGCTCACTTGTTCTCTCTGTGTTTATACACCACTCTGCATCTAATCATTAGTTATTATTAATCTCTGGATCTCTTCCACAGTGTGTCTTTTGGCCTGTCTCCCTCCCCTCACCCACACCCATCATGGCAGATGTGTGCGTGATTCTGCTGGAGGTTTCATTCTGTTTTTCCTGCCCACTGTTACCAAGTGCTTATGATTGAGGTTCTTTCTGTATTGTTGTAGGGTGCCTTTTACAATATACAGCTCCAGTAGGTGACTGTTGTTGTGATTTGATACTGCAGCATATAAATAACATTGAAATGAATCTAAGTTTGTATGCAGGCCCTAGTCTATCTGCCTCTGAGGTAGAACTGGAGGAAGTGCAGAATAATAAGCCATTTGGGCTGCAGACGCCTCAGGGTTAATAAGGACCAGCAGGATGGATTGTGTGCTGTTTTACCTTGTTTTTACCGTCTACTCGTGGCTTCGGTCGGAGCCTTCTGCTTTCTCTCTCACGCCCTCTCATCCATATATCTTGTGCACATGGATTCTTGGAGGAACTGATACTGTTTGCATTCAGATACCTGGTTGGCATCAACTAATCACTGACCTTCACTTCCTTTCACTCCAGTAGCAGCTGATATGTTCAGGATTCTCTCAATTTGCTATTTCTTGCGAACTCTACAACTCTAACAATTTGTTTCCCACTTGGTCTGATGTCTGATTGTAATGTGGTAGCCACTCTTCATCTCCAAGCAGCTTTGAAGCCCCCCCATTGTAGACAAACACTATCAGACTTAAGAAATAACGTACTGGTCATGTGTTTATTCAACAAGAAGGAGTAATAACGTTATAGAGCAGGCTTGAAAAAGTGACCATTGAACACTCTTTACTAACAGCTGTTTCCTGTTACAAATCATAAGATGGGGAGAAATTCTGGTAATCCCATAAGGTTTTCTTGAACATGAAATAAAAAGTCACATTTTGCAAAGGTATTTTGCTGCTTCCCCAATACTGGCCTCAAGCATTGTTCAACCATGTGTTCACTGAAGCTACCATTTCAGGTCGGCTTGGGTTCTGTTGACAGTGTCTATGAGAAAAAAACAACACATTTCAAATGCAGCTTACATGGACCACACAGGGATCTTCTGTGGACAAGCCAGCTCTTATCAGAAATCCCAAATAACGACCAGAAAAGGCAAAACTGCCGTGTGTGGGCACACCCACTTGGGACATCCATGGGATTAATGTGGGTTTGCCCAGCCCACACAGCCCCACATCTCACCTACACCTGCCCACTGTGGACTCACTTGCTGGAAAAACCACAAAGTGATACAGTCAGAGAAGTTGTTTGGAGGAAAAACAAAAAATGAGTGATTATAAATTATTAGTGTCATCTCAGTTGTTTTTTCAGTGTTTAATCTAAATCCATTTAGATAAGTTCAATGAATTGGTTGCTTTGTTTACAACCTAAACATCCTGTCACTATGTTCCAAAATGTCAGCCATTAAAAATGAGGTTCTTTAGTTGACAGTAAATCTTCACCATCACCAACACTCATATCATATCGTACCAGAGGGTATCTGCTTTTTTTTCAAGGTTTTCCCAAATGCAGAAACGAATAAATAAATAGAATAAAAAAATACCATACTGTAAGTCTGTTTTAGATTTACAACAGTGTGTGTGTCTTCCTCTCTGTATGTGTCCTGGTGGAATCTCATTTTCCAGTGTGGGGTCCTTCAGGCTCCTTGCAGCTGTGAGGAGAGCTCCACACTGCTTCAGGCACTTGTTACTGAAGGGAAACCCCACTCAATGGGGGTACACCTCATAAAGGAGGTCTACAAGTTTCCTGAGTGTGTAATGGGCAGGGAATGTTGTTCTCTCTAGCAACAGTCATGATGGAAGTTTATATACTGAACAATTACAAGAGTACGTTGCGATGGTTCCACATGAGGAAACAGCTTTGGGTTATTGGAATGTAAGCTTTCCAAACTTCTTCAGCTTAAGTACTTTTTTGCTTTGCTTTGTTGTTCGGCTGCAGTTTTTCCCCCCAAAATGTGAGTGGTGGAGGAAGTGTGCAATCTTTTTAGTTAAGCAAAAATAACATCATTTGTCCAAACTGATGAGGTTCAAGCTGTTAGTGTGAAGAGTGAGTGGTAAGCTGTTCCAAAGCCTTGGAAGGCACAGTGCTTGTATGAATGGGTGCTGGTGAATGAGGCACATTGTATAAAGCGCTTTGAGTGCTCAGACAGGGTAGAAAACCACCATTTAAGAACCAGTCCATTTACCAACAACACCATGGCCAATTTAGAGTCACCTATTACCCCAATATGTCTTTGGAGGCACACACACAGAACATGCAAACTCCAGACTGAAAGGCCCCAGTCGGTCAGCAGGTTCAAACCCACAATCCCCTTAATGTGAAGCAGTAAGGAGTCTGTTCATTAACCTGTGGAGGAATTTGCTGATCTGAGTCTGGAGTCTTGATCATTATTTGTCCCTGGAGGGGCTTTTGGTAGAGTACGAGTGAACACCTATTGTCATAGAGATTAATGTGCTGCAGTGGTTTGAGTCATATCAGTCAGAATCAACAGTTTCCAGTTTGTTCATGTAAATAGTGAATTATATTCACACACTAAAGGTAATTATGGAGTTCCACAGAGGTCTGTGCCAGGACCAATATCATTTTTTATATTACACGTGCTGGTAGTATTATTAGAAAACATATCATACATTTTCATTGCTATGCAAAGGATACCCAGCTTTATGTATCCATGCCTCCAGATGACACACACCAATTAGTTAAACTGCAGGGATGTATTAGACAGACATAAGGGCCGAGGAAAATATAAATCCCTTCCTGTAACTTCAGATAAAACTGAGCTTTTTGTACTCTGCCCCAAGATTAGGCTTGTTAGGTAGACTGCTTGCAGATTTCTATGATGCACGTCCTGTCTTCCTTCTCTCACCCCAACCGGTCGCAGCAGATGGCCCCGCCCCTCCCTGACCTTTGTTCTGCCGGAGGTTTCTTCCTGTTGAAAGGGAGTTTTTCCTTCCTACTGTCGCCAAAGTGCTCTTTCAGAGAGTGTCATCAGATTTTTACGGGTTGTTCTGATTTCTTTGCATTATTCTACTATTTTTACATTACAGTATAAAGCACCTTGAGGTAATTGTTGTTGTGATTTGGCGCTATATGAATAAAATTGAATTGAACTGAACCATTTCTGCTCTAATATCAACAGAAGGAGGCTACTATTAGTGCTGGAGATCAGAGGCTGCAATCAAACTCCAAAAATGCGTAGCTGTGCCTGTCAGAAGATACATTTACTGAGCAGAAGATGGGGATTGGGACTAATGGGACCAACATTAACACAGCTCCACTTACTATTCCCACGTGGTTATAGATTAAGAATCAGGGACCTCCATAGAAAAGATAGTTGGATGCAAGATCAAGAACCATCAAGGGATGTTAGTTGTGTTTAATGAGAGGCAGGATGCAAGAGAGTTACTGCAATTTGTTCAGAGGTGAGCTGAAGTGAAAACTCGTTCAACATCACAAAAGTGGACATTCAGTGAGTTATGACATGTTTGAGTCCTACTAGCAACACATATGCACGTATGCTTATATTTAGTTGTTACTGTTATGTAGTAATACAGCCAGGGATTGAATCAGGCAGGACTCAGAGAGCAGACTCAGGCCTGAGTTTGCAGTAGGGTTCATCAGAGAAGGAGAAACGGTTATCAAGCAGGGAACTGGGAGTAAAGGAGAGCCTCAATGAGAATTGGATCACAGGAGCTCTGCCACAGAAGAGAGCAGCACTTAGCGAGATCCAACAGGTAAGTGTTGTAGTGGTGAGTTGTGTAAGTGTCTGACTCTGTCTTACTTGTTATGGTGAGCGAGGAGAGCAAGAAGGAGGAACTGAGTAGGCAGGAGAGTTGCAGACCATCAGCAGGTGGAGAGCAGGCAGACACGTTGTGAATAGGCAGGTGGGAGCTGTTGCTGTTATTCTAGCAGGTGGAAAGCATCAATCATAGCACGACAGCTCATGTAGCATTTGCTGGTATACTGTAGAATGCAGTTTGTTATATTCCCAAAGAAGAATGAGTCGCGGAGCAGCAGCAGCACAGATTGTTCACAAAGAAACAAACAGAAACAAATCAATTTGGAAGTTATTTAAAGACAAACCTCCTCGTTCACCCACCGGCCCAATTCAACATTAACCTCTGATTGGAATCCCCAGTTTCACGGTGCTTCGAATGATCGCAGGTAAGGACGTGCTAAAACGCATCCAAAACCTCTCGTTATTGTCTGGGAATGTTTGCAATGTTTCACAATGAAATTGTAATAATTTGATGAAGACTCAGTATTGCATTACTTCTAAATCTCCCATGAATGATGAACTTTGTGAGTAAAGGTCAAAGCACGTAGTTCTTTTTGTTCTCCAAGACTCCACCAGCATTAAGGCCAAAATAATGGCTTTCGTGTGGGGAAATAGAACTGATAAGGCTCTGTCCATATGCACTGGATCACAGGCTCTATCAAAAGTCTGCTTTCATGCTGTTGTTCTTCCCAGTCGAAGTGTAGAGGACATTTTGGGAAAAGAGGGAAAAAAGCCCCAGAACACTGGCAGACACAACACACACATAGTGAGTCTACGCTGTCATAGTATGTTGTTTTTATTTGTGAGTAAGCCAAACCCCTCACCGGGGGGCTCAGAGGGATTTTCTCCATCCTGTAGTGGGTGGGCCACCACAGCAGCAGCAGCTCACCACTTCTTTGGAGACACTCACTTCATTAACAGCCTATTTTAGGACTATCCCTGGCAGATGCAAAACAAATCGGAAAACAATTCAGAGGATTGCTTGTAGGCTTCATGTCATTTTCTCCAGTGAGTACACTGAGGAGCCACTGTTAGTTAAAACACTCGGAGCATTTCATCGCCTTGTGTTTGAATGTATATGTAGAGGCGTAATGAACCTGCTCTGCCTCTCGTTTTGAACCTCTGAGAGGTAAAAAATCTCAGCTGTAAAGGCTCATTAGGTCAAAGACAGTACTATAAAACCTGAGAGGGAGCGGGGAGGCATGAGTGACTGTTTGGAAATCTAGTGCAGCGGAGAAAAAAGCGCCTATTAACACTGCAGGATGCTCTAGCAGTGCAAGGGGGGCCCTTACGCCAGGCATGAGGGAACTGACAATCCAAGGAGGATCTCTTCAGAATTTCCAAAACGTCATTTTTCTCCTTTCCTTGGGCAAGGAAACCAGCAGTGAACCGCTTGCTTATGAGAGATATGCTTGTGGTTACTTTAATAGAGGAGTCTATAAAAATGGTGTTTGCAGCTACCACTAAACATACCAGCTAGAATTCCCTGACAAATACATTCCCTGCTATGCCCTGGTCATGTTGAGGAAAAAGCTCTCATCCTCGGAAAAAACGTCTCCAGTGTGTAAAATCACTGATTCAGGAACATAAATGTTTCCTTTCTACTAATGGAGTAGCAACCTGTGCTGGCATCAAGCAGCACATACAAGCACAGAGTAGGTAGACTCCTTTTTCATTCACTCAGAAAACACACCAAGGAAACACAAGCTAGAGTAACAGTAAAATATTTCATTGACTAAAATTCTGTGAAATAAAGGCCCGATTTACATGAAAAAAATTCAAAATAGGATGGTGTGGTGGTCAGCAAAGCAAGAGGGCCCTGAGTTCAAATCCAGCCTGGGCCGTTTCTGCGTGGGGTTCTCCCCGAGTACCCTGGCTTCCTCCCACAGACGTTAATGGGGTTAGGTTAGCTGGTCATTGTTTATATATGGACAGAAATTTGCCTCAAAAAAGGTCACAATTGCTTATGATATGATCCACGAGCATAAAGTAAGATTTACAATCGTGTACAGTGATTTGTGCGTAACTTTAAAGGGCTCACAAATGCATACTCCAGTCCACACAAAAATACAAAGCAATCTGACTGCATGTAAAACTATTTTACAAATGTGCACATCCAAACCTGAATTAACAGCGCCACACATGCAAAACCTTTTAAGTTCAGCTCCACGAAAGTCTGAAAATAGACGTAAAATCCCCCTGGCTCATAAAACAGGAAGTCTTCACAGGAGTGCAGCCCGTGATTCAGAAGCAGATCAATAAAATACAGAAACAACGAACATCAATGAAGCTGGTATCAGACACACAAACCACGATGGTGTAATTAGATGTTCGAGCTTGACATTTATCACGACCAGTGCTCATGAAAGCAAATTTAAGTTTGTATTTTGGTTCTGTGGCAGGGCGTGGGTCGGTGGCGCGGCTGCGGGAGCGCGGGGGCGGACGCACCGGAGCTGCATCGGCTCAACAAGCCTCTTTAAAGGACTGAAGTGGGCCGTGACTGTTGGTGTTGGTGGTGTGTGTTCGGCTGGGAGCTGGAAGGCTGCAGCCGTGAGAGGGTAAAATAGGAACCGGTAATAAAGAGTGTGAAGAATGTGGTCATTCATTAATACATTCATAGCTAGCCTTCAATTTGCCTGACTACTGTACCTTACTGCAAATCAGCCATTGAACTAGTCACGATCAATTATGACGCCACTGCTCATTTATTCGTCATTGTTCGTCTCCGTGCGTTTTTGTGAGCATCATATTATTCTGGCTACATCTAATGACAAGTAAATAACTGTCTTGTGGCTTTTTATCATTGTTTTGTTTGTTCTTAATGTTGCCCTTGCTGCTAAACTAATCCCCCCTTGTGGGACAATAAAGTATTGAATTGTTGACCCAATACTCCTGGCTGTGCGCACATTGACCGACTGGAATGAAAACACCGGCTCATGAGCATCCCTCAGCCTCATGACCCGAGCTGTGTACGCCTAGATCTCATAGCTCCACCCTTGGCTATATAATAGCTAGTAAAGCTGGGCTTCCATCACATTACTCCGCATCTTTTGTTTCAGCATCCCACCTCGGAACGGAGATGCTGACCACAAACAGCGCTGTCAGGACCAGCCTGTGGATTATTTTCCTCTGCAGCTCAGGTGTCTGTGCCAGGAGGCAGCGCGCCGATGCTGATGAGTCCTGGTCGGAGAGCGTTTCCAGGGCCAGGTGTGCGTCGCGATGCCTCAGCTTGCACAGTGTAGCGGCGCTCTCGATTCTGCAGGTCAGGACACCTTTGACAACGGCTGTTTATACATAACCAGTCCTTAAATTTCACTTATTTAACTTTTTTTAATCAGCAAATGCTTTTTTTATTGGTTTGAAAGAAAATATCCATGACCCTTACATGAGTTCTGAAAAAGAGTTTCAAACAATAGATCTGTGCAATAATGTTTATGTAAAGTTACATTACGTTAATAAAATAACTTTTAATATAAGTAAATATATTTCTTATTATATATACTGCTATAAAATGAAACATATGCAGTCAGATATGGGCACTTTAGGGAAAGCTGAGGGAAACCAGTGCACAAGGTAATGGAAAGTCACGTTTACACTACAAAACAAGGTCTCAGGATGATGGTGAGTATACTCCAGAGACACTGACTCAACAAGAAAAACAAAAAAAACTTTACTTTAGAAATGATATCTAAATATCATAAAATTCTAAGAGTCTGAAACGATCTAAAACAGTGACATCATGGAGTTGACAACATGATAAAAATAAGTTCAGTCATGCTTGATGTTCACTGTTCAACTGAAAGGCCAGAATAGACCATACGGCTCATTATAGGGATTCAAACGGATTCTTCCTCTGCCATTCTCTCTCTCTCTCTCTCACACACACACACACACACACACACACACACTGACACGTGCACACGCACACTGACACGTGCACACACACACTGACACGTGCACACACTTGCAGTGTGACTCTTTGGTTCAGGCTTTCGAGTGTGCCTCACTTAGTCCAATGAAACTGCACAGAATGACGGTCCAGCCTGTAATGTGTGCTGTGGTGCTCGTCAAACATGCCAAGAAGCAGACTACTGTACTGTGTCCCTGCTTCAGTTCCAGCTCTCCAAAGCTGCCCCTCAGACATGTATCACTGATACATCATTTGCCATTCCTAGTTTTGCAGTAGCCAGTATTCCCACAGCACTCACGTCAATTCATTAACTATTGAAGTGTGAAACATGCTCACATTGACTTTGTGAATCTGCGTGTCACTTTATTTTAGGGCTATTCTTTGTACCCTGTTTTAGATTTAGACTATAGTTAACGTCCATCCTCAGGTTTTTCACACTAATTATTCTTGGGCTCCATTCCTCACAAAGCTCCTGTGAAAGTCACAATTAGAAGCACGACTTGTCCTGTAGGGCCATAGTATACGTTTTATGTTTCACCACTGTCTAATCCAGCACCTCTGTTATGATTTATTATTATTTCTACTTTCACAAAATTTAGAAATGATTCATTTGTTAACGCTGGTGATGTTTCCAGTTATCGACCTGATGCAGTAGTTCCCCACTGCACTGCAAACAGACTGGTTCTTATATAACGCTTCTCTGCTCTTCTGAGCACTACACAACTTGTGCATTCACCCATTGACACAAGCACATTTTCTAACTAACATTCACACACATCAGAGAACAATTTGGGGTCAGTATCTTGCTCATGGATATTTGGCATGCAGACTAGGGGAAGCCAGGAATCGAACCACCAACCTTCCAATAAGTAGATGACCTGCACTACTGCCTGAGTTACAGCCACCCACATGTGCGGCTCACTGGCCAGCTTAAACTGGTAACGGCCAGAGCTACACTGCAGTGGTGTGGACAGTGCTAGAATTAAAGTCCACACCTAGATCCTGTTGTTCTGTGGCGAGGCTTGAAAATTGGGATTCACAGATGACTAAACTGGAGCTATTTTGCAAAGAAGAATGGGCAAAGATTGCATGGAAAAAGTCAATGAATACTTTTTCATTATCTGATTCCTGTGATTCTGTAGAAGGAGTCTTTTTCAGGAAATTGATGCGAGCTCAGTTTTAAACAGCCAATAACAAAATAAGTAAAACTGTTGATTGACATAATGACCTTGGCTTCAATAAAACCAAACAAGACAGTTTGTCTCCGCTCTCGATCGTTCATATTCCATTTATCTACAGACAGAGCAAACAGCGCTGTAAGACAATCACTGTTCGATATTTCAATCTCACTGTTTGCTGCCAACATTTTCAACGGCTTTGAAATGGAAAAAAAGAAGAAAAAAGGAGAACAGTGAACAATCCCCCAGCTGCTCATAGATTAAAAAGAAACAAACATTTCTTGTTACTGTCATTTTATTCACCAGCCAAGTCAGCAGGTTTAACTCCAGAAGAGCAGGAGACTCTCAGCGTTCATTCAAAAATGGATCTAGCCACCACTACTTACTGGTCAGTGGCATCCTGTCTTGTCTCCAACTGAGCACTTTGGATGTTTGTGTTTTAAAACCAGGTCATAAGGTTTTTTTGGAGGTTGTATTGTATAAAAACATCAGAGTAACAGGCTTGCAACCAGTCTTTGCTGTCTGATCCCAAAGACAGGAGCTGCTCCGACAACAGCAACATGTTTGGAAGTTTGAATATTGCTGGAAAAGATCGTCGTGCATAAAGTATCTGAGCTATGAGGTCTGCATGCTTTATTTAAATGAACAGGGTTGGCACTAGATGTTCCTATTCAATACTTTAACAGTCTGCAAAGTTAGACACCTGTTGGTTTCTCACGTTCCTCTGAAAGTGACATCACTCAGCTTTAAACTGGATTCATTGGTGCTTAACTCAGACAGACCCGTTTGTTTATGCTTGTGTCCTTGTCTTCCTCCTTTTAGTCTCGTCTTCAGAATAACGGATCCTTGGGCTGGTGTCATAATCATAAACAGTGTGCAAAGGTAGGAGACATTTTTAAAAGTACGTCCTTCTGATTTTCCATTCGTCACACAAACCTGAGACAGTGGGTTGTTCCTGAACCTCATTTGCATGAAGTGTTCTGATTGTCCATAGAAAATAACAACACTCTCACCTCCTGGATAAATCTCCTGGTTAACTGGGCCACACTACATGTTCTTCCTCCCTGTGTGGGTTTCCCCACTACATGCAGTTTAAGTTAATTGTTGTAAGTGTGGATGCACGATGGATGAAGTGCACTAAATGATTTAAATGTGGCTTGTAGTCTAAAGTGTTTTACATTGTGCTATTTTCATACAGTATAAGACAGAAGTTTATAAAGTGATGCGCTCATGAATGCATGAATGCATGTAACGTGAATGTGCTCCTCATTCAATCTGAAGCACTTTATTGAAGTATTTTTGTACCTTTGTAAGGATGCAAGTATTTCCATTAACATGCAGTTTTGAATCCAAAACAACTTCCCTCGTTTCTCAACTCTATATTTATTTCCAATAGATTTTCTTATTTCCCACGGGCCCCTCTGACTTGCTCTCCCTTAGTACATTTTTAAAAATCCTGGAATTGCCTGGAAAAAAATCTATAAATGTATATCATGTAAATTCCCCCTTGTTTTGCAGCATGAATGAAAAGATGCAGATTAAAACGTAAATGATAGAATTATTGGCACACACTGTTCTCATATACACGTTTACATCACGGACAAGAACCGAAGAGTTTCAGTTAGCTGTGAGTGTAAAAATAGGAAGTCATGTGGGACTGCTGGAGCCTTTCAGAGTAATAAATCACTCTTTCTCGCTCTCCTCATGTGTGTGTAGTTTTATGCTCCTTGCTTTTGCAGCAATAAATCAGGCCACATGCAACCTGACAGCATGCTCTGTGCACAGGTGTACATCTGTATGTACTGGGACGTGCTGGTGGATTGTAGTGGTTATTACCCATTTCTTAAGTCTGCCATTCATCACCAGTTGTGGCTCTTTATTCTGTGACATCCTATATGTCAAAGCAGTTTCCCTGTTAATACATCAGGAGTCATGAAAGAGGCAGACAGTAAAAGATGGATGGCTATCTTTTTGATAATCTGAACATTGTTTGTGAAATGATGCTCAGGTAGTCCTGGTGTTTTTAAATCCACTCATGTGAAAAACAAAGTAGCTTATCCATGATTCAGCAGCGTGAACAACCATCTTTAGCAGCAATAATTAGAAACAATCCTTTTCTATATGACTTATTAGTATCTGACACTCATGTGGGGAATGTTGGCCAGCCGCTTTTTAGTGTTACGTCAGTTCATTGACGTTTGTGGGCTTTTCTCTGTCCTTTCAGCCAGGCGGAGTTCTGCTCTGTGATGGGCCACTGCAGCACTTTGAGTCTTTTCTTTTTCAGCCTTTGTGCTGTAGATTTGCTGCTGAGATCATCGTCCTGTGCAAGGTGCCCATGTCCCATTGCTGCAAAATAAACCCAAATCAGAGCTTATCAATGTGAGATACTCTAACACGCAACATCAAGCAATCATTTTGATAAGATAATGTAATAATGTGATAATGTAACTTATACAAAATAAAATGGTTATTTATCTAAATAATTAAACATTAATGAAAACATCCTTTGTATGAACTGACTGTATATCAGATTCCATTAAATGTAACATTTATACATGGAAAATTTACATGTAATGAATTTACTTAAAGTCACCATTTTGGGCATAAATATTTTTTTAATTTTAATGTAACAGGACACAACAAGGAACAGAGAAGACAAACATGACACGATGCAGTGGTCTATAAACATGTGGGGGTGAAAAGAGATGAATGAAGAAGAAGAGCCGCTCATCACACAAAGTACTGCAATAGTCTGAGCTTATAATTGTATAACAGATGGTTCAACTCCACCTGGTCCAGCCCTAACTATATGCTTCAGCAAAAAGGAAAGTTTGAAGCCTAATCTTGAAAGTAGAGATAGTGTCTGTCTCCTGAATCCAAACTGGAAGCTGGTTCCACAGAAGAGGGGCCTGAAAACTGAAGGCTCTGCCTCCCATTCTACTTTTAAATACTCTAGGAACAACAAGTAGGCCTGCAGAGCGAGAGCGAAGTGCTCTAATAGGGTGATATGGTACTACAAGGTCATTAAGATACGATGGGGCCTGATTATTTAAGACCTTGTATGTGAGCAGCAGGATTTTGAATTCTGGATTTAACAGGAAGCCAAAACAGGAGAAATCTGCTCTCTCTTTCTAGTCCCTGTCAGGACTCTTGCTGCAGCATTTTGGATCAGCTGAAGGCTTTTCAGGGAGTTTTTAGGACATCCTGATAATAATGAGTTACAGTCGTCCAGCCTGGAAATATGTTAATGAAGGTAATGCCCCAAGAATCCGGTCAGACACCATCTTTCTGAGATTTTTAGCCGTAAATATAAACCTTTTTTTGTCTGAGTTTAGAAGGAAATTGGAGGTCGTCCACAGCGTTATGTCTTTAATATAAGCCTGTAGTTTCATTGATTGATTTATGCCACCAGGCTTTATGGATCATAAAAACTGATTCTAATGATTCCACTGTGTCCACATGCTTGCTCTCAGGGGTCATCTGATCGTTGGGCTTTCTCTGTATTATTGTTCAGTCTTACAATATAAAGCACCTTGAGGTGATTGTAGTTGTGATTTGGTGCTGTGTAAATTAATCTGAATTGAACTGTATGCACATTTATCAGGGGAAGGCATGTCACTATAGACAGTTGTTCCCCACAAGATTTCAGACAGTGGAGTGAAAAAAGTTATCAGAAGAGTTGTCCCAGAGCCAACTTGAGCTGCAGAAAGACCTGGAATCAGCAGGTACAGTCGTTACCGCGCTGCGAGAGTTGACCTGTCAGCTGTCTGACATCACGGATGCCATCTAACCTCAGCAGTAATAACACAGAGGCTGGATGTGGAGAGGGAGTTGAGGCTTTTCACACTTTCAGCTGTGAAATTTATGATTTTCAGGGTTTTCATCGTTAACTCGGTTTCCTGGGTCTTTTCCCGTGTTGTAGTCGTGCGTCTTATTTTGAAAGAAATATTTAAGAGTTACCATAGCGACCAGAGAGCATTAAGGGGCAGAGAGGAGGATGTTACTCTCAATGTTGTTGGTGCATTTCAGGAGGACGCTGCTAACAACGTTACACAGTTACACAGTGAATTCACGTCTATTATTATATTTACAAAATACCAGTTTCTGTCTCGGTCGTGTCTTTAATTTTGTCGTATTTATCTGCGACACCTTAAAGCCGTGAAAACATCGTCTGACGTTAAACTGCTCCGTGGCACAAAGAAGGTTGGGGGCCGCTGTGATAGGCTGATTAACAGCTTAAATATATAATACCTACTTACATTTATAACAAACATGCACATTTAAAATATCAGACTGATTTAAGAACTTCAACGAACGTCTGAAACTTAAATGACGATGCAGATCTTTATTAAAGTACGAAATCCTCCACTCATGTCTGCCCACATTCACCTGTCAGCTGTCTGACATCACGGATGCCATCGAACCTCAGCAGTAATAACACCGAGGCTGGATGTGGGCCTCACTCCAGCACTTTAAATATGAACCACAGTAAAAGATAAAACATCTCCGTAGTGACAACTTTAGAGATTTAATATTCCTCCGTGTTATAAAATATTACTCATGTCAGACTTGTGAGTGTGGCTAACATGACAGTCCCAGTTCCAACATACCCCTGCCCAGCTCTTAATCTTAGAGAGGTCTGATGATAAGCTTGCTGATCCTTGTTGCTGTGAGACAGCCTATCACTTTGGCCTCATGTCATCCTCATGGGCTCTGGTGGTAATGAGAGCTTGTTAATCCTTCTGTCACTATTTCCTGCAGGCATACAGCCATTTGCAAATGCCAGAGTTGATTAACAAGACACTCCCACACAGTCTAGTTCGATTCAGCTCTTAAAAAAGGCTTAAGATGGCACTGTGGCACTGGAACAATGAGCGAGCATCATAGTCACGTGCTGACACCAGTGTCCTGAGCGAAACATACACAAACTGGCATCGAGCGCAGTGTAATGACCTTCTTCCTCTCAGCAGTAATTAGTGTCCTTCAATACACAACAGCCTTGATGTGATGTTTGATTAAGAGCCAGAAAACCTTTTCTTTCATTCCTTCAACTCATATTTTCAAGTACCTGCGAAATAATTTTCTAGGAAAAGTTAAAGTTCGCCTGTGGATGTTCAAAAATCTGGAACATTTTCAGAGACAATGTCAAACAGGAAACAAGACACAAACACGGCCTGTTTGGTCTCTGTGGGGTTCGTCTGGGCAGAGAATCAAACCGTGTCAGGAACCAAAGGAACGGCATTTTACACGGTCAGCAGAGAAGATGCTGCTCCATTATCTCCGTTTGGTCATGGAGGAATAAGGAACATCCACTGCCAAAATAACCCAACAGCACAATAATGTCTCCATTAGTTTAGAAGGCATCATGCTGACATATGGACCATAGCTGAAACTCACCCCAACACCAACCAGCCCAAACCTGCACCTGGCCTCACTTTAACCCCAACATTAAACCAAGACACGCAACATGACCACATAAACAGAATTACTGCACTACAATAATAATAGTGTAATGACACACACACTGCTGTGCGTTGTAGGTAAATAAGAACAGCACGGCTCAGGTTTTAGTAAGAAATACATTTCATGGGCTGCTTTATCTTCAGAGTAGTGAAACAAAAATGATTTAAGCTTGAAATGGGGCAGAAAACTCAGTGATGCTGAGCTACAAAGGGAATGACACGAGAGTGGGAATGTCAGTGTGCGTTAGTGGAAGCGTCCTGTTGTGGAGAGCGTGGACAGGAGATGGGAGATGACAGGCCTGGAACAGGGCAATCAGACACTCCACTGCGGAGCAGCACAGTGTGGGCCACACTCTACTTTGCAGCAACTTCTTCTTCCCTGTATCTTCCCTTATCTTAGTGCACATCACTGACTGTGAGTTTTGCCCTTTTTTAACTTTCACAACCCTTTTGTTGATTAAAAGATGTGGTTGCCTCAGCACGGGGCTCTAAAACAGTACATCATGTCACATAATTGTGCAGCTCTCCCTTGTCAGCCCTGCAGGGCGACCTGACCAGGGTGTAACTGCCTCTCACGCTGTGACAGCAAACTCAGAGTTGTACATAATCATTAAGGGTTGATCTGTGATGCTGGAAGAACAAACAGATAAAGCCGCCGACTGAGTGGCTGGAATTTGTTGTCGCTCGTTGTTGTTCTGTGCACAGATATTTCCGTCAGGTTGCAAATGACCCAAACTAGTTGGAACATCAGGCACAAAGCGAGTCTGTCATCGGTGTTGTTGCTTGGCTCTGCAGCAGCTCCGACGCTCACACACAACATGCTGCTTCTCCTGTCTTGTGGACTCGTGTACAATCTTTAACGTATTCTTCATCTTGCTTGTGCTGCTGAACTCTTCCTCGTGGAGCACTAAGAGCACCGACACCTGCTTCATTCAGCACGTCTACAACCCGGCATGTGTGGCTTGTTTTCATCGGAGGGCGTTTGTGGCTTCATATTAACCCAAAAGCTTATTGTCCCCCCTGTAAGCAGCGATGACAAATCTGTAAGCTTTACAGAAAATACACAGAAGTAAACATGTGTGACTGTAAACCACAGTTACACTGTGAGGATCGAGCCACTGACGTTTGGTTGGTAAATGACCCCGCTGTGTCTCCTGAGCCGCAGCCTGGACTATGAGCTTAACCAAGAAAGATGTTTAAAGCCCAATTTGTGTCGTTTCATTTCTTCTTCCTCTGCGGCAGTCTATTGTGCTGCATACCTGAATCAAAGGAATCGGTGTCATTACTTGAAGCAACTGCATCTCCCAGTGTTGCAAAGTGGATCGAACCATTTGTCTGAGCGGGAGACCAGGGTGATGCTCATGATTATGCACAACTCATGTTATTGTATGAAATAATGCAGAAACAATTAATGGAACCTTGTCTTGCAGCTTTATGTCCATTTAATACAACGTTAGACTGAGTTTAGTTTGTGCACATGAGAACTGGGAAGCAGCCTGAGGCCAGCTGAGCTGGATCTTTACTCAGGGTGCTCTGTCCTACCAAATCAGAGCGACACCAGGCTTCAGCATGGCGAGAAAAATCATTCATGGGTAGATCTTTTACGACTTGCTTGTTGCAAACATATTATTGACATTAAAGATCTACAGCTTGGATTAGGAGGGTATGAGTGATAGAGTCATCTAATATCCAGTGAAACACAAGCAAGCCCACAGTCTGAGACGCAATGAGAGACTATGAGTGTAAGATGGGCCCGAAGTATTTGTGGAGAAAGATTTTAAATGTGATTCTGGATGTAACAGTACAGCAGACATGCTCGCTCTTTCTGTGAAAGCAAACAAATGCATGAGCTCGTTTTCACTCTGAGACTGTCACGGCTGGCGGAGGGAGCCGTGTGGTGTGGAGGAAAAGGAGGACCCAAGATGCAGCAAACTGATGATACGAGTGATGTTTTATTTACAAAGGTGGTGGTGACAAAAACAGGCAACGAGGTATGAGTACTTTACAAACGGAAACCTAAACTGGGAGAAACTAAGTGACCAACCTGAGACCATACAAAAGGGGTGCGGGGCAGAGAGACGCAGAGACAGGAACACCATAGAACGCAGAGGTAGACGGATGAATGCAGACGAGCCGACAACAGGCAGGAGAACACACAGGGCTTAAATACACACCAGTAATCAGGGGATGAGGGACAGGAGGGCAACACAGCTGGGAGAAATCAGAACTGACGGGACAGGGGAAATGTAAACCGAACACACTCACATCAGACAGAGACCTTCACAATAAAACAGGAAACTCAGACACGGGGAACCAAACAAGACACAGATCTAAACAGACAGCTTCACAAACAGATGGGGTGACACCATAGACAGACAGATCCAGACGCAGACTCAGAGGCAGATCGAAAATAACACAGAACTTAAACAATCATCATCTAGAAAATGATAACAAACTAAAAGCGCTGGGTCACCGACCCAGGACCATGACAGAGACAGGACATTTCTAATTTTAGAGATGTTGCACAAAAGGAAGAAATCAGTCCTAGATGTTTGTTTATATGTGGATCGATGTACACATCCTGATTCCCAGCAGTGTTACTGGAGGTCAACGTAATGCCAGAGTAAGTATGGCAGTAGATACCATATTTGGAAGATTTGAGTACAATAACTTTGTGTTTTGTCTGAATTTACAGTGCAACAAACGGTTTTTCCAGGTCAGACAAAAGTGTTGTGAGTTAGTGAAGCGTCACTTCCTGTGCAGCGTGTGCCTTATCTGCTGAGCATTTGGAGCACTCCTCCAACTTTCAGATGACTTGCTATGCCCTCGTGAGGCTGTCGTGCTTTTCACTTTCCCCCACTGCTTCTCGCTACAGCATGAAATTAGAACCAGTGCACACTTGCTCCCCTGGGCTGCCTCTGCTTACTGGTGCAGGATTGGGCTTTGTGGTGCAGAGCACTACACTGTTAACGCTTGACATGCTCCAGAAACCCCCCGAGTGTAACATAAATCCCCTCACACAGGTGTGCACCTACACAGAGTTGTGTCACCTTGTGTGTTTGCTTACAGACATGACAGAGAAATATGATCATATTTAAAAAGGACGAGACAGAAGGAGGCACTGATGTCCTCACTGTGCAGCTAGTCTGATGTCACCACACTTTCATGTCCACTTCCCCTGGAAACAACAGCATCATTATGAATTAATAACATTCATGAAAAAAGCACCAATTATTCTTCATTTTATTGAAGTTAATATTATGGGTACAATCAGTTGAATGCCCACACACACACACACACACACACACACACACACACACACACACACACACACACACACACACACACACACACACACACACACACACACACACCATCCCTGTACATGTTTGTATAATTTTTACAATTATTTATACTTAACTAAAGCGAGATGTGACAGGCTGTAATCTGTGGTTACCTGCAGTTTCACAGAGACATTAAACTGTCTCACACTCTTGTGTTCAGCAATAAAACATGAACACTTCACTGTGCATAACCTCCAAATGTATTTCTTCATCTCTGACCATAAACCTTAAACGTGCTCACATTGCTTTGACTTCCACAGTGCCTGGAGCCCTGCAGAGACTCCTGGGAGATGAAGGGGAAAGGCAACTGCAGAGAGTTATGTGAGGTATGGTGCAGCATAGAGTCAGTCGTACTGTATGCTTTCTGAGTACAGTACAAAAACAGCCGAGGGTTGTTTGTGCAATCACAGTTTGAAATAAAGGTGGAGAGTCTGTTAAACTCTCAGTCCCAGTAAAGACCTGGAGAATCCGCCTGTTCCTGGAAATATTATTCATATTCAGTGCTGTTCTTTTTGTCTCGCTTTTCTTAATCTTCTTGTCTAGATGCTACTTATTGATGCAAACCTGACATTATCATATTTCACAGTTTATTCATTGTTTCACTGTCGTATGTCAAGTGTGAGAATTACACCATGTTCTAAGCAAAGAGCAGGAAGTAGCTGTAACAGTAGTTAACCTGTGCTAACTACTTTGCCTTTGATTCATCCAGCGGGTGTTTCCCAGAAAGCACTGGGAGTGTGTGACCAGCTGTGAGTTCCTGCACTCTGTGCTGATGGTGAAGCAGGGCAGCTGTCCACCTCCACAGAGAGCCAGTGGTTTTGCTGCTGCCTGTGTGGAAAGCTGTGACCACGACAAAGAATGCTCTGCTCAGAAGAAATGCTGCTCTAACAGCTGTGGCCACACCTGCCAGACTCCCAGTGACATCTACAAGGGTATGTTGAGCCAGAATCACATCACTACAACCAGGGCTGCACATAAGCAGGTGAGCATTCGCTGTCAAAATAAAAGACGCGCACCAGATAAGAAGTTGCAACGCGCGTTTGCGTCCATTAGATTTTGTGGAGGAGGACAGACGTTTGTTTAGAACTCTTAAAGATGTCGAAGAAGCTCCTTTAAGCAGGTGTTCCTCCACCTCCGAAGAAATGTCAGGAGGAGTCCGAACCACAAAAGAAGCGCGTATTCTCGGACAAGTGGCTGCAGGAGGTGAGCTGGCTTCAAACAAATGATGAACGCACAGAGATGTGGTGCAGAATGTGCCGTGAAAATCCCACTCTAGTGGACAGAAACACTGCCTTTTATATGTGCGCAAACGCGCGCTGCAACTTCTTATCTGGTGCGGTCTTTTATTTTGACATTCGCACCTGCGGACCACTTATGTGCAGCCCTGACTATAAATGTGTTTAACGATTTGACTGTAGGAAATAATAAAGATGCTTCATGCGTCCATTTCTCCCACTTATCCAGTTCAGCTAGAGCTCATCCCGGCTGTCGCAGGGTGAGAGGCTACAGCCTGGACTGGTCACAAATGAGTCACACTTGATGACATAGAGGAAGCCCGAGTATCCAGAGAGAACCCATGCAGGCACACGCACTCTAATGTTATCAGTCCTGATAACCTAAAAACTGCCCCCCTGGGCCTTTACTCAAACAAATGAAGTGGAAATTCTCCCTGAGTAAATCTGCAAATCCCTGCAGCATTGGTGGGTGCTGACTAGGAGCCCCACTGCGGAGCTACAGCAGATGATGGACAGCACTGTCCCTTCAGTTGTACTCTGTTTCACCTTTGGTGGATGTTTTGTCTGTCCAGGTGCTCCTCTGAAGCCAAGGAAGGAGCTAGCCTTTGAAGAAGTGTCTTCTGGCCAGCTGGAGGTGCACTGGTCATCGCGCTTCAACATCTCGGCCGAGCCTGTCGTCTACGTTCTGCAGAGGAGATGGAACTTTGGCATCCAGCCGAGCGAGGACACGGCCACGTCGTGGCAGGTGGCTGCACAGGTTAGTTAACTGCCTCCAATATAGACTGTTACTGAGACGTGACAAATTAAAGGAAAGAAAGCCCAAATAAAATCTCTTTGTAAGGTGCTGGGTCTCCAAGTGCTGACAGAACAGCTCTGCTGTTTCTGTTTTTGCTTTGTTGATGGCGGCAGCACTGCAACACAGGCGTCACATGATGCACTGGGACTGTTGTGGAGGCGAATAATAAGCTGAACTCAGCTCGGCATGAACTTCATAAAGTGCTGCTGGTAAAAGTAGATGTTACAGTTTCCACATGTACGGCGGGCACAGCAACAACACATTTTATCACATTTATTTCAAATTTTCAGACTTTTAACTTTGTTAGACATGAGATTATTATTTTGCTTGTAGTTTAATAACTTCATCTGCAGTTTCTAGCAGCTGTGCATTAATGTGAGGTTAAGTGTCCGAGGTGGAAATCTGAAAGACAAGCCTGCATCTGGATCTGGATCTGCTAAAATTCATCACTGCATGTTCAAATATTCTGCAAACGTTTTACGGGTCATAAGACATTTTGGTAAATTCCTCTTAACTCAACAATGAATTGTGACATGCTTAAAAATCTATCAACTTATTTTCTTAGACGTTAAAAATCGTCATCGCCAAGACAGAAACCTAAACACTGACCAAACACGCTGTTTTCTCCCAAACAGACGACGGAGCAGAGAGCGAGGCTGTCAGACATCCGGCCCGGTCGCTGGTACCAGTTTAGAGTGGCAGCCGTTAACCTTCACGGGACCAGAGGTTTCACCACGCCCAGCAGACACTTCCACTCAAGCACAGGTCAGACACACATTGCATGTCTGTGTGTGTGTGTGTGTTCGTAGAGTCCGCTCCTCCCATTCGCCAAACAGCAGCATTAACCACAATGAGTCACCGTCAGGGGGCTGGAGCCAGGTGACAGTCAGACTTTGGACAAGCTGCCAGCTGCAGACACACAAAAGCAAAGTCTGGCAACAGAGAGTGACTGCGCTGATGTAGCCGTGCTGATGTGGTGATCCTCAGAGTGGCTGTAGGCCAGTGAAGAAAGTAGGCGATGCAGCAACGTTCAAACAGGCAGAGGTGGTGACAGAAGAGGAGTTCAGACCGACCAGCTACAGTGACATCAGCTGAAAGCAAAATATATTTTAACAGCTTAGAAAATACAAAGTGACAGAGCACAGCACCAGGCCCACCCCTGCCTCTACTACCCGAAGTAGAAGAGATAGAGAAGAGAGATGTTTTTAATGAGCTTAAAGTCAAGAAGCCAAAAGTTCTTAATATCAACACTGGCACAGTTAGAAGCTATGCAAGGGAAAATAGACTGTTTAGCAAATGGTTGTACTGTGGTATATATGCAGAGGTTATGGAGAGAGTCCTCAGAGGATTCATTGTTTTGCTCTGTGTGGTTTCTGTAGCTGCCACAGTCTCAGAGGAGCCGCCTCGGCAAGTCGCAAAGATGTGAACCTTAATCAGTTCAGACGTGTTCATGGCGTTCTCCCACTGTTGCTGCACGGTGCTGAGGTACTGAGGGACGCAGTGTAGGTGGTGCCCTCATGTGCTGGAATGTATTATTAGAACAGTTTTACCATCTGATTGATCACTGATCGTGATCAGGCTGAGGAAGCACCGGATATAAATACCAGCATCCAGCCAGTTCATGCTAATGGCAGGCAGCAGTCCTCACTATTAATGAATGCAATGGTAGTGTGTGATAGTGAAGGACCCACGCACACAGCGTTACACGCCGAGTGTTCGTTTTTATCCGTAATCTGTTTCTGCAGCAGCCTTCCAGCTGCCCTCCTCCGCTTCACGCCGCACAGACCGCTGCTCTGGTCCTGCTGATATACTCAAATACATGATCAGATGATGGCAGTCAGCCCCCCTGACACCATGCCCTGAACCCACTGCTCCTCCCTTGCAGCCAAGCCACAAACCACAGCCTGCCACACAGTACTACCTGTAAATACGGCAGATGTCTTCCGGAATCGATTTTTTGGTTCTTTTGAGAGTAACGTGTGAATGAATCGGCCTTTTGTGAACTTTGCAGGATGGGTTAAAAACTAAGCACATGTCAGTGCACTAAAGGTCATTGTTTCTGCATGCAAACAGATATTAATAACATCCAACATGTGCCCCTCAGATCCCTCCAATCCTCCTGCTCCCACTGAGCTGAGAGTAGCAAATATGAGCTTTGGTCCTGGGAGCACAGTGGGAGCCAGGATTGAGTGGAGCATGCCTCCTGACCTGGATGTTCCCATCCACCACTACAAGGTCAGTTGGAGCTGGACTGCAGTTGGACATTCTTCCGCCTCATCCCTGACCAAGAGGAGGAAGACGGTCAGAAAGGTGAGAATGCCACAGCTGCAGATGGAGCACGTCAAAAACATGACTTCTCTTTAAGACCCAAGAAAGATATAATGCATGTAATGCTCTCCGAAACCCTCGTGGAGTGGAGTGTGTGTAGCATGTTTACATCTGTGATCACAACTGGAAGCAAATATGACTTGAATATAACATGGAATCAGTGGTGTGGTGTGTGCCTAATTGTGTGTCTGTGTGTGTCTGTGTGCACAGAGCCAGGTGGAGCTGGACAGCATGAGGACCAACAGGAGCTACAGTGTGGAGGTTCAGGCTGTGTCTTACTGGGGACAAATTCAGTTCAAAGGACCGCGCGCTGTCCTCCACTTCACCACGCAGCAAAGTACGGAAACACGCACACGACACCGAGGCTTTTTCAGCTCGAGCTCGAAATTTTGTCGTGAAGAAAAGAAAACGTCTTCATGTCGGCTTAAAATTTCCCCAAAGTGTAAAAGCGTGTTCAGATGTTTAGGCTCGCACTGAAAGCTTCCTCCGTTTGTATAGTCGATAGGTCTGCTTTTACACTCTTATGGTGACACTTTTTATTTTTAAAAAAAGCACGTTGGGGTTTAATATTTCAAAGGTTTTCTCCTGCTGGGATGTTCAATCTTTGATCTCCTGTATCTCAGAGCTTCACTCCAGATGCAACCTTAACATTCCACACCTACAAACTTATCAGTGTGACGGGGCTGAAAACTCTTAGCTTTGAAATTCAAAATGTCAAGGCGTTCCTTTCAAAGAGGTGGTTGACAGTATATATCGAATTGGCAAAATTAAATGTACAGATTTGTCTTTAATGTAAAGGAGAAACTGCTTTTTTATTCTAAGTCTTGCAGTGATGAAATGATAAAAACTTGAAAGTGAAGCATTAAAATCACAGGCAACAGGCTGAAAACAGCGACTGGAGATGCATCAGCACGTGCACAGCCCCCCGTGTGACACGGGTGGGAATAACTGTTGCATGCAGATACAGAATAATCCACGAGGATGGGAAAATAAAGTCATAGTTAATACTAACGAAGAAACTGTCATCAAACCTACACGTTCTGATGTGCAATGGAGGCCCTCAGTCAGTTTCTGTTTACTTTGGGTTTTACTGTACATCTAGTTGATGATAAGTTAATATTCATTTTCAACTTTATCTTCTAAAAAACCCTGAATGAGATCGACCTATCAGCTTTCCACAGTGATGCTCTGTATTCACTGAGATTAGGTAACATAAAGGTAGTCATGTGAAAAACAAAGGTTTTACAGGGTTATGCTGTTGTGCAGCGCAGCCTTACTGCTTCCATCCGAATTAGGAGGAAAAGTAAGTAGTGTCCAGCTTCTCCCAGTCAGATGCACTTTATTAAGAGGTTATCAGTAGATGAGAGTCAAAGTCTGCAGCATTCAGGTGTGTACTAACACACTGAGGAGGAACGACATCAGCAGTGATGTAATCATCAGTCTGGGAAGGGTTATAACGAAGTACACCACAGGAAAAAATATTATTCATGTGTGGAAAGATGGTTACCCATCCCAGGAGCCCGAGCAAATTCATCCAGAGTCAGACTGCAAAGGCCTCAGTTAGCATATTTAGTATTGAGTTCATGCTAGTGCACCGACTGCAAAACAGCAACTCTTCAACAGGACAAAATCTATAACAGAAAGCTGTGGCCCAAAGTCCCGACCTCCACATGAAATACTGTGATGGGACCTTAGAAGAGCTGTTCACAGGCCACCAGCATCAAGAGGGGGCCCAAATTCCTCCACAGCAGCTTGAGACACCAACAAGTCATACAGAAAATAATTACCTCCAATGATTGATACCAAAGGTTTTTGTACCTGCGGCTGTGTCATGGCATGTGTTTGGATATCACTGTATGTGATGCAGTTCATGTTTAATTGTATTCTGTCTGTATTGAAGGCACGAGTGCTCCCAGAAGCCCTGCAGGTGACGTCCTGGATGTGGGGACACCGTTCTACCAGGACGGACAGCTCAGGGTTCATGTTTACTGGCAGAGAAGCGTGGGTATGTACAAATCATATCACACGTAACATCTGAGCTATCCTGCAGCTGCTCTGCAAACGTTCAAACAATTGCTGTTAAAAGACAAATACCCCGTTTGAAACAGCGTGCAGAGATAAATGTGCCAAGGTTTACTCAGCAAAAATTGCAATACACGTCATTCTGAAAAAGAAACGTATTTTCTGTGCAGAAGGTGTAAATATGATGAGTAATTCATGTTATGGAAGGAGGCTGGTCTGCTGCCATGAGACACAATGTTAACCACCAGTTTCACAACATCAGCAAGAGGCTGAAGCGAATCTTGAAACACGAGCTTAGGTTAGAGCTGCTAAATGTCTCTAGGAAACTACTGCATCACAGCAGTCAGTGCCAAACTGCATAAAAGGCAAGAAAACAAGCACAAAACTAAAGTATACAGAGCAAAAACACAATTTTATGAACACAGACTCAAAGTTAAAAACTAAATAAATGCTCTGTACCACACTCACAGTTAACACAGGGGAAGAAAGAGTTATGTTGACCTGCCAAACAGTGGACTGTGCAAAAATGTCCTGTGGAGTGAGGGATTTAGTCGCTCCCGTAATCTTTCCCTGATGTGACTGACAATCCGTCTTTCAATGATGCAAACTGTGAGCTCTTACCTCTCGCTTCTAGAAACAGCTCTATTTCTCTGCAGCCCGAAGGCTGTGCAGGATATGGAAACGCAGGAATACGCTAAGCTGTTGTTGGGCTTTAACCCACATACAGGTCAGAAATAAGATGTAATGATTAAAAGTTCAGCAGTTTAGTAAAGGTTTATTGGTGTACATGGGGCAGTAAGCTCACTAGTTAGCTGACATTTAAAAATAATGGCTCAGGTATCTGGAAAAAAGGAAGACACAGCGCAGCACTGCTAAAACCTCTACCCTAAGAACAAGGATGAAGAACGAAATAGCAGAAAGGATTGGGAGGACTGGTGACAGGTGGTGACAGAATCATCCAGCACAGTGGAAGCTGCAGAGATTTGGGTGAATATAAATTCATGTATTTGAAGTTTTAGGGCTGTGGTTGGAAGCACACACGTTCACCGAGCGAGTGCTTGGTGACTGGAGACAAGTGTCATCACATGACAAGAAGACACCACAAATGGCCCCAATAACAACAGGGCTGGTGGTTTAATGTTTCTGCAAGGTTGGAATCAAAAACCTAAATCTCTGCAGTAAAATCCTAGATCTCCACCATGGACCTGAAAACAGGGTTATAGGTCATGAAATAAAAAGTGAATATGTAATCTGATAAAGCAGAAATGGGAGTGAGACACCATATTGGATCTCATGAATGAGTATTCAAATCTCGTCACCTTGTCAGGTATTATAGTGAATAACAGCTGGTGGATCCTTACAGTATAAACTCTCATCCTAACAACCTCCATAAAAGCACTCAGAGGAAGCGTGAGGGAAAAAGCGACAGAGCAAAACAATTCTGATCTGTGTCATGACATAACTAGGTTTCAAAAAGCAGGTTCAAAGAAGAAAAACACTTTAAAGGTTGCGTGGACATAGCAGTATAATACAGCTAATGAACAAAGTGCAAGACTCAACATAAACATTGCTTCTTCTCTGGCTTGTTGTGTGCAGATCCTTTGGTTGAATTCTACAGAATCCAGTGGGGACCTGAATACTGTGGACACGACCAGACCAGCCCTGTGGAGGAGACCAGTACAAAGGTAACCCTATTCAAATAAATGAGTATCATTCTGATCATGGAGGTGAAATTATTTCATTTCCATAGCCAAAATAAAACAGAGTTGAAAGGCATCACATGGGTGGTACAGATAAAAAGGACTGCTTTTATTAATCTTGTTATTGATAAGACGAGACAACGTATGCATTGTGAACAGGTGATTTTAGTCTTTGCCTTGCCTGCTGTGAAATGAGAGTTGCAGTAATCTGAAATTGGGAATCAGTCTCCAGTCAGCCATGCTCACACCCTGTCTGTCTAATCTAGGAGAGCTTTATCAGCCTGCAGGGCTTACTCTTCTCCTGTAAGTACAAAGTCCTTCTGCAGCCAGTCAGCAAAATGAGTCATCCTCTGGCAGAAAGCACCAGCTTTCATACGCCTCCCTGCACCACCATCCAGGCCAAGAGTCCAACACCTGTCAACTGTCCCAGAGAAACCGGTGAGGCAAACGCATAATGGCTTGTTTATTTCATTTTACTTATCAGTGTCTGCACACCTCAACACTTTCTAAGTGCAGCACGAGTCAGCGAGGTCAACTCTGTTAGCTTCTAATCAAGCCTTTTTTTCTTTAGACACAAAACAATCCTGACTCACAGCACACATATGTATAAAAACATTACTGACGCTGAACTGACCAATCAAATCTCTCGATGCAACCAGCCCCTCCCCTACCTTCCGTACATCGTTTGAGGAATTTGAAACTTTACACCCATGATCAGGGTTAAACTTGGAAATGGGAAGTGAGACAACTTTAAGACTGGGTGTAGTAGTGCAACGCTGAGAAAAGAATTATGATGATAACATGGTGCAAAATAGTGCAGCAAATGCAACTGTAAATAGCAACACTGCAAACCAGTCAGTGTAGCCTGTATTAAACTGCCCCGTTTTTCACACAATCCTCGAATGGCACAAAGATTTGTGCGCTTCAGTTAGTTTTGAAAGTTAACAAAAACATAATGCAACAGTACATATAGGTGTTTACATTAAAAGCCTAAAATTAAATTGAACTTTTCCAGATTATCAAATCTCACTTGTTGAGCAATCCTTACCTTTCAAAATAAAATCTTAACTTCCTCTCATGTCCTCTCTTTCTTACACCTCTCCATCGAGTGTCCATCACATTACCATGACATTAACATATTTTTTTCCTTCTGGTAAAAATAGCACTTTTACATTAGTTACAATGATGCAGTAACAAAGTACACATATTAAAATCTTTTGTTTGATATTATTTGTTGAGCTGTTTGAAAAGATGTGCTTCAAATGACCTTAAAATGTAAATGCATGTATGCTTTTTTCAGTAGCTTCTGAGGTAGCACAACATCGACACCTTTTCTTATTACTGAGCAAATATCGGGATGTCGTCGGCTGGAGCACAACATGAAAACCTAACTCAGTATTGTGTATTTATCTGTCAGATTTAACTACTCATTTCCTGAAGGTGCCAGAAAGCGTTCCAGATTGTTTTTCCCATTTTAAGCCTTCACATTTCAAAAGCAGTATAAATGCACAACACAATGATGTAAACATGAAATGTAATTTCAGAGGAATCATATGCACAAATATTCAAAACTGCCTGAGGAGACATAATCATGTTCCAGTCTGTCTGTTTTTATACTTCTTCTGGTGAGCGATTGGAAGTTTATGCCACTTGCTTCCTCATGGAGAGGAAAACCTTTCCAGTATCTGACTTCATTGGACTGTCCGGTTGTGTATTTTTCAGCTATGAATCTTCAGAAAGTCCTGGTGAAAGCAACCAACCTGATCGCATCTTTTGAGGTCCTGGGTGGCAATGTGACAGCTATCTTTAGCTGGGATATATCTATGACTTCATCCCACCAGCAGCTAACTGGTTACCAGGTTACCTGGGCAGAAGTCATCTCAACTAACCGCAACTACAATGTCAAGCTGCCTCGCACCCTGATCTCCCAGTCCCAGATCCTACCGCCGGTCAGTGAAGTGACTTTACTAAACTATACAATGTGGAAAATTAAATCTGAAAAGTGATGTTTTTAAAATACATGCATTGCTTGGTATGGCAAAATCCACCTTATTGCAAAACATCAAAGCCCTGAGCATGACTGAGAGATGCTCCAGATGAGAGAGTTCCAGTGTGCCTCGACTGCTGGTTATATGTACAAATGTACAAATAAAGAACCACGATGAGCATCTAAGTTTTTAACCTGTAAAAGTGACTCAACTCATACTGGGCCTAAAGGTCGTCACCAGCTTTTCTAAAGTCTGTGAGAGATGCATAACGACATCTGTCTTTACTCACTATTAAACCAGCAATAGAGAAAAGGCACAGTGAAGGGAACTCATCACTGCTGGAACTGAAGCAGGAAAAGGCAAAAAAAGTCCCTCAGTCACCTTCCATTTGCTTACGGTCGCCCTCTTGTCCGTCACCACGTCAGACGAAGAACTACAGAGCTCTGCTTCATCGGTTTGCCTCCAGGCAATCCAAGAAACCCAAACACTCTCAACGTCATGGCGAATGCCGAATACCCTCAGTTATGAAGTAACTCTGGCCACTCGCCACCTCCGTGAAATTCAACAAGATCACCCACCAGCAAAGCTCACAGCTCCACTCACGTTGCTCTGAAACAGGCCCACAGACCGGGCAAGTTAGTCGAAAAGCCGCCCGACTCAGAAGCCGTGCCATTCCAGCGCTTCCGAAAGGTCTCCCAAATATCCTTCCATTACGGATTCAAACTGGACCGTAGCCTGGTGTCAGCTGCTTCTACCACCAGCATTCGAAGCTAACTTTTGTAACCTCACACATCCAAATGTCTGTCCGAAGTCTTCTTCCATGCTGAAGCAAAACTGTACCTCCAACAGCAAAAGCTACTGTGTATCTTGTAGCTCCTCCCACCCATCAGTGCCAGGTAGCAGGGGCAAGCTCAGTTCTGTGCACCTGCCTCCATTTGTCTGTGTTAGACAAGGGATGCCAGCTTTGATGTTTTCTATGCCTCCTTCAGGAGCAATTAAAGAAGCAAGTTTGTCACTGGGATGCCAGGTTCTTCTCTATCCGTCATTCACAAAAACCAGTAGGCTTTTCTACCACCAGTTCTCTGCATCTATCTATCATTTGCAAAAAAAAAAAAAAAAAAGAGGGGGCACTGGTTTGCCAGTTTCCCTTCTCTCTATCCCACTGGGATGCTGGTTTTTCCGCATTGATCCTTCATATACAAAGCAGCAGTGGACCCTTCAGCAGTGAACTGGGATGCCAGATTCTTTCTCTATCCCTCAGTCGCAGAATGCAGCAACAAGCTTCTCTGCAGGAAACCCTTCTGCCTTCTGGAGATCAGCTCTGTGCATCTTTCTATCGTTTCCAAAAAACAAGTTTTCATTCGCAAAATGCAGAAGCAATGTTCTGTAGAACTGGCCAGTCTCCCTGCATCCGGCCTTCAGATGCTAATCAGCAGCGATTCCTTTCTGTACGACGGCAGGTTCCCTGTGTCTATCCCTTACGTACTAATGCAGCAGAAAGTTAGCCAGGTTCTCTCTTCCCTAACATTCTTTCCCAAAATGCAGCAGCTCACTTCTCCAGCACTAGATTGGCAGCTTCTGCCATCTATCATTTGAGCTACAGTTCAGAGTCGAGCCACATCACTACCTGACTGAGGTTTCCCCTCATTCATCTATCAGGTTCTTACATTGTTCTTACAATTTCCTTTGATCTCTTCTCCTCCAATTCCTAATTTTCTGAGCTCATCCGCCCCACTCTTTGGCATCCTCAGCCACCGTATTGAGGCCATGGGCTACTTATCTCCGCTAGCCTGTCTACCAGTTCTATTACTGGTCTCTGACCTTTGTAACGCGCAGTTATTACTGGTTCTAGAGGATGCCTCCTTTGGGGATCTGCCAGGCTGGGAGCTGCTTTCACACGTGAAATGAGAAATTGATCACATTAAATGTAAAAAAGCAACAAAAATCACCGTCTGCTGATATCGATTTCTTTGTGTCTTAGTTTTGTGATAGTACAGTGAAATACTTGGCTTTCTCTTTTCTAGTTTAAATGCAAGTTCAAAATTATTTTCTTCTGTGGGCAAATCTCAGGGGCCCTGAGCTGAAAGCTGGTTCAGTCGTCCTGCACTTTCACACAACATGAGTGTTTCACACTTTGTCCCGTACGTTTCCTTGACTTGTTGTCTCCTCTCTTTCAGGATGGTAATGTTCTAGTGGTGTCAGGCCTACGCCCTGCTAGTTTGTACAGGCTGGAGGTACAGGCCATCACAACGGAGGGTGAAGGTCCTACAACCAGGAGAACCTTCCAGACCCCTGGATACCAAAGCACCTTACTGCACAGTAAGAGGTTAAAACAATCAAAAGGAAAACACTCATAGAAAAATCTTTTGTTTGGACATTTTGGTAAAAGCACAATTACATTTTAAAATCAGTGTATTCTGAGCCTGCATCACACAGTGCAAATGTCTGATATTGGCCAAAAAGTCACACCATACTTTATCATATTTTTAGCTTGACTGGTGATGCACAACATATTTCCTTTTAAGTGTCCTACATGGTCAGTAAGTGAAGACAAATGTAAAAAGGCAAAAATACTTGAAATAAAAAAATGGTGTTGAAAATAAAAGCAAAGCCAAGGTTCCTGATATATCTGGAAGTCCAACCATGTGTATATGTTGTCACTGGGAAGTAGCAAAGCCTGATTGAATAACGTCATGGCTAAAGTGCCAAACACACCCTCATTATGCTGTATTTTCATCCTCTGTAGTCACCAGCTGTAGGTGTTTGCCTCACTCCTACTGATAGGCTCTGGAGTTTGAATAAAAATGCCCAAAGCTGCAGGAAGGTGTCTTATAAATGAATATAACAGAGAAACAGAGATATAATGAGTGTGCCTGCCATCGGGGTTTAAGCTTTAGTAGCAGCATCCAGTCACAAAGCACAACAGTGGAGCTTCAGTTAATAGTTAGCCTGAGCCAAGCTAGCTGTCTGACACTTCCTGTGCTCATACAGGACAGTAATAACTCACCACTGTTATAAACTCGACCCTCACTTTGATGTTGATCAGCAGCCTGCACAAGACTAGAAAAAGCTCGCTTTAATTTGCCTTACAAGTTAAATATTTGTATCCACGAACGCCTGAAACTGTATTTTCTATGAGCAGACTAGTCTTTGGGAGTCTTTGCTGCAGGGGAGAAACAACACCTTGTTCTGTATTGGCAACGTTGTGCTATTATAAGTTACGTGTCCTTTTTTGAAACCAGAACCAAAACTTTATGTTAACATTAAAATATATATGCTTGCATTCAGGATCAAGGCTGAGGAAGCATCCTGAGCAGCCAATCACTGACAGACACTGAGACCAGACGGCCTCATGACCCGAGCTCCCAAAACAATAAAGAAGAAGCCACAGAGCAGCGGTGCTAACTGACAAATGGCAGCTTGTCAGTTACAACAAGACAACAAGTGACAGCTGACAGACATGTGAATCCCTCCCTGCAGTGTCCCATAATGGACCGAAGCTTTACCAAACTTGACCCTCAAGTAAGCATGTATACAACATATTTCAGTAAAAGTATGGACACAACTTTCACCAACAGGAAGATAAACAAAAAGCTCTCTTTGTGTTTTCAGTTCTTTTTACTTCTGTTTGCTACAGTTATATGTAAAAAATAAATACAATAAAAGCATGAAATGGATTTAGTCGACAACGACATCAGAGATGCAAAAGATATATTAACACCACGAACGAGCACTGATAGTAAACTGGATCCTAAAAACTGGATCTTAAGGATTCGAGTTCAGGATTAGTTTACTGATGTGTACTAAGGTCTGATCAACAGTTTTGATACAATTGCATGTAATGATAGAAATTAATGTCAGTGTCACTGAGTGGTGCCATTAAGAGCTCTTGCAACTTATTTTCTAAAAAGATTTGTTGTTTTATAAATGACATGTAGCTCCTCCCACTCTCTCTTCAAATGCTGTATATACTTTGTGTCTCTATTTATTGGTTGTGGTATATTTGTGCCTGGACTGTTACATCTGCGTTGCATGTGTGTGCGCACATTTGTTCACCTCTCTGTGCAAAGATGGTTTTAACTACAGATACGTGTCAAATACAGCGCGCTGCACCCATGTACAGGTTTCTTGTTTCCTGTACTCCTGGTTCAGTATTTAGCCATGAGAAGTGTAACCAAGACTTATTCATGTGGACAGAAACTAAACCAAGACGGTTGTACTCCAGATGTGGTTCTATTGTTCTTGAAGTGTAAAACGTCTCATTGCCAGTATGAGCTGCTGTATGTTAACAAACCTCGAATAGAGTTTATTTCCATGATGAAGTTGTGCTACAGATGGCTGCATACAGACACTGAGTCTGTTTGGATAAGAGCATGTTTCCTTTACGTTTACCACAATGAACAGAGCCGCAGAGACAAAGACTGAACACAGGAGGTTGGTTTAAGTTTAAGGCTATGAAGAATATTTATCATAGTTCAGACCATAAACAATAAAAAAGATGCAACTCGTCACCATCATGTCACCCTTTGGAGAACCTCGTACACATGTATGTATTTGCTGTTGTGTTAATCCATCCATTTTCTTCCGCTTATCCGGGGCCGGGTCACGGGGGCAGCAGCCCAAGCAGCAAAGCCCAGACCTCTCTCTCCACAGCCACCTCCTCCAGCTTATCCGGGGGAACACCGAGGCGTTCCCAGGCCAGCCGAGAGATATAATCTCTCCAGCGTGTCCTGGGTTTGTCCCGGGGCCTCCTCCCAGTGGGACATGCCCAAAACACCTCGCCCGGGAGGTGCCCAGGAGGCATCCTTGTCAGATGCCCGAACCACCTCAATGGGCTCCTTTCGATCCATATACATGTTTATCGTTAATCTATATACATGAACTTTAATCTGAGTGATTGGAGCAGCCACATGCAGAACAACAAACAACAGTGGACACTGTGTACAACTATAATGCAGAAAGGACAGAAATGATCTGACATGCGATTCTTTTTCCCTAGTTTGTTACAATTTTACATGATAAAACTAACTACCAGGTAAAAGATAACAGACATGAATCAAATGTGTTTATGTGAAAAACAAAAACGTGTTAAACATATTCATGAAAAGCACTGAAGTGTCTTATGATGCTCGTTAAAAACATGCCTGGTTACACATGCATATATGTTTTGTCAATACAACCTGAAACCTGTTAATGTGTAAAATAAATACATAATAAATGAATTAAATTAAATGCATTTATCGTCAGCTCTGGACATTGTTTCTTAGTTCAGCTAGCAGCTTGTGTGGCGTGTGCACAGCTACAGTTTCAGGGGTGACACAGTGGCTCACCCGGTGGTAAATTAGTGATTTATTTTCTTCCATCGTTAATTAATTCCAACCATTCAGCTGTTGTAAACGGACTTGGATTCCTGTTGACACCCCACCGTGCCGGACCAGGCCGTAACTCCGTCGGATTCATTCTTTGTGCTCCGCGCGGACAGAACGGCAGAGTCGAACAAAACCAAAGGTGGGGGAGTGTGTTTCATGATAAACAGAAAGTGGTGTGATGCCAGGAGCATTTTTACTCTCTCCAGCGGCTGCTCGCCACATCTGGAGTTCCTGAGCATTAAGTGCCGCCCTTTCTATCTGCCCCGTGAGTTCACCTCGGTCATCGCCACGGCGGTCTACATCCCACCCCAAGCGGACACAGGTATGGCTTTGTCCGAATTACATGATGTGCTGAGCTCGCTTCAAAACAAGGACCCGGGCGCAGCCCTCATTGTAGCAGGAGACTTTAACAAAGCGAACCTCAGACAAGTCATGCCAAACTTTTACCAGCATGTCTCGTGTCCAACGAGAGGGGATCGGATTTTGGATCACTGCTACACGCCATACAAGCAGGGCTACAAAGCTGTCTCGCACCCGGCTTTTGGGAAGTCTGACCACAACGCCATCTTCCTCATTCCCCAGTATAAGATAAGATAAGATAAGATAAGATAAGATAGAACTTTATTAATCCCTCGGGTGGGTTCCTCTGGGAAATTCGACTTCCAAAAAGCACAGCAACGACCGAAGTTACAGTTACAGAATTGTTTTATATATATATACAACACCCAGCACGCCCCTGCGGGCGGTTTATCCTTCAAGCTCGGGTCCTCTACCAGAGGCCTGGGAGCTTGAGGGTCCTGCGCAGTATCTTAGCTGTTCCCAGGACTGCGCTCTTCTGGACAGAGATCTCCGATGTTGTTCCTGGGATCTGCTGGAGCCACTCGCCTAGCTTGGGAGTCACCGCACCTAGTGCTCCGATTACCACGGGGACCACCGTTACCTTCACCCTCCACATCCTCTCGAGCTCTTCTCTGAGCCCTTGGTATTTCTCCAGCTTCTCGTGTTCCTTCTTCCTGATATTGCTGTCATTCGGAACCGCTACATCGATCACTACGGCCATCTTCTTCTGTTTGTCTACCACCACTATGTCCGGTTGGTTAGCCACCACCATTTTGTCCGTCTGTATCTGGAAGTCCCACAGGATCTTAGCTCGGTCATTCTCCACCACCCTTGGGGGCATCTCCCATTTTGACCTCGGGACTTCCAGGTTATACTCGGCACAGATGTTCCTGTACACTATGCCGGCCACTTGGTTATGGCGTTCCATGTATGCCTTGCCTGCTAGCATCTTGCACCCTGCTGTTATGTGCTGGATTGTCTCTGGGGCATCTTTACACAGCCTGCACCTGGGGTCTTGCCTGGTGTGATAGACCCCAGCCTCTATGGATCTTGTGCTCAGAGCTTGTTCTTGTGCTGCCATGATTAGTGCCTCTGTGCTGTCTTTCAGTCCAGCTTTGTCCAGCCACTGGTAGGATTTCTGGATATCAGCCACCTCCTCTATCTGCCGGTGGTACATACCGTGCAGGGGCCTGTCCTTCCATGATGGTTCCTCGTCTCCCTCCTCTTTCTTGGGTTTCTGCTGCCTGAGGTATTCACTGAGCACTCGGTCAGTTGGGGCCATCTTCCTAATGTATTCTTGGATGTTCGTTGTCTCATCCTGGACTGTGGTGCTGACACTCACCAGTCCCTGGCCCCCTTCCTTCCGCTTAGCGTACAGCCTCAGGGTGCTGGATTTGGGGTGAAACCCTCCATGCATGGTAAGGAGCTTTCTTGTCTTTATGTCAGTGGCTTCTATCTCCTCCTTTGGCCAGCCTATTACCCCAGCAGGGTACCTGATCACGGGCAGGGCGTACGTGTTGATGGCCCGGATCTTGTTCTTACCATTCAGCTGACTCCTCAGGACTTGCCTGACCCTCTGCAGGTACTTGGTGGTTGCAGCTTTTCTAGCGGCCTCTTCATGGTTCCCATTCGCCTGTGGGATCCCCAAGTACTTGTAACTGTCCTCTATGTCTGCAATGTTGCCTTCTGGTAGTTCAATCCCCTCAGTTCTGACTACCTTCCCTCTCTTTGTTACCATCCGACTACACTTCTCCAGTCCGAACGACATTCCAATGTCATTGCTGTATAGCCTGGTAGTGTGGATCAGTGAATCGATGTCTCGTTCACTCTTGGCATACAGCTTGATGTCATCCATGTACAGGAGGTGGCTGACAACTGCTCCGTTCTGTAGTCGGTATCCGTAGCCAGTCTTGTTAATGATCTCACTGAGGGGGTTCAGGCCTATGCAGAACAGCAGTGGGGACAGAGCATCTCCTTGGTAGATCCCGCACTTGATGGTGACTTGTGCTATGGGCTTGGAGTTGGCCTCTAGTGTTGTACGCCACATCCCCATTGAGTTCCTGATGAAGGCTCTTAGGGTCCCATTGATCTTGTACAATTCTAGGCATTCCAGTATCCAGCTGTGGGGCATTGAGTCATAGGCCTTCTTGTAATCCAACCAGGCAGTGCACAGGTTGGTCAGTCTGGTCTTGCAGTCTCGGCTGATTGTTCTGTCTACCAGTAGCTGGTGTTTTGCGCCTCTGGTATTCTTGCCAATTCCTTTCTGTGTCCCGCTCATGTATTGACCCATGTGCCTGTTCATCTTAGCCGATATGATGCCTGACAGGAGCTTCCATGTAGTACTGAGGCAGGTTATTGGTCGGTAGTTGGAGGGGACCGGTCCCTTCTTGGGGTCCTTGGGGATCAGGACCGTCCGGCCTTCAGTTAGCCATTCCGGGTGTCTCTCGTTAACTAGCAGCTGGTTCATTTGTGCTGCCAGACGCTCGTGGAGTGCAGTCAGCTTCTTTAGCCAGTAGGCGTGAACCATGTCGGGCCCTGGTGCTGTCCAACTCTTCATACTGGAGACCCTTTCTTGGATATCTGCCACTGTGATGGTTACTGGACCCTGTTCAGGGAGGTCGCTGTGGTCAGCCCTCAGATCCTCTAGCCACTGAGCATTGCCGTTATGGGTTGCATCCTTCTCCCATATGCTCTTCCAGTATTGCTCCGTCTCCAGCCTTGGTGGTGCTGTTCTCTTATTGTTCCCTTGCCACTGAGAGTACACCTTTGCTGGTTCTGTGGAGAACAGCTGGTTTATTCTCCTGCCTTCTATCTCTCTGGTGTACCTCCTCAAGCGGCTGGCCAAGGCTGTGAGTCTTTGCTTGGCAGTTTCCAAGGCCTCAGGTATGGACAGCTTGCTGTATTTCTTAGGCACCTTATTTGTCGCACCTTTCTGCAACTCCGTTAGTTGGCTAACCTCCCTCCGTGCTACTTTGATCTTGCCCTCTAGCCTCCTTCTCCATGGAGGGTACTGCCCCTTGTCGCTGTTCAACTTGTAGCCAAGCATCTCACTGATCACTGTTGCCGTATTGTAGATCAGCTTGTTAGTGTCGGTAATCGTGGTTGTAGGTATTGTCCGTAGTGCTGCATTAACATCATCTAGCAGACCTTCTGAGGGAACTTCACGTAATCTTGGTAACCGGCTACGCGGGATCCAGGTTTCAAGCTTGGCCATGATCCTATTTTTCAGGTCAGTTCCTCTCGCACTCAACGATCCTTCTCCTATCGCACTTGGGGCTATGTACCCAATCTCGGGTGGGGGTGATGATATCTCCCCCCTGACCTGGCGTCCTGACTCCTCCTTGCCGTAGCATTTGTGTTGTACCTCGTCAATCTCTAGCTGTGAGAGCAGTCCCTTCTTTCGAATGTTGGAACACTGAGCTACTAGTTGTTTCGCCGTCATTGTGGATGTTGGGTATCGAAGAATCCATAGGTCCCTCATCCTATTCATGTAGCCCCTTCCGCCGGGGTTACTTGCATAGTAGCATTCCAACAACGCCCTGTTTTCGTCTCTTGCCCACCGATGCCTTCTTGTTCCAGTAGCCCACTTTTCGTCAGGGTGCCCTGGTTCCTCAACACCTGACGCGGACCTTGTTGATCCGGGCGACGTCCGAGCCGGCATGCCTTCATATTTATCTGTCTCGCTCATGTCTGCGGTAGGCTTGCTTAGCATAGGGGGTCTAGCCTTAGGACCCTTACTGGATACAGACGCCCCAGGCAGGAATCGAACTTGCGATCCTCTGTTCCAAAGGCGTGTAGTCTAACCACTACGCTATCCAGCTGCTATATATATATATATATATATACACACACACACACATATAAATACAGAGACAAATATAAATAAAATATACAAAGGGGATAAATAGAATAAATAGGAATAAAAAATAAAAATACAAGTGAATTGCACATTTCAAGTATTGAGTCTATTGCACTGTTGACTATTTACAAAAAGTATTGCACAAGGTATTGTACAGTGAGGTGAAGAGGCACTACAGCTTAGTTGTTCCCCCCTCCTTTGTCCTCCTGTTTCCTGTTTCCCCTCCCTCTCCCCTCCAGAGAGGAGTTAAACAGTTTGATGGCGTGTGGGACAAAGGAGTTTTTAAGTCTGTTAGTTCTTGTGGGAGAAGCAACCTGTCACTGAACAGACTCACTGAACAGTATAAACAAAGCATACGGAGGGAAGACGTGACCAAGAGGGAAGTAAAACGGTGGACTGCCCAATCAGAAGCTACGCTACAGGACGCACTCAACGACGTAGACTGGGACATGTTCAGAGCATGCGCAGTCGACATCAACGAGTTTACGGAAGTAGCAGTATGCTTCGTCAATATGCTAGCGGAGGAGATTATCCCCACTGCGAGAGTCACCACATTCCCAAACCAGAAACCGTGGATGGACAGATCGATCCGCACTGCAGTAAACGCCAGGACCGCCTCCTACAACGCGGGTCTCGCCACTGGTGATATGAGCGCCTACAAAGCGGCCTCATACGGCGTGCGGCGCGCGGTGAGAGATGCCAAACGCCGGTACCGGGAACGTGTGGAGTCCCGCTTCCACCAGGGTGACACACGGAGTGGCACGGACTACGCACCATTACGGACTACAAAGCCAGGGACACTGCGCCGATCAACGCTGACTCTGCATTCACCAACGAGCTGAATCGGTTCTACGCCCGTTTCGAGGTTAGCCAGGCGGCTAATGTTATCTACCACCTGACTACCGAGGACAGTGACGTCATCAGCGAGAGACCGGTGACCAGCATCGCGGAGCATGACGTCCGAGCGGCACTGAGGAGAGTGAACACAAGGAAAGCGGCGGGGCCAGACGGCATCACCGGCCGTCTGCTGCGCTGCTGTGCTGACCAGCTAGCAGGTGTGTTCACTTACATCTTCAACGAGTCCCTGGCGAAGTCTGTGGTCCCCACATGCTTCAAAAGATCCACCATCATCCCTGTGCCCAAGAACAGCAACCCCTCATCCCTGAACGATTACCGGCCAGTTGCACTGACCTCGGTAGTAATGAAGGTGTTTGAGAGGCTGCTGAAGAACATCATCTCCTCCTCCATCCCAGACACCACAGATCCGCTGCAGTTCGCCTACAGATCCAACAGATCCACAGAGGATGCCATCGCCCACGTCCTACACACCACTCTCAGCCACGTGGACAAGAAACAGGGTAACTATGTGCGAATGCTGTTTGTTGATTACAGTTCAGCGTTTAACACAATAGTGCCCTGCAGACTGTTCACAAAGCTGAGGGATCTGGGACTTAACAGCCGTCTGTGTGCATGGGTGTTGGACTTCCTCACTGGCAGAACTCAGGTGGTGAGGGTGGGCAGGTGCTTCTCCAACAGCATCACCATCAACACAGGAGCACCTCAGGGATGTGTCCTCTCGCCACTGCTCTACTCCCTCTACGCTTCAGACTGTGTGGCCACCCACGGCTCCAACACCATTGTGAAGTTTGCTGACGACACAGTGGTGTTGGGTGCCATCTCCAACAACGATGAGGCGGCCTACATGGATGAAGTGAAGAATCTGGCATCGTGGTGCCAGGACAACCACCTCCAGCTGAACGTCAGCAAGACCAAGGAGCTGGTGGTGGACTTCAGAAGGGGTCAGCACAGAGACTACAAGCCCATTATCATCAATGGAGCTCCAGTGGACAGGGTGCAGTCCTTCAAGTATCTTGGTGTCCACATCTCCTCAGACCTGACATGGGCTGCCCACATTCAGGTCCAGACCAAAAAGGCTAGGCAGCGCCTGTATCACCTACGACAACTGAGGAAGTTCAGGGTCTCTCCAGAGATCCTCAGGATTTTCTATACAGGCGCTGTGGAGAGCATCCTCACACAGAACATGACATCGTGGTTTGGGAACAGCTGTGTGAAGGACCAAAAAGCTCTCCAGAGAGTGATCCGTACAGCAGAACGCTGCTGCAGGATTGCTCTCCCCCCGCTTCAGGACACCTACACCAGGAGATGCCGGACTAGAGCAGCGCAGATACTGAAGGACCCGTCCCATCCTGGCAACAAACTGTTCCAACTTCTGCAATCTGGTAGAAGGTTCCGCATCTTCCGGGCAAGGACAGAGAGACTCAAGAGGAGCTTCTATCCCCAAGCCATCCGTGCCCTAAACACACACACCCGCCCTCTCACATCATCTATAATTGACTGAGACAGGACTCTTCCAGACACTAAACCAAGGCACAATGTACATTTCAATTCCTTTAATTTTAAATATGTTTATATTGTCTATCCTGTAAAATAGTCAGATGTCTATTCTTATTAATGTACAGAATTCACCTGCTTGCTGCTACTACTGCACATTCACCCAATGTATATACTATATGTGTATATATATATATATTAAAAAAAAACAAAAAACACCCAGCACACCCCTGCGGGCGGTTTATCCTTCAAGCTCGGGTCCTCTACCAGAGGCCTGGGAGCTTGAGGGTCCTGCGCAGTATCTTAGCTGTTCCCAGGACTGCGCTCTTCTGGACAGAGATCTCCGATGTTATTCCCGGGATCTGCTGGAGCCACTCGCCTAGCTTGGGAGTCACCGCACCTAGTGCTCCGATTACCACGGGGACCACCTTTACCTTCACCCTCCACATCCTCTCGAGCTCTTCTCTGAGCCCTTGGTATTTCTCCAGCTTCTCGTGTTCCTTCTTCCTGATATTGCTGTCATTCGGAACCGCTACATCGATCACTACGGCCGTCTTCTTCTGTTTGTCTACCACCACTATGTCCGGTTGGTTAGCCACCACCATTTTGTCCGTCTGTATCTGGAAGTCCCACAGGATCTTAGCTCGGTCATTCTCCACCACCCTTGGGGGCATCTCCCATTTTGACCTCGGGACTTCCAGGTTATACTCGGCACAGATGTTCCTGTACACTATGCCGGCCACTTGGTTATGGCGTTCCATGTATGCCTTGCCTGCTAGCATCTTGCACCCTGCTGTTATGTGCTGGATTGTCTCTGGGGCATCTTTACACAGCCTGCACCTGGGGTCTTGCCTGGTGTGATAGACCCCAGCCTCTATGGATCTTGTACTCAGAGCTTGTTCTTGTGCTGCCATGATTAGTGCCTCTGTGCTGTCTTTCAGTCCAGCTTTGTCCAGCCACTGGTAGGATTTCTGGATATCAGCCACCTCCTCTATCTGCCGGTGGTACATACCGTGCAGGGGCCTGTCCTTCCATGATGGTTCCTCGTCTCCCTCCTCTTTCTTGGGTTTCTGCTGCCTGAGGTATTCACTGAGCACTCGGTCAGTTGGGGCCATCTTCCCAATGTATTCTTGGATGTTCCTTGTCTCATCCTGGACTGTGGTGCTGACACTCACCAGTCCCCGGCCCCCTTCCTTCCGCTTAGCGTACAGCCTCAGGGTGCTGGACTTGGGGTGAAACCCTCCATGCATGGTAAGGAGCTTTCTTGTCTTTATGTCAGTGGCTTCTATCTCCTCCTTTGGCCAGCCTATTACCCCAGCAGGGTACCTGATCACGGGCAGGGCGTACGTGTTGATGGCCCGGATCTTGTTCTTACCATTCAGCTGACTCCTCAGGACTTGCCTGACCCTCTGCAGGTACTTGGTGGTTGCAGCCTTTCTAGCGGCCTCTTCATGGTTCCCATTTGCCTGCGGGATCCCCAGGTACTTGTAACTGTCCTCTATGTCTGCAATGTTGCCTTCTGGTAGTTCAATCCCCTCAGTTCTGACTACCTTCCCTCTCTTTGTTACCATCCGACTACACTTCTCCAGTCCGAACGACATTCCAATGTCATTGCTGTATAGCCTGGTAGTGTGGATCAGTGAATCGATGTCTCGTTCACTCTTGGCATACAGCTTGATGTCATCCATGTACAGGAGGTGGCTGACAACTGCTCCGTTCCGTAGTCGGTATCCGTAGCCAGTCTTGTTAATGATCTCACTGAGGGGGTTCAGGCCTATGCAGAACAGCAGTGGGGACAGAGCATCTCCTTGGTAGATCCCGCACTTGATGGTGACTTGTGCTATGGGCTTGGAGTTGGCCTCTAGTGTTGTACGCCACATCCCCATTGAGTTCCTGATGAAGGCTCTTAGGGTCCCATTGATCTTGTACAATTCTAGGCATTCCAGTATCCAGCTGTGGGGCATTGAGTCATAGGCCTTCTTGTAATCAATCCAGGCAGTGCACAGGTTGGTCAGTCTGGTCTTGCAGTCTCGGCTGACTGCTCTGTCTACCAGTAGCTGGTGTTTTGCGCCTCTGGTATTCTTGCCAATTCCTTTCTGTGTCCCACTCATGTATTGACCCATGTGCCTGTTCATCTTAGCCGATATGATGCCTGACAGGAGCTTCCATGTAGTACTGAGGCAGGTTATTGGTCGGTAGTTGGAGGGGACCGGTCCCTTCTTGGGGTCCTTGGGGATCAGGACCGTCCGACCTTCGGTTAGCCATTCCGGGTGTCTCTCGTTAACTAGCAGCTGGTTCATTTGTGCTGCCAGACGCTCGTGGAGTGCAGTCAGCTTCTTTAGCCAGTAGGCGTGAACCATGTCGGGCCCTGGTGCTGTCCAACTCTTCATACTGGAGACCCTTTCTTGGAAATCTGCCACTGTGATGGTTACTGGACCCTGTTCAGGGAGGTCGCTGTGGTCTGCCCTCAGATCCACTAGCCACTGAGCATTGCCGTTATGGGTTGCGTCCTTCTCCCATATGCTCTTCCAGTATTGCTCCGTCTCCAGCCTTGGTGGTGCTGTTCTCTTATTATTGTTCCCTTGCCACTGAGAGTACACCTTTGCTGGTTCTGTGGAGAACGGCTGGTTTATTCTCCTGCCTTCTATCTCTCTGGTGTACCTCCTCAAGCGGCTGGCCAAGGCTGTGAGTCTTTGCTTGGCAGTTTCCAAGGCCTCAGGTATGGACAGCTTGCTGTATTTCTTATGCACCTTCTTTGTCGCACCTTTCTGCAACTCCGTTAGTTGGCTAACCTCCCTCCGTGCTACTTTGATCTTGCCCTCTAGCCTCCTTCTCCATGGAGGGTACTGCCCCTTGTGGCTGTTCAACTTGTAGCCAAGCATCTCACTGATCACTGCTGCCGTATTGTAGATCAGCTTGTTAGTGTCGGTAATCGTGGTTGTAGGTATTGTCCGTAGTGCTGCATTAACATCATCTAGCAGACCTTCTGAGGGTACTTCACGTAATCTTGGTAACCGGCTACGGGGGATCCAGGTTTCAAGCTTGGCCATTATCCTATTTTTCTATAGGATCGTTGAGTGCGAGAGGAACTGACCTGAAAAATAGGATATATATATATATATATATATATATATATATATATATATATATATATATAATGTTCTTCCTCTACACCCCCCCCCCCCCCCCCCCCCCAATTTTTGCACATGTCGAGGAGTGTGTCAGGCTACATTTCACTGTGTGTTATACTTGTATAACTATGCATGTGACAAATAAAGAACCTTGAACCTTGAACCTTGAATCTTATTGGCCTGAGCACTTATAAACTGGCCTACTCTACAACAATGGATCACACAACAGTGCTGAATACTTTTCACTACAGCAGATGTCTTTGGAAAGTGCTGTAACTACATTTAAGGACATAATTCCTCCACTGCTAATTTCATCAATACCATGTGCAACACAGCCCAGAGCAGCTACTGTGTACACTCAGTTATCTTAGTAATTGTATAACATCCTCACACTGTATGACTCTGGATACTGTGGCTCCTCTGAAAAAGAAAGCATCAAATCGAAGTACTTGACTCCCTGGTATAACTCTCACGTGTGCACCTTAAAGCACATAACCTATAAGCTTGGACGGAAATGCCATCTCACTAATTTAGAAGATCTTTATTTAGTCTGGAAAATGACTTTTCCCCCCTCTAGAATAGAATAGAATAGAATAGAATAGAATAGAGGACAGAGGCTATAAAAAGTTCTATAAAAGCTAGCTAGCTTACTATTGATCAGTGATTGAAGACACTAAGAACAATCACAGGTCTTTCTTCAGCGCTGTAGGCAGGTGAACAAAGAGTCAGAGTTTTGTTGAGGCAATTATTCCTTTAACCTTAACTAATGATCTGTAACGAACTGATTCCTAACAGCTCAGTTCCTTGAACTTGTCAGCTTGCCATCACGTTTATCGACTCCACTTGAGCTCCAATCAGCTGATTTCAGTTCAAGTGTCAAGGGAGGAAATTGATGTGCAGTCTACAGTGTGAATATGGGCGATCGTGGCTCCAGAGTTGGGAGTTCGTCTTGTAACCAGAAGGTTGCCGGTTCGAGCCCTGGCTCGGTCAGTCTCGGTCGTTGTGTGCATGGGCAAGACACTTCACCTGCCGCCTACTGGTGTTGGCCAGAGGGGCCGATGGTGCGATATGGCAGCCTCGCCTCTGTCAGTCTGCTCCAGGGCAGCTGTGGCTACAACCGTAGCTGCCTCCACCAGTGTGTGAATGTGAGAGTGAATGAATAGTGGAATTGTAAAGCGCTTTGGGTGCCTTGAAAAGCGCTATATAAATCCAATCTATTATTATTATTATTATTATTATTATTATTATTATTATTATAAGCAGTCAGGCTGCACCTCAGTTTGCACCTGTTGATGATTTTAAAGCAGAATCACTGTGGCGATCACTTTAAAGTCTCTTTGTGCAGCTGGCTTTGTGTTCATGTTTCCAATATCTAATGTTAACACTTACACAAGTGTAGTTCATTGCTTTCTTTATACTATATTTGACCATTTTTATGACCCTGACCTCCTTTGAGCCTAAATGCACTAGTAGAAAGGTCATTCAAACCATAAAATAATAGGAAACCTTCCTATTGGGACCAGCAGTTGTGGCATCACCTGATGTAGGAGGTCAGTGACACACATTAAGTCACATGAAGTGACGACCACGACCCTAGTCCCGCCTCTAATCAATTCTATCAGAATATGTAATATTGTTTGTATTTCTTTCCAAAAATGTCAGTTTCTCCAAAACAGATTAGGACTGGAATGATCACCTATGATGACTTTGACATCAGCAGGTCGGTTACATGCTACACTATGTCTCCTCTCTTCTCTCTTTCCTGCAGTTTGCTTTGTGACTTCAGGGCGTCGTAACACCTGATCTGCTCTGTGGTTGTTTTTCAATGTTTTTCTTGTTTGCTGCTACTGTTCCCAACAAAGCGTTATGGAAGATGTTCATTGCTTTCTGTCTGCTTATCCTTAAAGGTAGCAGAAGTATGAGATCAGCATTCTCATTTCTGTTTGTCAGTCTCGTTGTCATTTGTATGTATCTTGTGATCCTGTTTGGATGCTTAAACATTCTCCGTTCTTTTCACTGATTTCCTCTTTTTCGCCCCACCTCCCCGTCTTAGCCTCTTAAGGTTTCTTTCCTTCCTGTCAAACAAAGAGATTGTCCTTGAAAACATAATCTTAGTCCTTATTTTAGGAGTCATTGTGGATTATTTTTGGATTATTGTGTGGATCAGATTAGACAATCTCCATGACACCAAATTTGTACTGTGGGACATTAAAACGTTTCACTGTATCACTGAATGAAGTTATAGCAGTTTGACTTCATTAAACGATGTGATACACATAGTGCACTTTGTGCGTTTCATATTGTTTGTGGAAACTTTACACGGAAAATGTGTATTTCACTTGAAGCAACCGTAAGTGATTGTGCATGAGAGAGAGTGGAGATGGCAGTGGGCGTTTTTGAATTTGCACAACATCTCTTGCACAGTGTGAGAGTTCAGAAGAGCCCCCCCTCCCTCTCAAACACAGAGATTGGCTTTGGTTAACAGAACTTGTTCAGGAAGAATAAATTGAAACTTTTGATGTGTTAAACATGAAAGGCAACACGTTATTTTTGCCCTGAAATGGACCGTGTGGAGCGTGTTTTTAAAGGAACTGGAATGAGATGATAACCTGCTGTGTGGGGAGCATCAGAAATGTTTTATGCTTATATGTTTGTTACAAATGCGTCCTTTTGATTGCACACATCTGTTGGAGACATTTATTCCGTCTTTTCATTCAGTTCATTTAGTGTTTTATGATGGTGTAGACAACCATAATTAATGATAATATCTAGCTCTAGCTCGTAATGTGGGAAAGCAATAGTTCAGCCCTCCACACACCGTGCTTTTACTGATGATATGACAGGCGGCGCTGCTTTGGTGCTAACACCGTGTCTGTATTTACTGAACTGCGCACAAGGACACAGCAACACAAAGAGATTTGATAATGAATTCTTGGCTCTTAATGAGTGGGAAGACCTTGAAATAGAAATATAATTTGACGGCGTGTGCGCTGCCTACTGACGTCCTCTGCCATCCTGTTTATCTGTTTATCTGTTCCAGCGTCTGTTATGTTATACAAAACACGAAATAAGCAAAACTGGAGTCTTATGACTGATCCCAGAGAGAGACCTCAGAGGCAGGCGAGGGGATAAACAATCACTGCGTTACCTCATAATATGACATAAAAACAGTCATTTATTAAGAGAATAATTACATCTGATTCACTGAGCTTACGACAGTCCTGCATTATAAAGACTCCTTATAAAGTACACATGTACATTTCTAGGACAGCAGTCACATTGCCAGCATGTAGATAGTTCTCAACGCTTCTTATTAAAGGTTTTAAAGAAACATTTACTGTGAATGTAATAATAACCTGTTATAATAATGTTATAATAATAACCCTAATCAGATGTGTCACATCACATCGGGAAATGTGAAGGAATCCATCAGGAAGCTAGCTCCTCTGCCTTCTAATATTCTGAAAAATATTCAGTTTTCGTGGGATAAGAAGCGCTCACAGCACACTGGAGAGATATAATCACAAATTAATGATGTGTTTTTGCAGCAGGTTTGTCAGTTGGTGCATCACTGTAACAACTATACAAGCTGTGTTACTCTGTGTTTGTTGGGGTGAGCCTCTGACTTTCCCTTCAATAAATGGAAAGAGACTGGTATCAGTTTTGATTTTAGTTGTACTGATCACACAAAGACTACGAGTTCTGTTTTGAATCTTGTTAACTCATTATTGTTTTTATCTATAGTTTCTATTGGTGCAGCTTTGCTTCCTTCTGCTTATGACTTTTTCTGATTCCCGTATTGTTGTTACCTCGTAATATGTTAGATGACTTTAGGTTGCTTAAGGTTCCCTTTAGCGTTTCCCTCCAGTCTCCTTGAACTTGAACATGTGCTTATTGCATCAAGTTTGTGTGTCTTGAGTTTGGGTTTCTGTCTCTTTGTTTGTCGTGTTTCCTGTCTTATTTTGATAGTCCTCGTGCCTTGTGTAAGCTTTCCTTCCCCTGTCTCATTATCTCTGATTTTGTTATGCAGTCATCAAAGCAAAGGACGCAGACAAACTCATCAGGAAGGCCCAGTCTGTTGTTGGCACAGAGCTCGAAACCCTGGAGGAGGCGATCAGTGACAGAACGTGGACAAGACTGCTGGTAATCATGGACAATGAGTCCCACCCCCTCCATAACACACGGGACATCTGAAGAGCAGCTTCAGGTTCCTTCAACCTCGCTGTCTAAGGGAACCTTTGACCTAAGCAGGAACTAATCCTCTAGATTGAGGTTGAGTTTATGGAGAAAAGGAGCTGGTCCAAAGTCCTCTTTTCAAATCAAAGTAAATTTTACTTTTCATTTAGAAATCTAGAGTGTGGAGGAGGAGTGACCCTCTGCTGGTGTCTGCCTCTTCATGCTTCTATCTGCTCACTAGCTTTGTGAAGACGCTGATTTCCTTTTCCAGCAGGACCTACGTAGAGCCTCCCCACAGCGCCACGACTGGTACCGAATGCTTTGCTTGACTGTCTAGTCAACTTGCCTGACTTGGACCCCACAGAGAGTCTGTGAAGAGGAGAACAAGAACCAGCGGACCCAGAAACCCCCACAGACTAAAGACAGCTATCAGAGCAGATTTTATTCATATTGAACATTTCATTACATGAAAACTCAATGTGTTTAACACAGAAAAAAGTTTGTCTGAAGCCAATGAAAACAGCAATAACACCTACTGAGTGCAGGCCTGTGTGAATGCAGATGTAACTGATGTCAGGTCAGCAGGCAGCTTGTTGTAAAGAACAGCAGCACAATAAGTGAAAGCAGCCTCCGCTGACTGAGATCCGGTTCTGGGAACAGATCTGAACCTGATGAGCTGAGGGGTCTGACTGGGTTGTAGACAGCGAGCATGTCCGAGGTGTACTGGGGGCCAAACCACTGAGAGCTTTGCTAACTAAAAGAAGAATTTTCAGGGTTATTCTGTATTACATTCAGTGCTTCAGTGTGGTCAAATGTACCTGTAAAGATTCTGGTTGTGGTATTGTGATTTGGAGACCCTTGCAAATAGAGCGTGGCAATAATCTCACCTACTTGATACGAATGTGTGGATCAATTTCTCAGAGTCAATTTGAGATGGGTCACTAATCGTGCCAAGGCTTTCAGAGAAATGTATGATGAACTGTGTTTGTTTGTGTCTTGTTTCTTTGCCGTCCTAAAAGTTTCGGAGACATCCAACAGTTAATGGCATCATTAGTTTTGACCCCATGATGATCCTCAGGTCATGACGTTAGTAAGAGCTTTTTCTGTGCTCTGATTGGTTCTGAACCCTGATTGATACTTATCATAAGGACTGTGAGTCTTAACGAGTCCAAGTTTTTTTTCTTCACCGGTGGTGTCATTACAAAAGACTGTAGAGAGCTGTTTTCTAAATATTTTCTAAATGGTTTGTGAGACAGTGAGATACAGATTTGAATACTTTGGTGGGAATGAGGTGAAGCAAAGAGATCCAAGACTTTAGAAATGACAGGCGAGAATTGTGATTTCATCAGGATGTGAGGCAGTGCTCGATAAATTACTAGGATATAACATCTAATATTGGAAACTTTGTTTTGGTAGAAAAATGCAAATTCATTATACTTATCTGCTGAAACCAGTTCAGTTAAATAAATCATTTATCAATCGATGAAATAAAAAAGCCGAATTAGGCTTGTTATTGTTGATCAGTTGGGAGGTGCAGAATGGTTTGATTTCATGGTTGTATCAGTAAAGTGCATCTTTTCAAAATTAATTTCTATTTAATTTTTTCTATATTTTCCCTCTCCTGCAGGTTCTTTTTGCCATCTCAGACCTGCACTTATGCAGCAATTCGTGGTTAAGGAGGCCCAGCCATGATCATCAAAATGTACTGGCAGTGCCGCTGTTGGATTAAAGCAATGCACCGTGAATGAGCGCTGACCTCTGTCAGTCTGCATTCAACCCCAATCAATATATCAGTGCTCTGGAAAACCTGAACTGAGTGACCGGAGGACAAACTCATTATTATTTGCATGTAGCCCAGGTGATGGTGTTGGGGTAGGGCATCTGCTTTTGTGCAGAGCTTGAACAACAATGACAGAGAACTGTGCATAGCTTTAGCTTTGCAGCCTTTGGCCATCAGTTTGAACCACAGCAACCCTGGATGAACTGATCCTTATATACATTCACATTGTTTAAGTAGTGGATATCGACACCACTGCAGTATTTCATTTCTTTAATCCAGTTTCAAACACTTGAATGAATAAGTACAGAATTAGAAACTGAAGTAGAAAAGTAGAAATCCAAACATCTAACAAAGCTCTTAGTTAAGTACAATAAATTCCATCATGAGCTGTTTCCTCCACACTAAGTGTTGAGCAGATGGACTGTGAAAAATAGCTGAGAGAGTGTTGAGAACATGTGACGAGGAGGGAAACCAAATGTGCTTTACAATAATACACTACTGAAAAAAGTAGTTGCTTCCTGTAATCCTGTCAAGATGCATATGACGGGGACTTGAAGAAATGCTGTTCAGCACGTTTCCTGATTCTGAGTGTGACATGTTTGATCCAACACAGATCAGGTCCTGTGGGATCAACACAATTATCCAGCACTGAGAAAGAGAGCAGACCTCTGCATGTAGACCCAACACCAGATTAAGTCTTCTAAGGCTGATTTAGACTGCTATGTGAAAATCCCAAACACTGTGGTGTTGGAGGAAGACCGGTTGGACTGGTGCCTTTTGTTGTTGTCACACAGTGAGCGATGAGTCCAGAATCTTATTTCAAAGCTGTAGGTCATGAATTAGACCAGACACTTTGAAAAAAGTGTTTGTTTGAATGGATGAATGAGGCAAGTTGTGTAAAGTGCTTTGAGTGCTCAGCCATATAAGAACCAGTCCATTTACCATTTACCAAAAAGGAAGGCTGGTATTTCTTCAGTCTTCACTCTTCCGAAAGGTTGGAAAGACGATTGGCTGCTGACACATTTATAGGATGTGGGCTGCAGAGTGCTGCTAGCTCCTTGCCTGCTAACACTGAGTGGTAGAGCCAGGAGCTAGTGACTGACACCTACATGCATGATCAAGTGTCTGTAATTTTAGTTTTGAACAAAAAGGCGAGTGAGCGCAGGATTTCATATATTTCCTTTTGCTCAACAGAGCAGTTAGGCTTTTATTCTTTCTTTATTCTTTGTGTTGATCCACATTAGTTGTTACCACAGCAACAACTATTCTGCCTGTTGTCCAGAGATAGGCTTTGGTGGGTCAACTAGTTTTCACCTTGGCTTTGTTTTTTGTTTGTTTGAATAACCACCATCCACCCTAGAGTCCTATTTTTGTTTTTGTTTTTTTACGTGGAATCCATTTTTTCTTGGTGGCCAGGCCTTAGTCCATGAAGCCCGGCTGGGCACAGCCCGAAAAAGGGACAGGAGCCCATCTCCCTGCATGCCCACCACCCACAGGAGGCACCGTAGGGGTCGGGTGCAATGTGAGTCGGGCGGCGGCCAGGAGCAGAGGCCCTGGCAGACCGATCCCTGGCTACCAAGACTGGCAATTGGGACATGGAATGTCACCTCTCTGGTGAGGAAGGAGCCTGTGCTACTGCGTGAGGTTGAGAGGTACCGGCTAGATATAGTCGGGCTCATCTCAACGCATGGCTTGGGCTCTGGAACCAGTCTCCTGAAGAGGAGCTGGACTCTGTCTCAATCTGGAGTTGCCCCTGGTGAGAGGCGTCGGGCTGGGGTGGGTATCTTGGTATCCGCTCGGCTTGCTGCTGGTATGTTGGGGTTTCTCCCAGTGGAGGGTTTGTTCCCTTCGCCTTCGGGTCAGGGAACGGGTCCTGACTGTTGTCTATGCTTATGCGCCGAGGGGCAGTTCAGAGTACTCGGCCTTCTTGGAGTCCCTGGGTGGAGCACTTGAGGGTGCTCCTCCTGGGGACTCTGTTGTCCTACTGGGAGACTTCAACGCTCACGTGGGCAATGACAGTGAGACCTGGAAGGGCATGATTGGGAGGAACGGCCTCCCGGATCTGATCCCGAGCTGTGTTTTGTTATTGGACTTCTGTGCAAACCACAGTTTGGCCATAACGAACACCTTGTTCGAACATAAGAGTGAATATAAGTGCACGTGGCACCAGGACACTCTAGGCCGCAGGTCGATGATCAATTTTGTAATCGTATCACCAGACCTGCGACCATTTGTTCTGGACACTCGGGTAAAGAGAGGGGCTGAGCTGTCAACTGATCACCACCTGGTGGACCTGACAGACCTGGTGCACCTAAACACGTAGTGAGGGGGTGCTGGAAACGTCTAGCAGAGGCCTCAGTCCGCGAGATCTTCAACTCACACCTCCGGCAGAGCTTCAACAGCATTCCAAAGGAAACTGGGGACATTGAGGCCGAATGGACCATGTTCAGCACCGTTGCCGAATTTGCTGCACGGAGCTGCGGCCGCAAGTCAGCTGGTGCCTGTTGTGGTGGTAACCCCCTTACCAAATGGTGGTCACCTGAGTTGAGGGGAGCCACCAAGCTGAAGGAGGAGTCCTACCGGGCTTGGTTAGCCTATGGGACTTTAGAGGCAGCTGACAGGTACCGACAGGCCAAGCGGAATGCAGCTTCTTATAGAGCTATCTGCAATCCAAAAGTGACCAGTCAAAAGAAGAAGCAGGACGAGGGCAGAGGAACGGGAGGAGGAGAGGGGCTTTTAAGCTCTTAAGTCTAAGAATGTGGACACACAACACAGTGAGACACACAACATAAAAGGACCCCTGATGATCCTCTAATCGCCTGAGCCAAGGTGTGAAACTGGGTGTGGGTCCCAATCAGCCAGGGTTTCAGGTGAGCTCATTGTGAAACCTGGCCCCACCTTATCATGTGATTTCCTGAGGTCAGATTTTCCAGGATGTGAGTGGGCGTTAAGGCGTCTGGGGAGGGATCTCAAAACTGGATTATAGATGGCAGAGAGTTGGTGTCGTAAGCCCCGCCTCTGTTCAAAGATGGTCGCTCACAGTGGACGTAGATGCTTCTTTCACTCCTCTTTCAAACCTCTGTCCAAATCACAACAAAAGTCGCCTCAAGGCGCTTTATATGAATGAATCTCAGTGCTCCATGATAAACAGCGCCCAGCATCTGTAAAGGACTAACAGGAGTCTTGATGCATCTCAATCATCCAGGAAAGTAAATCTCCAAAAAGTTCATTCTGTTCATTTTTACGTAGCGTTTTGTGGGAGAAACGTTTCGTCACTCATGCAAGTGACGTCTTCAGTCTCAGCTGACTGCAGGTTTCCACAAATCTTATAAACAGGACATTTGCATAATGACTGAAACCAGCCCACTGAAGGGACAATGGGCTGGGAGGTCAGCTCCTTAATCTTAATTATGCAAATTCTCATGACCATTGATCAACAACCACTGACAAGAAGGCCCTGAGTAAATGTGGTTATCCCAGCTGGACTTTTGTCAAAGCTGGGAAGGCGCCTAAAGAAAGCTCCAGCCGATCCAGGAGAGAAGGACAATCGCCGCCCAAGTGTAAACCTGCAGTGATCCCGTACGTGTCAGGAGTATCGGAGCAGCTGAGACACATTTTCTCTAAACACCGGGTCTCTGTGGCTTTTAAACCCCAAAACACGCTGCGCCAAAAACTGGTCCAGCCCAAGGATCGGGTCCCCGACACAAACAGAGTAACATAGTGTACGCTGTTAAGTGCAGGAGGAGTGCCAGGATTTATACATCGAGGAAACCAAACAAGCTCTGGCTGAGAGGATGGACCAACACAGCAGAGCCACCTCGTCAGGCCTGGACTCTGCAGTCTATCTACACCTACAGGCCAGTGGACTCTTTCAATGATGAGGATGTAACATCCTGGACAGGGAGGAACGCTGGTTTGAGGGCGGAGTCAAGGAGGCCATTTACGTGAAAAGGAAAAGACCATCTCTGAATGGAGGAGGGGCCTAAGGGTACATCTGTCACCATCTTACAATGCTGTGATTGCAGCCATTCCCCAACTCTCTGTGAATGGGACTCATGGTTATTGATCAGTGGTTGTTGATCAATGGTCATGAGAATTTGCGCAATTATGATGAAGGAGCTGACCTCCCAGCCCATTGTTGCTTCAGTGGGCTGGTTTCAGTCATTATGCAAATGTCCTGTTTATAAGTCTCAGCAGTCAGCTGAGACTGAAGACGTCACCTGATGATGACGAAACGTTTCTCCCACTGAAAACATCCAGATGAACAGAATCAGTTTTTGGAGACTAACAGGAGTGTTCATATAAATCAGTGGTTCCCAAACTTTTTTTGCTAGGCCCCCCCTTTGTTTCACAAGAAAAATGTTCACGCACCCCACCACCTAAACCCCCCCCCCCCCAAGAAAAACAAAAAACAAAAAAACAAAAACAAAAAACCCATCCTCCAACCACCGATATGTTTTCATGTTTTCAAACTCCACTGTGGTTTATTTCACACCTCAAACATTTAGTAAACAATTAAGCAAATACAAGTAACCTGCAATAAATGACAGGCAGTATTAAAATAAACCACTAACTCTTTTACGCTGCGTCCGCACCTACACGGGTGTTTTTGACAACGCAGCTGTTTCGTCCACACGGAAACAGCGTTTCGAATCACCGAGAACGGAGATTTTTAAAACTACTTTTTTGCGGACGAGGAATGCAGAGTTCATCACACAACGTCAAAGGTATGTGCCTTTTTTCACGTCACGCTGTGGCCACGTTATTGTTTACAGGAGATGAACTGCAGAATGATAGAGACAAAATACTGTTAATCTGACTGTCTGCAGGTTTTACACACAGTTACTGTCCTTCCATTTACAAAGGCAGAGGCGTCACGGTGGGATTATTTTACTGTAGTTGTTTTTTTCCTGTGTAATAATGTTCAACATTGCATCAATACATTTGTCAAAAAATGCCTCTCTGTGCAAAATAGGTTCAAAAACATAAACAGCTGTGAGATCCTGTTTGTCTGTGATTTGAACCGAGGGAACAAATCGTGGCAGGATCAGCCTGATGTTATTTGTATCCCGCTGTAACTTTACTGTATAAAGAGCAAACATCTCCAACATGTCAGGAGCAGTTAGTCATTACAACAAGTGTTTGACTAAGAAGAACAGTCATGGAGTGTAACAAACTGCTTACGATCAGAAAGATTATTTGAAAACCAGTGAATAGCTTGGTCTGTAGGGAAAGGTCTGTGATATAACAGGTTATGATCTACAGTGTCAAATACTTTTGACAAATGTACAAAATGTGTCACACAGCAGTCCTTGGCATCTAAAGTGCCACGGCACGCTCCCTCTGTTTCTCTCTCTATCTTCCTCTCTCCCTCCCCTCTTCTCTCTCGCCGGGGCGGAGCTCACTGCGGGTTCACGCCCTCGGTCCACGCCCTCGGGAGATGAGACACCTGGGTCTCATTAAGACGATCAGCATTTAAGCCAGGAGGTGTCTGCTGTTCGTCGCTGGATCGTTGAAACTCAAAATCTTCCAACACAGTTAGAACCAGTTCCTGGTTGTCTCTTCCTGAACTGCTTTATTTTTGCCTTATTGTGAAATACAAGTATGTACCATCCAGAAATTGCCCCTTTTTAATAGATTAGCAAGCTAATACTCAGATATTTTCGACATGTAGGTCCCAAATTACAGATCTGGATCAATTCTGATGGTAAGAAAGGCAAGTGAAAATTTCAGGCTTTAAGAGTTTTTGAGATATTCATGGTCAAACATCAGACTTCATTTCACTTCATTACTTAAATCACGCTGCTGTTATTGTGTATATATTTATTTATATTTCTTCATACATTCTTATATAGTTCTATATTGTGTATTTTGTTGTACAGTTATTTTATTTTCAACTTTAATTCATATATTTTATCTTATTCTTCCCAGTTAAATTTACCCTTCATTCTAATTTGTGTTGTACAGTTATTTCATTTTTAACCTTAATTTATATTTTATTCCTTCCTAGTTAAATTTACCCTTTTTAATTTTTCATATTTATTTCCTATCTTATTCATAGCCTTTTCCTTTTTTGTTCTCTTTAGGTCACGAGCAGTTGTCCAAGCATTTCACTACATATCGTACTGTGTATGACTGTGTACGTGACAAATAAAAATTTGAATTTTGAATTTGAATTTGACTTCAGTGTGTGAAGCAAAGGCCTAGAACTGGGTCAGGGGACCAGTTTTAAATATTTGATTTATAAAGCTAAAATTTCAGAGCAATATTTTGAAGCTTTGACAAAGTTTCATTTTGGATAATCAGAAATGTTCGAGCAGGAGGCCTGTGGTGACCCACCTGTGTTTCCTCTAAAGCGTGTTCGGACCGAAAGAGTCCCCAAGCATCCTGGGTACTTTTTAAAGGTTCCAGGCAGCAAACACCAAGTAAGCATCAGTTTCAGAGTATAAGCTGTAAGGCATTGATTTAATGTTAATACAGATGATCAGATAAGCTGTGTATTTAGTTCATTAATCTATAATCCCAGACAAAAGGCTGCCAAATAATCATCAGGCTCCTGCTTGAACCGTGTCTCACCACTGGGCTACACTGTTTTGTTTTGTGTTCATCAGTGTTGGACTGCTCCTCATCTCTGCTGCAAGCCTCCTATTTTAATCCAGCCTCCCGAGGCCAGGTCTGTCCAACGAAACCAGCTTTTTGTGATGTTCTTCAGGAACTTCTCCAGAAACTGGAATGTTATATTCTTAGAATTCTAAAGTAAAGATCCAAAGATCTACTTTGGCTCACAAGGGCTGCATCCTGATATTGTACCTTCAAATCTTGAAGAAATACTACAATTATGCAGCGATTACTGCTCGGACACATACATACCTGCCCTTAAAAAGCCACACATAGTTACTAAAGGTCAGCTCTAAGTTTAATTCAGTTTTATTTATATAGCACAAAGTCACAATGTCAGTTGCCTCAAGGTCCCTAATTTCCTTCGGGATTAATAAAGTATTCTGATTTATATTGTATAAGGCGCGTAAAACCATTAAAAGCAGAGAAACTCGACTGCAAAGACTGAAGTCTGTGTGTGCAGACTGAGAGAGCCGGGCCTCTGAATGAACACTTTCAACCTTTGCATCTTCAGCCAAATGAAATCATGAAGAGCCGGTCCAAATGCCAGCACACAGCATCCATCTAACTAGTCTGAATGTGTCTCCCGTCATCTCTGAAGTCAGCAACTGCATGCAGATAGAAACGGGATGAAATCCAAAGAAGCATTGGCATGTTCAGAGAAAACAAACTATTGTGAAGGTTTGCTTTATTTCTGAATCAAAAGAAAGCTGTTTCATGTTTATTAGAATCTTGCCTTTCTGTGTAACAGAAAACCCTGAGGGCCAAGAGTTTTGATCAAGTCTCTTTCATCTTTTTTGTTTTTGTGTTACTGCACTGCTGTATTGACTCGTGTGCACATACATCTGCATCTCCCTGTTGCCACATTCACGCTCTGACCTAATTCTGCTGTCAGTATATGGGAGCGCTTCCAAACTGCTGCAGGCTGCGGATGCCTTTCATGGTTCTGACCTGGAGAGCGAGTGTGTGTGTGGATGTGTGTAGAGACGGAGGTGAACATTCAGCAATGAAGAGGACAAAAACAGTATGACAGTATTACCCTGGAAATACACACATGCCCTCATGAAATACACATATACATACAGTGGGGCAAAAAAGTATTTGGTCAGCCACCGATTGTGCAAGTTCCCCCACTTAAAATGATGACAGAGGTCAGTAATTTGCACCAGAGGTACACTTCAACTGTGAGAGACAGAATGTGAAAAAAAAATCCATGAATTCACATGGTAGGATTTGTAAAGAATTTATCCGTAAATGAAACACACGTGAGCCTTCTGCCGATATGCAGTGTTTCACATGGTTACAGCTGCTGCTGAAATTCTTCATCGCTCACTAGCTTCTCTGTAAAATGGTGTGTTTAGACACTAGAGCCAAAATCTGGATAATCGCCCATATTATGCTGATTGTGTTATTTTTCTGACACCACATTCTGCTTGTGTGACTCTTTCATGTTGTAATGAATCACATTTAACTGGGGAAATACTAGATTTCTCTAAACCCTGACACAATCTCTGGACCAAGCCAGCTAATAAAACCCCAAGGGAGGCTGGCAGAGCATCCCTGTATCCTATTCACATCTTTGTATTTGTTCTCATGCTTTCCTCTTTCAGACATTCAGTTTGGGAGCTTCTTTTTCATTGTATTCTTGTTGTTTTCATGTTTCATGATGATTTTTCTTTTTAATTTTGCTTCTTCCTTGGTTTGCTTAAAGCTTGCTTGGTATCATATCTGATATTCTTGTTGACTTTGTACGGCTATAAAATTCCAAATGAAATTGGGAGTATTTAAAGTAAAATTTTCTATGCTCGGCGTCTTTTATGAAATGAAGGTGTAAATGATGTATTTCACATTTTCTGTCACAGCCCTCTGTGTCTTTGGTCCATCCTGAGGTCTCTGCCATCAAACAGATGAATTCTCTGCACCGTTCAACATGGATTGTTTAACTGGTATTCAAATAGCTAGCGAGTAGTGTCAACAAAGGGACACTGTGGATCAGTGTGAGTCTTACAAACTCTCCTGATCTCTGCCTGGTGACAGTGGCATGAGGTGAGGTCCGGAACAAGAAGTAGTCAGGTAAATGGAGAGCTTTGCCTCGAGCCCCCAAAGCCATGTGATCATGTGTTATGATAAATAATTAGGGTAGTATTGTGCTTACATTTTTTTGCATATGTAGTTTTCTTTCCAGACCTATTACAAGTCAGATGCTTGAACAGAAAAACATTTACCAACTGAAGGAAAAGGTTTCCAGGGCCTAATCCGTGGATCGACTTCCTTCGAGGCGTGGACGTCTATCAGCAGAGAATGTCCCTTAGTCTGTAACACAGTCAAATATATTCTCAAGTAATATTCAAGCATGCCATTCAGCGTGTTAGTACGAGCTCGGGAGCAGCTTGGGAGAACAAGAAAACAGAGACTGCTTCAGGTTGTCTTCCCAAATTGACTCAACTTTATTCTCAAGTACAACAGTTTATATAGAGGGACAAATTCATGAGTCAGCAGATTCTCAGTTTAAACCAGTACAGACCAAGATAAGGGAGCGTCTTCCTGCCCTTGGGTGAAGAAGCACCCTTTGTATAGTGTATCAGTTCAGCTACAATTATGATTATCTCAGCGACATATTTTCAAGGCACGAAATAAAGAGTTCTTTCATTAGTGAATTCTGAAACAAACCATCTGGCCTTCAACAGGCGTCTAAAAGATTAAGAAACTAATGTAGCTGAGGGAGTGATCTCTGTGGTATTTCAACCTTGTACCAGCCTGTGATTCTCACACATCAATTCTTGGGTCAAAGAGAAAAATAACTAAAACAAAGGGGCCTTATTGAATGACAGAGTTTTCCTGTATAATGTCACTATAAAACAATATCCAGTAAATGCTCCCATGGTACTAAAATACCTAACACCAACCATCTGAGCGGTGCTTTGTAAAAACAGTTTATACATCACATTAGATGCAGAGATCTATTATTATCTTTTGGATAATCAGATTTCTTCTATGTGAAATTATTAGTTTGTTATAAGCATTCAAAGATGAACTGAAGGTTGCAGAGCCATGTCCTGCTTCAGCTTTGCATTCATTTAGTTAAAGATGTTCATTTGTTTGGACCTTGCCAATATGCTTTCTATTCATGTTCATACTCTGTATTATATATTGTGGTACTTTATGTCCTAATGCCAGTGACGCAGTATTAGTTCAAAGGGCTTTGCCATAACTGGATCGTATCAGCATGCATTTGATGCCTCTCAGTTCCTTAGGTGTTTAGTAGACAGCCTGCAGGAGGATGGTGCGCTGTGTTCTCCACCCTTTGTGTAGGAGGCTGACAATGAAACAGTCTTTGAAGAGAATAAAAATTCTTTAATGCATCAGATAGCACAGACAAGAGGGGAGTGTTTTTAAGAGCTTTGCACAGTGGGGGCTGCAGAAACCCGCAGGGATGTGAATTGACTGTTCATGACGATGCTTAATAGCTGGGTTTTGAGGCAGATCAATAGTGGTGTAGTCAAGTGCTGATGGTTTATTATCTTCACTGCAAGCTACAAGATGGTCCACCTGGCCACAAAGCACTGCTTCAAGAAAGAGATGTACATGTGCACAGGCAACAGTGAACAAAACTATCCGCACGCACACTTTCTGCATATGCAGAAACGTTACTATTCCTCGTGTTAGATAAAATTCAAGATACTTTAAAACACAAACAAGTTAAATGTGTGGAGGTTGTTTAACTTAGTGAATCCTCAGAATATTAAGTGAATGTTATTTTACTAGCTTTTTGCACAATGGCAAGGTATGCCACATGGGTCAGAGATCTTAGTCTTTGAATTCAGATGTTTTCAGTCCTAATGCCACAGTTGTATAAAATCAGGCACTTAGCCACGCCTCCTCCCTTTACGGACATTCGTTTGAATGGGTCAGTATTTCCCAAATGTTTGAATGCGGGAGTGTAATGAGATGCCATTATTGCAACTAGTCAGGTTATGAATTTGCACACCTAAATATCCCACGATCAACAGTAAATGGTTTCACTGCATATTGGGAGAGTTAAAGAATCAAAGAAACTCAGACAGCCTGAGTTGGGGGGTGGCTGTGGCTCAGGTGGTAACCCCAAGTTGCCCTTCGATGCATCTATCAGACTGTGTTTATTAGTTTGCACTTGAGAAGAAGTGCATGTGTGAATGAGTCACGTTGTATAGAGCGCTTTGAAGTACTCCAGGAGAGTAGAAAAGTGCTATATAAGAATCAGTCCATTTACACAGTGGCAGACCAAGTAACGTTACAGAATTAGGTCACTGATTTGTGCACGTGTTAAGGTGCACAGTGCGTAAATGTTGCCAACTGCAGAGCTCCAAACCTACTGTGGCACTGACATCTGTGTGCCAGCAGCTGCAGGGTTTCCATGTCCACATAGTGTAGATGCAGTGATCAGAGTTTTTGTAGGCTGAGTTTCTTGTGGGCTGTACAGGTGTCGTACTGGTAAATAGGATAGTGATTATTTGGAGGGATCAGACTTGACTCATAGCTCCCCCTCTTCAGTTAGTCGTGCTGTGACAGAGCTTTGGCCGGCACTGTTTGGCTCCTCTTAGACGTAAGGTTCAAAACAAAGTTGTTGGCTAACTTTAATCTTGTAATGAAAAATAATTCTATCCTGGTTGATCTTCCCACATCCATAGAGCACAAAGGCTCACTGAACAGGGCCATCTCACCCACAGGCAAATAGGAATAATGAAGAGGTGGCCAGGAAAGCTGCAGCCACTAAATAGCTCCAGGCAGTCAGGCAAGTCTGGACAACTCAGCTGAATGGGAAGAACAAGATCCAGGCAGTTAACACCTATGCCCTGCCTGCGATCAGATCCCATGCAGGGATAATAACCTGGCCAAAGGAGGAGATAGAAGAACATCAGATATCTCTGTCCAGAAGAGCGCAGTCGTAGGAACAGCTAAGATACTGCGCAGGAAGCTCAAACTCCCACACCTCTGGTAGAGGACCTCAGCTTGAAGGTTAAAGACTGCCTGCAGGGGCCAGAGGGTAATTTTACATATACCAATCAAAAGTTTTAGAACACCTCAATTTTTCCAGTTTTTATTGAAAATTATTCAGTTTAATGTCTCATTGAACTCTGAAAGGAAAGCATAGTACAAATAAGAAAGCAGAATTCATGGAATCCGTTTATAGACCAGAATGTATTCTAACCTTTGACTCATCAGGAGCCCCCTTTGACAGATATAACAGCTGAACACAGCCGTGGCTTCTTTCTACAATAGAAATCAAATATTGTCCCATATCTGTTGCAGAAGTTCCCATAAATGTGGACCTTGTAGGTTGCTTTGCTCTTCTGTCCAGTTGAAACCAGCTCGATGGGGTTTCAGTCTGGAGGCTGTGCTGGACTCCATGTTTTCAAGTTCACCATCTTGTTCTTTTTCCTGAGGTAGTTCTGGCACAGCTTGGACTGATGTTTTGGGTCATCGTGCTGTAGGATGAACCCCTGACCAACTAGCCTCATACCAGAGGGTCCTGCACGGTGCTGCATGAATGCTGTGGTAGCTGTTTTGGTTCAAGGAGCCTCTCACTCTGTACAAGTACCCCTGAGCAAGGTACCGTCCCTACACACTGCTCCCCGGGCGCTGCATTGGTGGCTGCCCACTGCTTCACTGGGTGAATGGGTTAAATGCAGAGGAACTATTTCCCTATGGGGACTAACACATACACACCCAGCTGTATAGAAACTCCGTCATGCTAGCTAGCACGCAGTACGAAAAAGTCAGCACAACGAAAATAAACTCCACCTAAACTTGGTTCATATCTGACCCAGAGAGACTGCAGGTTATAACTTCTTACCTGAAGTTCAGTTCACACTCGGACTGGCGGCCGCCTCGGGTCTCTCCTCCTGTGTCCCTTTTCCTTCATCCACCTGCTGGCCTCCACCACTTGCTGATGTTACTGAATCTGTGGAAGCTCCGTGATGCCACCACACGAAGTAACGACCCTATCTAAATCCCAGTAACGAGTAACGCGTTCCTGGTTTTGGCATAATAACTAGTTACCGTGCTCGTTACCACAATAATAACGTAGTTACTGTAACGCGTTACTTAATAACGTGTTACGGGGTACAGGTGTGTCACTGCGGTTCAGGGGAGGCATTCCTCCTCTGTCCCCTCTTGGCCACCTGTCTCAGTTTTATTCCACACCTTAGGCACTCACATTACTTACACTCTCATGACACACACACATAGGGCCTTGGGGGTGGGCACGCTAAACTGCGACCAGAGGACAGGCTGTTTATTCAGCCTCACCTCAGGTGCTGGTGCCCACCTCTCAATTTTAAATACATGCAGATATTGAGGATTCTTGGGAGGGGCCATGCTGACACCAGCTGTTATCTGGCAGAGGCTCGTTGGTACCACTTTAGGACAGCATGCATCAACACCACATATGAGCGGGCAGAGTGAGGTATGGGGTCTTCACACCGTTGTATATACTGTAGAATGATGTAACCGGTGATGTAACGGAGGGAAGGTGATTCTATTTCCACAGTGTTTTTTCTAAAGGGAGGAAACCTTCCTCCAAACGGACAGAGCAGTGGAGCCGCCAAGGGAAAGCACACGATTAAAAAACTGTATAATTAAAATATAATTTATTATATTTAAATAGTTAAAATGTAAAATGAATTAAAACAACCCTGGCCAAGGGGTAACACAATAAAAATCAATAAAACACAACATTAAAAGTCCAGTGGCATCCGCCACGGTATAAAAGTCACAAAGAACTAAGAAATCCAGCGAAGTGATATAAAAGGGAAACCCAGCGGAGTCCTCGCCTTCCTCCCCGCATTCCGCGTCCCGGTACGCTGAAGAAAGGGAGGGAGCGGCAGTCACTATTCTTTTCGGCAGTTTTCATTCAATAAAAGGGGATAAGTCGAAGACTTACCCCGGGTGGGCAGAGCTCTCGACTCCGCCCGCCGCTTCTTTAAAACTGCAAATCGGCACCAGCTGTCTCGCCGCCTCTGCTCTCCCGCAGTGCACAAGCTGGGCTCTTGTTGCTACTGCCGTCCGACTGTTCGCTCCGCGTCCCTAGTCGCTGGTGCTGTATCGTGCCCTGGAATGCCAAGCACCAACCCGTCTTATGTGTCACTCTTTTCGTGTTGCTCTCAAACCTCATGTCAGGCCTCATGTCCCACGCCATGTGTCACGCCTCTGTGACTTCACCCTGAAGCCTCACGTCAGGCCTCTCAGGCCTCATCTCCTAAGCCTCCGTGTCACTTCAGGCTCTCGTGGGTTCCCGTGACACTCATGGGTGCCTTCATGCTTCGGTCCTCTCTTGCCTCTCGGTCGAACTGCTTCCTGTGGTCTGCCAGGCCCTCTTATTGGCCTCTCTGGGATCTCTCGCAGGTGTGATCCGTTTATTATCAGGTAGGGGCGGAGTCTTTCCAGGACAAGTCAACAAATAAATACCATTAAAACATGCAGTAAAACTCATAAAAATAACCCAATGTACAATATTAAAACATTAAAAAGATAAAACACAACAAAAACATGCACAGTAAAAAAACGTAGATAACTTGTCCCTTTCCACCCCGTGACAGTGACATAACACTCTCCACAGATTCTCCAGAGCCTTTCATGTCTGTCATGTGTGCTCAGGGTGGAGCTGCTCTCATCTGTAAAAGCACAGGGTGCCAGTGATGGACCTGCCAATTCCGGTATTCTACGGCTAATACCAGTCTGGGTCCATGGTGCCAGGCTGGAGTATGTCGGGCCCTCATGAAGTCTGTTCCTGTTTGTTTGGTCAGAGACGTTCACACCAGTGGCCTGCTGGGGGTAATTTTGTAGGGTTGTGGCAGTCCTGGCATCCTGTTCTTCCTTGCACAAAGGAGGAGATCCTGGTCCTGCTGGTGGGTGAACGACCTCCTAAGGCTCTTTCCAGCTCTGATAGAGTCACTGCCTGTCCCCAGGATTCTCCTCTATGCTCTTAAGACTGTGCTGGGAGACACAGCATACCTGCCAAAGTTGCGTATTGATGTGCTATTTTGGAGTAACTGGACTACTTATGCAACCTCATTAGGGTCCAAGTCTCACCTCATGTTACCAGTAGTGATGGTGGCCTTAGCCAAATGGAAATCCAGTAAAAAAAACCCCAGAAAAGATGAGAAAATGTGACGGGCCTCCACCTGTAAAACCATTCCTATTTTAGGGAATTGTTGCCCCTTTAGTGCATCTACTGTCATTAACACTAAAGCAGTTGACACTGATTAACAACCCCCTCTGTACAATGTATTATAGTACAAGTTAATTGTCAAATGTACAACAAATGTGTGCACTTTGAGTAAATAATAAAAATATTGGTGTTTTCTTGTTTAAATGACAGGTGGTCTAATACATGTATAACAGCTGTAGGTAATTTGGTGGTTGCAGGTCTTGCCTTTCTGTATACGGAGTCAGACAGGAACACAAAGAGTCGCAGTAACCTACCTGCATGTAAAAGTATCAATTTATGTTTCATATTCATTTATTTTGCTTAAACGATGTAAAGAAACACATGAGTAGATACATTTACTACAGGGAAGAGGTAAAGCACCTAGCTATGTGGTGCTGACAATAACCTGCTCCTGAATATCAGCATAACCAAAGAGCTCATTGTGGACTTCAAGAGGGAGAAGACAGTAACCCATGTCCCCATCTACATAAATGGCAGAGCAGTTGAACGGGTCTCCGGCTTCAAGTTCTTGGGGACCCACATCTCTGAGAATCTGCCCTGGTCAACTACCACCTGCAGCCTGGTCAAGAAGGCCCATCAGAGCCCTTTTTTTTCTTGGGGACTCTGAAGAAGAATCACTTGATCCTTGGACACTCCTCCTCCCACCATCCCTCCCAATGACCATGATCATGACTGTCATTCATTCTCAACATTCACCATATGCTCAAATTGGGTACGGCTATAGTTTAGGAAGGCGGTCCCCAACGCCCGGGCCACGGGCCGGTACCAGTACTGGTACCGGCCCGTGAGTCGTTTGGTACTGGGCCGCGAGAGTTGAGGCTCAGGTGTGAAATTTATGGTTTTCGGGTTTTTTATCAGTTTTTATTGTTATCATTTTTATCGTTAACTCGGTTTCCCTGGGTCTTTTCCCGTGTGTTATGAATAAATCTTCTTTTTTTTGGTGCCGGTACTGGTTTGTGTCATGGTCCTGGGCCGGGTTGGCCCAGTATTCTTAGTTCTCTTGTATTTTTGTATTCAGTTCCCTGTTTAGGTTCTGTTTCCTGAGTTGCCCTGTTATGTGGTTCCCTGTGTGCTTTCCCTTTGTGACTCTCACCCCCTGTGTGCCCCTCTATGTATTCATGAGCCCTTGTCCCCTTTCGTGTTTTATTCCATGTTTTCCCCAGCCTGTTATGTCTGTGTTCTCCCCGTGCTCTCTCCTCCTGTCTGAACCTCTGTGTACTTCCTGTTTGACTCTGCCCGTCTCCCGTCAGTGTTATGTTCACCCCGCCCTGTCTCGTTATGGTTATCTGTGTCAGCTGTGTTCCCCGTGTGTTCCCACTTTCCTCGTTAACCCTCTGTGTATTTCTGTCTGCGTCTCCCTCTGTTCGGCGTCGCGTTCTCCCTCATGTTGTGTGTTATTCTCCCCGTGGTTCCTGGTACATCTCATGTTTAGTTTTTCCAGTTTAGTTCAGTACTGTTTTGTGTTTCACCTTTAAGCCAGCATTAAAACTGTGATCTTTAAGTTTATCCCCGTGTCTGTGAGTCTGCATCTTGGGTCCTTCTCCTGCCTGCCACACAACGAATCATGACAGAAGAACGCGACCCCGAACTGGACCCAGCAGCTCACAACCCCTCCGCGGACCTCCAGGACGACTTGGTCTACACGGTGGAATACCACTGTGAGGAATGGGCGACGCTGCCTAGAGGCGAATACCGGGAGACCGTAGCCGTCCGTCTTCAGCGGATGGTGTCCGGGCTCCCGTGGCTATTCGGCGCGCTGCGCCCCCACATCCGGGACTTTCTTGTGTCCGCCGTGGGCATCCGCCCGGGGCAGCTGTCCCAGAAAGAACCGGAAACGGTCAGGATCGGGACCATGGGGCTCACCACCGTTACGCCGCCTGTTCGCTTCTCTTCGGCTTCTACATCTTCGCCACCCCCTGTCTACACTACGTGGCGCACGGAGATGCCAGAGGCCAGCGACTTCGGTGAAGAGGAGCGGCAGCAGGTGTTACGGGCGTATCGGGAGGACGAGCTCCGTTGGAAGCCCTGGCTTATCACCGAGGAGGAGCTCTCGTCAGCTGTCCCACCACAGATCGACCACCCACCCTCGCCGCCGCGATCGGGCTACTCGTCTCCTGCTTCCTGCCTGGCACGGATGTGGTCTGAGGGCGAGGAGCCGGTCGCCACGGAAGGCCAGGCTGAGCCCACGGCCGCCCCTAAGAGGAAACGGCGTTCCCGCCACTGTCGCGCACCGCCACGGCCCGTTTTGCCCTCCACTGAGCAACACGAGGTGGCTGCGGGGGGCGCGGATTCCGACCTCGAGGAGCGGCAGCGCGCCGTATGCGCGCAACTGGAGGAAGAGCTACGAGAGGAGCCATGGCTCGCTCCCCCCTACGATGAGGTTTTCCGCGGGACACGGCTAGCCCTTGGGGGCACCCGGAGTTGCCTGGGACTCCCGCCTGCCACTCCGCTTACTACCGCCTCCTCAGCCGCTGCGACGCCTCAGGAGCCTCCATCTCCCACGTCTACGGGGCCCACGGCCAAAAGAAAACGGCGTTCGCGTCGCCACCGCATCGCCCGATGCTCGGAGGTGAGTGAAACTGTCCAGTCGCTCCAAGTTACCTCTGAGCGGAAGGCATGTGAGGAGGCTACGGACTTAGCCGGTGAGGTGGCTAGCAATGAGCCGTTCACCGAGCCGCAGGCCAGAGACAGTTCCGCTCCCGCTTCACTCAACCCGGCAGGGACCACAGACTCGATTCACAGACTGACAAGGTTTCCCACCGCCTTTGGTTTTAATAGCAGTAGGGAGGTGTTTCCTTTGGTGTCTCTTTCCGTGTCTGCAGTTCCAACTAAATCTGAGTTGCCTGTGGTTTCTCTCTTCCCTCCTGAGCCGGCCCTGCTCCTCCATCAGTCACTGAATGAAGGCAACGAAAGCATAGCTAGTGCTCCGGTGTGCCCAGCTACACTTGCTTTTCACGAACCAGAGACTGTGAACACTGGTCATGAACCCCTAGCATGTTACCAAGATGCACACATAACAGCAGATCATGGTGACCAGGACACTGTAATGTCACAACACGTCTCCTGTCTCCCCATAGGTAATAAACCAGGTGGTTCTGAACTGTTTTGCTCCAGCACCATAACCACCACTCAGGAGATGGAAGCTGGGGTCAGGATTTATGTGACACCATTTTCTCCTGCCTCTATGAACTCGTCACTAGATAGGGTTTTGGCCCCGAACAATGTCGTAACCACCCTCTCTCAGCCTGAAGCGTCACCTGCTTCAGTTAATGGTTCACGTACCGTTTCACCTATATCTGTCTCTCCACTCAATAGGGTTAGCACTCTGAAACCACAGATCACTGCGGGTACGGGTTCCAACAAACACATCCATCCAACACACCACAGTCATGCTACCACGGTGCCATTAGTTAGGTCCATATCTGTGTATTTACTGTTTTTCCAGGAGTCAGCTCCTGATGATCTAAGCTTTGTTTTTGTGGATCGAGTGGCGGTCCTTGTTTTCCGTATGGTCGGACCAGCTCCTCTGAGCCGCACACTACCACCGGTTGAGTCCAACCAGCTTATGTTGACCTCTCCTAGGACTACACAGACTGGGCTAGTAACCTCTGAGCCACTTTGGACTGATGCAGACTTTGGGAACCTAATGATTGCTGGCTCAGAACTGGTGGTCCCTACCACTGTCCACTTCATGGTTTCTTGTGTTAAGATGTTAAGCCCTATAGACTGCTTTTTACCTGCTCTCTCTCTCTCTGGGTTTGTGCCTCAGCAGCCTGTGTTTCCTCAGCTCCTAGTCCAGCCAGGGGCCTTCATAACAGTTTGTCCTGCGTCTGCTGTTGGACTCCCAGGTGTGCCTATCCGGCACCCTGCGGCGACGCCACCGCTTCGCGTCACGTCAGCTGGAGGGCCCGAGGGGCCCGTTCAGCCCCCTGTCTCCGCTGGAGGGTCCGAGGGGCCCGTTCAGCCTCCTGTCTCCACTGGAGGGTCCGAGGGGCCCGTTCAACCTCCATCAGCCTCTGCAGCTCCGCCTGGTCCAGCCTCAGCCTCAGAGTCTTCGTCCTCGTCTGGCCCAGCCTCAGAGTCTTCGTCCTCGTCTGGCCCAGCCTCAGAGTCTCCCGCCTCGACCGGTCCCGCCTCGACTGGTCCTGTGCCCACCGGGCCTCGGCCAGTACGCCTGACACTGGAGAGCCGCCGCTGCCTTCCGCGCGGCCGGCCTCCTGAACTGCTCCATCTCCTTCGCCGCCGCCGCTGCCTTCCGCGCGGCCGGCCTCCTGAACTGCTTAGTCGTCTCCTTCGCCGCCGCCGCTGCCTTCCGTGCAGCCGGCCCCCTGAACTGCTCCGTCGTCTCCTTCGTTGCCGCCGTTGCCCTCCGCGCGGCCGGCCTCCGGACCAGCTCTGTCACCTGTGCCACCCGCCCGGTCGGCCCCCCGACCGTGTGACCCGTGAACTTTTGTGCCGGTGGGCTCTGGGTCGGCCCCCTGAACTTTATTTTAACTATGGTCTTGTGCTCCTGTGTTTTCTGTTGTTCGTTTTTGTTTTTTGTTCCGGGCCCTCCGTCCTGGGCCCCCGCCACCCGCCCTGGGTCGTTTTCTGTTTGGTTTTTGTTTTCCTGTGTTTGGGCTGTCTGGAGCCAACCCTTGTGTGGGGGGGGGGGGGGGGGGTGATGTCCTGGTCCTGGGCCGGGTTGGCCCAGTATTCTTAGTTCTCTTGTATTTTTGTATTCAGTTCCCTGTTTAGGTTCTGTTTCCTGAGTTGCCCTGTTATGTGGTTCCCTGTGTGCTTTCCCTTTGTGACTCTCACCCCCTGTGTGCCCCTCTATGTATTCATGAGCCCTTGTCCCCTTTCGTGTTTTATTCCATGTTTTCCCCAGCCCGTTATGTCTGTGTTCTCCCCGTGCTCTCTCCTCCTGTCTGAACCTCTGTGTACTTCCTGTTTGACTCTGCCCGTCTCCCGTCAGTGTTATGTTCACCCCGCCCTGTCTCGTTATGGTTATCTGTGTCAGCTGTGTTCCCCGTGTGTTCCCACTTTCCTCGTTAACCCTCTGTGTATTTCTGTCTGCGTCTCCCTCTGTTCGGCGTCGCGTTCTCCCTCATGCTGTGTGTTATTCTCCCCGTGGTTCCTGGTACATCTCATGTTTAGTTTTTCCAGTTTAGTTCAGTACTGTTTTGTGTTTCACCTTTAAGCCAGCATTAAAACTGTGATCTTTAAGTTTATCCCCGTGTCTGTGAGTCTGCATCTTGGGTCCTTCTCCTGCCTGCCACACAACGAATCATGACAGTTTGATTTTGTTGTGTTTATCCGCTGCACCTTAAAGGCCGTTCCATGAAAATAGTGCCAAACCTAAACCGGTCCGTGGCGCATAAAAGGTTGGAGACCGCTGGTTTAGGACACGGACATAGTCTCTGTTATAGTGCCTACACTGTTCACTATTATAGTCTGTTCAGAGAGCTAAGCTTCCACTACTGTAGATATATTCATAGCACTTTGTAGATCTGTTTACCTCATACTGTTAGGTGGGCTGGATTACACAGATGGATTACGTGGCAGAAACAGACACGGACGCAGAATAGTTAGTGATGCAAGTTTTTATATACACGAGTAAGGGGGAATATTTACAAGGGAAGGGGCTATATACAGTGATAAATAAAAATGTGCCAGGAGGTAAACACCGAGGCGATGAGACGGAGCCGAAGCATGCAGGTAGGCAGCAGACGCACCGGAGCTACCTGACAACAGGGAACAAAACAGGGCTCATGACATACCGTTGATAGCCGAACGTTAAACACAAGTGGACGGAGAGAGTTGGAGAGCTTACTTGACCACCCAAACCACAGCCGCTGCGGTGAACGCCGCCTGATGGTACGTAGCACTCCGTCGCGGATCCACAATAGTCAACACAAAATCCTAGGTAGGCGGGCAGGCGATGGAACAGGCTAAGACAAAGAAAAGTAGGCGAAACGTGGATCCTTTAAAACATACAGCTCCACAGCGTAAAATCAACAGATGCAGCCTGTGCTGACTAGTTACCACTTGTGACAGCGACAATACTCCGACACCAGACGTCCGTGACTCAGCTCCCTAAGAGCGCTCACTGATGACGTCCGATGCGTCGCAGGTGTGTTGGAATGCCATCAAGCCCCGCCTCGCCTACCTATAACCAAAAAGGAAAACAAAACCCAAACAACAACAATACACCTACCCACCACCTCCTAACACATACATCTGAATATATGTAGCACATCTGTATAATTGTTCATATTACACCTGCATATATAGCTATACAGATCATCTGTATATCTGTCTGTAGTTCATCTGTATATTTGGTCTCTTTGGACATAATCAGTGCATAACTATTCCACCATTTAAACGACCCTCAACTGTATATATCAGTACATCTGTGTATTTGCTCTCTATTTAACTTATCTGTATATAATCGGCTCTTATTGCACTTACTGCACTTTGCACTTCCTATTAGATGCAAACTGTTTTTCGTCACCCTGCATTCACACATGTGTAAAGACAATAAATTTGAATCCTAATAAGCAAAAAAGTGTGAGAGCACCACCAAGAAAGAAGCTAGTGGTATCTTTCTCTGAAATGCACTGACCAGTATCACTGTGTCGTCTTATTTACAGATACTCGTAGAATCATGCTTTAATCAAATATTTGTGCATATGTTGACAGTGCAGAGCAAAGTTTGTGAATGGAAAGCGTGCTAGTTCCATCTATGTGGGGACGGCTGCAGCTCAGGAGGTAGACCAGGTCGTCCACTAATCTGAAGGTTCAATCCCTGGCTGCCCAAGCCTGCATGCTTAAGTATCCTTGGGCAAGATACTGAACCCCAAGTTGCTCTTTGATACGTTCATCATTGTATGAACATGTGTGAATGTTACATAGAAAGCACTTGGTGCTTGGGTGATAGTGATGTGTCGGTCGCGAACGAAACGGCTCTTAGAGCCGACTCTTTGAAGTCAACGACACGAGCCGACTCCTTATTGGGAGCCATGGTTTCTTTTTCTTTCTCTCACCCTCTCTCTCTCTCTCTCTCTCTCTCTCTCGCACTTTTTCCCGCTTCACTCTGCACGCGAGCCTTGTGCTTTGCGCTGGGCAGAGGGGGGAGGGGCGGTAGTTACACTCAGTAGCACAGGAACAGAGCGGGAGGGAGAGAGAAAGAGAGCAGGGACAACAACGTCACATTAGAAAGGTATAGTAATCATCCACAACTATTTTCAGTTGCAGATGATAAAGGATTCAGAAAGTTTATTCATGCAGGTCCATATGACAGAGAATATGCATGTTCTTTTAGTTTTCATATTTTCATTTATATTTAATTGTGTTGTGTCTTGCAGTGTTTTGTGTTGTTTCACTTTAAATTTGTTTAAAAGGAAAAAGCTGAAAATTTAATTAGTTAAAAGTTGAAATGTGAATAGTTGGTTTTTGTATTATATGATTTATTTATTACATTTTATGTGGAGTGAAAAAATAAAAGTATATTTAGAGAGACAAAGCACGTAAAAACTCCAAAACACATAAAAACTCCAAAACGCGTACAAAACACAACAGAAGTGCTCCAGGATGCTAGGGGGCAGTGTTGAGCTTTTGTTACCTAGTGGCTACACAAGCCAGCAAGTACCAACGACTAGTGATGGTAAATTTGATTCTTTTTACTGAATCGAGTGTTAATGAGTCACTCACCAAAGTGAATCAGGTTTTTTGAGTCATTTGATTCACTGAGTCAGTTGACCAGAGAGTGCAAAAATTTTACATTTTCACTCAAACTTAATTTGTTTCCCTTTTCATGTAAATCCCACTGCTAAGATGAATGATTAAAAAAAACCAAAACTATTTTATAGAGAAAAAAAGCAAAAACATTTCTAAAATTAAGCAATTTCCTATCAAAATTGCTTAATAAACATTTATTTTGTTTATTTGTATTTTATTAGTATTTTCCTTAAGTGTGTCAAATATATATTTTCTCATCTAAATGTCCACTGCGCTGTGAGCCAGGGGGCGGTAATGCGCCTTAACATTGGCTGCCAACCAAGAAGAAGAAGAAGCTGTGAGCCAGGAGGGAGGGGGTGAGTGAGTCCTGAGTGATTCGCTTATGCTTACGATAATGGAATTAGTTTGCTAACAGCAACAGGGATGAGTCAGTGAGTCAGTTGGGCTTGTGAATCATGATTCACGAGTCAGTAAAGTGATTCTCAAGTATTGAACGATTCGTTCACGAATCGAACATCACTACCAACGACCGGATGTGGTGTGTGGTAGTAACAGGTAAATGAACTTTTTTTTAAATTATTTGAATATATATGAGTGCTTGTGTATAAACACACAAACAATACACACCTGCTTTCAACTGTGTAATTTAAGTGATCTAGGTAGCTCTGTTTGGAAGTTCAGTTAACGCTAGAAATGTGTTTTGGAGTTTGTACGTGCTTTGTCTCTAGGGGCCACTGTATATATTTATATATAAACATATAAATAAAACCACGTTTTTTTACATTAGTAATTCATTTTGTGCATAATTTTATATTATTGTTAATAATAAATTAATTAAAGCAACAAAACAACCTGAAGATCCGGTTGGGAGCTGAAAGAGCCGGTTCTCTAAAAAGAGCCGGAAATCCCATCACTATTGGGTGAATGAGGCATGATGTATAAAGTGCTTTGAATGCTCAAGCAGAGTAGAAGGGTGCTACATAAACACTTCATTTTCTTTGTACCATCTCTGTGTATGTGTGTAGGTTTGAGACATTGGTGCTGTCAGTGACACTTCTGAAAGAAAGAAAAGTACAATAAATAATCACCGAGGTGATGAAATAAGACAGGATCATAATCACGTTCTTGAATGACTTAAATCGAAAAAGGGCTAAAAAGTGGCCTGATTCATGACTCATATCGGTCACATATTTGTCAGTAGTTTGTACTGTGAGCAGCAGTGTAACCCTGAGCTGAGCATCAAAGACAGGCGGTGCAGGCTTAGTCAAATATGATGGGCGAATTTTTAATTACGTTTTCTCCATTGTTTTCCTTGGTCTGACTGTGGAGTTTTGTTTTGAAATTCATGACAGGAAGTACTTCTATTTACTAAAGCTAAACAGAAAAACAGAGTAGCCCCCACTTCTCGCGTGATTCTGGCTTCACAGCAGGAGCTCAAACAACTTTGCAAGATTTGAGAAGCGTCCCACAGAGCAACAGTACAGCCTGCGCTCCGGATCACCGTCTGTCATTCAGCAGGTGAGTAACACTTCCGTCTGTCTGCAGGAGCAAATGTGCGGATACTCGAACTCTGTTCATTTATCTGCAGGTTAGAAGTAAAACTCAAAGGCAAAAGTTATTTGCTACTAAAACTCCTCTGTTAGAGGATGGAGACCAGTAACAACAACAACAACAACAATAAATAACAACAATACATTTATAGCAGTTTGGATAAAGCCACACATTAAAGATAAATGTTCCCGCATGCAGACACACAGTCCTGAACACTGACTGAGGAAAGGACGGTCCTCTGACAACAACAACCTGACGTGATGTGTGATGTTGCGTGCTCGCCGTGTGGAAACTACAGTATGGAGAAGATGGGTGACAACATGCACATGGAATAGAATAGAATAGAATAGAATAGACCTTTGTTGTCAATGAACATGTGCCAACGAAATTGTAGAAATGCTTCACCAACGTGTTCTTACCCTGTTGATCTTTGCAGGTTACTTGGATAAGAAAAAACAATATTGATCATGTTTAGAATAAAGATTTCGAGATTTTTAAGGAGTGGCAGATGTTTTTAAAACGATTGCATAATTGGCACTTAAGCTGTGAGCGCAGTGCCAAAACTCTCTGTCCTAAATCACTCTGTGCGCAGGGTGAGGAAGTGAGGTGTGAAGAGCGCACACAGCAAGCCACGTCTGGCTGAAGAATCTGTAACGAATACAAGTGAAATGTCCTATGAATGAATCCGTGTTAGTGCGTTCGATTAATCTCCATGTGATAATGTGCTACTAAGTAACTGGAACGTCTCGTCATCTGATGGCAAATGATGTTAGGTCTGCTTTCACACACATTGCAGTTTGTAATAATAAACAGTGGTCAGAGATTTCCATCAAAACCACATTGATTTCCCTTCAGGCTCCTTTGAACTGCCTCACTGTTTTAAGAGGCAAACGTGCGTGAAGCCTGAGCTTACACTGATTTTGGATGGGACGAGACTCTCCCTGCTCAGGGCTGCAGTTTTTTGAGCCACTAGTTTTTGCTGCTCTTGGCAGAATGCGAGTTATTGCTGCAAACTGACTGCATCATAATATATAAATTATAGCACAGTAGATCCTGCCCTTTAGCCTATAAAATCAAATGCATGTTATTTTAAGATAAGATACCTTTATTAATCCCACGGGTGGGAATTTTTGTTAATATTTAAATATTATATGTAAATGTCCTGATTACTTATTTAACTGCTTTGATCTAGTGGAATGTCTTCCTTCCTCCTTGTTTAGGATTTCTGTGACGCAGTAAAATTCCCTCCATCCATCACTTACCCCACGAGACCTGAGGTAAAAATTAATTTATGATAATCACACAATTCTCACTAATTGAACTGAATGCAAATATGCATTTATAATGAACATTTACATGATCTGCACAACTTTGCTTATTATGTTGTTGTTTTCATGAATGACCGGAGGGTCTGTCCCAGTGAATCATGGGACAGCATTTTCTCCTCTCTATTAAGAAAAGATGGCCCAGTGTATGCTGCTCCAACAGAGCTGATATAGGAAGCACCAAAGCTCCTTTCCTCAGTATTTGGGGAATTGGAGCATCTCTTATTATGGCGACTACACTACCTCTGGTCATCACTCTCATTTAGGAACATTTCTAATCAAAGTGGATCATTGGGACTCGTGGCGTTACTGTCACGGCTGGCGGGGTGAGCCGTGTGGTGTAGGAGGAAAAGGACCCAAAATGCAGGCAGTTGACTGGTGATGAGAGTGATGTTTTATTTACAGAAGTGGAGCGACTTGAACAGGCAGTGAGAAAAGACGAATGACTGAAAACCTAGACTGGGAAAACTAAATGACAAACCTGAGCATGAACCGGGGAGCGGGTAATGCAGAGAGCCGTTGTTACACCGAGAAACACAGACGATCCGACGATGAACAGAAGCCAACACACACTATAAATACACACTAGGTAATGAGGAGATGACAGGCACGGCTGGACACAGCTGACACTAATGGACATGATGAGAAGCAGACATACAAAGTAAAACCGGAAACACACAGACTGTTTTACAACAAAACGCAGGGACCTGAACGGAGCACAGAGGGGAGACACAGGTAGGGATAATAGACACGACAACCAACCCAAAGAATTAATACCAAACACAAGATGAACCCAAAAAGAAACACAAAACGCTGGGTCAACGACCCAGGATCATGACAGTTACACTCCTTCCTGCATATACACTTCCACATCCACATTACATGTGAATTATAATCAAAATAACAGGTGGAAGATTAAGAACAAATGAACATACAAAAATGAGTTTTAAACAGTTCTGTTAAACAAACCACTGATTCATTCGACCGAATCGACTGATTTTTGAAATAAGCTGCAGTTATAAGCTGCCAGTGTTTAGAGTTAATCAAGACCAGGACAAATTAAAGTTTAGTGGAACTAAGAGATCCAAATGACTGGAAACCATTAAATGTTTCATTTTTGCAACGTTTCAGATTAAATACATACAATTGGGAAAAGCTTTGATATGTGAGATTCAAATGCTTGTCAAAAGTAATACCAAGGTTTTTATCAGATGATTTGATATTGCTGATGGAGGGCTGATGTAAGGGCTCTCCTCAGAGAAGCTGCCAGACCCAAACAGTGTCAGTTTGAGACATCCAGTTAGTTAATGGCAGTGAAAGATTGCCTGAGGTAGCTGTTGAGGTTGTTTGTCTTACAGCTGTGCATCATCTGCAATGACAGAAGATGCTTTTGAAGCTGTTTAGTAGGATAGGATATGTAATGAAAATAGAATTGGTCCAAGGATGGAGCCCTGAGGGACTTCATTTAAATTTATACGTACATTTCAGAATTCGTATTATTACAAATATGAGAGCTGTGTCACAGATACCAACACAGTTCATCAATCAGAATGGCATGATCAATGGTGTCACCTGCTGCAGGTCAAGTGGGAATGAAATCAAATATTTCCCAAGTGCATAAGAATGTCATTAGTAATTGTTTTTTTTTTTTTTTCTTTTTTTTTCTAAATGACATCAGAAACAGCAGTATGCGACATTACGTGATGGCAGAGCTTCAGTTCATCCTTTGTCATTTTTTTTTTTTTTAATAAATAGGACAGGGGGAATGAATGAGAGAGAGAGGGGGAGAGAAAGAAAGAAAACCAAAGGGGAGAAGAGACGGTGAGAAGGGGGGGGAAGAGAGAGAAAAAAAAAAAAAACTCCTGGGTCACCTGTATGGAGAAAAAAAAACAAACAAACAAACAAACAAAAACAAACAGAGGAGACAGCAAACAACAAAGAGCAACATAATAATAGAGAAAACAAAGCACCATCACAATAAACTAGCTAGTCATAGATATCAATATTTACTAAATAATAAACGATATTGTGCAGCACGCAAGATAGACAGCGCACAGTGTGCTTTGAGGCAGCAGCCAAGAAAGCTTTAGTCCGCGTCTGTGAATACCCGTGTGTGCATACCTGTGTGGATCAGCATGCTTGCATTCCAAAGGTTTCTCCATGTAATGATCTGCTAGGGAGTGTGGGGGGGCCACAGCCCCGTCCTCCAGGGTGTGAAGCGGGTATGGAGGAGATCAAAACTCCAGACATCCAGAGGCCCCCAGAACACAAGAGACCATGGAAGACCAACAGAGGGGCAGCCGCGCCACTGTCCCAGTAAGAGCTGAGGAGAGTCCCAGATGAGGGCTCGCCCAGCAGCCGCGGAGCAGAAGTCAGGGGGAGTTGCAGTGACGCGCCCGTGAGCTCCGCCGGCCCCCAGCTGCGCCTGAGTGACCGAGCCCCAGGCCGAGAGGCCGGGGGCACCCCACCTCCAAAGGGGCCCGAGCGAGCCCCAGGCCCCAGGCCCCGACAAGCGGCCGCCAAGGAGTGAGCCGGTGTGCACCCGGACGCCCACCCCCAGACACAAAGAACCACCAACACACCGACACCTGAGGGAGTCCGCCACCGGCAGGGGAAGTGGTGGTGGGTGGAGATAGGCCTCCAAACCTTGGAGGGCCTGAGGTGTCCCCAGAGAGGTGGCGTCTGATACCCAACCTGACATATAGACACAGACATACAGGCACACACAGACACAAACATCCATTCCCACCCTCATGCTCTCATATGCACTCACTCCACACTCAACCAACGTGGAGACAGACATAAAGAGACGCTGTACACACAATCACACTCCCCAAGTGTACTCTACAAACCGGGTCTAGGTACCCTTGCCCCTGGAGGGGGGAATTGCACCCAGACCCAGGTGGTGTTACCCTTTTCCCTGCGGTGGGGAGAGGCAGACCACCCCGACTCCGCAGCAGCAGGGAGGCCCCACACCCCAGACCGCAGTCGGACGGCCAACTCCTCCTACTAGCCCTCCCGCTCCAGCAGGCCGCAGAGAATGGGGGTGGGAGAAGACTCCAAACCTCCCTCCACCCGCTCATTGTAGTGTTGATGCATGTGTGTTCTAAGGTGCAATTAAAACCCAGGAGGGCATGGAGCTACCTGCCAAGGAGCAGCAGGTAAGCGCATAGTCCCTCCTGCTAACCCTCAATGACTAAGTGTATTTAAAATTGAGAGGTGGGCAACGACGTCAGGGGTGAGGTATATTAGTAATTGTTAGTAATGCTGTTTTCAGTTTTGTCAATAATCAAAAGTGATTTCATACTTTCTACCTTCAGTGTTAGGCAGAGGCGGAGCCAGACATTTGAAACACCCGGGGCTTAGCCCTAAAGGGTAGTATGAAATTTTTTTTTTTTTTTTTTTTGGGGGGGGGGGGGGGGGGTACAAATGACTGAAAGATTAATTGGCTCTGTTTTGAGTTTTGTTCAAAACAGAATGGCTTCATATAGGAAAAATATATATCACATATGCAGGACACCTTAGACTAGTTTTTTAATTAAGCAGTGAGGCAGAACAAAGTCGGGGCTGCATCAAGACATGAGGACTAAACCCCAATTCAACCAGACCCAGAACTGATCCGGAATTAAAACAGGACTACAACAGTTCAAAATCAGGACTACTGAGGACTTAACCAAGACAGAACCAGAATCAGAACTAGATGATAGTAGCACTAAAAGTCATCATAGACCTGCACTACACTTATTTTTTTTAATTGTACCAAAGTCCACTATTTAGATTGAGAAAAGTTTATATAATTATTTATCCTTGTTGTGCAAACAAGCTGCAGAACTTAATAAATGTAGAATTTGAAAAATAGCAAACCTAAAAAGAAACACTAGGTACGAGATACATGAGGACCTGTGATACGGTGATACTTCTGGTAAACGACCATTTGACTAACATGTGTGTCTCACCTGCTCTTGTTCATCTGTTCTGTCCTCATTCTCTCTCTCCCTCTCTGCTCCTCTCTCTCTCTCTTTGTGCTGACAATCATCAAATATACAGTTGAAACCAGATATTTACTCTTCAGATAAAAACACTTTTTTAATTGTAACATCAAATCAGACTAAATGTTTATTTTTTTTAGCTTGATAAATATAAAAAAACATATTTGTTAACTTTCTATCTGTATTTCTTAATTGCAATTGTATTCAAACTTGAGCCACACTTATGGAGCTCCACAGTTCTGTTCCTGGTGTTTTGTTGACATCTCCTGATGTTCCCATGTCACAGAAACAGGCTCTGTGTTTTGCCTTATATGCATCCACAGCTGTGCCACCAGTTTACTCACATGGACTCTACTAACCTACTAACCTACCTGTTTAAGATTAGGCTGTGGCTGCTTTAAGTGTGGGGACACCATTTCCACCATGGTTTCTAAGCACTGATCCAGACAGTTCAAGTTTCCCGTGTTTCTAAAATTAAGGAACTAAGCGTGTAAATGTAAAAAAGTAATAAAAATATAATGTAAAGCAGTAAAAGGAGTTAGTAGCTTTTTCTCAGCTTTCTTGCTAGCCCGTTCTCACTCCCGAGGCATAACATGCCGACGTTTTGTCACATCCCGCGGCGTTCCTGAGGAACGTGAAAGGAGACCTTCGGTCCTTCTTATGGTACACAGAGGGTTATGAAATCCAGTGCAATGACGCTCCCGCGTGTTTAGGGCCCTGTATTCCAGCCCTAAACATGACCTTATCCCCGACCTTAACCAGGACTTTAATGATGTTAAATAGTGTGTTTGTAAGCGATTTGAAGAAAAAGAGCGAACATGTGTAGATTGAGTCCAGACGGTTCTCATATTTCCTCATTTTTCCGAGGTCGTCATTTAGGAACGTGGTGGGTAGGTGAAAACGTAATATGTTGACGATGTGTCACCTAGCGTAAAATGTTCCGCTTTGGGAGTGAGAACGTGTTGCTAATGCTGCCTGTAACAGTCTTCATTGTCAACCTTTCACTCGACCGTGTGCTGGAATCATAACCAGTTTGTATTATTCATGATTAAAAGCACTAGAAGAAGACACGAGTACAGTCCGTGGTTAATGACTTCACCACGGTTTGTGAAATGCTTGTGAAAATGTTACTGTAGCGTCAAAGCTATGGTCAACTATGGTCAGTTAAATTATATTCATCGGTAACTGACAGCGACTGACGGACGCTTCAGAGTCATTGATGGGAAACTCCAGAATACTACTGGCTGTAATACAGGTACCTGTCAGTGTATCTTTACACTACAATTACATGTGGTTTGATTTTTCTTCCAGTGTTTCTGTTCTGACAGCATGAAGTCCACGTGGCCACTGTCCTCTCTGTTGCTGCTGCTCTTAGAGGTGAACAGTGCTTCTCTGCAGGAGACCAACAGGCCTAATTTTGTCCTGATAATGGTGGATGACCTGGGAATTGGAGACCTCGGCTGTTATGGCAATAACTCACTGAGGTAAGAACATGTTGCTTCTCACTGACGCTGGTGAAGCTTAAGTGTAATTTGGCTACTGGTTCTTAGAGACGTGATTGGCAGAAATGGGGGGAAGCTGCTACTCCCAGAACTCTTTCATTTGACCTCCTGTTATTGTAGGCCGTTTTGTTCCCATACTGGAGTGAATATCTTTGATTGTGGCTCTGTTGATTGTTCACTGTTCAACTGTTCACAGTTGTCTGGGGGGGGGGGGGGGGGTTAGACTACTGAATCTGTAGATAAACAGGACAGCAGGCTGCAGAGAGGGTAGAAGAGCACAACATGTTCCTCTGATATTTTGGATATACACTACAGGAAGCCCAGTAGAGGAGAGAGGACTCATAAAAGACTGGCAAATATAACCAGAAACAAACTAATTGAAAGAATATTCACAAACACTGGACCCACAGACCCAGGACCATGACAGGAGATATTATCATTTGGGATTACTTCACTGTATTGGATGCTGGGCAAACAACATAAATTCAGCATTTATTGCTTTATTTAATGCTACATTTAGCATTTATTATACTAAAGTGACGTTACCCAAGAATATCCGCTAATATGAAGCCTATGTGAGCTAAGTACAAAAATCAAGGGAACTTTTTTAAAAGATATTTTCAGATCAATCTCAAACTACCTCTGTCTCAATGTACTGCTCTAAAATTCTCCTTTGACTTAATTGGGGCCGACTAATTGAGAATAAAGATTTCTTTGTCTGTTCATTTGTTTCTTGTCCTGTTTCCTGTTGTGGCCTCTGTGTGAAGAGCCTTTCGTCGAGCTTGGTTTTACTCAAGGTCTCTTCCTGTCGAGTGCTGCCCATTGGGGAGTTTTGGCTTGTAGGGGCAATATTATTATAGATGACTGCTGTCGAGCAGTTATTATTGCATCCAAGTGCAATAATAAAAATACATACATGCCATTTTATATTTGTTGAATGAGATTTTATTCCTGTGCTCTTGTTTCCATGCAGTAAGTTTTATTTGTCGAGGTTCTCTTTCTGATATTTCTTTCTGTCTCGCTACAGTAAAGGTGAGTGGAATTTTAATAGAGCTTTAATTCTGCAAAGACGTCGGTGCTTTCAAATATTTACGTTCATCTCCAGTGTTTGAGTAGATTCAGAATGATCACAGCGGCGTGTCCCGGTTAGTTTTGTTTACTGATTTTTATCTAAGTCATAGTTTTTCTTTGATAAGACCTTTTTTATGAAACAGGGACACTGATTTTGTAAAATAACAGTAAAGTGGTGATTTGTGATTGATTGGAAAATTTGGGCATTAAGAACTGAGCAAGAGATTCTTGGGCAACAGCTGGAGATAAGTTGCTTTAACTTTATTTCAGGCATTGACAAGTCTGACATATTTTGCTTTGATGAGAAACCTGTTCTGTAATTGCTGATGATGTGATTTGCAGGACCCCCAATATTGACCAGCTGGCAAAGGAAGGGGTGAAGCTGACCCACCACATTGCTGCAGCCAGCCTCTGCACTCCCAGCAGGGCAGCGTTTCTCACCGGACGATACCCAGTGCGATCAGGCCAGTTAAAAGCTGCAGACAGAAACAAGCTTCCCCGACAGGAGCAGTGCTCAATGTTGGCCTGGTGGAGAAGTTTCCAGAATACAGGAGCGTTAAACACCTTTAACAGAGGCCATTCATTTAGTGAATTATTTAAGATCGCTTTGAGCCCAATTACAATAAAACTGTCTATAAAACTCTTTATGCACATTGTTGTGAATTGAGTCATTTTTTTTATGCATGCTGAAGTCACACGTTTGTTTTTGTTTTTCTTTCTTTCCAGGTATCGCTGGTTATATCAGACCAGGTGTCTTTTTATTTAATGCAGCATCTGGAGGTCTCCCCAGCCAGGAGATTACGTTTGCCAAGGTTGTCAAACAACAAGGCTACGAGACTGCTCTCATAGGTATGATGCATGAATCTTATGTGTCTTATTAGCAAAAACAACAAAAAGCTTGTCAGACCCTTACACATCTGTTAGGAATGAATATGAATATGTGGAAACGCTGAAAAAGCATTATGTCACCAAGAAACATGTTTAGAAGCTGACATTATAAGTGCTGTACTTTGGTGTGATTTGTCTGATGTAGCGTCTAAGCTGGTGACTCTGTGAACTTACCAGTGCAGCTGTTTTAGACACGGCGTGAAAGAAATGAGCAATGTATACCGTGGATAGGCATTTCATTGGCAGACTCCCAGTGTCATTGGGAGTCTAACCATTGGTACACTGGTCACACTGCAGTGCAGTCCTGCTTACCTTCGACTTAGTGATTTGGAACAAGGTTTCTAACATCTGCAGTTTAGATTGTGTTGCTGATATGACTTAATGATGACAATTATGTTGCTGTGTTTGTAGACAGGTCTTAGTACAGAGACTTGATTTTTCCATCCTTCCCTGTGAATCAGATTTTTGTGTATTATTAGTTTAAATTCTGTTTGTGTGTATAGAGCTTGAGATCGTGACAGCACAGTGCATTTACAGGTACAAGCCAGTGCATTTTTTATTCCCTCTGGTGTAAAGTCTCTGCCAAATCAAACATGTCAATCATTAAGAGTAAGATTTCCACACTGTGGGGGGCCCAGGTTAATGATAACTGCCTTTGGTGCTGTTGGCCAACAGTGTGCTGATGGAAGGAGACCAAGTGGAAGAGAAGCAAAGCCAGGAGCACGGCAGCTTGATTCACACTTTCTACATGGAATATAATAATAATAATGGATTGGATTTATATAGCGCTTTTCAAGGCACCCAAAGCGCTTTACAATTCCACTATTCATTCACTCTCACATTCACACACTGGTGGAGGCAGCTACAGTTGTAGCCACAGCTGCCCTGGGGCAGACTGACAGAGGCGAGGCTGCCATATGGCGCCATCGGCCCCTCTGGCCAACACCAGTAGGCGAAGCGTGTTGCCCAAGGACACAACGACCAGGACAGAGAGGCTGGGGATCGAACCGGCGACCTTCCGGTTAAGGATGCGCTTCCCAACCCCCTGAGCCACGGTGAAAGAAATAGTGTCGTGGTAATCTTTACTTTTATGTGAATAGTGTTTTGCAGGTGAAGAGAGGGTCAGACAAGATCATGAGTCTGAAGCTAGAAATCAAAAGGATGACGTTGAATGTTGCCAGCATGGTAACTGAAGCAGAATTTAATGGACATGTGTGGCGTCTTCTTTTTGAGGTCTTTACCTTACAATATAAAGCACCTTGAAGCAACTGTTGTGATTTTGTGCTATATAAATAAAAGTGAATTGAATTGAAGGAGAGAAATGGACCGATGGTGTGGATTAGAGCAGGGTGATATGGCCAAAAATATTTATCACGATATATATTTGAAAATTTGCGATAACGATATAACCGACGATATAATTGATGCGAGACAAAATACAACTCCACAACATTACTAGCGCAAAAAGACAACCTTCCATTTATTTTCACTTAAACAAGAAGCTGGTTTTTATGTACATTAAAGCTTTATAAAAATGTAACAGTGCAAATGCAAATTCCTTGCTGAAAGTTTAACCAAAAGGCATTTCCAGTAGAAATGGGCTGACATATCCTGAGCATAACCATGTATAATATCCACTGAAGTTAAAAAGAGGTGCTTTGCAACATTAAACTGCAGTGTGCAGTACGCATTTTTCGGACCATAAGGTGCACGGGATTATAAGGCACATTAAGTGAAACAAAGCAGTCAGATAAATCAAACTTTATTAAACTCATTCTTCTTGCTTCCTCCACTTCTGTACCATTGATTCATTAATGTTGAATTCTCTGGCAGCTGCTCTATTCCCATGTTGTTGCAGTATATTAATGACTAACCTCGTATTGTGGATGGATTATCTCAGTTGTTCTCCTGACTGAAGTTTGGTCCGTTTACAGCATCCTGCTATGCGATTGCATTTGTCTCTAACCATCAGGAACCTTCACGTTAACTTTTATAAGTGGAAAAGTGTTAGTGTTCGTCCTCCAGCTTCACTGTTTATGTTATGCTAACATAGCTGTGTTGCTAGCGATCACGTAGCACATCATTGTATACCAGGTAGCCCAACTTCAGTAACCCTACAAACGTCACTGCTGTTTAGTTTCCTGTCTTCATTTATGTTGGAAGTGATAGCAGAGCTGTACGTTTGATTTTTTTCAGAAATCTCTCAGTCAGAACATGCTATATCATGCTTAGGTAACTAGCGAAACTAGCGAGCTAACTTCCGCTAGCTTCCTGCTAACTTCTAACTCCGTTAAATGTAATAAATTCTGTTTTCATGGATGCCTGGGAGTTAAACTTCATAGTTACACCTGGTAAAGCAGCAATGCTGATCGTTTTATTAAAGATGAAAGAATTTAGACAGTTTTTAACTCTCAGTGATGCTGCAGTGTTCGTTTGACCTGAAGTATACGGAGTTTAGGACCCAGATTACTCCCAGATTTAAGAGCATCTTAGTCCGACAAATACGACAATAACGACGGCCGCTTGCATGTTCTGCAAAAAAATGTGCTTTGTTGTGTATCTGACGGACAAACACCAAACCAGTTCCACATCACTGAAGTTGCACCATTTTTACAAACCAATTCTGGTTCATCTGTTTCACTCAACAATCCGCCATGTGCGTATGAAAACAAAGGCACTGCGCATGTGCGTTTTACTCCCATTCTATCGCGATATTTCATTTTCCTATCGTTGCCTAACATTATACCGGTATTATCGTGAACGGTATAATATGGCCCAGCCCTAGTGTGGATTTTGCAAATAGGATGGAATGGCTGAATGCGGAAGTGCAGAGGTTAAGAAAGGAGGAAGTGAGGGCAGCTATGAAGGTGTATGAAGAGTGAAAAGGTGGTTGGTTGGAGATGTGTAGGAGACAGGGCAGTGGACCTTTGACTGTTTAACAGTCACAGAGAGTGAGAAGATGCCTGAGAAATGGAGAGTTTTGCAGAACAAGGGTTGTGTGCACAGATGTAGTAACTACAGAGCTTTAATGCTGATGAGCCATACCATGAAGTTGTCACGGTCTGGCTGGGGCAGACCGTATGTGTTGCAGAGGAGGACTCAAACGCAGACCAAAACGTGGTGTGGATTAACAAAACAAGCCGTTTATTGAGGCTAGCAACGAGGGTACAAAATAATAGGGCATCGGTGAAAACTAAACAATAACCTAAACTGGGTGAACTAATAACAAAACATGAAAAACCTTAACCATAGTGAAGTGAAATGGGTACCTGGAGATGAGACATGGATGAGCAGTACAACAGACGAATACAACGGACGACCTGACAAAGAATGACTGAGAACACACAGACTAAATGGACACAGGAGGATAATGAGGGAAGTGGCAACACATGGGAACCCAGCTGACACATGAACATAATTACGTCACAGGGGGAGAGTAACTGAACATGATGAACACAGACACACCAGACCTCTTCACAATAAAACAGGAAACACAGTGAGATATAGACATGACAACCTGAACTGACAACATAAGCCACAGACATGAAATACATGAAAAGCAGGGGAGACTTAACATAGTGGGAACACGAGGGGTAAAATTAACTGGAAACAACTAGGCATGATAACGATGAACTTAGGAAACCTGAAGGCTACATAAACTAAACACAAAACGCTGGGTCAGCAGACCCAGGATCATGACAGAAGTACACTATGGGAAAGACTGGTTGAAGCCAGGTTAAGGAGAGAGGTGGTGAATGCCCCAGATCCCCTAGGCTCTGTCTTGAGGTATCCTGAGGTAGATGCTGAACCCTGAGTTGACCCCAGTGCCTGTGAGTGTGTGAACACGCGGGTAAAAGTGCTTAGGCACAGAAAAAGCTGGTGTATGAATGCAGACAGCAGGAAGGTGCTATGTAAGCGCCAGTCTATTAAGTACAGCTTTAAATGTTATGTCAGACAAGTTGAATAAAGAGGTCTTTGGCCGAGTGTCTCGTGTGCTCATCACAGACAGTTTTGAGCGTTATTAGCAGCTCACACTGATGTCAATATTTATACCCGTAACCGTAGTGAGATTTGTTTGTTATAGGAAGTGTACAGTTTACTCTTTTATTGTAGCTTCGAGCTTAATCGCGTTTCTACTTTCTGAGTTTTTGTTTCTTCTTCTTGTCTGCAGGAAAATGGCACCTGGGCCTGAACTGTGAGAGCCGTGACGATCACTGCCACCACCCTAACAACCACGGCTTCAATTATTTCTTCGGTATCCCTCTGACTAACCTGAAGGACTGCCAGCCTGGACATGGCACCATTTTCCACTTCCATAAAAATTTGCCATACAGAACAATGGGCATCGTTTTGCTCACTGCAGTTGTGCTGCACTACAGAGGGGTCATCGGCAGAAGGTCGATCCTGAGCTTGATGTTTCTGTTGCTTTTGGTCACTGGTTTTCCAGTAGCGTTCAGCATGGCTGTCCCATACTTAAACTGTGTTCTCCTGAGGGACCACAGCATTGTGGAGCAGCCATATAAGTCTGAAAACATGACACAGAGGATGGTCCACGAGGCAGTGGACTTCATAGAGCGGTACGTGAAGCTTTCCTGATTCACCTGGATCTGAAAACTCTTGTTGCAATGTTTCATATTCATTGTTTGTTTCTGCAGAACTTCAAACAGGCCTTTCCTGCTCCTTTTCTCTTTCCTCCAAGTCCACACAGCCATCTTTGCTTCAGCCGCTTTCAGAGGAACGAGCCGCCACGGTATCTACGGGGACGCTGTGCAGGAGGTGGACTGGAGTGTGGGTAGGTCATTCTGTCTGTTTAAAGGAAAAGCTGCTTTTCTATGTCTGTCAGTTCATTCAAATCCAGTAAAAAAAGCCCAGAAGCTTCCGACCTCTCCTCTTTGCCCAGTTCAGTCAAATGACACTAAGAAAGAAAGAGCCTTCAGGAATATTCGTTAAAGTGGGAACAGAAGATAAGTGTGTAGTCATAGCAATTACATCTTGTCACGATCTTATCATGTTAGGAGGGTAGGCTCTGTGAAACCCCCCCAGCTTCACCTGCTGCTGCAGAGGAGAGAAGAACCAGTAAGTGAGGCGAGGTGGAAGATGTGAGGAGATCCACTTAAAACCTTGTGGATGGAGAACTGATCTCACTGTGCTTTGTAGTCAAAATAGGAAATATTGTTTATACATTTCTCGTCAAATCATCAGCTCAAATTATTTATCACAAATATATTAGAAAAGATTGAGCTGATTATTTTATAAAACCTGTTAAGACTGTAAATTAGTGCAGCTGTAAGCATTTCATAATATGTTATAACAGCTTTAAATGTACCCATATAGGTTTTCCCCTAATTCAAGTGTTTATCATGACCTGACCTTAGTATACTGCATGTCAGGGAGAAGCCCTAATCAGACAAATCGCTATGAGTCTCACGTGGCGACAGTGGGAAGAAAAACACCTTTTTAAAAGAAAACCTCCAGCAGAGCCAGGCTCAGGAAGCTCAACCATCTGAGCCGACTAGATTGGGGTAAGGATTACTAATAATTAAATGCAATATTGGTGTATAGAGGAGTATAAATAGGAGTGAAGAACTGCATCATCATCAACAACTATTACAGGATAACTACTGTACTGACAGGGACTCAAAAGAGAGAGCAGGTTTCTCCTGCTTCCCTTCCCTCCTCACATACAAGGTCTTAAATAATCAGGCCCCATCTTATCTTAATGACCTTGTAGTACCATATCACCCTATTAGAGCACTTCGCTCTCGCTCTGCAGGCCTACTTGTTGTTCCTAGAGTATTTAAAAGTAGAATGGGAGGCAGAGCCTTCAGTTTTCAGGCCCCTCTTCTGTGGAACCAGCTTCCAGTTTGGATTCGGGAGACAGACACTATCTCTACTTTTAAGATTCAAACTTTCCTTTTTGCTAAAGCATATAGTTAGGGCTGGACCAGGTGACCCTGAATCCTCCCTTAGTTATGCTGCAATAGGTGTAGGCTGCCGGGGATTCCCATGATGCACTGGGAGTTTCTTCTTCAGTCACTATGTGTTAATAGGTCTCTCTGTCATTACAATTATAAGTCATTACTTCTCCATCAGCACTCTCAAAGCCAACAGTTTTTCTCTATATTAGGATCTAAAAATAAAGCCCCTTGAAGTGACAGTTGTTTTGATTTGGCGATGTATAAATAAAGTTGAATTGAATTAAAGTGTCTCTTACACAGTATTCTTTGATGTTTTTGGCGACTGAAAAAACTTAATGTCCAGTAGTAATGATGGACATGATCAATACAATCGCTGTGTCAAGGCTGATGGGCACGCTGGACTCAGGAGATAAAAGTTCAGTGTGTTTGTTTACAGTGAAAGTATATTTGCATAAAGACATAATGCAAATAGTGGAATAGTGCTCCAGGGGTCCGGGGGGAAGAGAACCCACATAAAACCGTCCACCTCAGGGTTCGACCCACCACACACCAAGGAGGGGAATCCAGGGAAATGTACAGAAGAAACACTTAGTGTTCGAGGATGTCGGAGGCACCACAAACACAGAAGGTTTAACTCATTGTGTTGTTGAACGGTCCAGTGAAGAGTGGCCTTGATGAGATGAGGACACAAACACACGTGCACAGATAGAGGAGAGAGGCACAGAAAGAAAGCAGAGCAGCCAGCGAGCACTGATCCCTACTTTGACCAATCTAATATAGAAGATGTATTTTTCCTCCTTCTTTAAGCTGCTCCGTTTAGGGGTCACCACAGTTCATCTGCATCCATCCCGCTCTGTCCCTCTGCCTCTGTCACACCCACTGTCCTGCATGACATCATTGACGACAAACACGAACCTCCTCTGAGGTCTTCCTCTTTTCCTCCTGCCTGGCAGCTTTAACACGTGTTGTTTTACAGTTTCTCTTTCTCGTTCTGTTATTCATACTCAAACGGAAAAATGTTTCCAAATAATTACAGACTGGAGTTTGCACTGTGTGTATTCTCAGGTCAGCTCATGGAGACGCTGGACAGACTCAGCTTGAGAGGAAAAACTCTTGTTTACTTGACTTCAGATCATGGGGCGCATCTGGAGGAAATCTCTGCCAGAGGCGATGTCCACGGGGGATCGAACGGAATATATAAAGGTACACCGAGAAGAAAAACGGAAAACTGTTCTTGGTTGTAATGACCTTTCTGCCTGTATACATCAGCAGGATTTTAACCATTTAGTTAATAATTATAATACATTTTGTTTGTGGGTGCCTTTGAAAAAAGCAAAGGTCACGTTACAAAGCATAAAAACAAATAGCGAAAGGATAGAAAACAATTAGAGTCAGTGCTTGAAGAGAGTAAGCCAGTTTGGAATAAGGAAGATATTCCTGATATCAAGAGGAAGTTCATTCCAGAGCCGGGGAACAGATCAGCTCTGCTCTGTGGTGAGACGGCCAGAGGGAACAACAAGGTGAGCGATGAACAAAGACCTAAGAAAGGAGCACAGGTAGGGAGGGACCAGGTTGAAGCAATATTTAGCAAGTGACTGTATAATCTACGGGCAGCCAGTGAAGCTGTTGAAGAACAGGCTCTCTGGAGGGCATGTAAAGCTGGGCATGCGCCGTGCTGGATTTTCTTACAACCAAACGACCGATGATCGGGAGCTGGTCGTGAGGTGATTAATCAATCAATCAAAGCCGGTTACTGATCTAATGAGGGGGCAGCCACATTGTGAATGTGGAGTTTCTGGACTTGACAACCAGGGTGGTGCAGATGGCTAAATGTGTTGAAGAGTTAACTTTGCTGAGTGTGTTTATGTCATTTCACTGCTACAGTATTACGTTTTCTTCCCGGTGACAGCTAAAGAAGTAGATTATGTAAACAGAATATAATAGAGTAGCAATATGTCTGTGCAAGCTCCTTTGACAATAATAGAGTAGCATTTGTACGACATGTTTCGAGTCTTACTGAGCACTAAAGGTGCTTTACAATATATTACAATACGTACCAGTTATAAGCATTTACATTTAAAAGACTGGCTGTGTTAGAAAATGACCTGCAAGCAAACAGAGAAACAAAGAAATATTTAAGTGGTTTAAAGTGAGTTGCTTTTAGAGTCAGTGCACTGGAATAAACTGCAAGCACGCAGGACTCAGATCATTGCCTCTGAGCTTCGTTCGGTTTCCTTCAGGAAAATTCACAAGTAATTATGAGACAATGAAGCTCTGCTGTTGGATGTGCCGAAAGCTCCATATCTAAAAATGTTAGCAATATTATTCTTCATTTGATTCACATTCACTAGTTTGCAGTGAGCAGACCCGTGTCAGGGATTCTGTTGGGACTCAGCAGGTTTGATTCAAAGAGCAGCTTTTTATAAGGCAGCCACTCGCTGCCCTTTCATCTCTGCAGGAGGCGAGTCTTAAGAAGCCAGTTGTGCCTTTAGTTACTAACCCAGCACTGTTTTCACACTGCACATGCTAAGGCAATGCTTAATGTATAGTACTGCATTAAGCTATGCCAGCATAGCGCTCAACAGGAATGCAGTTACGCAGACCACTACAACTGTAATACATTCGATTGGTATGTGCTGTAAACACAATATATTGATTTCCACTGGGATTTCAACTTAATGAAGGAAAACGTAATAGCCTGGAGTGTAAGTCTAGCTCATGTTGGTAAAATAGGTGGTTCTGTGCCGTTATGCTCTCTTGTGTTTCAAATGTTGTTTAAGATTTATGAGCTCCAAGTTCAACATGATCAGCTCATTTGTAATCGTGATGCAGAGCACCGCAGACACACCGGCAGAGCAAATGTAGACAATGACAGTACCACCTGTGCAGACGGCTCAGTGGGGATTTGGTGCAGTGCTATCATTTAGGCTTAATTGGTAGCCGGATGAGAATTATTTTCATGACTTCTTGTTCTTTTTTTTCTTTTACCGAGCAGCAGGGAAGTCCACGAATTGGGAGGGAGGAATCAGGGTCCCTGGAATTTTACGTTGGCCTGGGAAAATCCCTGGTGGCAGACAGATAGATGAGCCCACCAGCCACATGGACCTGTTTCCTACTGTGGTGCAGCTGAGTGGAGCTTCAGTCCCAGAGGACAGGTGAGGCTGCACAGCGGTGAGACTGTGCTCCTTCCTTATGTCAGCCTGAAATCTAGGTCACATTTAAAGAAAGGAGAGGCAGTGAGAGCGATTCACAGTGAGGGGAATCCTGGATGTGAGCAGAGGAAACATGTTTTCTAATGAAGAGTGGGGTGTTAAGGTAATCCAGAGGCTTTGATCAGTTGCAGCCACCATTGTAATTCATGTTCACTTTCTTTCTGCAGGGAGATAGATGGTCATGACCTCATGGATTTGCTACAGGGGAGAGCTGGACGTTCCAAGCATGAATTTCTCTTTCACTACTGTAATGCCAACTTGAACGCTGTCAGATGGTATCCCCAAAACAGTAAGTGTGCAACAGAGAAAGATGAAGCCGTATTGATAACCTCTACCGTTTGTTGACAAGTGCAAACACACTTTGCACCAGGTCAGGCAGCATTTTTAACCTAACCTGCAGGGTCAGGTTCAGTCTGTCCAAGTGACACAGCATGTCGACCAGAGAGACCAGATCCATAATCCACTTGAGGTCCGAGAGCTCGAGATAGTCCTTCTCTACCATTAACAGTTTCATGGGCGACTGTGGCTCAGGGGGTTGAGAAGCGTATCTGTCGCCGGTTCGATCCCCGGGCTCTCTGTCTTGGTCGTTGTGTCCTTGGGCAAGACACTTTACCCTACCGCCTACTGGTGTTGGCCAGAGGGGCCGATGGCGCCATATGGCAGCCTCGCTTCTGTCACCAGGGCAGCTGTGGCTACAACTGTAGCTGCCTCCACCAGTGTGAGAATGTGAGAGTGACTGAATAGTGGTATTGTAAAGCGCTTTGGGTGCCTTGAAAAGCGCTATATAAATGCAATCCATTATTATTATTATTATGGCATCCAAAAGCTCAAAGAAGCGAGAGAGTGCCTGGGTTTATCACAGCCACCTCACAGTGCAGTGCAGCAGCAGGTCACCTGGAAGCCTCGGGTCCAGCTCAGCGATGAGATTCTTGAATTGCATGTGGTTAAGTGCATGTGTGTGGATGCAGTTGATGATTTCCATCACAGGCTTCATGACGTTGTCTAAATTCAGTGATTTAGACGCGAGTTGCTCCCTGTGGATGATGCAGTGGAACCAAACGTGAAGCATGGGGAGGGCACAGAAACAGAAACTCCAAGCTTTGTTTGCAATAATCAAGTATAAATCAAACACAAAACACAGGGTCACACCCATCATGACACTCGCACCTACTGGGAAACTTTGCGGTATTTCCATCTCACGCACATTTGCATTTGATGAAAATACAGTGTTAAACTCAAACGAAGCGAACACGCAGATTAAAAAAACCACAAACTTCAATATAAGAGCTGCATGAAACCAGGCAAAGAGCTGCATGCGGCTCAGGAGCTGCGGGTTGGCCACTTCTGAAATAGATTAATAAACTACTAAAATGTAACATACCAAACTAAAGGACAAAGATCACTTTGTACCAGACAGATACAAACTCTGCTATTTGAGGCCATATTTCTGGTGCTATTTGAAGTCAACATACAAAGATGAAAAGAGGCTGGCTTCCTCAAGAGAGCAATCATCCAAAGCAGACTTAAATATTTGTAACAGTCCCCTGGCCTGAATATCAGAGAAGGTCTCAGGGGAGATCTGACACCGCAAGACAGTCTGAAAAGATCTCTCAGCTGAACTTTCACAGATTCCACAGTTACTTATGTAGTTTTTACAAGTTAATAAAATACAGAATGGAGTTCATTAACAGCAATGGTCTCATTTGAAAACCTGAGCATGCTGCTGCATTTCTATTTATGGTCACTTTTAAAGACAGCAGTTTGGCCAAAGTGCCCGACCACTGCTGATCTGTATCACACTGAAACATATACTATATTACTACACATTATAGAGTTTATGGATAATAAGTATACCATGGCTCCATACCCGTGTTTGGAGTTAAAATTTAAAAAGTGAAAGCATGAAACCAGCAGGTGATGTGAGCCGTCACATGGACCAAATGATACAAGTGCATGGATGAAAACAACTTCAGACGTTTCCTGCAGATTTCTCACACTCAGCTCAGGCTGAGGCCGTCCGAGCTTCTAGAAGGCTCTTTAAGCCTTCTGCAGGAAATGTTTGACCAGAGCTTTCAACAAATGAGGAAACTGACCAACTACAATCCCAGGTGTATTGTAGCAACTGCTCATTTAGCTGAACTAGATCCAGGGGCAGCACCGTGGTGCAGTTGTTAGCGATATGACAAAAATCTCATATCAGATAGAAGACATTTATCGTCCTGACAACGATATAAATCACAAAAATGTAACATTTCTGTAAATTCTGTGAATCTCGGGCAGCTCGACTTGCGTTTAGTGTTTCCAGCTGCGCGTCATGTACCTGGAGTCGAGTGTTTTAACCGATGCATGAAACGATACATTTTTAGACATAAGTTGTAACGGCGCCGTTTTCTCTCAAACTTTGAGTCTAAGCTTTATTTTTTAGCACCTGACGGCTCTTTTTTGCTTCTCATCCGTAAACTCTCTGCATGCTCTTTCACGTGATTCAGTTTATTTAGAAAAGTCTCAAAAGGATCTTGAGCTTTATTGTGAAAGGTTTATGTGGAAAACAAACAAGCGGACAGCAGAGCCACGATGAAAAACAATGAAAAATATTGCTGTAAACAGTTTATTTTGCGACACCACGAAACAAACGACAGCGTAAAATGAAACGATGGACGCTTTTATATCGTCATCGATATATATGGTTATATCGAACAGCTAGTTGTTAGCACTGTGTGCAGAGTGTGAGGTTAACTGATTATTCTAAATTGTGAATAGGTGAACGGCTGTCTGCCTGTAAGTGTTAGCTCTGCGACCGAGTGGCGGCCTGTGCAGGGTGTAATTTTGTAATGTACCATATCAGGTCATGAAAAAAGGCAAATGGAAAATGTGTTTCTCTTTGATATTATTTGACAAAACATACATTACACACTTTACAAAAGGTTGATTCTGTTCATCAACCTTTTGATAACATGTGGCTGCTGCAGAGATCCAGTAGGCTGCTCATCTACAGTTAGGTCCATAACTTGTTGGACAAAGACATCATTTTTTTGTAGTTTTCAAACCATATGTGACTGAAGTATTTCAGCTTTCATTTAAGGGGTTTTACAAACATGCATTAACTGAATTACAGCCACTTTCATGCAGAGATCTAAAATGAATTAGGTAGTTCAATGACAAGCAGTTTCATGACCATGCGAGGTTATTCCCTCATCAAATGTATCAGATGTACAGTGCTGTGCATTTGCCACATCCTGTTTCAGATCATCAAACAAATTTTATATTAGACAAAGACAAAGTAAATACAAAATGCAGTTTCCAAATGATGATTTAGGAGAAAGAAACGAAACCTACGTGGCCATAGCTATTCAAGTAATCCCCCCCTCATGTCGAATCAGCAACTGACTGTGATGAATCCATTTTTATGGAAAGCTGAGTTTAACTGGATACTGTGTGACCTGATGAATCAAGGAGGATAAAAGATCTCAAAAAGTTACACATCATGACACAAAATACACTCTAGAACAGATAAGAACCAAAGTCATTAACATGTATGAGTCTGGAAAACATGACTTTGCAAAGCTATTTTTAACACTTTGGGACAGCAGCAGTAAGGCAGAGAGGGGCGTCCATGGAGAAAATATTGAATTAACAGTTTATAGCTTCTTGCTGTAATTTTAAATAAGAGGCCCAAACACGATGAAGCTAATGTTAGCTTTATTAGGGCGAGCTGTGACGTGCACAGGGCTGTACTCTGCTCAGATTCAGACAAATGCTGCAGAAACCTGATCGAAATCTTGCAGAGCAGCTTTTCAGTTGATAACCAGAAGGATCCACAAACTGAAGGTGGATGCAGTAAATGCCTGACGGAGCGTCTCTCAGGAAGAAAAGCTGCATTTGTTGATGTCCATGGGTTTTAGACTCCAGCTGGTCATTTTCTACAACAGATTTTCATCCAAGCATTAAAATAAAATTGTTAGTTTGTTGAATTAATGCATCTGAAAATGTATAAATGTTGTGCTTCCTGTGGTTTGTAAAAGTCTTACATTTAAGGCTGAAAGTCTGCACTTCAGCACCCTGCTTCATGGAGGTAAAGTGGCACTGAGTGCTTTCATTTATCGTTCTCAGGTAGCTCGGTGTGGAAAGCTTTTTACTTCACTCCAAACTTCTACCCAGAAAACAAGACGGGGTGTTTCCATACACATATCTGCTTTTGCACGCCGGAGTACGTTACCTTCCACGATCCTCCTCTGCTCTTCGATCTCTCAAAGGACCCATCAGAGAGCACACCGCTGACCCCAGACACTGAGCCTGCCTTTCACTCTGTCCTGGCCACAATGAAGGAAGCTGTGAAGATGCATCGGCGCTCACTGAAGCCAGTGGAGAACCAGTTAAGTCACGCGAACCTGATGTGGAAGCCCTGGCTGCAGCCCTGCTGCTCCACAGTCATGCAGCTCTGTCAGTGCCAGCTGTACCAGTAAGCTTCTGTGGAGGCGGCACTGGAAGATCCTTGCTGCTGTTTAGAGTCACACTAATCTGAATATGGACACTTCATATGAACTTCTCAAATCCACGATTAAACCTTTGTTTTGTCCAGGCGCAGTCATCTGTTGCACTGATTTTATGTCACTCGATGTAGTAACACAAGCTTCATATTTAGAAATCTAGTCAGCACACAGGTGGCAATTATAAAATACAATAGACTGGATAACAACAAAGCTGAGCGACTAACACAGTAAAGTTGTCAGCTGTCAAATCAGAAAATATATTATGAGACTTAGACCTCAATACAAGTTCAGAGAATCGTCTTATACAAGTCTAAGAGATACAGTACGAGCTGCAAAGGGGGGGTCATGAATGATTAACAAATGTTGTGATACCCACGATCTGATACTGATTTTCTGGTTTTGTTGAGGCAGCTGAGGTAAAGAAAATCAGGCTTGGTTGAACTAGTTTCCAGAGAATATGGTGACCATCTGTGAGCTGAGCAACAGTTTGGACTGTAAACACAACGTCAGCTAGATTTCAAAAGTGTAGTGTGGTCTGACATGTTTGTATACAGTTCAATTCAGTTTTATTTATACAGCACCAAATCACAACAACATTTGCCTCAAGATGCTTTATACTGTAAGGTCGACCCTACAATAACACAAACGAAACAGAACAAAACCCCAACAATCAGATGACCCCCTATGAGCAGCACTTTGGCGACAGTGAGAAGGAAAAACTCCCTTTTTACAGGAAGAAAGAACCAGGCTCAGGGAGGGGCGGGGCCATCTGCTGTGATTGGTTGGGGTGAGAGAAGGAAGACAGGATAAAGACATGCTGTGGAAGAGAGACAGAGGTTAATAATAACTAATAATTGAATGCAGAGTATGAACATGATGTCAACTGTGACTGAAGTAGAAACTCCCAGTGCATCATGGGAATCCCCCGGCAGCCTACGTCTATTGCAGCATAACTAAGGGAGGATTCAGGGTCAGCTGGTCCAGCCCTAACTATATGCTTTAGCAAAAAGGAAAGTTTGAAGCCTAATCTTGAAAGTAGAGATAGTGTCTGTCTCCTGAATCCAAACTGGAAGCTGGTTCCACAGAAGAGGGGCCTGAAAACTGAAGGCTCTGCCTCCCATTCTACTTTTAAATACTCTAGGAACAACAAGTAGGCCTGCAGAGCGAGAGCGAAGTGCTCTAATAGGGTGATATGGTACTACAAGGTCATTAAGATAAGATGGGGCCTGATTTAAAGGTAACTAGTTCAACCAAGCCTGATTTTCTTTACCTCTGTTGGTTTAAAATGGAGCACTGTAACAAAAAATAATTTCCCCCAGGGATCAATAAAGTATTCTGATTCTGATTATTTAAGACCTTGTATGTGAGGAGCAGGATTTTGAATTCTGGATTTAACAGGAAGCCAAAACAGGAGAAATCTGCTCTCTCTTTCTAGTCCCTGTCAGGACTCTTGCTGCAGCATTTTGGATTAGCTGAAGGCTTTTCAGGGAGTTTTTAGGACTTCCTGATAATAATGAATTACAGTCGTCCAGCCTGGAAGTAATAAATGCATGAACTAGTTTTTCAGCGTCACTCTGAGACAGGATATTTCTAACTTTAGAGATGTTGCACAAATGGAAGAAAGCAGTCCTACATATTTGTTTAATATGTGCATTGAAGGACATGTCCTGGTCAAAAATGACTCCAAGGTTCCTCACAGCGTTACTGGAGGCCAAGGTAATGCCATCCAGAGTAAGAATCTGCTTAGATACCATATTTCTAAGATTTTCAGGGCCGAGTACAATAACCTCAGTTTGATCTGAATTAAGAAGCAGAAAGTTAGCGGCCATCCAGGTCTTTATGTCTTTAAGACATTCCTGCAGTTTAACGCATTGGTGTGTGTTATCTGGCTTCATGGACAGATAGAGCTGGGTGTCATCTGCATAGCAGTGTAAATGTATGCTATGTCTTCTAATGATACTGCCTAAGGGAAGCATGTATAATGTAAACAGAATTGGTCCTAGCACTGAACCCTGTGGAACTCCATGATTAACCTCAGTGTGTGAAGAGGACTCTCCATTTACATGCACAAACTGGAGTCTATTAGATAGATATGATACAAACCACTGCAGTGCAGTACCTGTAATACCTACAGCATGTTCTAATCGCTCTAATAGGATATTATGGTCGACAGTATCGAACGCTGCACTGAGGTCTAGCAGGACAAGCACAGAGATGAGTCCACTGTCAGAGGCCATAAGAAGATCATTTGTAACCTTCACTAAAGCTGTTTCTGTGCTGTGATGAGCTCTGAAACCTGACTGAAACTCTTCAAATAAGCCATTCCTCTGCAGATGATCTGTTAGCTGTTTGACAACTACTCTTTCAAGGATGTTTGATATGAAAGGAAGGTTGGAGATTGGCCTATAATTAGCTAAGACTGCTGGGTCTAGAGATGCTTTTTGAGTAAAGGTTTAACTACAGCCAGCTTGAAGGCCTGTGGTACATAGCTGATCATTAGAGATAGGTTGATCATATTTAAGATCGAAGCATTAATTAATGGCAGGACTTCTTTGAGCAGTTTTGTAGGAATGGGGTCTAAAAGACACGTTGATGGTTTGGAGGAAGTAATTATTGAAGTTAACTCAGAAAGATCAATTGGAGAAAAAGAGTCTAACTTAACATCAATGGTACTAAGAGTAGCTGTAGATAATATTACATCTGTGGGATGATTACTGGTAATTTTTCCTCTAATGATAAAAATTTTATTTGTGAAGAAGTTCATGAAGTCATTACTAGTTAACGTTAAAGGGATGGTTGGCTCAACAGAGCTCTGACTGTTTGTCAGCCTGGCTACAGAGCTGAAGAGAAACCTGGGGTTGTTCTTATTTTCTTCAATCAGTGATGAATAGTAAGATGTTCTGGCTTTGCGGAGGGCTTTCTTATAAAGCAGCAAACTATTTCTCCAGGCTAAATGATGATCTTCTAAATTTGTGACTCTCCAGCTTACGAGTCGTCTGCTTTCAGGTGAGTGTTTGAAAGTTATACCTCTGATGTGAGAATTTCTTTTTCAGAGGAGCAGATTCGTATACAGTAAAGAAGTGAAATTGTTAACAAGATAATCAACCTCTGTGGGATGGCATGAAACCTTTTGGAATCCAAGATAACGCTGACCTCAGCCAGGGGGACAGTGACAACCTTCAGCAGCACCAGGAAGAGAGCCATGTTGCTGCCGTTTGGGTTATTTTCCCAGAGAAGACTCATCTATAGCACCAGTTCACTGATGGTGTCAGTGGTGCTTTATAATTACAGTGAAAACTATAAATGTCTTGTGAGCAAGCACTCTACAATAGTGGGAAGGAAAAACACCCTTTTAACAGGAAGTAACCTGCAGCAGAACTATGCTCAGGGAGGGGCGGGGCTCCCGGGCCCCTGCAGCCAGTCTTATCTGAGCCCTTTTCCATACCCCACCACCCCATGTTTAAGTCAGGACCTGCCCTAGCATCTTTTTAACCATCAGTTATTGTGTCTGTGTGTTCCAGTTCAGGTTCAGTCACTGGAGCTCGAAATTCAAATAAACTTATTGGAACCACATTTAGATGTACGGCTGAAAAACATCATCTTGTGCAGCACCGTAACAGGTTCAAGCCTGACTTCTCTGAAAAGCTCCATGAACAGTGCGTCTGTGGCTGATGACAGTCGCAGGACCTCTGTGATCATATCTGGCACTGGTGGTAGTGGACTGAGAGATCAGAGAACAGCAGTATCTATTCATTCCTCAGAGCTGAGGAAAAAAGTTAATTTGAACTCATCAATATCCAAAGAAATCAGCCTAAACTGCACAGAATGTGAGCGTGTGAACAAACAACCAATGAAAGCTTAGTCTGGGGCTGAGCATCGGGGCACGTGACCTGTAAATGTGTTCAGTGTGTTTCAGGCATAAAACCTGCCCACAGCGTGGAAAGAAAAGCGTCTGGACTTCTTTAAGTTGCTTGAAGACGTTTCACCTCTCATGCGAGAAGCTTCTTCAGTTCTAGTTATTGTCTGAGTGTGTTGCTGGGTCTGAAGTACCCAGCCCTCGAGGCCTGGAGTGTGACACCCCTGGCCACACTCCAGGCCTCGAGGGCTGGTGCCCTGCAGGTTTTAGACGGGTCCTTTATCCAACACAGCTGATTCAAATGGTTAAATGACCTCCTCATCATGTCCTGAAGTTCTCCAGAGGCCTGGTAATGAACTAATCATTTGGTCAAGGTGTGCTGACCCAGGGTGACACCTAAAACCTGCAGGACACCGGCCCTCGAGGCCTGGAGTTCGACAGCCCTGTTGTAGTTGGATACACTGTCTGAATGTGCCTGCAAAAAAAAAAATAAAACCAACCCTCAGCATCGCTAACAGACCTGTAGCCTGGTGTGTTTCAGCAGTGAGCTCTTTGCTTTGAGGGAACGTGGACAGGCTGACTATGATGAGGACTGCAGACCGTAAGTCACATCAGAGCTCGTCTGTTGAGAACACAGGGTGGGATATCACGCGTCCTGATTCGCCCTCAGTTTAGGCCATATACTTTAATACGTGTCACGCTCCTTCATGCTCAGACAGTACAGTGTAGAAAACAATCAGGAAATAGCCGTTATGTTTTGCTTATTTCTTCAGCGTGCAGGCGAGGGTAACAAAGAAATCTTTGCAGCTTGTGGAGTTGTTTATTAGCCTGTGCAAAGGTACCAATCATATCTGCCGACTGGATCTCCCAGCAGCCCCGGGGCTCAGCGGGAGCTTCTACTGCAGTATTGTGGTTACAGCCCAGAATCCCATTTCCCCAAATAACTGTGGACAGAACAGCACAAAGGGCACGGATGTTCCTGGATTGCATAAATACTAGACCTCCATCCTCTTTGGGCCTTTGTAGAATCAGTTTCCACTGCATTCGTTTAGGACCAGAGGACAGTGCAGCTCGCAGATGAAAAACTTCCAGGAGCTGAAAAGCATTCTCTGCTTTCCAGTGGATCTGAACGGCTTATCACACAAATAACACATTGCAGGTGTGAACAACAGCTTTTCAGTCCCATACACTGAAGTCAGCAGCTGAATAATTACACTAACAAATGAGCTCCTTCAGCTGGCCTCCGTCCACACAGCAGTCCCCTACTGTAGTTCATTACGAGACTCAACATTAGGGAGAAAAACACAAGCTGGGGTTTCTTTGCCGCAGGCGGAAGCTTTAAATGAGCCTTATTACCACAAGCAGCAGGTGAGCTTACATAATAACACAATACGCACAAGTGGGATACGTGTGTGTGTGTGTGTGTCGAAATCAAATTTAGATGTTACAAGTTTAAAATGCAAAACAATCCTGAATCGTTTCAGTAAGAACTCAAACACAAACTCAAGCCTGTCCTGGTGACTCAGGTCATGTTTGTCTGTTGACATTAGTGTTGAAGACTTTGTTGTTAAAGGTAAGAATAAAAGTTGACTGATGACAGCAGACAGTAGGATGACCTCTGTGTTTGCAGCAGATCTTCACAGATCTCTGTTACTAATAATGTTTAACTGACTACGATACAACATTCAGGTTCTGTACTACTCAGGACTGTTCATGATGCACATCCCTGGGTGGACTTCTGCACGTCTTGAGCCTAAAATGAAGCTGCGGCGCTCCCTGTCACTTTCGTCAGTATGCACAGTATCTATGATGGATTTCATACGGCATCATGTCAGCACAGACGTGCTACATAAGAGACGATAAGGGAGCGAAGACATCCCAACAGCCGGCTCGGGTCTGAGAGAATAATGACAGCGACGACAAGAACATTATTATTTGACATTCCTTTGTTTACTCGTTCAAATCACTCATTTTACAACAAACATCATTTAAAGGACATCAAAAAACAGAACACATGGAGTTCCTGGTTTTAAAGATCAGCAGCACCGACAGCCCCATCGCAGCCTTCACACTGCTGTTCACCAAAAAGACTGTATAGAAAAGATGGAAATGCCACTGAGGGTTCCTGGAATATCCTGATCCCAGCCCGTCCTCTGCAGTCTGCTGCATGTGTGTAACTGCTGCCTCGCCTGGCTGAGTGCAGAGCAGCTCTCGCACACGCCAAGTCGCTCCTGAAGGAAATCAAACGGTGACCCAGCAGCAGTCAAACCTGCACAAACATCCAACCCTTCAAAGACTCGTGCTGCCTCGTGTCCTGGGGGAGCCGCCGGCATCCACGAGGGCGGCACAAACCTTTCTGTGAGGCGGGTCACGGATATCCGATATTTTTCACTTTGCTTCAAGTCAAAAGAAAAGAAACTATGATAAAAGTCCAGGTTCACATGCTGTCACAGAGAGGACGCCTGTGTGATCAAAGTAATCTGAGTGAAGCCCACAATGTACCATCTTTCCAAACATGCACCAAGTCAAAGGCTGAATCACTTCAACATCACTGCATGCAAACATCGGTGCAGTTACTTTTCTAGCATGTGTCTGTTTCCTGGGTGAGTAAAATCACCCAGGAAGTACGTATAAATACAGAAAATGTTTATTCCTTCTTGGTAAACGACACTCCAGGCTTCACACGCTCCATTTGTCCATGTGTGACGCTCAGCCCATCCAGCCCTCTCTCTTTAAGAACCTCACGGCGTCCGTGAAACCTTCTTCACATAACGAACGCATGGCGCCGGCGGACGGAGGGAACAGAGCCTGATTCAGACGTTTGAGGTTCTCCACGGAAAGCTGAGGAAGCCAACAGAAAGACTGCGTTCACATCAACAAAGTGACAGAAACACGTCCTTCTGCACGCACACGCAGCCATTCACGGCTGGACGTGCTGCACTTTGTGCTGTGAGCTGGATCAGGTCAAATAACATCTACAGCTCGACTTCATCTTCTAACGAGATCAAAAGATTTATGGTTCTGGCAGCACATCTAAGATTACAGAACTCTTTACCTTTATTATTAACGTAATGTCAAAGACTAATATCTGAACTGTGACCGTGTGAAGGACACCGGTCAGTTCTGTCTGAACGCACCCTCCACATATCTGAACATGACTCTGTTTCATAACTGCAGCACTTTGGTTTCGGACTCTCCGGAAATTTGAAGCTGCTGAAGAAGCTGAATACAACCAGCAGGTTGGAGCACTGGGTGGTGGTGGTGGTGGTGTGCTCCACGTGCACTGACAGGAAGTTCACAGAGTGAGAAAGCTTTGTTGCCTGGCACATATCTTTAGCACTATTAGCCGTACACGCTGCTCAGTTATGGTAAAAAGCTGAAGGTGGAGAATAATCTGGGAATCCAGGTTTCTCCTTACAGACCAATCAGATGCTCCGGTTCTCACCATTATGTTCATGTTGGCCAAGCTGAGTTGAGTTTTGAACCGCCCCCTGTGGATCGGACACACATCCTGCCGTCCAGCAAAGGGTGACACCGTGATGGTTCGTCCCACAGGCAGGATCGGCAGGCTGTCAGTGAATCCTCCATCAATCCATTTCTACAGGAAACAAAGAGCCTTCTGGTCACACAACAGCTACAAAAAGGTTTAGAGCAAAGAAAGCTGTTTAGACTTTCAGACAATCACAAACATGCTAACAGGACAGGGAAGCTGGTGTGTTTTATCTGACGTTCACACTCTGATGGATGGCCTGGAGAGAAAAGCAGCCAGGGGTGGAACCACCAACCTTCTGATTAGCAGATGACCTGCTTGACATCCTGAGCTACAGCTGCATAAATAATCCTGTCATTAAATACTTTGTAGACAAGCCCTGCAAACCTGAACTTTCCTACAACCCAACCAGCACGGACACGTTCAAATCTGGTGCACGAAGCAGCCGGAGCAGAGAAAGCTGTCCGCTCTATGACTTCCACGTGATGTCAGGTTACATCCACGTGAGAACAGCACAGGCCTCGTGGATTTACAGCGAGTGGGTGTGGCGTGTACCCTCACCTGAACCAAAGGAACAGGGTTTCCACTGGTTTCCAGCAGTAAGAGCACATCTGAAGAGGACCTGTTATGTGCTATTTGAAGGAAAGGCCTCTATTAACTTCAGATGATGCATCGTCGTCCACAATTCATGTGTAAAAGTGGCTCAAGACACATTCAAATATCTTCTTTACCAGGCATTTTGGCTCGTTGTAACAAAACCTCCGGTATTATTCAGAACCTCTTTCATGCCCACATGTTAAAGCTCATTTTAACCCTGGACTGTGATATCTGGCTGTTGTCTTTACCAGTAAAGAGTAGAGTTGACATGTATTCAAGCATTCCTCACACTCAATAATCTACTTTTGTATGTTTAACATTTTCTAGCACCGAACACTCTGAAGTCAGCAAAGCATTCGATTTATCAGTCTAGCAAGCTGTCGCTCGTTCCTGCGGAACATCATGAACCAATTGATTTTGTTCTGACACCGGCATAAACCCTTACCTTTCCTCTGAGCTCTACTGGTTTGAGTCCAGCATAGACTGGGACAAAGCAGCTGGCTAACAGGACCTGGACAGGTACAAGAGGGGGACAGTTATCCGGCAAAAACACTTGGTCCGGCAGCTCGTCGCTCAACATTTTGGTCACGAGGCGCGTGCAGTCAGGTAACAGCTCATATACAGCACGGTGTCATTTATAGTAGTAAAAGCACTAAACTGAAGACTGGAGAGAAACAAGGCTGTAAAACAATCATAAACATTTATGACCATGTTTGAAACGGACTGTGTGTGTTTACAGAGAGGGGTGCGAACCTTTATGAGCTCCTCCCTGGAGGTAAACGTCGACACGCTGTGGTTCGTGCCACTTTCTGAGTGTGTTATTGAGACGTAGAGGCGGTCAGTGGCCAGACTGTGAGCCTCTGTGGGGAGAATCTCTTCTATCCCCTCCCTGTGGGAAAATCCACACGCAGATGTTCATTTAATGGAATCATCTCCACAGGGCATCGTAAACACTGTTTTACAGGGACGTGCGATTATTAATCAAGCTATCAAGCACTTACACTGACCGAAGCCTGCTGGCCTTATTCAGCTGCCGTGTGCCTTCCTCACACCTCAGCTTACACTTCAAGCATAGATACTGACAAACTAACCGCCAGCAGCAGGTCGCCCCCTGCCTCTTTACCTGTTTTCTGTGTCTATCACAAACTCGGTCAGCAGCAAATGAAAAATCATTAAATATGAATAATTTGATGAGTTTTAATAGCATACACACACCTGAGACTAAAGCTGGAAGAATTAGGAATACTAGGCCAAGATCAGCAGCTAAGAAGCTTTGACGTGCTGCAGTCCTGGGTGCTGTTTGTCGTTCTTAGATTATTATTCAGTTTTTCACCTTTGTGTGCTTTCAGCTTCAGTTACTGTGTTTGTCCTTTGAGACGTGAGACAGTTTCATCGTGGTCTTGATGGTTTCTGCGACTGCACTTGGGGACACATTCAAAGTTTGACCAATTTTCCAGACTGAGCTTCAGTTCTTAAAGTAATGATGGGCTGTTGTTTCTCTCTACTCCGATTGGTTCTTGTCATAATATGAACTCTAACAGTTGTCAAATAGGGCTGTCAGCTGTGCACCAACCTGACTGCTGCACAACCGATGGTGCCAACGTCATTAAGAAGGCAAGAAACTCCACCAATGAACCCTGACAGGCTGTGAGGTGAAACCATGTCAGGTGACGACATCATGAAGCTCACTGAGAGAAGGCCGAGGGTTTGCAGCTGTCGACACAGCAGAGGGCGGCTACTGTCAGGAATCTAAATATATTGAATGTCTTCGGTTTATCTACGATGTAGAAAGTAGTAAAAATAATGAAAAATCATTAAATGACAAAGTGTGTCCAGACGTCTGACTGGCAGTGTATATAAATATAATAACTGCATTAAAACTAAAAAACTAAACTGAAGCATGAAACCGCACAGTGCAAGCAAACTGGAACCAAACAAAGCTGAAAACAAAAAGATGAAAATTAAAAAGCCATTATGACTCTGATTAACAGACCTGCAGCTGAGTCTTTCTGACAAACGTCCCGAGCTCACTGACAGAAAGCACGTGTTAAGAGTTCAGTCGAATCTTGTTCTTCCACAAAGTCCTGATCGCACCCGGGCCAAACACGTCTTGCTCAGGCTCCATTCAGCCAAACAGTGACTTGTTTAGAAAGAACCAAACATCTTTGCACAGCTACAGCTGACGGTGCTCCAGGGTTACGCAGTTTGTTTAGTCCTGACATGAAGTATGAACTGTGGGAATGTTTGAAACAGGCTTGTTAACCCATAGATACTACTTGTGCTTCATGCCTGCTGAATCTGAAGAGACTGACTGGTTTGGTAAAGGCTTTAGCTTTCTGACCTGATAATGGTGTAAGGTACAAAACATGAGGATCATAAAAGTAACTGCAAGTTAACCTCAGGGGATAATGAATCTGTCTATTCCACTGCTACTGTGGCATTAAACAAACTCAGTGCACCTTCCACTGCGTGACACAGAGCTATGACGCTGCAGCAGGTGGAAAATATCTCCACAGTGTTTTCAGTGTTTAAGCTGGTCATTGACCACCAACCAGTATTCACAGCAACACGTGTTGCAGGTCCACAATGGGAGACATCAACACCTCCATCGTGTAACATTGCCCGGTGATTGTTGAGGAGACTTCTGCTAAGTAGTTACCGGAGTGTGAGCATAAAGTTGTATCCTGGTGTGACGGCCCCAAACCGCTGCTGTCTCACACCGTCAGCAAACCTGTAGGTGAAGTCTTTGCAGTGCTGGAAGAAGGAAACAAACACCATGATGAAAGCACAGTCATATCATTCAGTCACTAGTGTAACAAAGCTCATTCACTCAGCTCTACACTCACAGATTCATTTTTCCTGCACAGCTGGTGATTTATCTCAATACAATCAAAGTCTGAAATCTGCAAAACTAACTGAGAACAGAGGATATATGAGCACAGTGCGCCTTGTAAATAACATTTCACTCAATCGCTTGTTGTTCATCTAGATTCCTGAATTTACAGCTAATTACTCACTCTGAGTACGCTAACATCTGAGTTGTTATTTTATAGGATCGGCTGTTACAGTGTGCATCACTAAAACAGACGGTTCTTCAAGTGTGTGACAGCAAGTATCCCTGAGCATCATTCACCCTGACAAAGTCTTTAGTCCCGTACACACACATATAAAAACTACCAGTACTAAAGAAGAAGCAAGAATCAGGAGCGAGAAATAGTTTGTCTCCATTTTGCTCAGAGACCAGAGGGTTTCACTAACCCCACATACCCCTGGACTGTACACGATACCTCCAACTTTTCAGGAGCTGTGACCATTACAGCAGCCACCAGTGCCCCAGCAGAAGCACCTGCACAGGCCCCGAGGGAGCCCAGCAGCTTGTGCCCATGCCGGAGAAAGGCCTCCATGGCACCCAAGTGATAGATCCCCAGGAAACCACACGCAGCAAAGGACAGATTCAGGACCGTCATCATTAACACCTGCAGAAACATGTAAACATGACATGAGTCACACGTAGCGTTGTTGAGTCCAGCCGTGTGATTACTGCAATTTAGTGCCACATATACGAGTAGCACGAATAAACCAAGAAGGCAGGGAAGTCTGACCCCTCCGCCCTGCTGCAAACATGACTGCATGAAAGCACGTGTCCATTAGAAAGCCTTTTTTCACTCCTCATCGCGTACGCGCCAAGCTTGTTACTTGTGTAAACTTCAGCTTTAGGGCCAAATGCTTATCTCACCGTCGTGATCGTACAACAGGACAGAAAAGCAAAGCTCGCTGAAAACACACACAAAAAGTGACGAAAGCACATTTCCTATAACGCGGTTAATGCTTAAACCATCACTGTCAACATATTGAGTACCTTTTCTTGGAGAACCAGCCGTTTTCAACCTTTCTGTGTACACCGGAAGTAAACAAAGCCCTGCTCCTGAATTCAAAATAAGACCAACCTCGCGATAACGCGAGTTCAACTCTGCGGATGGGGGGCCAGGAGTGACAAAATGAATTAATTAAATACACCAATAAATTATTAATTAAATGTGTCAATAATTAAAATTAAGATGTGAAACAAATAAATAAATAATTTTTTAAATGTTTTAAATTAAATGAAGGGGCATTTAATTATTGAAATATTTATTTAATCAATTAATTCCAATTTCTTGACAAATCTTGACAAACCGACCAGATATTTCAAGACTAAAACACTACATTCCCGGCTAGAAAAATATTCAAAGTATATTTGGTGACATACAAACAGGGTATTTCAAAGTACAGTTCAGTTATTTCCACATGTCCATTGTTGGCACTGAGAAACACCCACTAAAACATGGCCACCAGGCCAAAGCAATGGTGTTGACTCCACCCCCTGACTTTGATGGGTGAGGCTGACAGATAAAATAAATTCATGAAGACAGCCGCAGGGTCAGGGTAGATACACCATTAAATAATGCTTTAAATCTGTTAATAAATAATTAAAAATTTAAATAAATAAATAATTTAATGTGTCAATATTGTAGTAATTAATTAATTGTTAATTAAATGTGTCATTAATTTAAAAATTGGAAATGAAGACATAAATAATTGATTACATGTTTTAAATAAAATGAATGTGCATTTAAATATTTATTGAAATATTAATTAAATTAATTAATTCCAGTTTTAATTATTTAATGAAACGTTTAATTAATTATTTAATGGCATATTTTAGTCACTCCTGGCCCTCCAAACTCTGGCGCTAAACACATGCATTCAGCTCAGTTCAGTTTTTTTCTTTTCTTTGGCTACTGCAGGTGATGGCTGTAGCTCAGGAGGTAGAGCAGGTCATCTGCTGATCAGAAGGTTGGTGGTTTGATTCCTGGCTCCCCCAGTCTTAACCCCCACCAGTATGAAAGTGTATGTTTGTTAGAAACCCCTGACAAAGTGTAGAGTGCTTGTGTGTATGATGTGGCATGCTGTATAGAGCGCTTTAAGTACTCCAGGAGAGTAGAAAAGAATCAATTTCTTTAGCTTATAATATAATAATGTTTTTGTTTGTTTGTTTTTTGATAAAGACACAAATCGCCATAGCATTATGAAATCTGTCTGCTTCTCTGAGATAGAAGAGTGGACTGATTTTTTTGTGTTGTTGTTGTTTTTCTGGTCAGCATGTATAGTCCATAAACTCATGAGAGTACTGTGCAACATACCAACCTCACAGACCATCAAAATGTATGTTCAAAAGTGAAAATCCTTCTAATGTCCACACGAAATTTAATCTGAACTCTAAATTAATGAAATTAAAATTTAATAAACCTTTGCCTGCCATTAGCAAAACTTTATAATTGAATAATCTTATTATAGAACATAATTTTGAGTATTGCTGTCTTGGCATTTTGCTACTTCAGAACGAGCACCTGGTCCTCACTGAAACTGCTTTGGAAAGTGGAACAACAGAGCAAATGTTGAAAACCCATGTTGTGTTTTTAATGTTTTATTATCTGTGTTTTATGGTGTGGCTTTATTGGATCTTTTCTTATATGTATTTTACAAGTTCTTAAATTTACTTTATTTGCACTTGCTTATTCTAGTTTCTATCAAAGACGTTTCGCTAATGATTTACTGTATACAACTCATTCTTTCTTGGCACATTTCTCTCACTCCTTCAGATTTGATGGTTTTCTGGCAAACATTATAACAAAATCATAACAGAAAACATACTCAGAATAAACAAAAGCATAAAGAAACACTGAGTCGGCAGACTCAGGACCATGACACTGACATGGTTCACATCTACTGGCTGAAGAAGCTGACTGCACTCCACAAGCATCTGGCAGCACAGATGAACCAGCTGCCAGTCGATGAGAAACACCCAGAACAGCTAACTGTAGGCCGGACAGTCATGTGTCAGGCACAGTTACACTGGCTTGCAAAAGTATTCGGCCCCCTTGAATTTTGTCACATTACAGCCACAAACATGAATCAATGTTATTTGAATTCCAGGTGAAAGACCAACACAAAGTGGTGCACACGTGAGAAGTGGAACGAAAATCATACATGACTCCAAACAGCAGCACGGTGGCACGGTGGTTAGCACTGTTGCTGCACAGCAAGAAGGTCCTGAGTTCAATTCCACCACCAGGCCGGGGTCTTTCTGTGTGGAGTTTGCATGTTCTCCCCGTGTTTGCGTGGGTTCCCTCCGGGTACTCCGGCTTCCTCCCACCGTCCAAAGACATGCAGCTTGTGGGGATAGGTTAATTGGATAATCCAAATTGCCACTAGGTTTGAATGTGAGTGTGAATGGTTGTCTGTCCCTGTGTGTTGGCCCTGCGACAGACTGGCGAGAGGCAGGGTGTACCCCGCCTCTCGCCCTATGACAGCTGGGATAGGCTCCAGCGGGGCGCTGGAGCCTGAAAAAGGATAAGCGGATGGATGGACTCCAAACATTTTTTACAAATCAATAACTGCAAAGTGGGGTGTGCGTAATTATTCAGCCCCCTTTGGTCTGAGTGCAGTCAGTTGCACATAGACGTTGCCTGATGAGTGCTAATGACTAAACAGAGAGCACCTGTGTGTAATCTAATGTCAGTACAACTACAGCTGCTCTGTGACGGCCTCAGAGGTTGTCTAAGAGAATATTGGGAGCAACAACACCATGAAGTCCAAAGAACACACCAGACAGGTCAGGGACAAAGTTATTGAGAAATTTAAAGCAGGCTTAGGCTACAAAAAGATTTCCCAAGCCTTGAACATCCCACGGAGCACTGTTCAATCCATCATTCAGAAATGGAAGGAGTATGGCACAACTGTAAACCTACCAAGACAAGGCCGTCCACCTAAACTCACAGGCCGAACAAGGAGAGCGCTGATCAGAAATGCAGCCAAGAGGCCCATGGTGACTCTGGACGAGCTGCAGAGATCTACAGCTCAGGTGGGGGAATCTGTCCACAGGACAAATATTAGTGGTGCACTGCACAAAGTTGGCCTTTATGGAAGAGTGGCAAGAAGAAAGCATTGTTAACAGAAAACCAGAAGAAGTCCCATTTGCAGTTTGCCACAAGCCATGTGGGGGACACAGCAAACATGTGGAAGAAGCTGCTCTGGTCAGATGAGACCAAAATGCAAAACGCTATGTGTGGAAAACTAACACTGCACATCACTCTGAACACACCATCCCCACTGTCAGATATGGTGGTGGCAGCATCGTGCTCTGGGGGGGCTTCTCTTCAGCAGGGACAGGGAAGCTGGTCAGAGTTGATGGGAAGATGGATGGAGCCAAATACAGGGCAATCTTGGAAGAAAACCTCTTGGAGTCTGCAAAAGACTTGAGACTGGGGCGGAGGTTCACCTTCCAGCAGGACAACGACCCTGAACATAAAGCCAGGAAACAATGGGATGGTTTAAAACAAAACATATCCATGTGTTAGACTGGCCCAGTCAAAGTCCAGATCTAAATCCAATCCAGAATCTGTGGCAAGATCTGAAAACTGCTGTTCACAAACGCTGCCCATCTAATCTGACTGAGCTGGAGCTGTTCTGCAAAGAAGAATGAGCAAAGATTTCAGTCTGTAGATGTGCAAAGCTGGTAGAGACAGACCCTAAAAGACTGGCAGCTGGAACTGCAGCAAAAGCTGGTTCTACAAAGTGTTGACTCAGGGGGCTGAATAATTACACACACCCCACTTTGCAGTTATTTATTTGTAAAACATGTTTGGAGTCATGTCTGATGTTCGTTCCACTTCTCACGTGTGCACCACTTTGTGTTGGTCTTTCACGTGGAAGTCCAATAAAACTGATTCATGTTTGTGGCTGTAATGTGACAAAATGTGGGAAAGTTCAGGGGGCCGAATACTTTTGCAAACCAATGTATGTGTTCTGTTTTATTTGTCCTGTTTCTTTATGAAATCTCACCAACAGGTGGTGCTATTGTTTTTTTTGATTCCCTACTTTGTGTGTTGCAGTAGCTAATTAGGCTTTTGTAAAACAGGGAGGGACTCACTTGTGCTCTCAGGGTTGAAAGTTGAAGAGGTCAGATTTGTTATTATTTTAGAGGCACCCTTCTTTATTAGGAAACAGTGCCTGTGAGAATTTGTTCGTCGAAATGACCCTAAATATCTTTCATAAAAAATCACAGCCGTATTGAAAGAAGCACAGTGATCATTAGAATTCTTTTCACCAACTTAAGACTGCATATAGTGACTATGCAGGTTCCATTGCACCTTGTCTGCTTTGTACTCTATGAGCGTGTCAGGTGTGTAGCTAAACTGTGCAAAATTTCTCAACTGCATTTGATCTAATCTAGCACCAATTATGTCTAATGGTAAATGGCCTGTATTTATATAGCGCTTTACTAGTCCCTAAGGACCCCAAAGCGCTTTACATATCCAGTCATCCACCCATCCACACACTGGTGATGAAGCTACATTGTAGCCACAGCCACCCTGGGGCGCACTGACAGAGGCGAGGCTGCCGGACACTGGCGCCACCGGGCCCTCTGACCACCACCAGTAGGCAACGGGTGAAGTGTCTTGCCCAAGGACACAACGACCAAGACTGTCCAAGCCGGGGCTCGAACCGGTAACCTTCTGATTACAAGGCGAACTCCCAACTCTTGAGCCACGATCGCCCCACCCCCCTAATGTATACTTTTATATCATATGTTTGCAGTGCATTTGCCGTTGTTCATACAGTTGTATAACTGTCCAGAAAAGGGAACATTTTGATAAAGAAGACAATGTACCTGTCACTTGTCAAAGAATTATTCGGCTGCTTCTGTGTGCTTAGATCATTGAGGGCAGGTAAATACTGAAACTGCTTTGCACCTTTAAAATAAAATGCAACGTGTTTGTATGTATGAGTGAGGCTTGTGGTGGTCAATAAGAAAATAGAAAATGCTAATCACTTTAGACTTTACAGGAATCTCTGCCCACAGGACCTTGAAAGGTTTGGGAGCGCTCATACGAGAAGGTCAGTAAATCAAGTCACACTCTAACCAGAAAGCATTTCTTTTTTCTTTTTCCTTAAGTGAATGCTCTTCACCACCGCTCACATCACTTTCTACAAAAATTGGAGCTCACTGAAACAAATAGAGATGTTCATGAGCACAAATGAAACATGTACCTGCTGCTGTGTCATCTATTTATTTTGAAACTCTTTGTTTTTTTTTTTAGATACCCAAACACGGTGACACAAGTACCAGAGCAATGCTAACCTCAGTCATTCATTATTGTTCAAGTAGCAGCAGAGGTTAAATTCATGATGATTTAGCCTTGAGCTATGATTTAATTATCCTTCTAGACAAAGGAGCTGGTAGTTGTTCAGTGGAAAGCCTGTGGCAAAGCTTAGCTGTTAGAAAGTGTACGTGTGACACACTGTCATCCCACAGTCTGTGAAATTCTGGGATAAAAGAAACGAAGAACTCCAATTTCAGATATCAGAGTCATTATCCAGAGCAAAGTTATAATTAAGAGGCACTTTCAGAAAAATGATGGAGGAAGCATTATCCCTTCAAGTCACATTTACTGTGAGAACATGGGCTGA